>NC_064617.1:877146706-877842956 GCF_023898315.1 Schistocerca nitens
GATAAGCGACCAACTACACTCCTGGAAATGGAAAAAAGAACACATTGACACCGGTGTGTCAGACCCACCATACTTGCTCCGGACACTGCGAGAGGGCTGTACAAGCAATGATCACACGCACGGCACAGCGGACACACCAGGAACCGCGGTGTTGGCCGTCGAATGGCGCTAGCTGCGCAGCATTTGTGCACCGCCGCCGTCAGTGTCAGCCAGTTTGCCGTGGCATACGGACCTCCATCGCAGTCTTTAACACTGGTAGCATGCCGCGACAGCGTGGACGTGAACCGTATGTGCAGTTGACGGACTTTGAGCGAGGGCGTATAGTGGGCATGCGGGAGGCCGGGTGGACGTACCGCCGAATTGCTCAACACGTGGGGCGTGAGGTCTCCACAGTACATCGATGTTGTCGCCAGTGGTCGGCGGAAGGTGCACGTGCCCGTCGACCTGGGACCGGACCGCAGCGACGCACGGATGCACGCCAAGACCGTAGCATCCTACGCAGTGCCGTAGGGGACCGCACCGCCAGTTCCCAGCAAATTAGGGACACTGTTGCTCCTGGGGTATCGGCGAGGACCATTCGCAACCGTCTCCATGAAGCTGGGCTACGGTCCCGTACACCGTTAGGCCGTCTTCCGCTCACGCCCCAACATCGTGCAGCCCGCCTCCAGTGGTGTCGCGACAGGCGTGAATGGAGGGACGAATGGAGACGTGTCGTCTTCAGCGATGAGAGTCGCTTCTGCCTTGGTGCCAATGATGGTCGTATGCGTGTTTGGCGCCGTGCAGGTGAGCGCCACAATCAGGACTGCATACGACTGAGGCACACAGGGCCAACACCCGGCATCATGGTGTGGGGAGCGATCTCCTACACCGGCCGTACACCACTGGTGATCGTCGAGGGGACACTGAATAGTGCACGGTACATCCAAACCGTCATCGAACCCATCGTTCTACCATTCCTAGACTGGCAAGGGAACTTGCTGTTCCAACAGGACAATGCACGTCCGCATGTATCCCGTGCCACCCAACGTGCTCTAGAAGGTGTAAGTCAACTACCCTGGCCAGCAAGATCTCCGGATCTGTCCCCCATTGAGCATGTTTGGGACTGGATGAAGCGTCGTCTCACGCGGTCTGCACGTCCAGCACGAACGCTGGTCCAACTGAGGCGCCAGGTGGAAATGGCATGGCAAGCCGTTCCACAGGACTACATCCAGCATCTCTACGATCGTCTCCATGGGAGAATAGCAGCCTGCATTGCTGCGAAAGGTGGATATACACTGTACTAGTGCCGACATTGTGCATGCTCTGTTGCCTGTGTCTATGTGCCTGTGGTTCTGTCAGTGTGATCATGTGATGTATCTGACCCTAGGAATGTGTCAATAAAGTTTCCCCTTCCTGGGACAATGAATTCACGGTGTTCTTATTTCAATTTCCAGGAGTGTATTACAAACCTTAAATACTGAAATATTGCCAGTAGCTACTTTTTTGGTTTTTCCAAGACGTTCGATTGTGTAGATTATGTTACTTTCTTGGAAAAACTTAAGTTTTATGGAACTGATTCCTTAACACTCAACTGATTTGAATAATACGAGGGGCGTTCAGAAAGTAAGCTCCGATCGGTCGCGAAATGGAAACGACTATGAAAATCCGATAAAGCTTTGCACAGATGTGTTGGGTAGTGTCTCTAGTATAACCCCAGTTAGCATCACGTCGCTCTTCTCATTTCTGAGCTCGCAGTGAGTGCGTAAAGATGTCTAGAAAATAGTGTCTGCCGCCAAGTACGAGGGCCTGGTGAGACATTTCGCCTGAAGCTATGCAGCTAACATTACATAACTGTCGTGCTGTTTCTTCTTCAAGACAATTCTCAGCCGCATTCTGCAGGGGCAATGAAGATGCTCCTGCATCGTTTTCAAATGGAAATGTGAGATTACCCACAATACAGTCCGCAATTGTCTCCCTCTGAGTTTCATCTCTGGTCACATGAACCGCTGTCTTTGAAGACAACATTTTGACACAGACAACGAGGTGTAGGCCAGCGTGGAGAATTGGCGGAAAGCACTGGCGGCTGTCTTCTATGATGAGGCTATTGAAAAGTTGGTACAACGCTATGACAAAAGTCTAAGTCAGAACGGCGACTACGTAGAGAAGTAGCTGAAAGGTGTAGCTAATTGTTACAAGTAAAACATTTCTGATGTTCACTGTGGTTTCAATTTGGCAATCAATCGGAGCTTACTTTCTGAACAGGCCTCGTACTTAATAAAGTGAATGCAAAACATTATGCTGAATAATTAAGGAAATGTTGGAAAGGTAGAAAATTTTAGTGACTTAGGTGACATCACAAAGCGTGTCCCACAAGCCGGCTGGGGTGGCCGAGCGGTTCTAGGCGCTACAGTCTGGAACCGCGCGACCGCTACGGTCGCAGGTTCGAATCCTGCCTCGGGCATGGATGTGTGTGACGTCCTTAGGTTAGTTAGGTTTAAGTAGTTCTAAGTTCTAGGGGACTGCTGACCTCAGACGTTAAGTCCCATAGTGCTCAGAGCCATTTGAACCATTTTTGAGTCCCACAAGGATCAATTCATTCCTGGTTTGTTGAGTACCTTTATACAATGGAACATAACTCACTCTTATTCGTTTTACAAAGAATTATTAAGTGGTTCTCTAAAAATTGAATATCCTTAATGTTACGGCGCGAAGTCAAGCGCCGGCAGGCCAGTCGGGAACGATAGCGAAGAGACGGGTGGGAGAAGACGTCAGCCAATCGCACGCTGACCGACCTGTCTCCAGAAAAGAGAACGCGACAGCAGTGGCCCCTAAGCGAAGAGGACGTAGGTTGAGTGTAACGGTATCAGTTCCATAAAACTTAAATTTCTCCAAGATAGTAACATAATCTAAACAATCGAAAGACTTGGAAAAACCACAAAAGTAGCAACTGGCAATATTTCAATATTTAAGGTTTGTAATACTTGGTCGCTTAACATGTGAATAGCATTGTATATTGAGCAACCCTTCTGGAATGCGAACTGCAATGTTTTAAATGAACTGTTTTTACTTCAAAGTACGATTGCTATTCTGTCTATTACTTTCTGGAATATTTTGGAAAAAGACGTTCGAAAGGAAACTGGACTGGTGACGACCCAGTTCTATAGCAGCGTCAACTCTAGCCACTTCTTTTACACTATCTATGTAGCAAAGACTTGGGACAGTTTATACTGAAAAAGATTGATCATTTTGCATTTCGCCCTTTGCTTCCGACACATCTGTCTAATTGCAAAAGTTAAGTACTGTATGTCTTCTTTTTGTAATAAAGCTCACTAGAACAATCGGTTTTAATGTTTGTCTAGCGAACCGAGTAAGCAGGCTTCCTAGAATGGTTCAAATGGCTCTGAGCACTGTGGGACTTAACTACTGAGGTCATCAGTCCCTAGAAAGTAGAACTACTTAAACCTAACTAACCTAAGGACATCACACAAATCCATGCCCGAGGCAGGATTCGAACCTGCGACCGTAGCGGTCGTGCGGTTTCAGACTGTAGCGCCTAGAACCGCTCGGCCAACCCCGCCGGCAGGCTTCCTAAACGCCGCACTTAAATGAGAAAAAAAGCCTTGTTTTTAAGTTTACTTGCATGACTAGGACTACAAAATAACGTGTTCATAAACATTAACACTAATCCTGTGTACATACTCGTATCTTGTAAACTGATTCGTCCCATATAATTTCTATAAAAGAATCGTGCAGATAATCTATGGAACATGACACTAATTAATTAAGTAATTAAGTAGCGAGGCCCAACAGAGGGTGTAGACTCCGTGTGGCATGAGGGACTACAGTATGTCAGTAACGCACGGAGTCCCAACACAACACGTGAGACAACTTTCCAAGTATATGCCGCAGACTGAGTGCCATCAAGTCGTCCCGTCACCGGCGGTGTACCGTAAGGACAGGTTCTACATCGGTTGTGTACAGTAGATATCTCCACAACATGGCTGAAGCTAGTCTCATACGCTGACGATACAGCCTTGTACATCGAGAACCTAAACACAGAGATATTGCAATCTAGACTTCAGGCGTCAATAAATCAACTCGGAGTTTGGCAAAAAAAAAAAAAAAAAAAAAAAAAAAAAAAAAAAAAAAAAAAACACGTCGTCTAGTTTTCAACTCAAACAAGGCGCAGGTCATCAACATTACGAAGAGGTTAGAACCAGCACCTCTGCCAGACGTCATAGTCAGAGTAACAGCCGCAAACTGGGCGTCATCTGCCCAACTCTTCGGTATCATGCCGGACATAGTCTGATGCGGCGCCAGCGCACAGAAAATGTACGCTGCAGGGGCACCGGACCACTCGGGGACCTACAACAGGTTCTCAACGCACTCTCACGCCTGTCTTGCTATCAACAAGTGCTTCATACGAAATCTCCTCGAGTACGCAGCTGTTGTTTGAGGCAATGCTGCCGATGCGACACTATAGGCTCCCACACTATCGCAAGCCAGCACCCAGAATTATGTTAGAAATAGTGATGCAATTTCCAGAAAACGATCTGAAGATGAAATTGAAACGGTTCGAAAACCGGCTCATGGAATAATAAATAACTATTCAAAAAAGTGACTAATTGCAATTTTATTTATTTACATTCAATTAACAGTAACGGGTTGTAAAACATCCGTAATGGAAAAGCTTAATCATTCAGAACAGAAGTCTGCGACTGGCTTTCCACCCTCCTCGGAACTACGTCATTGTGAGAACTGCACCTACTGGGCGACTTACCGCGGCTGAAAGAAAGGTATCGAGAAACTGCAAGAAATTTCTACGGAGGCGTGCTGAAAAATAATGCCACCGAATAATTTATGTAAAATTCTTAAGCCTTTTTAAATACACTGAAGAGCCCAAGAAAATGGTAGACCTGCCTAATATTGTGTAGGGCCCCTGCGATCAGGCAGAAATGCCGCAGCCGGCCGAAGTGGCCGCGCGGTTCTGGCGCTGCAGTCTGGAACCGCGAGACCGCTACGGTCGCAGGTTCGAATCCTGCCTCGGGCATGGATGTGTGTGATGTCCTTAGGTTAGTTAGGTTTAACTAGTTCTAAGTTCTAGGGGACTAATGACCTCAGCAGTTGAGTCCCATAGTGCTCAGAGCCATTTGACCCATTTTTTAGAAATGCCGCAACACGACGTGGAATGGACTCGACTCATGTCTGAGGTAGTGCTGGAGGTAACTGGCACCGTGAATCCTCCAGGGCTGTCCATAAACCCGTAAGAGTACCGGAGGGTGGAGTTCTCTTCTGAACACCACGTTGCAAGGCATCCCAGATATTCTCAATAATGTTCATGTCTGGGGAGTTTGGTGTTCAAACTCAGAAGAGTGTTCCTAGAGCCACTGTATAGTAATTCTGGGCATGTGGGGTGTCGCATTGTCCAGCTGGAATTGCCCATATCCGTGGCAATGCACAATGGACATGAATGGATGCAGGTGATCAGACAGGATTCTTACGTACGTTTCACCTGTCACAGTCGTATCTAGAGGTATCATGGGTCCCATATCAAACTGCACATGCCACACACCATTACAGAGCCTCCTCCTGCTGATATGCAGGGTCCATAGATTCATGAAGTTGTCTCCGTAGCCGTACACGTCCATCCGCAGGCAACATGTTTCCAGTCATCGACAGTCCAGTGTCGGTGTGGACGGGCCCAGGCGAGGCGTAAGGCTTCGATTCGTGCTGTTATCAAAGTGAAACGAGTGGGTCTTCGACTCCGAAAGCCTATATCGATGATGCTCCGTTGAATGGTTCGCATGCTGACAGTTGTTGATGGCCCAGCATTGAAATCTGCAGCAATTTGCGGAAGGGTTGCACTTCTGTCACGTTGAAGGTTTCTCTTCGGTCGTCGTTGGTCCCATTCTTGCAGGATCTTTTCCCGGTCGTAACGATGCCGGAGAGTTGATGATTTACCGGATTCTTGATGTTGACGGTACACTCGTGAAGTGTTCGTACGGAAAAGTCCCCACTTCATCGCTACCTCGGAGATGCTGCGTCCCATGGCTCATGCGCCGACTATAACACCACCTTCAAACTCACTTAAATCTTTATAAACTGCCACTGTAGCAGCAGTAAGCGACGTAACAACTGCGCCAAACACTTGTTGACTTATATAGGCGTCGGTTAAAGGCGCTGCAGTCTGGAACCGCAAGACCGCTGCGGTCGCAGGTTCGAATCCTGCCTCGGGCATGGATGTTTGTGATGTCCTTAGGTTAGTTTGGGTTAACTAGTTCTAAGTTCTAGGGGACTAATGACCTCAGCAGTTGAGTCCCATAGTGCTCAGAGCCATTTTATATAGGCGTTCTGACTACAGCGCCGTATTCTGCATGTTTACATATCTCTGTATTTGAAAACGCATGCCTATACCAGTTTATTTGGCGCTTCAGTGTAGATCCGGAATAGATAAGATCAGTCTTATACAGTATTGTGTGCATTTTTAGCACCACTCAGTACGATTTCTTGAGGGCACAACAGCGGCTTGAGGTGATGGAAAACACTGTCCGCGTATCTATTGTCCGACACAAAGCGACAAATTAGGTAATCACGGGATGTGAGACTTTAATCAATTGCCTTTACGCGTCGGATAATCAATTGTTTGAGCTGCTCTGTGACGACTGCAGTTGTCGCGACGTTTAGCGTCGGTTTTCCGATTTCATCGACGACTACCAGACAACTGCCAGAGAAACAATTGCGCACCGTTCAGCATCATCCACTTGTGGACGCCATAAATCGGCGGCCGCGACACGTCCAGTGTGGGCTCAGCGTGCCTCGCTTCGCCACCGGCCCACTCACTCAGCCGGAGTGCGGAGTCGATGGCCGAGCCCGCGCACTCCCTCGGCCGACCTCGGTCCACATGTGACGGCCCTCTTCCTACGCGCTGGAAGCCACGCCTCACGACGGCTGCACCAGTGTCTGCGCCAGGCGCGAGGAATGCGGGCGTGCTGGGCGGGAGCGCGCGGCTCCCGTACCGGCTGCTGTGGCCGGGAGACGAACTCGGAGCGCGGCGGCAAGGGCAGGCGAGAACGGGCGACACGCGACCGGATGCTCCACCCTTACAGCGCTTCTCCTTGTCATCAGGCTAAGCGAAGTAAAGACTGCTCCACAAGAAATTTTCTGCGGCACTTTATAAGCCTTCTTTCATTTCAAAACACGTATCCTCCGCTGTTTATACTACCTTCGTGTTTGTACTTCAAACACAGAGGGTGATTCAAAAGTAACTGTACACACGTCGTGGATGTAATGTATACGCCAGAATAAGAATAAAATGTTATACGTGAATAGCTGTAAAAAATCGACTTTTTTAATTTTTGTCTTAAAAAATTCTCTGTAGTTTCGTAAACATGAAAAAGTTCACTTCCAGCAAAATGGACCACAGAAAGTACAAAAATCAGAGGAATTTTACGAAAGTGGCTTTACTTACCACGACATTCCCATGGACACAGTCAGCTGTGTTAAAAATACAGGTTTGCTCTAATTTGTGTTCGTTTTACGACTTTTTTTGTCCCTCAAGTTCGCTAATCTGCGAAAGCTTTACAATTGCTTATCTTTTGTTTATACAGAGAGTTTAGTCATTGTTCACTGTTGTTTTTGGCGTTGTTGCGGCCACATGTAGTAAGCGTTGCTTCACGCAATGGAGAATGACAAAACAGAGGCACACCAGCGACCGAAGCGTTGCGAAATAAGCACGCACAGATAGCCTTGCTGACAGCAGCAGTCTACCAACAGTCTGAAGCAAGGACGCCCACAGACCGAGCGCCGAGCGAAGCCTGGAGAGTGCTGAGTAAGGAGAGATGAGGCCAACACGCTAAGTTACGCTGCAATATACTGCTGGAGTAATAACAAAAAGCTACCACAGAGCGTGGTCCGTCCACGACGGGACCTCGTGGACGTCACGACTGACGGCTTCCCAGCCGCCGGTGCAGTCGGCGTCGGCAGCTGACCTCACGGCGACGAGGCTCCGTGGGCGCCGAGCGACGACGAGTTCATCTCAACCACAGGGCATCCTGGCTTCAGCGGAGCTCCCGAGTGCGATCAGCGGGGCGCGTTGCGCGCATTGTCGGAGAATCTACACAGCAACAGCCAGGTGGAGGGATCCGCAGGGCTGGGCAGCGACGACGAGGGAGAAATTGTAAAGAAAATTCAATAAATAATTGTAAAACTCCACGCTGTCTCAGTCTTTGGCGCAGCCACTGTGTCAGCTGCTAACAAGTGGTGCAGAAGTCGTAACAGCGTGGATGTTTTGTTTACAGCGAAGTAATTGTGTGCGTGAGTTTCTTATTGTATGCGTGGGTTTCTTATTTCTCTTGAAAGCAATGGGAAGAATTAGAAGTTCGGTGTAAACGACGTAAATTTTATGGAATTCGGTTCACCAAACGGATGAACTCTGCTAATTCTGAAATACAACGTGATACGACACTTGAATCAGCTTCAACTACTCCAAGCGCTTCGAAGCTGAAACTGGAATATTTGGACAATGGTCTCGACAATATTAAAGCTGATAATGTAGAGACGCCAACTATTGATTCAAGTTGTGTTATTGTTGAACCATCGGCTCTCTGTGAACTAATAAATAAAGCTTTGCACTGTAAGGGATGTGGCAATATTGTTGAGGAGATATGTGCTAGAAGACGTTATGCACCAAAATTAAGAATTGTTTGTAATTTTTGTGTTAGAAGCGAATGCGGTTATACTTGTGGCGTAACTAAACAGAGAGTGTACAACACAAATATGGAACTTACTTACGCCATGAGGTGTATACGCAGAGGATACAGAAGTGCACAAATTTTCTGTGCTCTTGTGGACTTACCCCTCCCTAAAAGGTTTGACAGGTACAATAAAATTATTCTACAGACTTTAGAACAAGTAGCAAATGATAGTATGAAAAATTATGTTCAGGTATGTGTAGACACGAATGACAGCAATATATGTATGCCTCGAGACCTGGATGCATCCTGGCAGCGAAGAACCCATAGTTCCCTAAATGGTGTAGTGACAGCTACCTCCTTGGACAATGGTAAAGTCATTGATGTAGAATGTATTACCGAATACTGCCATGATTGTACTAGTGGAACTGAGAATCCTCAATGTTTGATTAATTTTAGTGGTTATAGTGGAGGCATGCGATCTGAATGCGTTGTGAAGATATTTCACAGGTCATTGGAGAAATATGGTGTGATGTATATATCTTACTTAGGACATGGAGACTCAAAAGGGTACCAAAAAGTTTGTGAATCCAGACTTTATGCTGACACAAAAATTGAAAAAATGGAATGTGTATTGGACATGTCCAGCAAAGGTTAGGTACAAGACTGAGGAAATTGAAGAGAGATTTGAAGGGAAAGAAATTGGCTGATGGTAACTGCATTAGTGGACATGGTCGGATTACATACGAAGAAACAGACACGTTGCAGTATTATTATGGACAAGCCACAAGACAAATTAAAAATGACCTTGAGGGAATGAAAAACCAAGTATGGGCTAACTTCCATCATAAATCTTGAACTTGTAACAAGACGAATGTGGACCTGGGATGCATTAGTGCCATGCAAGTTTAGTAGCAAAAGCAAGTTTTAACTGTAACTTGAATTTCCCGAAAGTTAAATTATTTCATGTTCTGGTACACTTTCGCTAAAATCTATGAAAGATAGAAAGCTGAAATTTTATATATTGTCTTAAAACACGCTCAACTAAAAAGTAGACTACTCTTGTGACTTAGCTTTGAAGATAAAATGCTTTTTTGAAGATAAACCCTGAATTTATTTCGAAAATTTTTAAAATCATACTTAAATTTTTTTTGGTACCACAATTTATGACAGCATCATCTTTTCAATAGTTTGCTTTAAAGATAATAGTGAAAGAATCATGTTACACTGTTTAGAAAACTGACAATTTTTCAAGAATTCCCCTGGTATTCACGGACCAGTCCCCTTAAAGAAAGTTTTGTCTGAAATTCTTTATTTCAGAGTTAAGCAGTAGAGTAGGGGTCACCAGTGCAGCACAAACAACCCGAAATTAATTCTTCTCAAAAAGCAATGACACCAAAGGACCCGAAAATCAACACAACTACTTACTACTTACTAGTTCTTTACTCAGACGAAGTGCTGAGTGCTACTGACAAGGGATTTCAAACTGACTATGTATTTCTAGATTTCCAAAAGGAATTTGACACTGTACCACACAACAGGATTGTACTGAAATTGCGGGCTTAAGGAATATCGTCTCAGTTACGTGACTGGATTCGTAATTTCCTGTCAGAGAGGTGACATTTCGTAGTAATTGACGAAAAGTCATCGAGTAAAACAGAAGTAATTTCTGGCATTCCCCATGGTAGTGCCATAGGCCCTTTGCTGATCCTCACCTCCATAAACGATTTCGGAGACAATCTGAGCAGCCGTCTTAGATTTTTTGCAGATGATGCAGTCTTTTATCGTCTAGTAAAGTCATCAGAAGATCAAAAAACTTCCAAAACTATATAGAAAAGATATGTGTATGGCGCGAAAATTGGCAATTGACTCTAAATAACGAAAAGTGTGAGGTCATTCACACAAGAGCTAAAAGGAATCCGTGAAACTTCGGTTACACGACAAATCAATCAAATCTAAAGGCCATAAATTCAAATAAATACCAAGGAATTACAATTACGAACAAATTAAATTGGAAAGAACACGTAGAAAATGTTGTGGGGAAATCGAACCAAAGACTGCGATTTATTGGCAAAACACTTAGAAAATGTGACAGATCTGCTAAAGAGATTGTTTACAATACGTTTATCTGTCCTCTTTTACAATACTGCTGCGCGGTGTGGCATCATTACCAGATAGGATTGACAGAGTACATCGAGAAAGTTCAAAGAAGAGCAGCACTTTTTTTACTATCGCGAAATAGGGGAGAGAGTGTCAATGAAATGATGCAGGATTTGGAGTGGAGATCATTAAAGCAAACGCGTTTTTCTTTGCGGCGGAATCTTCTCACGAAATTTCAATCACCAACTTTTTCCTCCGAATGCGATAATACACTCCTGGAAATTGAAATAAGAACACCGTGAATTCATTGTCCCAGGAAGGGGAAACTTTATTGACACATTCCTGGGGTCAGATACATCACATGATCACACTGACAGAACCACAGGCACATAGACACAGGCAACAGAGCATGCACAATGTCGGCACTAGTACAGTGTATATCCACCTTTCGCAGCAATGCAGGCTGCTATTCTCCCATGGAGACGATCGTAGAGATGCTGGATGTAGTCCTGTGGAACGGCTTGCCATGCCATTTCCACCTGGCGCCTCAGTTGGACCAGCGTTCGTGCTGGACGCGCAGACCGCGTGAGACGACGCTTCATCCAGTCCCAAACATGCTCAATGGGGGACAGATCCGGAGATCTTGCTGGCCAGGGTAGTTGACTTACACCTTCTAGAGCGCGTTGGGTGGCACGGGATACATGCGGACGTGCATTGTCCTGTTGGAACAGCAAGTTCCCTTGCCGGTCTAGGAATGGTAGAACGATGGGTTCGATGACGGTTTGGATGTACCGTGCACTATTCAGTGTCCCCTCGACGATCACCAGTGGTGTACGGCCAGTGTAGGAGATCGCTCCCCACACCATGATGCCGGGTGTTGGCCCTGTGTGCCTCGGTCGTATGCAGTCCTGATTGTGGCGCTCACCTGCACGGCGCCAAACACGCATACGACTATCATTGGCACCAAGGCAGAAGCGACTCTCATCGCTGAAGACGACACGTCTCCATTCGTCCCTCCATTCACGCCTGTCGCGACACCACTGGAGGCGGGCTGCACGATGTTGGGGCGTGAGCGGAAGACGGCCTAACGGTGTGCGGGACCGTAGCCCAGCTTCATGGAGACGGTTGCGAATGGTCCTCGCCGATACCCCAGGAGCAACAGTGTCCCTAATTTGCTGGGAAGTGGCGGTGCGGTCCCCTACGGCACTGCGTAGGATCCTACGGTCTTGGCGTGCATCCGTGCGTCGCTGCGGTCCGGTCCCAGGTCGACGGGCACGTGCACCTTCCGCCGACCACTGGCGACAACATCGATGTACTGTGGAGACCTCACGCCCCACGTGTTGAGCAATTCGGCGGTACGTCCACCCGGCCTCCCGCATGCCCACTATACGCCCTCGCTCAAAGTCCGTGAACTGTACATACGGTTCACGTCCACGCTGTCGCGGCATGCTACCAGTGTTGAAGACTGCGATGGAGCTCCGTATGCCACGGCAAACTGGCTGACACTGACGGCGGCGGTGCACAAATGCTGCGCAGCTAGCGCCATTCGACGGCCAACACCGCGGTTCCTGGTGTGTCCGCTGTGCCGTGCGTGTGATCATTGCTTGTACAGCCCTCTCGCAGTGTCCGGAGCAAGTATGGTGGGTCTGACACACCGGTGTCAATGTGTTCTTTTTTCCATTTCCAGGAGTGTATATTATTGACGCTGACGTACATAGAAACGATCATCATAACATAATAAGGGAAATCAGAGCTCGCACGGAAAGGTAGATATGTTCGTTTTTTCTTTGCGCTGGAAAAATCGGGCGCATATTGAAAAAAGCACTGAGCAAAAAGTGTCTTTCGCCCACCCAATAAAACATGGGCATTACTCGAGAGCGTCGAAGATGACCTCGTTTTGCGGAAGGCCGGGATGTATCAGATACCGTGCAAGTGTGGCCAGACATGTATTGGATAAACAGCGCGCACTCTCGATATCGATGGCGAGAACACCAGCGGCACACGCCAATAACGTAACCAACAAGTTGGCGTCGCAGAGCACTGTTTGCTATGGAATACGTACACACAGGCATTTGAAGCATTACATGGGCAGACCCACGTAACGTTACGTAAATTTAAAGTCGCAAAAACAACGGGAAGTACAAACAAGTGGAGTTATCTATTTATTTACTATAAAAAAATTCAAATCCAAATAACTTATGTCAAATTAATTTTGTGAAATGTAATTATTATTTCGTAAATAATATTTCAAATGTATAGCGGCAGTCAGCCTATGGTACATTGTGATAGTTTGTAATACGTTCTTTTGTTTAGAAAATAAGTGAAGAGCGTTCCTGCCCGGATATCCCTATGTTGTCTACTAGCCTTTATACTGATACGACGCACTATAGCTGCGTTCCTTGCGTATCGTCAATTAATGTTTCTTTTGAGTAGGCAAATGTGATGTAAATCCCATGTATTAGCTTTAGAAGCATTATCAATTAAATTAATGTAAATAAGTTAAGTCCCATGGGTTCTCATTTTAACAGTTCTCCTAATAGATTATACGACAGTGAAATGTTTTAATCCTCTGCTGTTACAGCCAACGTCCAATACAAGCTTAACAGATGGTGGCGTGGAGACGCATGGCTGAATACAATTAGTAGTCTGCCATTTACTCATTTGCAACTTGCTACAGTGTCCCTGAGATTAGCTGCCGATCATCGACGAAGCGTTTATCAAAGCTGAATCCAAGCGCGGAACCTTAAATGTTGTAAGAAAATGAAACGCCCTCAGTCGTTCCTAAGATCTTATTTATTGTGTAGCTATCTGTTTCGGCGCTTCAGTGCTCCATCTTCACGAGAAGTCTTCCGAAGTAAGAGTGATTTCAGGTGTGCCGCAGGGGAGTGTCATAGGACCGTTGCTATTCACAATATACATAAATGACCTTGTGGATGACATCGGAAGTTCACCGAGGCTTTTTGCAGATGATGCTGTGGTGTATCGAGAGGTTGTAACAATGGAAAATTGTACTGAAATGCAGGAGGATCTGCAGCGAATAGACGCATGGTGCAGGGAATGGCAATTGAATCTCAATGTAGACAAGTGTAATGTGCTGCGAATACATAGAAAGAGAGATCCTTCATCATTTAACTACAAAATAGCAGGTCAGCAACTGGAAGCAGTTAATTCCATAAATTATCTGGGAGTACGCATTAGGAGTGATTTAAAATTGAATGATCATATAAAGTTGATCGTCAGTAAAGCAGATGCCAGAATGAGATTCATTGGAAGAATCCTAAGGAAATGCAATCCGAAAACAAAAGAAGTAGGTTACAGTACACTTGTTCGCCCACTGTTTGAATATTGCTCACCGGTGTGGGATCCGTACCAGATAGGGTTTATAGAAGAGATAGAGAAGATCCAACTGAGAGCAGCGCGCTTCGTTACAGGATCATTTAGTAATCGCGAAAGCGTTACGGAGATGATAGATAAACTCCAGTGGAAGACTCTGCAGGACAGACGCTCAGTAGCTCGGTACGGGCTTTTGTTGAAGTTTCGAGAACATACCTTCATCGAGGAGTCAAGCAGTATATTGCTCCCTCATATGTATATCTCGCGAAGAGACCATGAGGACAAAATCAGAGAGATTAGAGCCCACACAGAAGCATACCGACTGGAATAGAAGGGAGAACCGATAGAGGTACTCAGGGTACCCTCCGCCACACACCGTCAGGTGGCTTGCAGAGTATGGATGTAGATGTAGATGTAGATACGTACTCTACATCAGTGGCCAGCATAACTGATGTACGCACACTATCTCTAACTGTGAAGTCAGCACTCCATCTATCAACTGCCATCTCAGCTGGTTCGAATGCTGACTTCGGAGCTACAGTCTGTGGAAATCACGCTGGCCACTATGCAGCGTATATATGGATTGTGATAATACCTTCAGCATCAACTAAGGACTGAAGATGGCGCATTGAAGCGTCGAAACTGGTAGCTACACATTAAATAAAATCACAATGGCGGCTGTAGTCGTTTGTTTTTCTTACTATAGTGAACGGCCGTGTCCCCAAGACCTCCAGTCGAAAGGATGGACATATAAGAACCTTAAATGATCTGACAACAGTCTTCAAGCTATGATTCTCTTTCTCCCGTAAATAAAAGTTACCAGCCCCGAAAAATGGAGGGTGTTATTACACTGAAGATAAAAAAAAACTGGTACACCTGCCTAAAATCGTGTAGGGCCCCCGCGAGCGTGCAGAAGCGCCACAACACAACGTGGCATGGACTCGACTAATGTCTAGTGCTGGAGGGAACTGACACCATGAATCCGTAACAGTACAAGGAGGAGGAGATCTCTTCTCAACAGAACATAGCAAGGCATCTCAGATACGCTCTGGGGAGTTTGATGGCCAGCGGAAGTGTTTAAACTCGGAAGAGTGTTTCTCCCCAGTTCCCTGCTGACATGCAGGGTCCATGGATTCATGAGGCTGTCTCCATACCCGCTCACGTCCATCCGCGCGATACAATTTGAAACGAGACTCGCCTGACCAGGCAATAGGTTTCTAGTCATCAACAGTCCAATGCCGGTGTTGACGGGGCCAGGCGAGGCGTAAGTTTTGTGTTGTGCAGTCCTCAAGAGTTTGCCAAGGGTTGCACTTCTGTCACGCTGAACGATTATCTGCAACCGTGGTTGCTCACGTGCTCCTAGAATCATTTTCCGGCCGCAGATATGTCGAAGATTTGATGTTTTACCGGATTCCTGATATTCACTGTACACTCGTGAAATGGTCCTACGGGAAGATCCCCTCTTCATCGCTACCTCGGAGATGCTGTGACGCATCGCCCGTGCGCCGAGTATAACACCATGTTCAAACTCACTTAAATCTTGATAACCTGCCATTGTAGCACCAGTAACCGATCTAACAACTGCTCCAGCACTTGTGTTATATAGGCGGGCCGACCACAGCGCCGAATTCTGCACTACTGGCCATTAAAATTGCTACACTACGAAGATGACGTGCAACAGACGTGAAATTTAACCGACACGAAGAAGATGCTGTGATATGCAAATGATTAGCTTTTCATAGCGTTCACACTAGGTTGGCGCCGGTGGCGACACCTAAAACGTGCTGACATGAGGAAAGTTTCCAACCGATTTCTCATTCACAAACAGCAGTTGACCGGCGTTGCCTGGTGAAACGTTGTTGTGATGCCTCGGGTAAGGAGAAGAAATGCGTACCATCACGTTTCCGACTTTGATACCGGTCGGATTGTAACCTATCGCAATTGCGGTTTATCGTATCGCGACATTGCTGCTCGCGTTGGTCGAGATCCAGTGACTGTTAGCAGAATATGGAATCGGTGGGTTGAGGAGGGTAATACGGAACGCCGTGCTGGATCCCAACGGCCTCCTATCACTAACAGTCGAGATGACAGGCATCTTATCCGCATGGCTGTAACGGATCGTGCAGCCACGTCTCGATGCAACAGATGTGGACGTTTGCAAGACAACAACCATCTGCACGAACAGTTCGACGACGTTTGTAGCAGCATGGACTATCAGCTCGGCGACCGTGGCTGCGGTTACCCTTGACGCTGCATCACAGACAGGAGCGCCTGCAATGGTGTACCCAACGACGAACCTGGGTGCACGAATGTCAAAACGTCATTTTTTTCGGATGAATCCAGGTTCTGTTTACAACATCATGATGCTCGCATCCGTGTTTCGCGACATCGCGGTGAACGCACATTGGAAGCGTGTATTCGTCATCGTCATACTGGCGTATCACCCGGCGTGATGGTATGGGGTGCCATTGGTTACACGTCTGGTCACCACTTGTTCGCACTGACGGCACTTTGAACAGTGGACGTTATATTTCAGATATGTTACGACCCGTGGCTCTACCCTTCATTCGATCCCTGCGAAACCCTACATTTCAGCAGGATAATGCACGACCGCATGTTGCAGGTCCTGCACGGGCCTTTCTGGATACAGAAAATGTTCGACTGCTGCCCTTGCCAGCACCTTCTCCGGATCTCTCACCAATTGAAAACGTCTGGTCAATGGTGGCCGAGCAACTGGCTCGTCACAATACGCCAGTCACTACTCTTGATGAAGTGTGGTATCGTGTTGAAGCTGCATGGGCAGCTGTACCTGTACACGCCATCCAAGCTCTGTTTGACTCAATGCCCAGGCGTATCAAGGCCGTTATTACGTCCAGAGGTTTTTGTTCTGGCTACTGATTTCTCAGGATCTATACACCCAAATTGCATGAAAATGTAATCACATGTCAGTTCTAGTATAATATATTTGTCCAATGAATACCCGTTTATCATCTGCATTTCTTCTTGGTGTAGCCATTTTAATGGCCAGTAGTGTACATGTTTACATATCTTTGTATTTGAATACGCATGCCTATTCCAGTTTCTTTGGCGCTTCATTGTAAGAGATGTATTCTGTTTTAAATTTTACAGCATTTTTCTATAAATCAGTTTGGCCACTAACAAAAATGAATCCACCATCAACAATAGCCGTCTGCTCCAGTTAATTTTAACAGTTTTGTCTCCAGTGATTAATTTCAATTGCTATTTAAAATCCTTTTAGTAATCTTGCTTGAGCAGACCCTTCAGTGTGTAGCACAAACGACGAAATAAGGGAACAGTGTCGTTGGAGAGTCAGTCGAAAACGGAGTGGGGACAACCTCATCATCAGGGGCTGTAGCTGTAGTCTCGTCAAGGCTTGTGAACGAGCGATGAGCCTAACTGAAAAGACACTGGGCATAAACAAATTGCTGGCAACCAAGCAGTGACCACAGCTGCGCTATCGCAGGGCGTCGCTGGATACAGACGCCGATGCGACAGCCTCCTCGGCCACCGACGCGCGTCCTCCGACCACAGGGGGAGGGGATGTAAGTCTACCGTGCGGGCCCAGGAGCTCTCAATTAGTCAGTGCGCCTGATGATGCCGACATGTTTGACAGCCGAAACATCATGCCCGTTGGACACCGTGAATCGGCAGTACACCCGTCAACTGTTTGATCACGAAACTGAAACTGAAACTGGGAGAAACTGAAAAATCACGACCAGCAGCACAGCCTTACGCCCTTTTTAATACGAAATGGTCTTCGTTGACGTCCCACTTTCATTACTCCCTCCTGCGTTGCGGAACGTGGTAGACAGTTAACCTATCTCTACATTTTATCCCCGATCTTCTCAGGGCTGTAATTACATTATTTCACCTTACATTGTCGAAGCCTTGCCTTAGGTCAGCAAATGCTGGGAAGGTGTCTTACGTCCGTTAGATTTGTGTCCCGTTACTAAATCCAACGTCAGAATTGCTACTCTGGTACTTCACCCATTCCTACAACAAAACTCATATTGGCCAGTAACAGTAAAATTGTTTGTGTTATTGCTGGATGGATAAAAAAATCTAGTCCCCAAGCAGTGGCAGGAAAAAACACAGATAAATGAGTTCTGAAAAAGCACGATCGATCAGTGCTAGTGGGTTCTTCTTGCAGCAAAAGGGTTGAAGAGAAAGGAAGAGGGATGAAGGAAAAGGACGAGTGAAGTTCAGGAAATGGCGACAGTTACGCAAAAGTCGGCCTTGCCGAGGTCAGCGTAGGCTTATTGGACAGAATGAAAAGGGAAGACTTACCTTTCTATTACTTATCGGATCTACCAGCTAATCTTGAGTATTCTCTGACTCAAAACTTACTATTCTCTTCTCGTGAAAACACCTCACCATCCATGTTTTAGGTTCGTACGAGACTGAACTCCTGACAAATACGTTCAGAAAAGTCTCCCTATCAGTTGTAAGACGTGTATACTTCTATTGTCTGTTGTCGAACCACAATTTATGAAAGATGTTTATATTTTATTAATAGGATTAAGTAGGAATAATTAAAATTTGTCATTTTGGAAATAACTGTGGTAGCAGGGAATGTCTGGACCAAAGTATTGTTGGCGGGAGAGACCGCACATTAATATAATATTTTAAAAACGGCGGGAGAGACCGCGTATGGATACACTTTAAGAAAAGAGAGGGAAAGACCACGCATTGATAGATTTTGCAATGGTAGCAGGGATTGTCTGCACCAGAAAGCATTGTTGGCGGGAGAGACCGCACTTTAGCATTCGTAGGAAGTCAGTAGTAAGCGAGATGTGAAGCGAGTCGGCAGCAGGTTCAAATGGTTCAAATGGCTCTGAGCACTATGGGACTCAACTGCTGTGGTCATTAGTCCCCTAGAACTTAGAACTACTTAAACCTAACTAACCTAAGGACATCACAAACATCCATGCCCGAGGCAGGATTCGAACCTGCGACCGTAGCAGTCGCACGGTTCCGGACTGCGCGCCTAGAACCGCGAGACCACCGCGGCCGGCGCAGCAGGTCTGAAACGAGAGGTTGAGAGGAGCAGTGTGCCTGCCAGCCACCAGCTATGATTTATAAGAGATTATAAACGGATGTACAGAGACATCAGCTAACTATTATCATAAGAGGAACTAATATTATTGAATTATTTTTTTGAGAAACTAAAGACTACTGAAGGTATGTTTGCGCAATGCTAGCTGTAAGATTATTGTAAAAAGTAAGTCCCATTTGAACGTTTGTAAAATCATTTCATTACCAGCAGTAAATATTTGAAGAAATGTTTTCAGAATATAATTAATTTTTGCCAGCAGTGTTGCATTACTGATTATAATCCACCCCAAAAACCATCAACGTAAAACTTTGCAAAATTTTATTGTTGTCAAGAAAAATTTTAACTATGAATTACGTAACTTCAGTCAAATTAATTAAAGAATAACTTCAGCTTTGCTATTAAAGAATAACGTCAGCTTTGGTAATAAATACAGCCACTTATTATGACAGCCCACCAGCAGCTAATAGTGTATAGTAAAACAGAGTAAGTATATTCATGTCGCAGTTAGATGTAGCAGTCAGATGGCGATCCAGTAACAGTAAAAAAGGTAAGGAACAGTTTTGAGTTATTGCAGGTAACGACTGAGGGCCACGACGACGACACATTCCATGTTTCGTCTAAATAATCAGAAAATCACTTTTAATAAGCAGCAATAAAATTTGTATGCGAAGATTGAGAAAGAGAATTAATTTCAAAGGGAATATTTCATTTGTTATTATTAAGCAAGAGATAGAAATCCTAAGGGAAGGTTTCATAGGTTATTGTAGAAGGGATAGTTGCGTAATAAAAGAGATACAGAGGAGACGGGAAGGTTTCACAGTTAACGTAACATTCGATGTCAACGGATCTCTCTTTTTCAGAAACCCTTTCCTTGCGATTCCAGTGCCTCTGTACTGCCGCCATCATTGCAAATTTTGCTCCCCAAATAGGAAAACTAGTTTACTACTTCTAGCGTCTCATTTCCTAGTCTTATTCACTAAGCGTCACCTCGTTTAACCCGACTATATTTAGTACTGTTATTTTAATTTTGTTGATGTTCATCCTATAACCTCTTTTAATGACATCAATTCCGTTGAACTGGTCTAAGTAGTTTGACATATCTGACAGAATTACAATAGTCGTCGGCAAAGGTCGTAATTTTTTATTCCCTGAATTTCAGTTCCCTTTTCCAAAGTTCTCCTTGGTTTTCTTTACTGCTTGCTTAGTGTACAAATTGGATAACATGGCGTGTAGGGTACAGACCCGACTGCCTCCGCTGTGATTTGCTACTTTTCTTTCATGCCCTACGACTCTTACGACTGCAGTCTGCCTTTGTAGACTTTGTGGGTAACCTTTTGATTCCTGTACTTTATCCCTGCTACCTCCAGAGTCTCAAAGAAAGCGTTACAATAAACAGTGCCAACAAAATTTCTCCAATTCTACAAATAACGTAAATGTAATTTTGTCTTTCTTTGTGTCTGTCTTTTAAGATACGAAGTAGAATCAGCGTTGCCTCGCATTCCTACATTTCTTCGGGACCCAAACTGATATTGCCCGAGGTCGTTTTCTTCCAGTATTTACATAATTCTGAAAATAAACTGCTTTAGTATACATACAACAAACAACTTATAACGTCCAGAATGAGATTTTCACTCTGCAGCGGAGTGTGCGCTGATATGAAACTTCCTGGCAGATTAAAACTGTGTGCCCGACCGAGACTCGAACTCGGGACCTTTGCCTTTCGCGTGCAAGTGCTCTACCAACTGAGCTACCGAAGCACGACTCACGTCCGGTACTCACAGCTTTACTTCTGCCAGTACCTCGTCTCCTACCTTCCAAACTTAACAGAAGCTCTCCTGCGAACCATGCAGAACTAGCACGCCTGAAAGAAAGGATATTTCGGAGACATGGCTTAGCCACAGCCTGGGGGATGTTTCCAGAATGAGATTTTCACTCTGCAGCGGAGTGCGCGCTGATATGAAACTTCCTGGCAGATTAAAACTGTGTGCCCGACCGAGACTCGAACTCGGGACCTTTGCCTTTCGCGGGCAAGTGCTCTACCATAGAGCACTTGTAGTAGTGGGTGCACATCAAAACTAAATGACTGAGATCGTCGTACGCTAACACAAATTGTGCCAAAACAGCACAAAACTACGGCAGCTTAGGTGACTACAGAGCTCAATAGCCATCTTCGAGACGCCGTATCTATCGACACTGTACGCCGAGAACTCCATAATGCGAATATGCATGGACGAGCTGCTATATCGAAACAATTAGTGACGACAATCAACGCAAAGAAGCATAAAACATGGTGTCAGGAGCATAAATTTTGGACTGCTGATCAGTTGAAGCACGTCATATGGTCCGACGAGTCAACGTTTTCGTTACTTCCAACATCGGGCCGGGTTTACGTCTGGAGAATACCAAAAGAAGCCTACAGTCCCGACCGCTTGAATCTAGCGGCTAAGCGTAGAAGTGGGAGTGTGATGGTGTGGGCAGCCATGGTATTCTGCTGCTCCCATCATTACTCTCAAAGGCCGTGTTAGAGCCAACGGTTATGTGAACATGTAGGCAATGAACTGCTTGAACAAGTTGATAAATTTACTTATCTGGGCAGTAATACTACCAGGGATGTAAGGAGCAAGGCAGAAGTGAGAAGTAGAATAGCTCAAGCAAAGGCTGTTTTTGACAAGAAGAAAAACATATTAACATCTAAGAGCACCAGCCTTGAAATCAGGAAAAGATTTTTGAAATCATATGTGTGGGGTGTGGCATGCTATGGGTGTGAAACATGGAATCTCGGGACAGAGGAAGACCAGAAGCTAAATTCTTTTGAAATGTGGTGCTATGGACGCATGCTCAAAATAAAATGTATCGACAAGGTCACAAACGAAGTGGTTCTGGAAAGAGCAGGTGAGAAGAGAAGCTTTTGGAGTTTCATTGTTAAAAGAAGAGTGCAATTTACAGGACATCTATTAAGACATAAAGGACTCCTGAACACAATCATAGAGGGATATGTCGAGGGAAAAAGACCAAGAGGAAGACCACGACTGAGGTACATGGATCAAATCGTGAAAGATGTGGGATGTAACACCTATAAAGAAATGAAGAGAAAAGCTGAAAGACGCACAGAATGGAGACAAGCTGCCATTGTAGCTGTTGCAAACCAATCCTTGGATTGACCACTACAGAAGAAGAAGATTAGGTGATCAGGTGCACCCCATGATTCAAATATTGTTCCTCAACAGTGATCCCATATTTCAGGACGATAATGCACCCATTCACACAGCCAGGACAGTACAATCGTGGTATGAGGAGCATGAAACTGAAATGCAGCGTCTTCCCTGGCCAGAACAGTCCCCGGACTTGAACATTATGGAACCCTTGTGGGCGGTATTGGAGCGCAGACTCCGGAGCAGATTTCCGCCTCCCTCGTCACTACAGGAGTTGGAAGAGGTTCTGATGGAAGAATGGTGTAACATTCCACTGGAGACTATACAATCATTATATGCCCATATTCCAAGAAGAATCGCAGCTGTATTATGGGCAAATGGGGGACCAGTCCCTTAATAAGTAAACCATTCCCAAGTACGTACAGTTGTTCACATTATTTTGGTTATCACTGTTAGCATTCAACCGCGATTCTTATACATATTTTAACAACGCGTTTCGAGAGACAATGCTCTCATCATCAGGTTGTAAAATCTATGTCATGAAATTAAACGGACTAAAAAGACAAAATACCATCACCAATAGTTGGGAAGTCCATAGAGTAAAACAGAATTAAAATTATATTGGACTGTGGGTCCTCGTCTTACATTGAAGTTGTTGACACAAGTCAATGGCCGTCCCATAGCTACTAAATATGCTGTCGACTGCGCCGGCTCGGGAGCTGTTGTGGACTGACGTGCCTAGGTGTTGTGGCGTGGTTACAGCCGTGTGCTTGGCGGTAACGCTATACTATTGGGCGCCTCATTTCCTTATTGCATTGGTCTGCCATCGTTAGCCTCTCGCAACTCCGTCATTGACATGCTACAAGTTTAAAGTGGCATGCCTGCCCTAAAATAATTCTAAAAACCCGCTAAAAATCTCATTTCTTTAAAGTTACCTTGTACATTTAGGATATTGCTTTGTTTCTTTTCATGGATAGCTATCTCGAATTCCTCTAGTAAATCAAGTTTCCTCCCTTTCTTTTCTACATGCAATATTTCTACGTTGTCTTCTATGCTATTGAGGGGATGGCCTGTTTCATATATATGGTTCGCAACAGCTGATTTGTCATAATTTCCTAACCTGAACGCATCTTGATGTTCTTTATACCGGATCGCGAATGATCTTCCTGTCTGCCCTATATATTTTGCATCACTTCTGCACTGAATCTTATAAACTCCCGATCTTTCAAACTTATTTCTCTTCTCACCAATATCGTGCTTAAGGCTATACCTCACTAGGTTATAAGTCTGAAAAGCTATTTTGACATCGTATCGCTTAAAAATATTTGCTATCTTTTGTGAGACTTTTCCGTAGTATGGCATCGTGATAATTTTCACTTTCTCTCCATCAGGTTTATTCTTTTTGCGCTTATTACTTTTCCGTAACAGTTTTTTAACCATATCTATTCTGTAACCGTTATTCATCGCTATTCTCTTAACGGTATTAATTTCAGTCTCCCTATCTTTTTCACTCATAGGTATATTGACTGCCCTATGCACGAGACTACGGAAAGCAGCTTCTTTATAAGCCTGCGGATGGCATGAATCATTCGGGATCACGGCATCAGTCGTAGTTTGTTTTCTATAAACGGAGAACGCATGCTTGTTGCCCTGCTTTTTTATATTCAGGTCCAGGAACTGTAAACAATTGTCAGTTTCATACTCCACGGTAAATTTTATTTTATTATGTGCGTCGTTGAACTTTTTTACTATTTCCTCAATGTCCTCACGGGAACCATCGACAAGTAACAGAGTGTCGTCTACATAACGTTTGTAATAAACAATTTTATCCATAATGTTATCGTCAGAATTTAGAACTTTATCTTCAAGGTCATTGATAAAAATGTCCGCCATAGTTCCCGAAATACTGGACCCCATGGCTAACCCATCGTCCTGAACATAAAATTTGTTATGAAACGTAAAATAATTAAAACTTGTAATGAGCTGTAGGAGTTCAAAAAATTCAATTGTCTCTTGCGTTGAAATTTTACCGTATTTCAGGAAATTTCTCTTAATGATTTCTATAGTTTGGTTAACCGGAACACTGGAGTATAAGTTCTTAACATCCAACGAAACCAAACGGGAAGTGTCAGTGACTGGCGTATCTTTAACTTCACCTATCATGGTCATACTACCACGCACCGAATAATTATTATTATACACGTAAGTCTTTTTCAGAATTTGGTCCAACATTTTCGGTATTTTATATGCTGGACTATTTCGACCGTTAACAATCGGACGAACCGGATGCAGATCTTTATGTATCTTCTTCACCTGTGATCTTAATTTGGGGGCCGTTGGATTCATGATAACACATCTTCTTTTTTCGGCTTCTGTCAGCAGGAAGTGCGTGCGTTTAAGAACATTTTTTAGTTTAATTTGGAAATTGGCTGTTATGTCTTTCGGAATTTCCGTAATGCTATTTTCGACAAAAAACGCTAAGGTCTTCGAAACGTACTCCTCCTCTTTTAATATTACGACCGTATTCCCCTTATCCGCTTTCGTGGCAATAGCTTTCACTTCATTAAGCTTTTTATTTATAGAATCGACAGTTAGTCGGTCTGCTCTAGTCTTATGATTAACACTATTTCTCTTATTTAGTTCATTTTTTACTATTTTATGTAGCTTATGACTGACATGCCCTGTTTCATTATTATTTAATTTAGCAATTTCTGTTGTCATTTTAGTGAGGGCAGTTACTTCTTTCGCGACCTTCTTGTTAAATGACGGCTCAATATTAAACTTTAATGCCTTATTTAACATTTCTACTTCCGTATTATCAAATACAATATCCGTTTTGTTAACCACCCGTGGGTAAAAGTCTAAAGACGAAAGGCTTTGTTGTTGATCTTTTTCGTCTTCGCGCGTGTTATTATTTAATTTACGAAGTTTTTTATCTTGTTTTTCTTTTTTCTTTATAAACTCCTTTCTGTAGTATTTTGTGAAGTCTACATGTAACCTCTTCCCATACGTTCATCGGTAATATTTCCTTGACCTTAGTCTCTGCTTTTGACCTATGGCAGAGCCATCTAGCGGGCCAACCATAGCGCCATCTGGTTTCCCCCTTCAAGCTAGACGAGTTTCGTTCTTTGAAGTATTTTCGTTTGATGCTTATTTCGTGAGATATTTGGCCCGGTTACTATCAATGGACCACCCTGTATATGTGTGGTGCAATAGAGGAACTGTGCACAGTGACAGCCTACAGTGGTTTTTAAAAATAGTTTCATCATTTAGAAGCTACATTGAAGACATATGAAGAAATTAAGAGTCAGAGGACCGATGAAAAAAGAAAAGTTAATATAAAATAATAATTTTAGCCACAATATCTTTTGTTGGTGTTGGTCAGTGCTGGAAGTATTCACTCCACTATTCAGTCACTCTGCTTTTAGCCGTGTTATGACGTGCCAGTTGTGAGTTAACGAGCATTTTGCTCTGATTTAAATATATGGCCGAAAGAATCAGCCTTCAGGAATTGTGAAACGAACCCTGTCGTCCAGGACCGTGTGCCACAAAGAACGCAGATTCGCCACGAGGTGGGGAAACCGTCTATTGTGCTGAATGAGTCCTTAGTGCTGTAGTGTGCGGGTGAGACAGACGAGAAGCTACGTCATAGGGAAACCCTGTAGAAGGCGTTTGCGGCCAGGGAGACGTAGCAGTGTTAAATATGGCGGACCTAAGATGGACCATAAAGAGAAAGATTTATGAAAACTATTTAACTCTGTAGTAATTCAGGGAATGAAGCCACAGTAATTTTAATCTACCATCCTTCATAAGTTTTCATGGTGATCCCAATAAAACTCGAATATTGATCATATCTATAATAGTTTAGGATTTACTGTTAGAGTGAAATTAACAAGTTTTGTAACAAAGACCTGAATGCTAAAATCTGAACGCTTTGGTCGATCATAACGAACGACATTTCATATAGAAGCGCATCATTAAAATGACAAATGTTGAAAATATCAACTCTGCAACTTTGTTTGTTTAAAAGAAATAGTAAATTGAAATTATCAGTATTTTCAGTTAAGCATCAGATCATCATTTCCTCCACACTAAACACTTTGTGCGATGACAGCATGACACCTTATAGAATCATTAGGTAACAGAATATTTGTTGTAAATTTTAGTGCATAATAGTTACTTTTGTTCTTTATTCATTTATCAGGAAACACACTGGTGCAAGGCTACTGGCCGTGGCATTCAAAGCTCAGAAGGAAATTGTATTGGTTTTATGTAAAAGAATGTAACATAATGAATATTATTGTTACTTTATTTAGAACGTGAAAGTGATCGAGATTTCTTTATTTAAATATGTTAAAATGTAAAATAACGTAGAATAAGCTGTAGCCAATCAGATGGACGGCTTCAGGGAAGGCATCTGCAGTTGTCAGTTGAGCGACGATGTTCGGCACGCCGGAGACGCTGCCGGAGACGGGCAGAGAGAGAGTTTTGGTCTAGACACCGAAGGGTACAGTTCGGACTGGGACGCGAAAGCGGACAGTCGGTCTTTAGGTAGTTAGGAAGTGAAATGACTTAGAAAATGTCCCGTTGTGTGGTATTGCGGGACTTGGTCTCTGAACGGCGAGCAGCCGCGCGCCTGGTGTGAACTCTAACTTTTCGCGTAGATAACGAGGTGGAGTACTGGACTCGTAATTCGCGATGAGATTGTGAATGATCGATCTGTATCAAATGGATATGAGCTCGAGTGTAACAGTAACTCTAGATACGACCAATTTCGCTATTAGTCTGCTTTCTGAATGAAAATTATTCTAACCAAATCGCAAGTGTGTGGCCTGCATCATTTATGGGTCGTTAATATAGTTCCCGATATTATTATTACTGTTATTATATCTTACATTAACTTTGTATTTCGCACACTTGCCATTAGCCAGACAATTTAACCAAAGGGTGACAAGTGTCTAATTTAGGGCATGTAAAACGACACGTGCAGTTCAACCCCTAGACGAGTTTGAGCCAAGACATTTTGACGAAGAGGAACCGCATGTGAGCCCGAACATCTTTGGGATGCTAGCTCGCACAGTCGAGACTAGGCTAACAGCTCTAAAACTCCCCGGCCTGAGCTGTTTCCACAAGCCCTGATAACAACTGCCGCCAGCCTTTGTCTTGGGGCCATTCGCCGTGGACGTAGTGACAACATGTTACCGCCTGCTTTCACTTGTCGCTATCTTCTGTGACAGTGCAACCCAGGCAGCCAAGTGTGGAGAGTGTCCAAAGTGTTTCCCTGCCTGCAGACTGTGTTTCTTCCTGGCGTAGATTCCGTAGCGTGCCGAAACTGGTGTCAAAGTGTTGAAAAGGTCAGCACCTGTACTGGACGACAGCAAAACGCATTTTTTACTTTGGCGCTGCTGATGGATCATCACTAACTCAGCTGATAATCAGGATCAGTCCAGAGGCTGATCGCGGAATGCCAAATAACTTCTGTGAAGTTAAGTGTTAAAGGTCGATGAAACGTGGTTATCGGATGATTTCACACACCCCTGCCTCAGAAACAGCAGTGACGAAACATTTCAGGAAAAAACTGGAGAAGGCTAAAAAAATGGCTCTGAGCACTATGGGACTTAACATCTGAGGTCATCAGTCCCCTAGAACTTAGAACTACTTAAACCTAACTAACCTAAGGACATCACAAACATCCATGCCCGAGGCAGGATTCGAACCTGCGACCGTAGCGGTCTTGCGGTTCCAGACTGCAGCGCCTTTAACCGCACGGCCACTTCGGCCGGCTAAGACCAATAAATATGGGTCCGGAAATGCATACTCTCTTAGATAAGTCCAACAAACATGGGTCCGGCAATGCGTAGTTGCTGCGATAAACACGTGTTTACAGGAGTTATTTATGACAATGCACCCCTTGCGCTCCGGCGTAAGGAATGACGCACCCTTTGAAGTATACCAGGTTGTTGTTCTTCCTGCTGGCACACACAATGAAAACGCGACACGGTGGTGTCCGCATATCGTTGATTGGTGTCTCGTAGACCAGTTTCTTCAACTGTCCCCATAACCAAAGGTCTAGAGGAAGCCGAGGTTTATCTCGGAAAGTATGCATTTCCGAACTGATATTTATTGGGCTTATTTTTCTTGTTTCGATGGGTACTGCCACCTCTGAAAGTATCAGACAATTCTTTTGAACACCCTGTATAAAAGCCCTAGTAGACAACGTCGGAGCTTCCGTAAGACTTTTCGCGGATGATGCTATTGTATTCAGCTAGAAGACTAGCGAAATGCGTGAAGACCCTAAGAGGTTCGTCGCTTGGTGGGTGGATCGACAGTTGACCCTCAACATAATCAAATGCAGTGTATTGCTTGTAATTAGGTGGAAAGACCGATTATTCTACGATTGCTCAACCATCATTGTAAGCAGTGACATCCATTAAATATTTGTGAATGTAGTTGTGGTGTCACCGCCAGACACCACACTTGCTAGGCGGTAGCCTTTAAATCGGCCGCGGTCCATTAGTATACGTCGGATCCGCGTGTCGCAACTGTCAGTGATAGCAGACCGAGCGCCACCACACGGCAGGTCTAGAGAGACGTACCAGCACTCGCCCCAGTTGTACAGCCGACGTTCATAGGAAGGGTTCACTGACAATCACGCTCTCATTTGCCGAGACGATAGTTAGCATAGCCTTCAGCTACGTCATTTGCTACGACCTAGCAAGGCGCCGTATTCAATTAATATTGAAATTATAAAACATGTACCGTCAAGAGCGCTGTACACCAAATATGGATTAAAGTTAAGTATTCCCAGAACTACGTTCTTTTCTTTATAGGATCATTACTTTAATTGTTCCAGACCTCACGCCAGTCTGCGTGTAATTAAACGCGTGCATTTCGGCCTCCTCTAGCAACACGGTGTTGGCTCTTCTGCCAACACTTCAGTACCTATAGAGCGATTTGAAGTGGAGCGACCACACAAAACTAATCTCAACGCAGAGGTCAGACCGAGATGCGTTGGACGAATCCTCAGGAAACGTAGCAATCATCATTCTTGCTCAGTCTGGGATCCGTAGCAGATAGAACTGACAGAAGAAACAGAGAAGACACAAAGCGGAGCAGCACTTCTCCTTACAGGTTCATTTTGTAAACTCGACCGCAAGACCGCTCCGGTCGCAGGTTCGATTCCTGCCTCGGGCATGGATGTTTGTGATGTCCTTAGGTTAGTTAGGTTTAACTAGTTCTAAGTTCTAGGGGACTAATGACCTCAGCAGTTGAGTCCCATAGTGCTCAGAGCCATTTTGTAAACTCGAAACCATCACGCAAATGCTCAGCCAATGCCAGTGGCAGACGCTGCAAGAGAGGCGCGGTTCACTGTTAAAGTTCCGAGAGCGTATATTCCTGAAGATGCTTCGTCCTACGTATGTTGCAATTTGAACAGAAAGCAAATGGCGGTTATAAGAGTTGAGGGGCATAAAAGAGAAGCGGTGATTGAGAAGGGAGTGAGACGGGGTTTAGCCTATCCCTCATGTTGTTCAATCTGTATACTGAGCAAGCAGTTTGCCGACGACAATGTAATTCTGTCTGAGGCAGCAAAGGACTTGGAAGAGCAGTTGAACGGAATGATCAGTGTCTTGAAAGGTGGATAAAAGATGAACATAAACAAAAGCAAAATGAATGTAAACTCCGTCCGAACAAGCCTTGGAAGGCCCAACGTTACTGACCGGCCGCCGTGTCATCCTCAACCCACAGGTGGATATGCAGGGGCATGTGGTCAGCTCACCGCTCTCCCGGCCGTATGTCAGTTTACGAGACAGGAGCCGCTACTTGTCAATCAAGTAGCTCCTTAGTTTGTCTCACAAGATCTGAGTGTAACCCCTTTGCCAACAGCTCTCGGCAGACCGGATGGTCACCCATCCAAGTGCTAGCCCAGCCCGACAACTTCGGTGATCTGACGGGAACAGGTGTTACCACTGCGGCAAGGCTGCTGGCATAACGGAATGTAGTCTAATTAAAGCAGGTGATGCTGAGGGAACTAGATTAGGAAATTAGACACTTAAATGCTATTTGGGGAGCAAAATAAATGATGATGGCTGAAATAGAGGGGACATAAAATGTAGACAGGCGTTGGCAAGAAAAGCGTTTCTGAAGAAAAGAAATTTGTTAACATCGATTTAAGTGTCAGGAAGTCTTTTCTGAAAGTATTTGTATGGGTATAGCCACGTATGGAAGTGAAACATGGACGATGAACAGTGCAGGGAAAAAGAGAATAGAAGCTTTCGAAATGTGGTGCTATAGAAGAATGCTGAAGATTAGATGGTTATATCACGTAACTAATGAGGAGGTACTCAACAGAACTGGGGAGAAGAGGAATTTGTGGCACAACTTGACAATAAGAAGGGATCGGTTGGTAGGACACGTTCTGAGGCATCAAGGGACCACCAATTTAGTATTGGAGGGTAGAAAGTGTGCCCGCATCTCGTGGTCGTGCGGTAGCGTTCTCGCTTCCCACGCCCGGGTTCCCGGGTTCGATTCCCGGCGGGGTCAAGGATTTTCTCTGCCTCGTGATGGCTGGGTGTTGTGTGCTGTCCTTAGCTTAGTTAGGTTTAAGTAGTTCTAAGTTCTAGGGGACTGATGACCATAGATGTTAAGTCCCATAGTGCTCAGAGCCATTTAAACCATTTTTTTTTTGGTAAAAAGTGTAGAGGGAGACAAAGGAATACACTAAGCAGATTCAGAAGGATGTAGGTTGCACTAGTTGTTCGGAGATGAAGAGGCTTGCACAGGATAGGGTAACATGGAGAGCTGTATCAAGTTAGTCTCTGGACTGAAGACCACAACAACAACAAAATTTGTGACATTCGAAGTCGGAAGCCTACCGGCAATCGTTCTTCTCGCGAAGCATTCGCGACTGGAACAAGGAAGTGGTGAAACGTCACTGGCACACGAAGTACCCACCGCTACACAAAATTGTTTTCTGGGAAAGCATTCAGTACAATTTCAGATGACGTTTTATGCCTGCCGCCGGCTTTAAACGTATAATTTTTCCAGCATATCGAGGGTAGATTGAAGTCACCACCGACTATAATTTTATGAGCGGGGTACTTATTTGAAATGAGACTCAAGTTTTCTTTGAACTGTTCAGCAACTATATCTTATGAGTTGGGGGATCGGTAAAACGATCCAATTAATAGTTTAGTCCGATTGTCAGGGATAACCTCTACCCATACAATTTCACACGAACTATCTACTTCAATTTCGTACAAGGCAAACTACCTCTGACAGCAATAAATACTCCACCACCAACTGTATTTAATTTATCCTTTCTGAACACAGTTAGATCGTTTGAAAAAAATTCGGCTGAACTTATTTCTGGCTTTAGCCAGCTGTCTGTACCTACGACTATTTGCGCTTCAGTGCTTTCTATTAGGGCTTGGAGCTCTGGTTCTTTCCCAACACAGCTACGTCAATTTGCAGCTACAATACCAATCGTTTCTACAACTACCTTACTGTGTTTTACCTGCTCACTTTCACCTGAGACCCTCTAACCTAAAAAACCGCCCAGTCCCTTCCACACAGCCCCCGCTACCCGTATAGCCGCCTCCTGTGTGTAGTGAACTCCTGACCTATTAAGCGGAACCCGGGAACCCACCACCCGATGGCGCAAATCAACGAATCTGCAGCCTACACGGTCACAGAATCGCCTGAGCCTCTGATTCAGATCCTCCACTCGGCTCTGCTCCGGACCACATATAATAGCCAGTACCACGGGACGCATCGCTGCAGAGACAGTAGATATAGTTTGTTCATCGTCCATCTCTACATACACACTCCACAAGCCATTGTCCACCGTGATGGTGCAGGCTACTTTGTACGAGTGCTTGTTTTGCTCTCTCTTGTGTCGCTCGGAAATGGAGCGAGGGAAAAATGATTCCCCTTCTTCTTTCGTAGAAGCCCAAATTTCGCTTTTTTTGTCTTAGTCGAGGTGGATACTTGGAGGCATTAGTATCGTTCGGCACTCTGTCGCAAATGTTAGTTACCTAGTGTAGCTTCTTAATACCGCTGAATCGTGATTTTACTTTCAAAACCTTTTCTTAAGAATTTACTTTATTTACTAGCGATTCATCAGGAACATTAACACATTTAATCACACTATGTGAGCGTGGAAGTAGTTGCCAGTGGGTAACTGATGAAAACAAATTAAATTTTTTTCAACAAATGGAAATTTTATTCCTAAAAGCCCATTTCTTTTTAAACAGATTTAAAATTATAATCAGAAAGCATCTAAATATCAAGTTTACAATTTATTCAGAGGCAGAAAGAACCAATTTTGACAGTATGAACTTTCGGGCTGAGAACCTTGCCGCTCCGTTTTGACACGGCCGTAGTCACGACCGCTCACAACAACCTCTGAAAGACTACACTGATGCAAATCTGCAACACACCAGGTTACTTTAAACTAAAAATTTTTAACAACTCACACAAACACATAAACTATGCACCCCGTAGGAGGGATGGAAATGGTACAAAACACTAACATTAAAAAAAAAAAATTAACTTGCCACCGAAGGTGCAACTTGGAAAAAAAACCTCTTACGGTGGAGGGCTGGCAACTTTATATACTAAAATGACCATTTAAATAAAAAAACCATAAAATGCAGTCTTACATAAAATATACAAACATGCTCTACATTACACATATACCGCCTCTCAAGATGATAGGCAAGATAAAAACATATTTCAGGAATTCGGCCGTTACAGTTCAAGGAATAAATTCGTTGATACCGAATGCGAGAAACATGACAGAGGCAGCTATTAACGTATGGCAGATTGACAGGAAGATTACTGAAGAACCCGAACCGCAGGTTGCTCTAACCCCCCCCCCCCCCCCTACTCCACAAGGGAAAAACGGACCACCCAATTCATAAATAATCACCTTCCCACGGGTGGGCAAACGGAGAAGAATGGTGGGACGACCACAAAACAAAGCGGCTGGTGACCTCACCAAGAAAACAAGTAGAATTTAACAGATAAATGAAACAAGCCATCTCCAATCAGTTAACTTCTAATAAACTGCGATTTCTAGCGAAGACCTGGCGCAGCACCCCCGACGCTCTCCCGAACCGTCTGCTGCCAGCCGCTTCAACGGACGCAGGAAGGCGCGCCGATCTCCCATCTCACTGGGTCGCAGCTCGCACCGGCCAGCCCGATGTCGTGGGATGACTCCTGTTGCTCTCGTGTCGACCGCGAAGCCACTACCCCTCGCTATACGGCGCGGCCCTGGACTCACGTGGCGACCTCACATGCGCCGACGCTCAAGCGGACAAGTCATCTTGTGTCTCAGTGCGCGACCGATCAACCGATCATTCCAACCGCCAATGACCATTGCCTGAACAAAGTCGAACAGACTGGCGGTCTAACACATACTAGCACTCCGGATGACAGACAGACACTGACTGCCCCACACTGACTCGGCTAACCAACTGATCCATTGGCGACCTTAAATGCACGCGAACAGGCAACCTTTGCCCTTTTCCACCAGAGGGAGACACCAAAGCTGCGATTGCCACAGCGGCGCCACCGCCAGAAGCGGAGGGCGACTGCTTCACACAACGCGTTGCGGCGCGCTCTTCAAAATAGCAATTTTTACCATGGCTCAACTGCTTCGTAAAAACACCTTCCAAGATCCAACGTTTCCATACAAGGTCGCAAAGTGTTTCCGTTGCACTAAGCGAACCGGCAGTTAAGACATCTAACAACACACTTTTCGGACGCTTTGAGGTTTCCCATTAATCCGTCCTGGTGCGGATCCCAAACACTCGAAAAGTAGTTAAGAGTTAGTCGCCCTGGCGCACTGGGTGAGCTACTGTTTCCCAAAACTCCTCCAACAAACCATAGCCTTCCCCGCAAATGAACTCGTGACGTCTTTCCGTTTCATGTCTCTTCCGAGCGTTACGCCTAGCTTTCTGATCGACGTCAGAATGTGAAGCTACATATACTAAGTCTAAAACTTTGTTTCCATCGTTTTTCTTGAAGTTCCGGGCTTTATTGTGAAAAACTTACAAAAATTACGATTCATAGTATTGCCCATCGCTGGCCACTACATTTTCCCATCTTTTGGACAGCATGCGAATGCCGTGGCTGAAGAACTGGGCGTCTTTTTTGGAGATCCATGAATCGATTTAATTTTGCACTTGTTCATATGATCGGAAGTGCTGGTCAGCCAGACTGTATGACGCTGATCGAAAAAAGTGGTAGTCAGAGGGAACAACGTATGGAGAATACAGCGGGACAGGACTTCTCACTTTAATGTTTCCATGTATATTTTGACGGGTTTGCGACATGGAGGTCGAGCACTGCTGCAAAATTACCTTAACGTGTCTGTCACTACACTGTGGCCGTTTGTGCTTCAGTGCTGGTCTCGAGCGCATCAATTGCTTTCGGTAATGATGTCCTGTGACTATCTTCGTCTGTTTCAGTAGCTACGAAAACGTTCTGCCTTCCACCGCCATGTCCGTTTTCGACATCAAAATCACCGTTCTTAAGGCGTTGAAAACATTCTCTGCACGTTCTTCCACTAACAGTTCCCCCACCATTGGTATTACTCAGCATTTTAAGATTTCTTCATGTTAAAGCAGAAAATTAAAACTTCCCGCAAATGGCGAGAAAAGGATACATAAGTTGACGTACTTAGTCGAGAATAACCTTACGATGCAATTACAATTGACTAATATTTTTATGGCATTATGTTTAAAGATGCCTAAGCTTATTGTGTTTCACCTATCACCAACCACCCGAACCCCACTTGGCGCTACTGCCGTCTATTGCAAAACGGCGGAAGCAAAGTTGTAAACCTAATAGTTAATAAAGTTTTCTAACATTAGAGGAATGTTCCTCCTACCCATCCGCACTAACTTAAATTGATGCACGTTTGAAACAAGCTAATAGTCATTCCACCAAACAGAGATTCTGTCCAAGTCATCCTGAATCCCCCCCTGCGCTCACTCAACGCCGTCAGCAAGCGACCTCAGTTCGTACTATGGGCAAATGTGTATTGACCACTGCCCAAAACAATTTGTAAAATTTTTTGTGGGGAGCATAGGGGCTATGTAAGATGGCTGTTTAGGTTTTTATGTTGGTAACGCCACGTAGCGCTCTGCATGAAAATCGCTGACTGTGCTGTGTGCAGTCATCATTTATGTACATAGAGAACAGGAGCCGGCCTGTCGCCCTTCCTTGGGTCACTCCTGACGTTATCTCAGTATCTGAGACAGCCGTCCTCCACGACATCTACATCTACACCCACACTCGTCAAGGCACCTTACGGTGTGTGGCGAAGGGTACTTCTGATACCACAAACTGATCACCCCTTCCCTGTTCGACTCACGAAAAATGGTTGTTGGCAAGTCCCTGTATTAGCTCTAATTTCTCGAAGTTTCCGTCGTGGTCATTCTGAGAGATATATGTGGAAGGAAAGTACGCTCTCGAAATGTCAATAGCAAACCTCTTTGTGATGCAAAGCGCCTTTCTTGTAACGTCTCCCACTGGAGTTCGTTCTTCATCTGTGTAACGCTCTCACGCCGACCAAACGATCGCGTGACGAAACGCGCCGCTCTTCGTTGGCTCTTTTCGCTTTCTCCTATCAGTCATACCCGCTAAGAATCTCAGATTGATGAACATTACTGAATAACCGGTCGAACAAAAACCCACTTCCATGCTGGATGAGTTATATAAGATTCTTCCTATGAATCTCAATCTGATGTCTGTTTTTCCTACTGTTCGTTTCATGTGGTAACTCCACTTAAGGACAATCCGAATGGTTACCGTTCAAATGTGTGTGAATTCCTAAGGGACCAAACTGCTGAGGCCCTCGGTCCTTAGACTTACACACTACTTTAACTTATGCTAAGAACAACACACACACCCATGCCCGAGGGATGACTCGAATCTCAGGCGGGAGAGGCCGCGCAATCCCTGACATGGTGCCTCAAGCCGCGCGGCAATGAATGGTTACTCCCACATATTTTACGGTAGATACTCCTTCCACCAATTTGGCATCAGTGGTGTAGCTGTACAGCAGTGAGTTTCTTTTTCTGTATATACGAAGTATATTACATTTATTTAGGTTTAGGACCAACTATTAGAGCCTGTGCCATTCATCAATCCTCTGCAGGTCATTTTGGAAATCGATACTGTCTTATGGCGTTGCCATCTACTTACAGACAACCGCATCATTTGCGAACAGCCTTATAGAGCTTCACACGCTTTCTACTACTCATTTATACACTGTTCATTGCACAAAAGCGTGTAATCAGAATAATTGCTGCAGACACTTATTTATAGAGCTAGAGATGTTCACTGTAGCCTCACAATATATACACTACTGGCCATTAAAATTGCTACACCAAGAAGCAATGCAGATGATAAACGAGTATTCATTGGACAAATATATCACACTAGAACTGACATGTGATTACATTTTCACGCAATTCGGGTGCATAGATCCTGAGAAATCAGTACCCAGAACAACCACCTCTGGACGTACTAACGGCCTTGATACGACTGGGCATTTAGTCAAACAGAGCTTGGATGGCGTGTACAGGTACAGCTGCCCATGCAGCTTCAACACGATACCACAGTTCATCGAGAGTGGTGACTGGCGTATTGTGACGAGGCAGTTGCTCGGCCACCATTGACCAGACGTTTTCAATTGGTGACAGATCTGGAGAATGTGCTGGCCAGGGCAGCAGTCGAACATTTTCTGTATCCAGAAAGGCCGTTACAGGACCGGCAAGATGCAGTCGTGCATTATCCTGCTGAAATGTAGTGTTTCGCAGGGATCGAATGAAGGGTAGAGCCACGGGTCGTAACACATTTGAAATGTAACGTCCACTGTTCAAAGTGCCGTCAATTCGAACAAGAGGTGACCGAGAAGTGTAACCTGTGGCACCCCATACCATCACGCCGGGTGATACGCCAGTATGGCGATGACGAATACACAGTTCCAATGTGCGTTCGGCGCGATGTCGCCAAACACGGATGCGACCATCATGATGCTGTAAATAGAACCTGGATTCATCCGAAAAAATGACGTTTTGCCATTCGTGCACCCAGGTTCGTCGTTGAGTACACCATTGCAGGCACTCCTGTCTGTGATGCAGCGTCAAGAGTAACCGCAGACACGGTCTCCGAGCTGTTAGTCCATGCTGCTGCAAACGTCGTCGAACTGTTCGTGCAGATGGTTGTTGTCTTCCAAACGTCCCCATTTGTTGACTCAGGGATCGAGACGTGGCTGCACGATCCTTTACAGCCATGCGGATAAGATGCTTGTCATCTGGACTGCTAGTGATACGAGGCCTTTGGGATCCAGCACGGCGTTCCGTATTTCCCTCCTGAACCCACCGATTCTATATTCTGCTAACAGCCATCGGATCTCGACCAACGCGAGCAGAAATGTCGCGATACGATAAACCGCAATCGCGATAGGCTACAATCCGACCTTTATCAGAGTCGGAAACGTGGTGGTACGCGTTTCTCCTCCTTACACGAGGCATCACAACAACGTTTCACCAGGCAACGCCGGTCAACTGCTGTTTGTGTATGAGAAATCGGTTGGAAACTTTCCTCATGTCAGCACGTTGTAGGTGTCGCCACCGGCGCCAACCTTGTGTGAATGCTGTGAAACGCTAATCATTTGCATATCACAGCATCCTCTTCCTGTCGGTTAAATTTCGCGTCTATAGCACGTCATCTTCGTGGTATAGCAATTGTAATGGTCAGTAGTGTATTTACCGATGAAGCAGGGTTGAGAGATGGCCAGTAGTATATATATATATATATATATATATATATATATATATATATATATATATATATATATATATATTCACTTATGGATTTTGTTATTAACAATCAGAACGAATTCAAAAGTAAAAGCAGTGTACATGGCTACAACAGTAGGAGAAAGGATGATCTTCACTACTCAAGGTTAAATCTAAGTTTGGCTCAGAAGGGGGTAATTATGCTGCCACAAAAGTCTTTGATCACTTACCTAATAGCATAAAAAAAGGTTCAAATGGTTCTGAGCACTATGGGGCTTAACGTCTAAGGTCATCACTCCCCTAGAACTTAGAACTACTTAAAACTAACTAACCTACATCCACGGCCGAGGCAGGATTCGAACTTGCGACCGTAGCGGTGGCGCAGTTCCAGACTGTAGCGCCTAGAACCGCTCGGCCACACCGGCCGGCTAATAGCATCAAAAGTCTGACAGATAGCCATATAAATATTTAAAAGGAATTTAAAAGAATTGCTAAATGGCCATTCCTTCTACTCATTAGATGAATTTTTGGATATAGTAAGTGGGTAATTTCCCCAACGCCCACTAAAAAAATAAAAATAAAAATAAAAAATATTAAGTGTCACGTAATGTTTTGTGTAATGTATTATCTTGTATAGACACCTTTTATTAATCTGACACGTTCCACATCATTACGAAGTGTCGTATTCATGATCTATGGAACAAGTACTAATCTAATCTAATCTAATCTAAACTGAAGCGCCAAAGAAACTGGTATAGGCATGTTGTTGTTGTTGTGGTCTTCAGTCCTGAGACTGGTTTGATGCAGCTCTCCATGCTACTCTATCCTGTGCAAGCTTCTTCATCTCCCAGTACCTACTGCAACCTACATCCTTCTGAATCTGCTTAGTGTATGCATCTCTTGGTCTCCCCCTACGATTTTTACCCTCCACGCTGCCCTCCAATACTAAATTGGTGATCCCTTGATGCCTCAGAACATGTCCTACCAACCGATCCCTTCTTCTGGTCAAGTTGTGCCACAAACTCCTCTTCTCCCCAATCCTATTCAGTACCTCCTCATTAGTTATGTGATCTACCCATCTAATCTTCAGCATTCTTCTGTAGCACCACATTTCGAAAGCTTCTATTCTCTTCTTGTCCAAACTATTTATCGTCCATGTTTCACTTCCATACATGGCTACACTCCATACAAATACTTTCAGAAAAGACTTCCTGACACTTAAATCTATACTCGATGTTAACAAATTTTTCTTCTTCAGAAACGCTTTCCTTGCCATTGCCAGTCTACATTTTATATCCTCTCTACTTCGTCCATCATCAGTTATTTTGCTCCCCAAATAGCAAAACTCCTTTACTACTTTAAGTGTCTCATTTCCTAATCTAATACCTTCAACATCACCCGACTTAATTCGACTACATTCCATTATCCTCGTTTTGCTTTTGTTGATGTTCATCTTATACCCTCCTTTCAAGACACTGTCCATTCCGTTCAACTGCTCTTCCAAGTCCTTTGCTGTCTCTGACAGAATTACAATGTCATCGGCGAACCTCAAAGTTTTTATTTCTTCTCCATGGATTGTGATACCTACTCCGAATTTTTCTTTTGTTTCCTTTACTGCTTGCTCAATATACAGATTGAATAACATCGGGGAGAGGCTACAACCCTGTCTTACTCCCTTCCCAACCACTGCTTCCCTTTCATGCCCCTCGACTCTTATAACCGCCATCTGGCTTCTGTACAAATTGTAAACAGCCTTTCGCTCCCTGTATTTTACCCCTGCCACCTTTAGAATTTGAAAGAGAGTATTCCAGTCAACATTGTCAAAAGCTTTCTCTAAGTCTACAAATGCTAGAAACGTAGGTTTGCCTTTCCTTAATCTTTCTTCTAAGATAAGTCGTAAGGTCAGTATTGCCTCACGTGTTCCAGTATTTCTACGGAATCCAAACTGATCTTCCCCGAGGTCGGCTTCTACTAGTTTTTCCATTCGTCTGTAAAGAATTCGTGTTAGTATTTTGCAGCTGTGGCTTATTAAACTGATTGTCCGGTAATTCTCACATCTGTCAACACCTGCTTTCTTTGGAATTGGAATTATTATATTCTTCTTGAAGTCTGAGGGTATTTCGCCTGTTTCATACATCTTGCTTACCAGATGGTAGAGTTTCGTCAGGGCTGGCTCTCCCAAAGCCGTCAGTAGTTCCAATGGAATGTTGTCTACTCCGGGGGCCTTGTTTCGACTCAGGTCTTTCAGTGCTCTGTCAAATTCTTCACGCAGTATCGTATCTCCCATTTCATCTTCATCTACATCCTCTTCCATTTCCATAATATTGTCCTCAAGTACATGGCCCTTGTATAGACCCTCTATATACTCCTTCCACCTTTCTGCTTTCCCTTCTTTGCTTAGAACTGGGTTTCCATCTGAGCTCTTGATGTTCATACAAGTGGTTCTCTTATCTCCAAAGGTCTCTTTAATTTTCCTGTAGGCAGTATCTATCTTACCCCTAGTGAGATAAGCCTCTACATCCTTACATTTGTCCTCTAGCCATCCCTGCTTAGCCATTTTGCACTTCCTGTCGATCTCATTTTTGAGACGTTTGTATTCCTTTTTGCCTGCTTCATTTACTGTATTTTTATATTTTCTCCTTTCATCAATTAAATTCAATATTTCTTCTGTTACCCAAGGATTTCTACTAGCCCTCGTCTTTTTACCTACTTGATCCTCTGCTGCCTTCACTACTTCGTCCCTCAAAGCTACCCATTCTTCTTCTACTGTATTTCTTTCCCCCATTCCCGTCAATTGTTCCCTTATGCTCTCCCTGAAACTCTGTACAACCTCTGGTTCTTTCAGTTTATCCAGGTCCCATCTCCTTAAATTCCCACCTTTTTGCAGTTTCTTCAGTTTTAATCTACAGGTCATAACCAATAGATTGTGGTCAGAGTCCACATCTGCCCCTGGTAATGTCTTACAATTTAAAACCTGGTTCCTAAATCTCTGTCTTACCATTATACACTCCTGGAAATTGAAATAAGAACACCGTGAATTCATTGTCCCAGGAAGGGGAAACTTTATTGACACATTCCTGGGGTCAGATACATCACATGATCACACTGACAGAACCACAGGCACATACACACAGGCAACAGAGCATGCACAATGTCGGCACTAGTACAGTGTATATCCACCTTTCGCAGCAATGCAGGCTGCTATTCTCCCATGGAGACGATCGTAGAGATGCTGGATGTAGTCCTGTGGAACGGCTTGCCATGCCATTTCCACCTGGCGCCTCAGTTGGACCAGCGTTCGTGCTGGACGTGCAGACAGCGTGAGACGACGCTTCATCCAGTCCCAAACATGCTCAATGGGGGACGGATCCGGAGATCTTGCTGGCCAGGGTAGTTGACTTACACCTTCTAGGGCACGTTGGGTGGCACGGGATACATGCGGACGTGCATTGTCCTGATGGAACAGCAAGTTCCCTTGCCGGTCTAGGAATGGTAGAACGATGGGTTCGATGACGGTTTGGATGTACCGTGCACTATTCAGTGTCCCCTCGACTATCACCAGTGGTGTACGGCCAGTGTAGGAGATCGCTCCCCACACCATGATGCCGGGTGTTGGCCCTGAGTGCCTCGGTCGTATGCAGTCCTGATTGTGGCGCTCACCTGCACGGCGCCAAACACGCATACGACCATCATTGGCACCAAGGCAGAAGCGACTCTCATCGCTGAAGACGACACGTCTCCATTCGTCCCTCCATTCACGCCTGTCGCGACACCACTGGAGGCGGGCTGCACGATGTTGGGGCGTGAGCGGAAGACGGCCTAACGGTGTGCGCGACCGTAGCCCAACTTCATGGAGACGGTTGCGAATGGTCCTCGCCGATACCCCAGGAGCAACAGTGTCCCTAATTTGCTGGGAAGTGGCGGTGCGGTCCCCTACGGCACTGCGTAGGATCCTACGGTCTTGGCATGCATCCGTGCGTCGCTGCGGTCCGGTCCCAGGTCGACGGGCACGTGCACCTTCCGCCGACCACTGGCCACAACATCGATGTACTGTGGAGACCTCACGCCCCACGTGTTGAGCAATTCGGCGGTACGTCCACCCGGCCTCCCGCATGCCCACTATACGCCCTCGCTCAAAGTCCGTCAACTGCACATACGGTTCACGTCCACGCTGTCGCGGCATGCTACCAGTGTTAAAGACTGCGATGGAGCTCCGTATGCCACGGCAAACTGGCTGACACTGACGGCGGCGGTGCACAAATGCTGCGCAGCTAGCGCCATTCGACGGCCAACACCGCGGTTCCTGGTGTGTCCGCTTTGCCGTGCGTGTGATCATTGCTTTTACAGCCCTCTCGCAGTGTCCGGAGCAAGTATGGTGGATCTGACACACCGGTGTCAATGTGTTCTTTTTTCCATTTCCAGGAGTGTATAATCTATCTGATACCTTTTAGTATCTCCAGGGTTCTTCCATGTATACAACCTTCTATCATGATTCTTAAACCAAGTATTAGCTATGATTAAGTTGTGCTCTGTGCAAAATTCTACCAGGCGGCTTCCTCTTTCATTTCTTAGCCCCAATCCATATTCACCTACTACGTTTCCTTCTCTCCCTTTCCCTACACTCGAATTCCAGTCACCCATGACTATTAAATTTTCGTCTCCCTTCACTACCTGAATAATTTCTTTTATCTCGTCATACATTTCATCAATTTCTTCATCATCTGCAGAGCTAGTTGGCATATAAACTTGTACTACTGTAGTAGGCATGGGCGTTGTGTCTATCTTGGCCACAATAATGCGTTCACTATGCTGTTTGTAGTAGCTAACCCGCACTCCTATTTTTTTATTCATTATTAAGCCTACTCCTGCATTACCCCTATTTGATTTTGTATTTATAACCCTGTAATCACCTGACCAAAAGTCTTGTTCCTCCTGTCACCGAACTTCACTAATTCCCACTATATCTAACTTTAACCTATCCATTTCCCTTTCTAAATTTTCTAACCTACCTGCCCGATTAAGGGATCTGACATTCCACGCTCCGATCCGTAGAACGCCAGTTTTCTTTCTCCTGATAACGACGTCCTCTTGAGTAGTCCCCGCCCGGAGATCCGAATGGGGGACTATTTTACCTCCGGAATATTTTACCCAAGAGGACGCCATCATCATTTAATCATACAGTAGAGCTGCATGTCCTCGGGAAAAATTACGGCTGTAGTTTCCCCTTGCTTTCAGCCGTTCGCAGTACCAGCACAGCAAGGCCGTTTTGGTTAATGTTACAAGGCCAGATCAGTCAATCATCCAGACTGTTGCCCCTGCAACTACTGAAAAGGCTGCTGCCCCTCTTCAGGAACCACATGTTTGTCTGGCCTCTCAACAGATACCCCTCCGTTGTGGTTGTACCTACGGTACGGCTATCTGTATCGCTGAGGCACGCAAGCCTCCCCACCAACGGCAAGGTCCATGGTTCATGGGGGGGGGGGGGGGGTATAGGCATGCGTATTCAAATACAGAGATACGTAAACAGGCAGAATATGGCGCTGCGGTAGGCAACGCCTATATGAGACAAAGAGTGTCTGGCGCAGTTGTTAGATCGGTTACTGCTCCTACAATGGTAGGTTATCAAGATTTAAGTGAGTTTGAACGTGGTGCTATAGTCGGCGCATGAGAGATGGGACACAGCATCTCCGAGGTAGCGATGAAGTGGGGATTTTCCCGTATGACCATTTTACGAGTGTACCGCGAATATCAGGAATCCGGTAAAACATCAAAACTTCGAAATCGCTCCGTCCGGAAATAGATCCTGCAAGAACAGGACCAACGACGACTGAAGAGAATCGTTCGATGTGACGTAAGTGCAACCCTTCCGCAAATTGCTGCAGATTTCAGTGCTGGACCATCAACAAGTGTCATCGTGCTAACCATTCAACGAAACATCATCGATATGGGCTTTTCGAGCTGATGGCCCATTCGTGTACCCTTGATGACTGCACATCCCAGATCTTTACACATCACCTGGACCCGTGAACACCGACATATGTTGCCTGGTCGGACGAGTCTCGTTTCAAATTGTATCGAGCGGATGGACGTGTACAGGTATTGAGACAACCTCATGACTCCATGGAACCAGCATGTCAGCAAGGAACTGTTACAGCTAGTGGAGGCTCCGTAATGGTGTGGGACGTGTGCAGTTGCAATGATATGGAACCCCTGATACGACTAGATACGTCTCTGACAGGTGACACGTACTTAAGCATCCTGTCTGATCACCTGCATCCATTGAAGTCCATTGTGCATTCCGACGGACTTGGGGAATTCCAGCAGGACAATGCAACACCCCACACGTCGATTAATGCTACAGAGTGGCTCCAGGAACACTCTTCTGAGTTTAAACACTTCCGCTGGTCACCAAACTCCCCAGACATGAATATTATCGAGCATACCTGGGATGCCTTGCAACGTGCCCCATGGCACACTTACGGACTTATGGACAGCTCTGGTGTCAATTCTCTCCAGCACTATTTTAGACATTAGTCGAGTCCATGCCACGTCGTGTTGGCGGTACTTCTGCGTGATCGCGGGTACCGTACACGATATTACGCAGGTGTAATATTGGGTCCTATACTAGATAAGCTCTTCTGTTTTTTCACTAAACGGTAGTGTGGGACAGTGTCAAGGGTCTTCATGAAGCCGAGGAACACGGCATCTACCTGAGCGGCGTTGTCTGCGGTACTGTGGATCTCATGGAGGAATAGACCGAGCTGAGTTTCACAGGATCTCTCTTTGTAGAATCCGTGATGTTTTTTGTAGATGAGATTTCGTTTCAAAAAACAATTCTTTACCCTAAAACATGTTCAATAATTATACAAAAATGCGACATCAACATTATAGATCTATAATTATGTGCGTCTGTCTCTCGACACTTCTTGCCGGTCGAAGTGGCCGTGCGGTTAAAGGCGCTGCAGTCTGGAACCGCAAGACCGCTACCGTCGCAGGTTCGAATCCTGCCTCGGGCATGGATGTTTGTGATGTCCTTAGGTTAGTTAGGTTTAACTAGCTCTAAGTTCTAGGGGACTAATGACCTCAGCAGTTGAGTCCCATAGTGCTCAGAGCCATTTGAACCATTTTTGACACTTCTTGAAAACGGGAATGACGTGCGCTTGTTTTCAGTAGCTAAGTACCCTTCGTTACTCCAATAAACTACGGTGAACTGCTGTTAGAAGGAGACCATTTTCTTTAGTGTTACATTTACAGAATTTTACAGGTAGCTCATTTGGCCCCGATGGCTTTCAATTAGTAAGCTATTACTGTTGCTTTTAATTCCACCATCGGTTATCTCAGTATCTGCCAATTCGACATTCGTACGTTGACATAAAGGAGGGACCGTACTACAATATTCCACGGTGAGACAGTTTCGGAAGACCGAATTCAGTATTTCAGCCTTCTCTCTGTCATTTTCCGTTTCGGTGTCAGTATGGTCATTGAGCTACTGAATCGATAATTTCGAAGATTTATGATAAAGTAAGTGAAGTTTTCGCTGTTCGCTTCGTTCCTACATGGTGGGGGAATTAAAAGTTGCCCGGACGAGAAGGTACGGTTGGAAGTGAATTTGTGCCAGCATTAACGGAGTAGGAAAAGACCTAAAATTACTTAAACTTTCAATAGTGTGGAGCAGCTGTGCACACAGCCGACCGAACCGTGGAGCGCATTATACAATCTTCAGGCCTGACAGAATTGTTAGCAGAGGTCAGTCTGATCGCGGCCCTAGCTGGTCACGCAGGTCAACTGATCTGTCAGTGTGCGGTTTCTTCGTGTGGGGAGCCCTCAAGTCTAAGGCGTATCGCAACAATACCCATGGTCTTCAAGAACATTTCGGACGGGACTGCAGCAATTCCAACAGTCCAGCTTCGATCCGCCTACAGCAACTTGCTGATCAGGCTACAAAAATGCCAAGAGATGAATTGTGATCACTTTCAACATCTACTATAGTCAGGGTAGTACTGTATTTCCTTTGCTCTGTTGTGTTTCTTTGTACTCTGAAACCATGTTGTCCGGGCCACATTTATTTGCTCCAAAGTCTAGATATGATGCCTAATGTTGCTGACAGTTATTGAAATTCCAATCCACCTTTTACTTGCACTAAAAGGACGACAGGACATTTGTTGTATAGCTTCCACGAACTAATAGCACAAAGAGTGATATTTATATCAATACCATTAAATTAAAACAAAAATTAGAATACATCGATTACTTTGCAAATGCGTTGTCTTGACAAAAGCTGGGTCCAGATTTCTAATCCGAAATCGAATGATATTGTTTGATTTACATACTATTTTTTCATTCGGTTTTTATTTTGGTAAGCTAACAGCATTTTTTTTTTTTTTTAGTTTTAGTCCCTCTACTATCCTGTTAACTTCGTTCAGCAAACAACTTATAAAAGTGACGTGCGTGGATACAGCACCTGACCCTCTATGAGGGATTCTGGTTTCTGTCATGAGGCGCTGAACCATTCAGGAAATTGCTGTTCAGCTTAATTTAAGAGTGTATAACATGTAAGTTGAATTGAGAAACATTTCATTATTATGATGTATGACTTGCTTGGCGTATGACGTCACGAAAGTGCCAGCGCTGGATGTGTAACAGCCAGATCCCAGTTGAGGAAAACACGTATCGGATATGTTATGGCGCTAACATTTGTGTTAGTGTTCATCTGTGTAATCAAAACATCCGCATAAGATCGTGCTACGTGTAAAAATAGTTTTTGTCCTGTGTTTCCAGACTGTGCTACACCTTACGAAAGAGTCATACTTGAAATAAGTCTGTACCTTATTGATTCAAATGACTCTGAGTACTATGAGACTTAACATCTGAGGTCATCAGTCCCCTAGAACTTAGAACTACTTAAACCTAACTAACCTAAGGACATCACACACATCCATGCCCGAGGCAGGATTCGAACCTGCGACCGTAGCAGTCGCGCGGTTCAGAACTGAAGCGCCTAGAACCGCTCGGCCACCGCGGCCGGCTCTAATTGATTCACATAGATCCACCAAATGATGGGTATATAATTCTGCGGAGCGCCTCGTGAATGGTTACTGTGAATTTAGTTTCAATTGATATCCATAACGGTATCTCAAATTTTCGCATTTAAAAGAACACACAATATTTCTTTTGCTTTGTTAATTGGTAACATAACGCCGAAAATGCTTACCATGAAGGGAAGTTGTTTACCGGCACCTATAGACAAAACAACGATACCATAGATAAAAAGGGAAATTATACCTTTGGAAAGTTGTAGTTTTGCGGCTCCACGAGTTTTTTCCGTGGCTGATGTTATACATGCCACATAGACATTGCGTAGAGCTCAGTATTGCAGTACACGGGACACCTGATAACGGTGTGTTGTGCTGTGAAGTGGAGTGACGATAAGTTATGATACAGACACGTTGCTGGCGAGATAGTGTATCGGAATACGTGCCGCACATTCTGACAGCTGGAGGGAGCCTCAGTTTGAAAGTGACGCTTCATTCTCTGCACTCGAAATACAGAAACAACAGGGAAGGAGATCTCGAAGATACACGGTCCTTGTCAGCACTTTAACATTCCAGAGCGAGTGAATTCTAAGAAAGTTGTTGTACCAACTACCGATCCGAATATGCTGAACTGCGGATGGCAGAGAGAGAGGGGTGGTGGGGGGGGGGGGGAGAGAAGAAAGGAGAAGAGACAGAGAGAGAGAGAGGCAGAGACACGGGGAAAGAGAGAGAGAGAGAGAGAGAGAGAGGGACTGTTCATTACACAAACGATGTGGCAGGGCAGAGTAAGCCGGACTAGCAGACAGTTCGTTAGCGATGCTGCTGTCTACAGGAGAATGTCTTTGTTAGACGATCGTAATGAGATGGGGACAGACTTGAACAAAATGTTAAATTGATGTTAAAATAGCAGCCCGCATTAGAAGAAGATAAAAACAGTGTAACGATAACAGCAAAGAAAAAGTACCCGACTGCGAAGTCTGGTACCCGGTGCGGAGTTTTAACTTGTCACCCCCCACCCACACAACCACAGAAAAATATAAAATAGCTCTTTTTAGGGAAAGCAGTTTTTTAGACTTAATGTATACGAAATTGCAATACTCTGAAGAATACCTTATAGAATCCAAGCTTTTCAAGACAACATAACTAAACTGGAGACAGTTGTTAAGAAATGTTATGTGCATACATATCAAAATTTTCATGGTTATTAACGTGATACCGTTTTAATTATAAACAAATGAATTTTTCCAACAAGGTGAATACAAACGTTCCTTTTTCGAAAAATCTATCATAACGAAATTAGTGCCTTTTTGTACAAAGTTTCATGTACCATTATTACAAATAAGTGTGCAACAGACATCTGATAGCTCCTTTCACTGGATTTTTGCGGCTGTCCCAACATCTGTGATAAAACTGCACCAAATTTTTTCTCTGACATAAATGCCTTAATATTACAGTAAATGAAAACTTCTTACATAGAATGTTTGACTATTGCCTAATTGGATGCCAAATTCAAATAATGTAACGTCTGTGGTTTGTGAGGAAAAGGTACATGAAGTTTCGAAAAACGTAAGTTGCGGAGGATCTGAACCAAAGATTTTTCACTGTTATCTTATCTGGGTGAACTGGTGTAAACTATACGCATACTTCCAGAATGAGATTTTCACTCTGCAGCGGAGTGTGCGCTGATATGAAACTTCCTGGCAGATTAAAACTGTGTGCCCGACCGAGACTCGAACTCGGGACCTTTGCCTTTTGCGGGCAAGTGCGCTACCATCTGAGCTACCGAAGCACGACTCACGCCCGGTACTCACAGCTTTACTTCTGGCAGTATCTTTCTCCTACCTTCCAAACTTTACAGAAGCTCTCCTGCGAACCTTGCAGAACTAGCACTCCTGAAAGAAAGGATACTGCGGAGACATGGCTTCGCCACAGCCTGGGGATGTTTCCAGAACGAGATACTGGCAGAAGTAAAGCTTTGAGTAGCGGGCGTGAGTCGTGCTTCGGTAGCTCAGATGGTAGAGCACTTGCCCGCGAAAGGCAAAGGTCCCGAGTTCGAGTCTCGGTCGGGCACATAGTTTTAATCTGCCAGGAAGTTTTTATACGCATACTCCTCTTCATCCTCAGGGAGACTTTTATGTGTTTGTCTTCTTGAGTTAACCTGATTTTTTAAACGGAGTAGCAATAATGTCAGGTCCATCAGTTCTCTTCTGTTAAGCAATTGATTTCTTGATCGAGGAGACGTCTTCTTTCATTACTACTGAGCTAGTTTTGAAGCTGTGTTTATGGCATCGAGAAGAACGACACTTCCTTAACATTGTACATACGTAACTGGAACAAGGCATGCTGCAGATTTTAATCATAGATCTACACACAACTTTCGTAAAAGTTACTCCAAATGGTTCAAATGGCTCTGAGCACTATGGGACTCAACTTCTGAGGTCATTAGTCCCCTAGAACTTAGAACTAGTTAAACCTAACTAACCTACGGACATCACAAACATCCATGCCCGAGGCAGGATTCGAACCTGCGACCGTAGCGGTCTTGCGGTTCCAGACTGCAGCGCCATTAACCGCACGGCCACTTCGGCCGGCTAAAAGTTACTCCGTTAAAACCACTTGCAAAGGAACACCGTAAGCCAAAAAAATACACTATCAGTGGAAAAGTCTTTTACATGTACGGTATAAACATTCCCCGCATTGCGATTGCGTTAAACTATAAAAAAATCGCCGCAGGAATAAATATTACGAGAAGATGCGGAACAAGGAAGGGGCGTGCCCCGGTCAAGCTTTTGCCAGTTACCATCTTTACTACACTTAAAAGTGGAAGTGGGACGTAATATTCAGGAATTGAAATTTCAATACCGTATAGTAAATAAAGAGCCAATAAAAGTTTTTCAAAATTTTGGTCGCTTTCACGTACATCCTCCCTTAATACAAGCAAGGAAAGTACAACGTTGACATATTTGTAAGTAGTTTTCACTAACGAAAACAAATTAGCAAACCGCGTTTTAATTAATAATACAGTTTAAGTTACTGGGAATGAAGCAGCACTAACAGCAAACGATCTTCTCACTGATAGGTGACTTTAACATGAAGCTTAGAATCACTTCCTTCTAACATTTCCTGACGCAAATTTTGAAATTACGTCATCATAATCGATACCACTAGCTACACTATTATCAACTGAAAAAATTGCCAAACTATAACGTCGTGCTTGACTCATGGTGGACCTAAGATACCCTGAAGCGCCAAAGAAACTGGTATAAGCACGTATATTCAAATACAGAGACATGTAAACAGGCAGAATACGGCGCTGCGGTCGGCAACTCCTGTATTAGACAACAAGTGTCTGGCGCAGTTCTTAGACCGGTTACTGCTGCTACAATTGCGGGTTATCAAGATCTGAGTGAGTTTGAACGTGGTGTTACTGACGGCGCACGAGCGATGGGACACAGCATCTCCGAGGTAGCGATGAAGTGGGGATTTTCCCAGACGGCCATTTACGAATGTACCGTATCAGGAATTCGGTAAAACATCAAATCTCCGACATCGCTGCTGCCGGAAAGAGGTCCTTCAAGGACGGCACCAACGGCGACTGAAGAGAATCGTTCAACATGACAGAAGTGCAAACCTTCATCCAGTTACTGGAGATTTGAGTGCTGGGCCATCAGCAAGTGCCAGCCTGCGAACCATTCAACAAAACAACATCGATATGGGCTTTCGTAGCCGAAGGTCCACTCGTGTACCCTTGATGACTGAACGACACAAAGCTTTAAGTTTCGCTTGGGCCCGTCAATATCGACATTGGAGTGTTGACGACTGGAAACATGCTGACTGATCGGACGAATCTCGTTTCAGATTGTATCGAACGGATGGACGTGTGCCGGTATTGAGAAAACCTGATAATCCATGGACCTGCATGTCAGCAGGGGACTGTTCAAGCTGTTAGAGGCTCCGTAATGGTGTGGGGCGTGTGCAGTTAGAGTGATATGGGACCTCTGATAGGTCTAGATACGACTCCGACAGGTGACATATTCGTAAGCGTCCTGTGTGATCACATGTATCCATTCATGTTCATTGTGCATTCCGACGGACTTGGGCAGTTCCAGCATGACAATGTGATACCCTACAAGTCCATAAATGCTACAGAGTGGCTCCAGGAACACTCTTCTGAGGTTAAACACTTCCGCCGCCCACCGAAGCGCCCAGATATGAGCATTACTAGGAATATCTGGGATGCCTTGTAGCGTGCTGTTCAGAAAAGAGATCTCCGACCGCTCGTACTCTTAGGGATTTGTGGACATCCCTGCAGGATTCATGGTGTCAGTTCCCTCCAGCACTACTTCAGATATTGGTCGAGTCCCTTTCACGTCGTGTTGCGGCACTTCTGCGTGCTCGCGGAGGCCCTACACGATATTAGGCAGGTGTACCAGCTTCTTTGGCTCTTCAGTGTATCTCTCCGTACACAAAACTTCATCGTCCTAGGTGTCGTTGTACAGTAGGCGTATGGTGATATCTTCACTAGTTGCAAAGCTTTAAAAAAGAAAAGAGAAAGTGAATGTCTCTACACAAAGTAAATGCATTTATTCTCAGTTGTCCATTGCTTAGAACTAAGATTAACGTGAAGCTATACATAAAACATCCCACCATTTAAACAAATCCTAAAATCAGTTCTTGCTAAGGCTATTTCCGATATTGGTGTAAAACATTGAAATATATGTGACTTTCCTGGCTCGAACCTGTGATCTCTATACCCGCAGTAAGTTGCGCTGCCCGTTGCTCCATGAACTCCTGCTAAGAGCTCTGCCTCTGCTGAATGTCTTTTATAGAGCAAATCAGCACAAAGAAAGTCGTCTGAGTCGTAGTTCATGACTACTAGTCGACAGTCTAGCTATAATATACAGATCCATTTGCGAAAGTAGTACAATTTCTTAGTTTTTTAATAATGCATATATAGCCGCTGTAAATGGGTGGAGCATAAGCGCATTATCTTTCGGAACGTTTGCACTATCAGCGTTTAGAAAATTTCTTTCTATTGTCGCCGGTCGCTGTGGCCGAGCGGTTCTAGGCGCTACAGTCTGGAACCGCGCGACCGCTACGGTCGCAGGTTCGAATCCTGCCTCGGGCATGGATGTGTGTGATGTTCTTAGGTTAGTTAGGTTTAAGTAGTTCTAAGTTCTAGGGCACTGATTACCTCAGATGTTAAGTCCCATAGTGATTAGAGCCATTTGAACCATTTTTACTATTGTCACTTTTCCGTCATTAAATAGCTAAGCTGTTTACGTAAAAATCTAGTAACTTCGACTAACATTCATATAACACACATCATCTTCGTCTTACTCCTAATCTGTGACGTCACAAGAGCTTCAGCCAATAAGTGAGCGTTTTCGACCACGTGATCAAATCGTGATATTTAATGTGATTTCTGAAAACTTCCCGGCGTATTTCTTCTTCAAGTAATTTTCGGGTTTGCAGCCGGATCCCATCAACATTCTGCCACGATATTTCGGCCCAGAGACGTCCATTAGACCTGCATCAGGTCTCTTCAGTTCTTCGTCTACTCACCTTGAGGATGGCCGGGCGTCTGTGGGCCGAAATATCGCGGCAGAATGTTGATGGGATCCGGCTGCAAACCCGAAAACTACTGGAAATGATATTTAATGATTTTTAAGCTTTAATATTATATAAATAACATATATTTCGTGAGAATATTGGCCGTAAATGCCATCTGAATGTTAAAATCACTCAGAATAACAACAGTTCGAACCATCCAGAATGAGATTTTCGCTCTGCAGCGGTGTGTGCGCTGATATGAAACTTCCTGGCAGATTAAAACTCTGTGCCCGACCGAGACTCGAACTCGGGACCTTTGCCTTTCGCGGGCAGTTTTAATCTGCCAGGAAGTTTCAGTCCGAACCATATTTTAACACTGGAAAATAGCCTATTGTTCTTCTCGCGTATCAATTCACGAATCGAACAGGAATAGGAGGAAAGTTGTCAGATGTACCCATAGCCATGTACCGCAAGATGGGTCGTGGAGTATTGAGGTAGATGTAGAAATTATCAGTTTTTTCGTTGGTGAACGAAATTTCCAGTTTGGTTACTTTTTCTCGAAACTTGTATTATTGCTTTCACAAGTTACATAATTTCACGTTCTGTACTTTGTTTTACGACAACTGTTTTGTAATGATGCGTTGCGTTGTTGAGTAAACATTTCGATATCCTTAATCGAATTTGATTCGACCAGGAACCATTGTGTACAGCGACTGTGGACAGGCACACAGCAGTCAGTCGCAGTTCCATTAGTTTTTATTACTATTGCAAATCTAGATTTCGGCTATTAATAGCATCACACTTCAACAGAGTCGCGGCGGTTCCTGTCACCGTATGTCCTTACGGGTGTATAGGCAGAAGGTTGAAATTTCCATTTAGTTTCTACGTAATCTTGTTTGTACTAAATTCTCTTGATGTACTACCTGTTTAACTCAATATAAAAGCCTGAGCTTCCGGCAATATCCACGACTTACCTACTTACTGACCCTACGACTTATGTTAGAAAACAGATTAAACAAAGGCAAATCTACGTTTGTAGCATTTGTTGACTTAGACAAAGCTTTTGACAATGTTGACTGGAACACTCTCTTTCAGATTCTGAAGGTGGCAGGGGTAAAATACAGGGAGTGAAAGGCTATTTACAATTTGTACAGAAACCAGATAGCAGTTATAAGAGTAGAGGGACATGAAAGGGAAGCAGTGGTTGGGAAGGGAGTGAGACAGGGCTGTAGCCTATCTCCGCTGTTATTCAATCTGTATATTGGGCAAGCAGTAAAGGAATCAAAAGAAAAATTTGGAGTAGGAATTCAAATCCATGGAGAAGAAATAAAAATTTTGAGGTTCGCCGATGACATTGTAATTCTGTCATAGACAGCAAAGGACCTGGAAGAGCAGCTGAACGGAATGGACATGGTCTTGAAAGGAGGATATAAGATGAACATCAACAAAAGCAAAACGAGAATAATGGAATGCAGTCGAATTAAATCGCGTGATGCTGCGGGAATTAGATTAGGAAATGAGACGCTTAAAGTAGTAAATGAGTATTACTATTTGGGGAGCAAAATAACTGATGATGGTCGAAGTAGAGAGTATATAAAATGTAGACTGGCAATTGTAAGGAAAGCATATCTGAAGAATAGAAATTTGTTAACATTGAGTATAGATTTAAGTGTCAGGAAGTCGTCTCTGAAAGTATTTGTATGGAAGTGAAACATGGACGATAAATAGTTTAGACAAGAAGAGAATAGAAGCTTTCGAAATGTGGTGCTACAGAAGAATGCTGAAGATTAGGTGGGTAGATTACATAACTAATGAGGAGGTATTGAAAAGAATTGGAGAGAAGAGAAATTTGTGGCACAACTTGACTAGAAGAAGGGATCGGTTGGTAGGGCATATTCTGAGGCATCAAGGGATCACCAATTTAGTATTGGAGGGCAGCGTGGAGGGTAAAAATCGCAGAGGGAGACCAAGAGATAAATACACTAAACAGATTCAGAAGGATGTAGGTTGCAGTAGATACTGGGAGATGAAGAAGCTTGCACAGGATAGAGTAGCATGGAGAGCTGCATCAAACCAGTCTCTGGACTGATGACCACAACAACAACAACCTCCGTCAGGCAAGCAAGACACTGCCGAAGAATTAAGGGACTCCAACTCCGTTACTTCTTTGGCGGTCAGCTGCTTTTCTAACGAAGACAAGTGGGGGACATTGCCGAAAGCTCAGCTTTTTACTGAAAGTTTATGCGAAAGCTGCTCCGACAACGTTTAATGAGACAAATCGGTCGTTGAAGACTTTGTGCTTTCATCGCATTTAGTGAGTTGACCTGACAGCATTTACGTGATGTTGAGTGTACTACACTTTCACAACCTGCTGGCTACGCTACACGTCTCGGAATGCCGTGTGCCTGCAGAGTTCGCCTTTGAGTGTACTCACCGCGGTGAATTGCACACGACCGGCGGCGGCCGCAGCAAGATCAGCAGCAGAGTCAGCGCCAGTAACTGGGGCGCTGGCGGGGCCGGCGCCATCGCCAACTGTCAGCAGCCTGCAACAAGTCAGCACCCACTGCTCAGACGACAGCGCACCGCCGCTGCGAACTGGCGAGAGCAGCAAACACGTCCACACTGCTACTACTCGGAGATAGGGGCTTGATTTACATCCATATTTCTTCTACGTCTACATACATAATCCTCAAGTTACTCTACAGTGCATGCCGGAAGGTAGATCGATCTAACACTACCTACGCTTCCAACATTCCCGGGTGTACTACCGGATGCAATCGTCGAAGGTCCACGATATTTCGGTGAACAGCCGTTCCGCCATCATCAGCTGGCACTGATAGTCACCTGACGATGGCGCAAAGGTTGTTCGTCAAAATATCGTGGACCTTCGACGATTGCGTCCGGCAGTATTTCCTAGAACCTTTGAAGCATCATGTACGCCGGGAAAGCCTCAGATGGCAACTTCCTGTCCTACTTCATCCGCGTGTCGTCTAGGAGAACTACCGTATTTTTCTCGCAAGTCTTGCACTTTATTCGCGGTATTCCTGTATGGTGGAGTCGACGCCCGATCGATTTGGTATCATAATTACTTTGGTTGGGATTCGCGTGCTGCCACTGGGGATCCACGTTGACGTAAGAGCAGGCGCGCCGTCTGCCTGAGTAAACTACACATGTCAAAAAAAGTTTTGCATCACCTAGGTTCCGAGAGTTCCGGAACTTGTACAGAAAATTGGAATAGAATAGATCAACATAAACATCAATTCCGCTCTTTTTATTGCTCATGAAAACCCTACATTGCACTTTGTACCATCAGAGCTCCAAGCGCTAATAGAAAGCACTGATGCTCAAATCGTTATAGGCACCGAAAGGTGGCTAAAGCCGGATACAAGCTCAGCCGAAATTTTTGCGAAGAACCTATTGGTGTTCCGAAAAGATAGGCTAAACACGGTTGGTGGTGGCCTGTTTGTTGCTGTTAGAAGTAGTTTAACTTGTCGCGAAATTGAAGTAGATATTTCCTGTGAGTTAGTATGGGCAGAGGTGATTGTTGGCAACCGGAATGAAATAATAATTGGATCCTTTTACCGACCTCCCAGTTCAGATGATACAGTTGCTGAAAGGTTCAAAGAAAACTCGAGTTTGATTTCAAACACGTACCCGACTCATACGATAATAGTTGGTGGTGACTTTAATTTACCCTCGATATGTTGGCGAAAATACATGTTTAACTCCGGAGGTACGTATAAAATATCATCCAAAATTGTGCTAAACGCATTCTCTGAAAATTATTTCGAGCAGTTAGTTCATGAGCCCACGCGAATAGTAAACGGTTGTGAAAACACACTTGACCTTTTAGCAACAAATAATACTTAGTTAATAACGAGCATCAAAATCGATATAGGGATTAGTGAACACAGGGTTGTCGTGCGAGATTGAATATTGTAATCCCCAAATCCACGAAAAATAAACGAAAAATATACCTATTCAAAAAAGCAGATAAAAATTCACTTGACGCCTTCCTGAGAGACAATCTCCACTCATTCTAAATTAATAATATAAGTGTAGACCGGATGTGGCTTAAATTCAAAGAAATAGTGTCGGAAGCATTTGAGAGGTTTATACCAAATAAACTAACAAACGACGGAGCTGATCCTTCTTGGTACACAAAACGGGTTAGAACACTGTCGCAGAAACAACGAAACAAAAATGCCAAATTTAAACAGACGCAAAATCCCCAAGATTGGCAATCCTTTACAGAAGCTCGAAACTTAGCTCCGAGTTCAATGCGAGACGCCTATAACAGTTTCCACAACGAAACTATGTCTCGAAACCTGGCAGAAAATCCAAAGAGATTCTGATCGTATGTGAAATATGTTAGCGGCAAGAAACAATCAATGCCTTCTCTGCGCGATAACAATGGAGGTACTATCGAAGACAGTGCTGCCAAAGCAGATTTATTAAACACAGCCTTCCGAAATGCCTTCACAAAAGAAGACGAAGTTAATATTCCAGAATTCGAATCGAGAACAGCTGCCAACATGAGTAACGTAGAAGTAAATATCCTCGGAATAGTGAAGCAACTCAAATCACTTAATAAAAGCAAGTCTTCTGGTCCACACTGTATACCAATTAGGTTTCTTTCGGAGTATGCTGATGCATTAGCTCCATACTTAACAATCATATACAACCGTTCGCTCGACGAAAGATCCGTACCCAAAGACTGGAAAGTTGCACAGGTCACACCAATATTCAAGAAAGGTAGTAGGAGTAATCCACTAAATTACAGGCCCTTATCGTTAACGTCGATATGCAGCAGGGTTTTAGGACATATATTGTGTTCGAACATTATGAATTACCTCGAAGTAAACGGTCTATTGACACACAGTCAACACGGGTTTAGAAAACATCGTTCCTGTGAAACACAACTAGCTCTTTATTCACATGAAGTGCTGAGTGCTATTGGCAAGGGATTTCAGATCGATTCCGTATTCCTGGACTTCCGGAAGGCTTTTGACACTGAACCACACAAGTGGCTCGTAGTAAAATTGCGTGCTTATGGAACATCGTCTCAGTTATGTGACTGGATTTGCGATTTCCTGTCAGAGAGGTCACAGTTCGCAGTAATTGACGGAGAGTCATTGAGTAAAACAGAAGTGATTTCTGGCGTTCCCCAAGGTAGTGTTATAGGCCCTTTGCTGTTCCTTATCTATATAACGATTTGGGAGACAATCTGAGCAGCCGTCTTCGGTTGTTTGCAGATGACTTTTTTTTTATGCGTGTGTATCTGCTGCGTTTCTGTGCTATAACCGCTTCAAAGGGTTCAATCTCTGTTGGTCCCTCATGGACAGGGGACATCGGCTGGTGAAGTAATTGTCAATGTCAATTAAACTCTGCAACAGCCGAGTAAGTGAGATGTTATTTTACTTTATTTTGAAGGCTATCAGTTTCGGGATTCCACTACGCCATCTTCAGGTCCCATACGCATCTCTCCAAATAAACGATATGTCTTATAGTGCCATAAATCCCTCATTTCACTAGTGCTTCATTCGAACACTTGATAACATCTAGTGAAATGATTGAATTCACGACATCCAGGGATATATGGCACTATATGACATATCGTTTATTTGGAGAGATGCGAATGGGACGTACTGGAATGCCGAAACTGGTCGTCATCAAAATAAAATAAAATAACATCTCAAATTACACGGCTCTTGCAGAGTTTCATTGACAGTGACAGTTGCTTTACAAAGTAGCTGCTGCGGACGTCGAAGATTCATTTCATGACGTTTCGATGTAATACTTTCGAATTCTCCGCTATTTCTGTCAATCTAAAACTGGCTGCATGCACCCGTTATACACACAATCCACTGCGTAAGAGAGAAATGTCGTTTTGTTAATCATAACACAAATATCCAAGTAACAAAACTTGATTCCGAAGTAACATAACACACATTTTTCCTACAAGATTATATGGCCTGAAATTATTTTTTCATATAAATATCTTTATTTGTTTTTCGTTTATCAACACTCGTCGTGTCATTCATATTTTCGCTTTTGGTTTCTTTTACACAAATTATGCCAAATATTGCTACCATTTGCTGGAAGTCGGCACCATTTCTTATTCACATTGACGTAAAAGGTTTTGTTAAGGGACAGCTTCCAAGTACGAGAGGTGTGGTGTCACCGCTAGACACCACACTTACTAGGTGGTAACTTAAATCGGCCGCGGTCCTGTAGTACATGTCGGACCCGCGTGTCGCCACTGTGTAATCGCAAACCTAGCGCCACCACAAGGCAGGTCTCGAGAGACTGAGGAGACCTCAGCCCCAGTTGTACGGACAACATAGCTAGCGATTGGACGTGCTAAGCCTTGCTCTCATTTGCCGAGAGATAGACAGTAGAATAGCCCTCTGCTAAGTTAACTGGCGACCACCTAGCAAGGCGCCATTTGTATCAGTGCCTATAGCTTACTAATATTCAAGAGAGATGTATTCCAAGGACTAATTAAAAGTTAAGTAACAATCATCTACGTACTTTTCTTCTTATTCATTTATAAGTTCTCATGTTCCAGACTTCACGCCCGTCTGCGTTAGCCTTGCGTGCCCTATCGGCTACAGCATTGTGTCTAGGCTGTATGGTCTAGACACAACAAGAGGAGTGTTCAGCTTATTTGTTGCCACGTTTTAAAGAAAGCATTTTGAAGCAATAGAGATCTTATTCAAAGCACGAGGCCAGAAAAGTCGATACCGGTACCTACACTACTGGCCATTAAAATTGCTACACCAAGAAGAAATGCAGATGATAAACGGGTATTCATTGGACAAATATATTATACTAGAACTGACATGTGATTACATTTTCACGCAATTTGGGTGCATAGATCCTGAGAAATCAGTTCCCAGAACAACCACTTCTGGCTGTAATAACGGCCTTGATACGTCTGGGTATTGAGTCAAACAGAGCTTGGATGGCGTGTACAGGTACTGCTGCCAATAAAGCTTCAACACGATACCACAGTTCATCAAGAGTAGTGGTTGGCGTATTGTCACGAGCCAGTTGCTCGGCCACTATTGACCAGACGTTGAGAGATGCGGAGAATGTGCTGGCCAGGGCAGCAGTCGAACACTTTCTGTATCCAGAAAGGTCCGTACAGGACCTGCAACATGCGGTCGTGAATTATCCTGCCGAAATGTAGGGTTTCGCAGGGATCGAATGAAGGGTAGAACCACGGGTCGTAACATATGTGAAATATAACGTCCACTGTTCAAAGTGCCGTCAATGCGAACAAGAGGTGACCGACAAGTGTAACCAATGGCACCCCATACCATCACGGCGGGTGATACGCCAGTATGGCGATGACGAATACACGCTTCCAATGTGTGTTCACCGCGATGTCGCCAAACACGGATGTGACCATCATGATGCTGTAAACAGAACCTGGATTCATCCGAAAAAATGACGTTTTGCCATTCGTGCACCCAGGTTAGTCGTTGACTACACCATCGCAGGCGCTCCTGTCTGTGATGCAGCGTCAAGGGTAACCGCAGCCATGGTCTCCGAGCTGATAATTCATGCTGATGCAAACGTCGTCGAACTGTTCGTGCAGATGGTTGTTGTCCTGTAAACGTCCCCATCTCTTGACTCTGGGATCGAGTTGCGGCTGCACGATCCGTTAGAGCCATGAGGATAAGATGCCTGTCATCTCGACTGCTAGTGATACAAAGCCGTTGGGATCCACCACGGCGTTCCGTATTTCCCTCCTGAACCCATCGATTCTATATTCTGCTAACAGTCATCGGATCTCGACCAACGCGAGCAGCAATGTCGCGATACGATAAACCGCAATAGCGATAGGCTACAATCCGACCTTTATCAAAGTCGGAAACGTGATGGTACGCATTTCTCCTCCTTACACGAGGCATCACAACAACGTTTCACCAGGCAACGTCGATCAACTGCTGTTTGCGTATGAGAAATCGGTTGGAAACTTTCCTCATGTCAGCACGTTGTAGGTGTCAGCACCGGCGCCAACCTCGTATGAATGCTCTGAAAAGCTAATCATTTGCATATCACAGCATCTTCGTGTCGGTTAAATTTCGCGTCTGTAGCACGTGATCTTCGTGGTGTAGCAATTTTAATGGCCAGTAGTGTAGTTGCACCTATTATACGATGTTTTGATTTATATAAATTAAGTTAAATATCTACAATAATGCATCGATAATTTTCAAAATACTTTGCCTACACATAGTCCGATTTGATTTTTGAAGTAATTTTTGTTCTTGTATGTGTTGCACCGTGCCGTCCTCATGCCATCTCTGTTGGATAAATATAGTATAAACATCGTTTTCATCCGAACAGAAACGGCAATCAGCGAGAGATTCGTTTTTATTTTAATGCTTTGAATTTTCCATAAAATTCGCTTACAGTGTATTTTGAAAGTCTTTATAATATAATTTGAATGAAAAGACACATGGTATAAGTATAACGTATGGGATGGCTGCGATACCCCTGTCCACAATTACAAAACAATCTGCCTCAGGTGAAGACGCACCGCGAAACCTTTCTGAACCATTGAAAGCTTCTGTAATGATCAATAGTAGTTATTTTCTTTTTAGTGTTGTAGCTGTGTACGTCAGTATTGTCCTGAAATTGTGATGGATTATTTATGAAGAATTTCATTGGACGGTACACATACTCTGATCGGGCAGTTAAGTTGCCCATCTCCTTGAAGAGGCGTTCAAGACAAAAGACCACTCATTATTCTCATTGGTTGCTTTTGGGCATTCCATATTTTATTTCTGAAGAGGTGGGTTACTCCGCAAAACTATCCTGTAAGACAGTAATGAGAGGAAATATTCAAAGAGTGTTAATGTGTTCGGCCGGCCGTTGTGGCCGAGCGGTTCTAGGGGCTACAGTCTGGAACCGCGCGACCGCTACTGTTGCAGGTTCGAATTCTGCCTCGGGCATAGATGTCCTTAGGTTAGTTAGGTTTAAGTAGTTCTAAGTTCTAGGGGACTGATGACCTCAGAAGTTAAGTACCATAGTGCTCAGAGCCATTTGAACCATTTTGTTAATGTGTTCATCTGCTTGTTTCTAAAACTATCACACTGAAGCGCCATAGATACAGGTATAGGCATGAATAGTCAAAAAGAGAGATATGTAAGCAGGCAGAAGACGAAGCTGCGGTCGGCAAAGCCTATATAAGACAACAAGCGTCTGGCGCAGCTGTTAGATCGGTTACTGCTACTACAATAGCAGGTTATCAAGATTTAAGTGAGTTTGAACGTGGTGTTGTAATCGGCACACGAGTGACGGGACACAGCATCTCCGAGGTAGCGATGAAGTGGGGATTTTCCGTACGACCATTTCACGAGTGTACGGTGAATATCAGGAATCCGATGAAACATCACATCTTCGACATCCCTGTGGCCGGAATAAGATCCTGCAAGAAAGGGCCCAACGACGACTGAAGAGATCGTTCAACGTGACAGAAGTGCAACCCTGCCACAAATTGCTGCAGATTTCAATGCTGGGCCATCAAGAAGTGTCAGCGTGCGAACAATTCAACGAAACATCATCGATATGGGCTTTCGGAGCACCACAAAAAGGTTTACGCCTCGACTCGGCTCCTCAATACCGACATTGGACTGTTGATGATTGGAAATATGTTGTCTGGTCGGAAGAATATCGTTTCAAATTGTGTGGAGCGGATGGACGTGTATGGGTATGGAGACAACTTCATGAATCCATCTACCCTCCATGTCAGCAGGGGACTGTTCAAGCTGGTGGAGGCTCTGTAATTTTGTGGGGCGTGTGCAGTTGGATTGATATGGGACCCATGGTACGTCTAGATACGACTCTGACAGGTGACACGTACGTAAGCATCTGTCTGATCACCTGCACCTGTTCATGTCCATTGTACATTCAGACGGACTTGGGCAATTCCAGCATGACAATGCAACACCCCACACGTCCAGAATTGCTACAGAGTGGCTCCACGAACACCCTTCTGATTTTAAACACTTACTCTGGCCACGAAGCTTCCCAGTCAGGAACATTATTGAACATATCTAGGATGTCTTGCAACGTGAGATCTCCAACCGGTCGTACTCTTTATGGACAGCTCTGCAGGAGTCATGGCGTCAGCTGCCTTCAGACGTTTCTCGAGTCCATGCCACGTCGTTTCGCGGCACTTCCGCGTGCTCGCTGGGGCCTTACACGATATTAGTCAGGTGTACCAGTTTATTTGGCTGTTCAGTGTATATGAAAATCATTGATTGGTGATCTCGGTTGTGCGACTAGGTCAGCAGAATGTTCTCATAGTTTAAGTATTCATCGGTGACTACATTCAGAAATTAGCGTCATCCCATCCTAATTGCCTTATGGCCGTACAAGGCTGTAACGTCGGAGTGGATGTGGTAAATATTCCGGCTCCTGCCAGCTGGCGAGCAGCATTTTACAGAGATAATTATGCGATGCGGTGTACGAGCTGTGGAGCAAAGTCCGATTAGTGACGTCACTCGTGTTTCCCCCCTCCCCCTTCCTTCCTGCCCTCTTTTGAGCCGGATATGGCCTCCACAGCCTGGAGCCTGGAGACGCGTACAGCGCAGACTAATTACGAGCCCCAGACTCACTCAGTTCGTTACGTCGTTTCGTAATCCATTGCGCAACCAACTGTGCCGCACAGTTCCCCAGGGAATGCGGCGACTCGAAAACAGCTGACTGTCGACGCTGAAGTCAACTAGGAGGGAGGATCTCTGCTGCCCTGGGAGAGCTTCTTTTACACCTACCTCCAGAGATTGCAAACCACCTTCCAGTGCTTGGCCGAGGGTAGTTCTCTACATGAATCATTTTCCCCCTTTCCTGCCCCAATCGGTAATACAAGAGGTGGACAAAAATGTGGAAAGATCATAGATATAATACACTACTGGCCATTAAAGTTGCTACACCAAAAAGAAATGCAGATGATAAATGGGTATTCATTGGACAAATATATTATACTAGAACTGACATGTGATTACGTTTTCACGCAATTTGGGTGCATAGATCCTGAGAAATCAGTACCAGAACAACCACCTCTGGCCGTAATAACGGCCTTGATACGTCTGGGTATTGAGTCAAACAGAGATTGGATGGCGTGTACAGGTACAGCTGCCCATGCAGCTTCAACACGATACCACTGTTCATGAGGAAGAGTGACTGGCGTATTGTGACGAGCCAGTTGCTCGGCCACCATTGACCATACGTTTTCAATTGGTGAGAGATCTGAAGAATGTGCTGGCCAGGGCAGAAGTCGAACATTTTCTGTATCCAGAAAGGCCCCTACAAGACCTGCAACATCCGCTAGTGCATTATCCTGCTGAAATGGAGGGTTTCGCAGGGATCGAATGAAGGGTAGAGCCAAGGGGCGTAACACATCTGAAATGTAACGTCCACTGTTCAAAGTGCCGTCAATGCGAACAAGAGGTGACCGACAAGTGTAACCACGCCTGATGATACGCCTGATGATACGCCAGTATGGCGAAGACGAATACACGCTTCCAATGTGCGTTCACCGTGATGTCGCGAAACACGGATGCGACCATCATTATGCTGTAAACAGAACCTGGATTCATCCGAAAAAATGACGTTTTGCCATTCCTTGAGTACACCATCGCAGGCGCTCCTGTCTGTGATGCAGCGTCAAGGGTAACCGCAGCCATGGTCTCCGAGTTGATAATCCATGCTGATGCAGAAGTCGTCGAACTGTTCGTGCAGATGATTGTTGTCCTGTAAACGTCCCCATCTCTTGACTCTGGGATCGAGATGCGGCTGCACGATCCGTTACAGCCATGAGGATAAGATGCCTGTCATCTCGACTGCTAGTGATACAAGGCCGTTGGGATCCATCACGGCGTTCCGTATTTCCCTCCTGAACCCACCGATTCTATATTCTGCTAACAGTCATCGGATCTCGACCAACGCGAGCAGCAATGTCGCGATACGATAAACCGCAATAGCGATAGGCTACAATCCGACCTTTATCAAAGTCGGAAACGTGATGGTACGCATTTCTCCTCCTTACACGAGGCATCACAACAACGTTTCACGAGGCGACGCCGGTCAAGTGCTGTTTGTGTAAGAGAAATCGGTTGGAAACTTTCCTCATGTCAGCACGCTGTAGGTGTCGCCACCGGCGCCAACCTAGTGTGAAAGCTCTGGAAAGCTAATCATTTGCATATCACAGCATCTTCTTCGTGTCGGTTAAATTTCATGTCTGTTGCACGTCATCTTCGTAGTGTAGCAATTTTAATGGCCAGTAGTGTACATTAAAGTCCGTAATACGATGTAGGAAACCCGTCGGCGTTCAAAACAGGATCCAGTCGTCTCGGAATTGATAAATATAGATCCTGTATTCGTTTCAAAGGAATCTTAAATACAGGACCTGTATGGCGTTCGAGGGAATCTTGTATGATTCTTAATGGAAAACAGTGCCAAGTTCAGGTAAGAATGATGGATGTGGATAGCGATTACGCAATCATCTGTCCGAACGCACCAGTTATATTAACTCAATAATACTGAGGTCTGGTACGGTGATGGCCTCCGGCTATGCGACATTTCATCCTCGTGTTCACATAATCAGTCCTGGACGGTCGAGCTGTGTAAACAGGCTCCCTATCGTCCTGGAACACAGTATCACCATTGGGAAAGAAACATTGTTCCATGGAACGGATCTGATCAGCAGAAATGGTGACATAATCCCTTGCCGTAATGCGACCTTGGACTATGGACTTGGACTATGGATTACTACGAACTGGCTGCCCAAATTATTGCCAAACCCCCAGCCATGTTTCACTTTTGGGACGTAAACACGGCCAGAAGTCGTAAACACTGTGAGACAAGGTCCATTGACCAAATGACTCTCCTCCATTGTTCCATTGTCAGGTTTTATAGCTTCAGCAGCACGTTTTCCTCTTACGGCCATCATCAGTGATTGGTTTAGGAATTTCACTTCAGTCTGCAATTCACAGCTTACGGAGCTCACTTTCTCTTGTTTTGGTGCTGACAGCATTCGCGAGTGCGAAATTAAGCTCGGGAGTGATTTTTCCATCTGTCGCCGCGCGGGGTAGCCGCGTAGCCATGGGCGCCTTGCCACGGTTCACGCGGCTCCCTCCGGTGGAGGTTCGAGTCCTCCCTCAGGCATCGGTGTGTGTGTTGTCTATAGCGTAACTGACTTGAAGTTAGACTAAGTAGTGTGTAAGTGCCGGCCGGTGTGGCCGTGCGGTTCTAGGCGCTTCAGTCTGGAACCGCGTGACCGCTACGGTCGCAGGTTCGAATCCTGCCTCGGGCATAGATGTGTGTGATGTCCTTAGGTTAGTTAGGTTTAAGTAGTTCTAAGTTCTAGGGGACTGATGACCACAGATGCTAAGTCCCATAGTGCTCAGAGCCATTAGAACCATTAGTGTGTAAGTCTAGGGGCTGATGGCGTCAGCAGCTTGGTCCCATAGGAACTTACCACAAATTTTCAAATTTCCATCTATCGCCGGCCGGAGTGGCCTTGCGGTTCTAGGCGCTACACTCTTGAACCGCGAGACCGCTACGGTCGCAGGTTCGAATCCTGCCTCGGGAATGGGTGTGTGTGATGTCCTTAGGTTAGTTAGGTTTAAGTAGTTCTAAGTTCTAGGGGACTGATGACCTCAGAAGTTGAGTCCCATAGTGCGCAGAGCCATTTGAACCATTTCATCCATCTATCGTCTCCTTATTTTTCGTCACAATCCTCTTCATGACGGTATGTCACGATAACTCAACACACAATTTCGTCCGCGTCGTGACTCGGCAGACGGTGTTTCTCCGCTTTCCTTGTGTGTGGCTTAAATCTTAGATACAACAAACACTTCGGCTGCCTTGGTTACGCTAGTAGTCATCACACGAGCATGAACAATTTACCCACGTTCGAATTCGCTTACATCCAACATGATGCTCACACAATTACAGAGAACACTGTTCTCACCATGACTGATAATGGGGACGTACTGAGGGAACTACTCGGGTGCCATTTGTGGTCAAATACAACAGCAGAACCTGCAAGATTGGCCAGCACCTGCACTGACGTTCAGACATTTATTTCTCGCGGTGTTGCCACGTTTTTGTCCAACCCTTGTAGTATGTGGTGAAGTGCGATTGACGGTAAACTTCAGTATGAATCTTACGTTTCTGATTTCGCGAGGTGGCGGTGGGACGCAGTAACTTGTTTCCTCACGTTCTTCGGACGTAACACTCTCTGAATTTTAATACTGAGTGCACCCGAAATGGAAGAAAAAGTGTCTTGTAGCATCTGCCAAAGATGTCTGACGAGTATACCCATGAGATTCTCGCACACCTAAACAAACAGGTGACGAAAGCACTGCTCTCCTTATGATCTTAACAGACTTAAAGTTGGATCAGAACCTCTCTGGATTTTTCGACTGATCGACAAAATTTCACTTTAGATGTCGTTAAACGCTTCTTGCAGTGGTCTCCTTACGCTCAATTTTCCTTCATTTAGTCACGGAGCAATACGACGGGCTAATCGAGATCGCTAAAGCGGTGGCGCTCGATTCGTTAGTAGCGGGTTCAGATGTTGCCGCCAGAAGAAGTTTTCATGGCTTGTGTTGCACTCGGTTCGAAAGAGAACAAACGAATGACGACAAGCACAGATTAGAAGGGATTTGCGCGTCTATGAAACGATCTATGCGCGAAGCATACAACTACTACCACCGTCATACCTTAGCAAACGATCTGGCAGAGAATTCGAGGAATTTCTGGTCTTATGTGAAATCGCTAAGCGGGTCTAAGGCTTCCTTGTTGACCAATCTGGTGTGGCAGTTGATGATAGCAAAACAAAAGCTGAAGTTTTAAATTTCACGTTCAAGAAATCGTTCATATAGGAGAATCGTATATACATACCGTCATTTGACCATTGGACAGACTCCATTATGGACGACATAGTAATAAGCATCCTGGCGCAGAACAACACCTGAAAGATTTGAAAGCGGATAAATCTCCAGGTCCGGATGGAAACTCAAGTCGGTTTTACAAAGACGGCATTGGCTCCTTACGTAGCTTGCGTTTATGGTGAATCTCTCGCCCAGCACAAAATGCCAGGCGACTGGAAAAAAGCGCAGGTGACTCCAGTGTATAAGAAGCGTACAAGAACGGTCCCACAAACCTACAGACGAATATCCCTGAATTCGCTTTGCTGCAGAATCCTTAAACATATTCTCAGTTAGAAATGATATACTTTCTGGAGGCTAAGAAGCCTATGTCCACGAATCAGCATTGCCTTAGAAACCATCGCTCGTGCAAAACTTAGTTTGCCCTTTTCTCACATGATGTACTGAGAACTATGTATGAAGGCCAACAGGAAGATGCCATATTTCTAGATTTCCGGAAAGCATTTGACAAGGTCCCCCTCTGCAGGCTGTTAACGAAGGTTCGAGCATGTGGAATACGTTCACAGATATGTGAGTGGGTCCAAGACTTTTTAAATAATAGAACCCAGCATGTTGTCCTCGACGGCGAGTGTTCATCAGGGACAAGGGTATCGTCAGAAGTGCCGTAGGGATGTGTGACTAGACAGCTGTTGTTTTCTATATACATAAATGATTTGGCTGACAGAGTGGGTAACAATTTGCTGTTGGTTGCTGACGATGCTGTGGTGTACAGTAAGGTGTCGAAGTGGAGCTGCTGTAGGAAGATACAAGACGACTTAGGCAAAATTTCTAATTGATGTGATGAATGTCAGGTTGCTCTAAATGTGAAAAAATGTAAGTTAATGCGGATAGGTCGATAGAAAAACCTGTGATGTTCAGACACAGCATTACTAGTGTCCAGCTTTACACAGTCAAGTCGTTTAAATATATGGGCGTAACGTTGCAAAGCGAGATGAAATGGAATGAGCATCTGAGAAATTTGATAGGGCAGGCGAATCTTCGACTTCGGTTTGCTGGGAGAAATTTAGGAATGTGTGGTTCATTTGTAAGGGAGACGCATACAGGAAGCTACTGCGAACTATTCTTGAGTGCTGCTCGAGTGTTTGGGATCCCTACCAGGACGGATAGAGGGAAGACATCGAAGCAATTCAGAGGCGGGCTGCTAGATTTGTTACTGATACGTTGGAACAACAGGCAAGTGTTACGGAGAGGCTTGTGGAACTGAAATGGGAATCGTTTGTTGGAAGGCGACGTTCTTTTAGAGGAATACTATTGAGAGAATTTCGAGAGATGGCATTTGGAGCTGAGTGCAGAAGAATTCTACTGCCGCCAACATACACTACTTGCCATTAAAATTGCTACACCAAGAAGAAATGCAGATGATAAACGGGTATTCATTGGACAAATATATTATACTAGAACTGACATGTGATTACATTTTCACGCAATTTGGGTGCATAGATCCTGAGAAATCAGCACCCAGAACAACTACCTCTGGCCGTAATAACGACCTTGATACACCTGGTCATTGAGTCAAACAGAGCTTGGATGGCGTGTAAAGGTACAGCTGCCCATGCAGCTTCAACACGATACCACAGTTCATCAAGAGTAGTGACTGGCGTATTGTGACGAGCCAGTTGCTCGGCCGCCATTGATCAGACGTTTTCAATTGGTGAGAGATCTGGAGAATGTGCTGGCCGGGGCAGCAGTCGAACAGTTTCTGTATCCCGAAAGGCCCGTACAGGATCGCCAATATGCGGTTGTGCATTATCCTGCTGAAATGTAGGGTTTCGCAGTGATCGAATGAAGGGTAGAGCCACGGGTCGTAACACATGTGAAATGTAACGTCCACTGTTCAAAGTGCTTTCAATGCGAACAAGAGGTGACCGAGACATGTAACCAATGGCAACCCATACCATCACGCCGGGTGATACGCCAGTATGACGATGACGAATACACGCTTCCAATGTGCGTTCACCGCGATGTCGCCAAACATTGATGCGACCATCATGATGCTGTAAACACAACCTGGATTCATCCGAAAAAATGACGTTTTGCCATTCGTGCACTCAGGTTCGTCGTTGATTACACCATCGCAGATGCAGCGTCAAGGGTGACCGCACCCACGGTCTCCGAGCTGATAGTCCATGCTGCTGCAAACGTCGTCGAACTGTTCGTGCAGATGGCTGTTGTCTTGCAAACGTCCCCGTCTGTTGACTCAGGGATCGAGACGTGGCTGCATGATCCGCTACAGCCATGCGGATAATGTGCCTGTCATCTCGACTGCTAGTGATACGAGGCCGTTGGAATCCAGCACGGCGTTCCGTATTACCCTCGTGGACCCACCGATTCCATATTCTGGTAACAGTCATTGTATCTCGACCAACGCGAGCAGCAGTGTCGCGATACGATAAACCGCAATCGCGATAGGCTACAATCCGACCTTTATCAAAGTCGGAAACGTGATGGTACGCATTTCTCCTCCTTACACGAGGCATCACAACAACGTTTCACTAGCCAACGCCGATCAACTGCTGTTTGCGTATGAGAAATCGGTTGGAAACGTTCCTCATGTCAGCACGTTGTATGTATCGCCACCGGCGCCAACCTTGTGTGAATGCTCTGAAAAGCTAATCATTTGCATATCACAGCATCTTCTTCCTGTCGGTTAAATTTCGCGTCTGTAGCACGTCAACTACGTGTTGTAGTAATTTTAATGGCCAGTAGTGTACATTGCGCGTAAGGACTTGAAGATAAGATGCGAGAAATTAGGGCTCATACGGAGGAATAAAAAAAGTAGTTTTTCCCTTGTCCTATTTACGTGTGGAACATGAAAGGAAATGATTAGTAGCGGTAATGGGTACCCTCCACCAAGATCAGCACGATGGATAGCCGAATAGCTGTGTAGATGCAGATGTACATTGTGATGTTCCCACATTCAACTTCCTTTCCTATGTATACCAAACTGTATTAACTAAAAGAAACCAACTATTCTAAGAATTTTTCACAGCAGGCCGGTGTGGCCGAGCGGTTCTAGGCGCTACAGTCTGGAACCGCGACTCCGCTACGGTCCCAAAAGTTCGAATCCTGCCTCTGGCATGGATGTGTGTGATGTCCTTACGTTAGTTAGGTTTAGGTAGTTCTAGGTTCTAGGGGACTGATGACCTCAGAAGTTAAGTCCCATAGTGCTCAGAGCCATTTGAACCATTTGGATTTCTCACATAACAGGAGTCATTCCGTTTAACATTTCCTTCGTAATGTCATCACAAAAGATGCTGTGCAGCAGTAAATATCTTAAGTTTTCAAGGTATACTTTTTTCACATTAACATGTTTATGGAGAACAGTCAGTTGTTACGAAATGATGGCCTAATAAACTGAAAGTTAGGGTGTAGTAAGCCGGCCGGTGTGGCCGAGCGGTTCTAGGCGCTACAGTCTGGAACCGCGCGACCGCTACGGCAGCAGGTTCGAATCCTGCCTCGGGCATGTATGTGTGTGATGTCCTTAGGTTAGTTAGATTTAAGTAGTTCTAAGTTCTAGGAGACTGATGACCTCGGAAGTTTAGTCCCATAGTGCTCAGAGCCGTTTTTTAGGGTGTAGTAAACAAATTTTAGGGGAACAATACACAATTTATTTGTTTTTCCGTACTTCTTAAACATGTGATTTTTCTACCAAGAAACGACAGAATAATCCTTTAACATAGTTCGTATACTCTAACTGACACAATGAAGGGAAGCATCCAGGGAAAAAAGGAAGAAACAAAATGAAACTTCAGTAGTTGAGAAGGTATGTGATTTTAATTCGGTGATTACAAAATCGAGTTAGATTTAGAAAAACCTTATTAGTATGAGACCAGTTGTTTGGGTGACGTTGCACCCCGTTTGAGCTGAATGCGTGCGTTGATTCGGCTCCTAAGGCATGTCGTCTCACATCTGCAGTAACTGGTGCTTCGCATCCTGGATACTGGGTCTGGGGTGCAGGTGACGTCAGAGATATTCTACAGGGAGCAGCTCAGCATCAGACAGGCAATTCATAGAGACGCCTACCGTATACAGACGAGTATTGTCCCGTTGAAAGATAGCGCCACAGTACGTGAGGACGCAGGCCGCTTCCAAACTCTGTCAAGTACTTATAACGCCGTCTCACAGGGGTACGCAGCATCTCCGCGGCCTTCACGGCTGTAACTCAAAGTCTGGCGCTGTTAATGACGCTTATATACGATACCAGGCCTGTTAACGGTAATAAACAAGAACATCTCTAACGCAGAATGAAATTTGTTGTAACGACGACCGGAGCGGCCCGTGGAAAACAACACAACGGGAGAGGACGGACACGACCAACGGAGGACCTTACGACACAACAAGAACAGAGTCACGAACCAAACAAGACAACCACTTCCACTAGTAAAGAAAACACGAAAGTCAATACGCTGTCTAATGGGAGGCGGTATGTCCTGAGACGTACGCGAGGTTAGACTGGAAGGCTGATCTTTTTTTAATTTTTTTATTGAGTTTCGATTCCCCCCGAAGGGGGCGGGCTGGCAGCAGCTCAGTAAGCCGCTCTTCACCCTACAGACTTTGTTTTAAAAAGAGGAAGATAATAAATAATAAAAACAGGAGATAAAATCGGAGACTTAAATGGTAACATGGCGGAAAAAATCGTGGAACTTAAAACATAGAAAACAAAGGGATAATGATGCTAATAAAATACATATGAAGTAGACAGGTAAAATAATAGACAAACAATTAAAAAACACGGCAAAAGTCTGGTTTCTGTTCGCAAGAGACATAAAATTCACACCCAGCGACAGCATGATTTCTGTTCGCAACACTTAGGGAAGACGAACAACACTGAACATTCACTTGAACACTGCACTAAAAAGTTGGCAAATACGACATACCACAGCCGAGGGCAGGTGGGGGAAAGGCTGAGCGACAGGTAGGCGCTAGATCGAGTCTTGGTCTGGAGCTCAGTTTTAATCTGCCAGGAAGTTTCATCTCTAAAGCAGTCTGATGACCTTTCTGTCACAGAGAACTGCAGTTCCGATCATTTACATACGAGGGTAAGTCAATTATTATCCGCAAAGAAGCTATAAAATTCTATTGTAATCAAATAGCAAACTTATAAGAACATAATTTTTCGATATAGTCTCCTTGCGTTTCAACGCACTTGGTCCATCGTTGTACAAGGTTTCTGATGCCCTGATAAAAGAAGGTTCTCGGTAGAGCTGCGAGCCAGGAATGCACCGCTTCTTTCACTGCTTCGTCTGAGGGAAATCGAGGGCCCCTTAGTGCCTGTTTGAGTGGACTAAACAAGTGATAGTCAGAAGGGGCAAGATTGAGGCTATATGGAGGATGATTCAGTACTTCAAATCTAACTTTCTGGAGCGTTTCAGCAGTGTGGGCAGCAGTATGTGGATGGGCATTGTCATGCAACAACACAACACCTTTTGACAGCAATCCTAAATGGTTCAAATGGCTCTGAGCACTATGGGACTCAACTGCTGTGGTCATCAGTCCCCTAGAACTTAGAACTACTTAAACCTAACTAACCTAAGGACATCACACACATCCATGCCCGAGGCAGGATTCGAACCTGCGACCGTAGCAGTCGCACGGTTCCGGACTGCACGCCTAGAACCGCGAGACCACCGCGGCCGGCCAGCAATCCTAGGCGTTTGCTTCCAATTGCAGGCCATAGCCTGGAAGTAAGCATCTCACTATAACGTACACTGTTTATTTGTGCCCCTTTCCCCATAATGTTCCAGGGCTGGACCTCGTGCGTCCCAAAAAACCGTAAGCACCAGTTTTCCTGCGGACGGTTGGGTCTTGAACTTTCCTTGCACGGCGAATTTGGATGTTTCCATTCCATACTCTGCCGTTTACTCTCCGGCTCATAATGATGGATCCACGTTTCGTCACCAGTGATGATCCTGTCGAAGAAGTTGTCCCGTTCGTTACCATAGCGGTACAAATGTTTTTATTTTGCAGATGTTTAAGCGTGTTTGTTTATACAACTGTGTGAGTTGTTTTGGGACCTATATTGCACAAACTGTATGAAACCCAAGTCTGTTGTGGATGATTTCGTAGGCGCAACCGTGACTAATTTGCAGACGATGTGCCACTTCGCCTGTAGTTAATCGTCTGTCTAAGAGAATCGTTTCATGTGAACCCTCAATGGTTTCTTGATTCGTGGCGGTAAACGGTCGTCCGGCTCCTTCATCGTGCGACCATTTCGGAATTTTTCAATCCATTCGTAGACACTCCGTTGTGGCAAAACAGTGTTCCCATACTGTACCGAAACTCTTCGATGAATTTCGGCCCCTGACACGCCATCCGACCACAAAAAACGGATCACTGAACGTTGCTCTTCTTTGGTGCTAATAGACAGCGGAGCAGCCATGATTAACAGCACGACAGCGATAACGAAACTAATCTCGCAGCTTGAAAATTGCAAAGACGTAACAACAAATAAACAAAGAATGCATCATCAACGTAAAACGACAGTACTACTAAAATAAACAAAAATATAACTAAATTGCGGATAATAATTGACTTACCCTCGTACCCGCCGATGGGTACATGAGTACGAAGTCACTTTCTGGCGTTTCACTTTTTTATGAGGTGTTCTACCGGCTGATTATAATTAAAGTGCAGCTACTTATAGAGGTCCAGTGTAGGCTGTAATAATGGTATGGCAGTGAAACTTACATAAGCTAATGCGTTAATGCGGAATCGATTTACGCCGGAAAGACGTTAGTTCCAATTTTGACCCCAGGTGCAAATCTGGCGCTGTAAATGCAAGAAAGACGCATAGAAAATGTTTTCAAATATAATGGTTTAGGAACGGAACGTGGACAGCAGAGGTCAAAGAAGACAGAAAGGCATAATGTTTATGTCATTATTAAAGGAGGCTTACACAAATTGTTCAATATGAACACTGGACAAGTCGACGAAATGCTGTACAGAGTCATATTCGCACCTGGTGGACAAAATTGGGACTAATTTTCTTCCAGCGTAAATTAGTTCCCGCATTAAAATAACTACCAAGCGGCGCTGCCATACGTTAATTAAAGCCAACACTGGACCTCTGCGTATAGCCTCACTTTGGTTATAACCACCCTATACTTGCCGTGAAAATTTTGCGCGTCTTATTCAATATTTTTATGTTTCTTGTGGGCTTAAAAGTTTCATTTATTTAATTTCTTAAGTGATATAATACTAAGCGCTCTGCGCCGCGCAGTTCGATCACACTGTCTTAACAACTGGGCCCTCCATTTCAGCATTTGGCAAATTAAATGCGTCAATGTGGCAGTGATATAGTGTGTTATTTTATTTAGGTGGAATCGATTGTACAGGACACAGTTACGTGACATAATGAAGAGACTAGGATGTTTCTGTGACGTCACTACAAATTATAAAACACTAAGTATTACATAAACACCAAGACAAGCGAACAAGCAGATGAGATGATGAGTACATTAATTTGACTACAAAATTATCATAAAAGGCAGTTTTTGAGGTTAAAGTTTTACTTTTATCTGCGTTAAATAATGGTCAGAATCAATATTAGTCGCTTTCCTAATTTGGACATTTAAAATTTCTTTGTGGTTAAGCTATGAAATTGCTACATGATATTATCCCAAAATTGACACTGCTAAAATAACTCCAACTATAACAAGCGAACTTGACAAAAACCAATCCAACAATTGGGAAAGCCTAAAAGAAAAGTTCATCAAAATAGCACAAAATTTGTAATTGTGCTTCGAAAGACACAAAAACATCCTTGGTGGAATGCGGATTGTGAAACAGGAGTTAAGTCTAGGCATGAGGCATTCAAAAATTGGAATAGTAACAAAACTGAAAATACTTACAACACCTTTCTAGCGGTAAGAAAAGAAACATCTAAATTAATCCGACAGACTAAAAGAATCTATGAAAATGTCCAACGTTTTGAAATCGAAAAAGACTTCCAAAAGAACAATACAAGAAACTTTTATAAAACATTCAAAACAGAACCAACCGGTTACGAACCTCAAAGTCTTTGCTTCAAAAATGAAAATGGCAGTTTGGGTCTTAACAGGCAGGAAGACTGTAAGGTACTTGCTAATTATTAAAAAAAACTATGAAACTGTCCAGAACCAGCGAATAAAGTCCAACCACAGCAAACTAATAACACCAATACTAACTCTAAAGAACCTGGCGAGATCGAAATAACTGAATAAATTAAGAGAGATAAAAACAATAAAGCATCCCGAGAAGACGGTATAATTGCAGAACTACTAAAATCAGCTGGTCCTAACACTATAAAAGAGATCACTCAACTAAAAGGACATATCTGGCAAACTGAGAAAGTACCCGAGGGCTGGAAAACTGCCCTAATTCATCCATTGCATAAAAAAGGGGATAGAACCGATGTTAATAATTACTGAGGAATCTCTCTCCTCCCGCTCACATACAAAATTCTCTAGCATTGTTTACTTGATCGAGTCCAAGAACAATTAGAACCTAAAACTGGTGAATACCGAGCAGGCTTTAAACCAAACAGATCCTGTCCGGAACAAACTCTTAATTTAAAACTAATCTTTAGGCACCAAAGGATTTCTAGTAACAATACTCTATATACATTTGTGAAGTTTAAAAAGGTCTAAGACTCAGCTGATCGTGAATCTTTTTTCCGAATTTTAAAGGAACAAGGGCTAGATAATAAAGCTCTCACACTGACTAAGGAAACGTTAACCGACACTAGTTGTAAATTCATGGGAAAAATTTCTGAACCATTTGATATAAAGACTGGTGTTAGATAGGGAGATGGCCTCTCCCCATTACTGTGTAACTGTGTTTTGGAATAGGTAATTACACAATGGCGGGAGCAAAAGTCGAGTCAAAATATAGATCAATCAAGCAAGTTAGGTAAAAGTAATATTAGAGTAGATTGCCTCGCCTATAGATCAAGCAAGTTAGGTAAAAGTAATATTAGAGTAGATTGCCTCGCCTTTGCAGATGATCTAGCAATTTTAACTAGGAATATTACCACAACTCAAGGAAAACTGAAATTCTTAAAGAAGTTGCGGAAAAAGTAGGACTACAAATATCATTAAAAAAATGGAATATATGACATGCAACAAACAAGTACCAAAGTTTTTGAATACGAAATATGGAACAATGAAAAAGGTTTCTCAGTTTAAATACTTGTGGGAAATTATGCAAGAAACCAGTCTGGAAAAAGCTGCAAACGAAGTTCTCAGCCAAAAAATGGCAACTTCATTCAGATTAACACAAAATATTTATAATAAAAAATCATTTTCTAAATTCATTTATCTTAGGCATTACAGCACTTTAATCAAACCTGAATGTCTTTGTGGAGCATAAACTTTAATTTTAAATAGAAAGAGGGATACTGAAGAAATTCAAAAGAAAGAAAGAAAGAAAGGTTATTAGTACAATATTATGACCCAAAATTACTGATGGAGAAACTAATAAGATGAGAACTAATAAGGAAATAGAAGAATACACAGACATACATGATGACATGAGAAAACGAAGACTTAAATTTTATGGGCACTAGGTTGAGAAAACAAATAGTAGAATTCTTCGAAAACAGAAGTAAGGCTAAAACTGAGCCAATTAAGTGGATCGCCGCGATTAAGGAGGATCTTATAGTAGCCGGTATAACTCAGGCAGACGTTACAGACAGAAAAACATTCAGACAAGAGGTATGTGATTGGAAAGTTGGTCAGAGGGAAATTAGATAACGGAGTGGAACACCGCGGTCTGATGAAAGAAAGAGACTTCATTCTGTAAGGATGAAACAAATCTGGAAAGAAAGGAAGGCCAACCATCAAAAACGATATTGATTAATGCATCTCACGTGGGCCCATGCGTGAGTAATAATAATTAAAGACAGTTGTATATAAATTTTAGTTATGTATACAGAGAAGTATAATAATTGTTCGTAGGAACACTTGTGTAATTTTAAAGTTCCATTTTACAGATACGAATGAAACTGCACATACATTTCGCATCAGTCCTTTCCTTGGAGATGAGTGCTACTGTAAGAGATAAATGATTCATAACTTTTAAAACAATGTGTTGCGTAATTGTTCTAGGAATACTGTGATTTTCACGTTCTGTTAATATACGTACAATGCCCTCTTCAGTGAGATAGGGGTCGCAGTTTGGAGAGAGCTTTAATTTTAAGAAATGCCTTGTTTTATTAGTACTAATGTGGTGTGCTGTTAGCCTGTTAATAGTAATGTATTCTTTTCGTGACAGCTCCTAGTTGAAACACCAATGATGGTCTGGAATATGTTGCCCTTTCGCCCAATATCATGTGCCTTTCATGTTACCGTCCAACCCGCTTACATTGACCATTCTGTTTTTGCTTTGTAGGCGGCTATGCTGTGAAAATCGGTGTGCTGCGAAGTTTGGTTATTTCGGCAGCCAGTAGGTGGTGCATCTTGCGAGACTGCCAGGACATTACCAACACGTGACTGTTCGGGTTGGGAGGGAGTTAACGTGTGGATGATGCTGACAGACAACAGCTGAGCTTGTGGGAGGTTCTATCTGCGATAAACCCGACCCCCGGAGTATCGTAACGCGAGCTAAGGCCACACTTCCGTAAACACGCTCTCATCGCGGATGATGTCAGTCAGTACTCTTTCTATGCGCGAGGCTCACAGGACATCAGACTACCTAAAATAAGCCGTTACAGAGATATTAGAAACATGAAAAGAATATAAATTTCAACATCCTTACGTACATAATAACAAATTTTCCTCGAATATCACTTTATCGCCATTCCTTACAACGTGGTTAGCGCTTTTCCAACTGGCTGATTACGTACACATGAAGAACATATACACTTGTAGCCATGTGACTGTCACTTATGCCACGAAACGACAGCTGTATAGTGATTTGGTCTGCATAACGCTGCTGTACACTACATTATGCAAGTTTCCTCGTAGCTTACAACGTGACAGCCATATAACGTTGCCACTGAAGCAGAGTTACTTATCACGATTTTCCGAAATTACTTCATCAAAGAAATCCCAGAATTCGAATAGAGAGTAGCTGCCAACATGAGTAACTTTGAAGTAGATGTCTACGATGTAACAAAGCACTTAATAAAGGCAAGTCTTCAGGTCAAGACTGAATACCAGTTCGATTCCTTTCAGAGAATGCTGATATAATAGATCCATACTTAGCAATCACTCCCTTCGAAAAACTCAAGTTTTATGGTACTAATGGCAGTACGCAAATTTGGATTGGATCGTACTTAACAAATAGAATGAAAAAAGTTTTGCTGAATAATTCATACAATTGATTAATTTCTCATGGTTGGGATTCACAGTCATATAATATTTCTTAAAGGACATCATAGTCGCCGTTGACTGTATAAAATATTTATTGTTACTATTGCAATTTCAGCCTTATGGTCATTTTCAAGTAACACTGCAAAGTTACATTCTGTCAGAATATAAAACTATCTGACATGAGTACATGTACATGCATTTTGACGATGACATGTACTCATGTCAGATAGTTTTATATTCTGACAGAATGTAACTTTGCAGAGTTACTTGAAAATGGGCATAAGGCCGAAATTTCAACAGTAACAATAAATATTTTATACAGCCAACGGCGCCTATGATGTCTTTTAAGAAATTCAGACAATGTTGGAAAGACAGAGAACTTTAGTGACTGGGGGAAAAAAATCACAAAGGATGTCCTACAATTCAATTTTGGGTCCATTCCAATCGCTTATATGTGTGAACGACATTCCACTTAACATTCAACAAGAAAAATTGGTAGTTTTTGCATATGAAACTAGTGCTATAATAAATCACATTAGAGGCAAAGCAACAAGAGAGAGTGTTAATAATATTTTCCAAAGAATTATTAAGTGGTTCGCTCGAAATTATATAAAAACACACTACATTCAGTCCTGTACAACAAACAGCAATACTATGTTTCGACATAATTGTCGTAAAGGAGTGTGACTATAATGTAAGTTAAATGGATATTTGACACTACAGTAGTGAAACCATAGTCACTGTACACATTTCTTTCCTTTTTTTTTTAAAGAAAAAATTTATGTACTGTGACTATGCCTTCACTATTGTAGTGTCAAATAAACAGTAATACCAACAATTGATGTAACATATGAGCAGGAGTCATTAGGTATAGTACAACGTTCCAAATTTTTGGATATACGTATTGATGAAAACTTAAAGTGGAAGAAGCATGCTACTGAGCTTCTCAACAATGAAGTTCTGCTACTTTTGCTCTTCGTATAATTGCTAATCTTGGAAACAAACGAATCAATCTCCTGACATATTTTGCATATATCCACTCAATGATGTTGCATGGAATAATCTTCTGGCGAAACGCATCACTTAGAAAGAATGTACTCATTGCAAAAAAGGGAGCAGTAAGAATAAATTGTGGTGTTAACCCACGGACGTCATGTAGGTACCTCTTCAAGGAACTAGGCATTTTAACTGCTCCGTCACAGTACACTTATCCACCAATGAAATCCGTCATAAATAATCGGTCACAATTTGAAAACAATAATGATGCCCATACCTACAACACTGGAGAAAAAAGTGATCTTTGTTACACGCTGTTGAAGCCATCAGTAACTCAGAAAGAAGTTCAATAGGCAGCAACAAAAATGTCTGACAGATAGCAAGTTTTAAATATAATTTAAAATCATTTCTCCTAGACAACTTCAAATCCACTGACGAGTTACCACTTGAAAAATGGTAGCTTGTAAAAAAAAAAGTGTAGTTGCATGAGCAGGACTAAAAATAATAACGTGTTCATTACTTTTAACGCTCACCACATATACATAACACGTAAACGGATTCCTTCCAAATCATTTCGATAAAGGAATCATTCAAATGATCTATTGAACATGTGATTAACTAACTAACTAAATCACTCGCTCGACTGAAGATCCGTATCTAAAGACTGGAAAACTTCACAGGTCACGCAAATAGTCAAGAATGTTATGGGGAAGGTGACCCGAAGACTATGGATCATTGACAGAACACTTAGAAGGTGCAACAAATCCCCTAAGGAGATATCAGTTTTCTTCTTTAGGGCCAGCAGCTTAATATAGTCTAATAATGTCACGATTATTAGAGAGCTGCACCAAACAGCTATGTAATTAACTAATCTTTATTCGCGACAGACTGTTTCGGGATTTAACTCCACTGTCAAGTACCTGCGAATATAATTTTCGTGAGAAAGTGTATGAATGTGAATGTTATTTCTATTAAAGTAACTATATTGTACTTACGTCTAGACAGATGTGACGTCCATATTACGACCTTAGTAAAATGTCTTATGATTGTTACTATTTTAATAAGATGGTAAATGACGTAAATATATGGCAAATAAAACGTTAAATATCGTGCGACAGTAATTTGACAGTTCCACTCTTATGAGGCAGTATGCTTGCAAAGATTATGCAGATGAACAGCGATATTATTTTATTGACTAAAATTTGTTATGACTGTCTTTGGTTGTTGCCTATGTTACTTCTAATTTATCCATTTTCGTGTTTTACAGGTTCAATAAAGTTTTTGAGGTATTACTTACGTGTAAATTCTGTACGCTTGTTTAATTTTTCTTGTGGGTATTTTCTTGTGTATATATAGATTTCCGATTCTTCAAGAATGTTCATAACAAAACCTTTTGGTATTTTGTGAAGTGTGATTTTAATTTTTCAAATGTCAAACGTTGACTGTGGATACTGTGTCACAGATACAGTCCCTTTGACTGTTCAGAGATGTCACTAAACCCGCCCATAGCTGTAAACAACCATGTATGAGCAGCGCCTATTCGACGGGTGGGGGGGGGGGGGGGTCCGACAGCCGATCAGTTCCAGTCATTCCACCAGGAAGGACGTACACGGCTCGTGTTGTCTGTAGTTCAACCATGCCTAGACGGTCAATAACACGGTTCGATCGCGTCAGCATTGTTACTTTGTGCCAGGAAGGGCTCTCAACAAGGGAAATGTCCAGGCGTCTTGGAGTGACCAAAGCGAAGTTGTTCGGAGATAAAGGAGATACAGAGAGACAGGAACTGTCGATGACTTTCCTCGCTCAAGCCGCCCAAGGGCTACAACTGCAGTGGATGACCGCTACCTACGTATTATGGCTCGGAGTAACCCTGACAGCAACGCCACCATGTTGAATAATGCTTTTCGTGCAGCCACAGGACGTCGTGTTACAACTCAAACTGTGCACAACAGGCTGTATGATGCGCAACTTCACTTCCGAGTCCATGGCAAGGTCCACCTTTGCAACCACGACACCATGCAGTGCGATACAGTTGGACCCAAAAACATGTCGAATGGACCGCCCAGGACCGCATCACTTTCTCTTCACCTTTGAGTGTCGCCTATATCTTCAACCAGACAATCGTCGGAGACGTTTTTGGAGGCAACCCGTTCAGGCTGAACGCCTTAGACACACTGTCCAACGAGTGCAGCAGAGTGGAGGTTCCCTGCTGTTTTGGGGTGGCATTATGTGTGGCCGACGTACGCCGCTGGTGGTTATGGAAGGCGCCTTAATGGCTGTACGATACATGAACGCCACACTCCGACCGATAGTGCAACCATATCGGCAGCATATTGGGGAGGCATTCGTCTACATGGACGACAATTCGCACCCCCGTCGTGCACATATTGTGAATGAAAATCGCTCGACTAGAGTGGCCATCACGTTCTGCAGACGTGAACCCTATAGAACATTCCTGGGATAGATTGAAAAGTGCTGTTTGTGGACGACGTGACCCACCAATCACTCTGAGGGATCTACGCCGAATCGTCGTTGAGGAGTGGGGCAATTTGGACCAACAGTGCCTTGATGAACTTGTCGATAGTATGCTATGACGAATACAGGCGTGCATCAATGCAAGAGGACGTGCTACTGGGTATTAGAGGTACCGATGTGTACAGCAGTCTGGACCACCATCTCTGGAGTTCTCGCTGTATCGTGGTACGACATGCAATGAGTGGTTTTCATGAGCAATAAAATGGGCGGAAATGATGTTTATGTTGATCTCTATTCCAATGTTCTGTACTGGTTCCGGAACTCTCGAGGTGACGCAAAACTTTTTTGATGTGTGTTCATCCCTGAGTTATTATATTTCGACCTTCTAGTGGTGGTGGAAACTAACGGAAACTAATTTTATTGAAAGGTTGTTATTTATTCCAGAGGTTAGTTGAATATTTGTAACTTTAAAAAGTACGTTAATTTTGTTCGAGATTCTACCAGAGTATCTTATTCTCTGTGTGGATGATGTTTCTCGAGTTATGCGTACCTCGCTATGTACTGTGTTCTGCTTTGGTGTTTTACACTTGTTCTATAATTTCGTAATTATGCTGGGGTCAGTGTAATTTGTGTAGGCTATATAAATAAGTTGTTAAGTTCTTTTTGAATTTCTGATTTTTGTAATGGTAGGTTATTTATTCCAGTAATCATTGATTGCAAAAATTCTAGCTCATGAGCCACTGGATGACAGGAATTGGTATTTATAAGGTTGTCAGAAGTGGTATTCTTTCTATAGATATCTGATTTGTGGTGACTGTAATTTTTGGCAATTGTGAGGTCTAGATAGTTAATGGCATTGTCTTTCTCAATTTCCACAGTGAAATTAATTTTAGGGTGTAGCTGGTTGAGTTTTTGTTGGTTATTTTCGCTACCTGCGTGGCTGCCATCAACATAACTGAAATATTAACAATTTGGTTGAGAGTAGGCCAATCTGATTCAAAGGATTTCTCTTCCAGAGAATTTAGAAAAATATTGGCTCATGTGCCTGTTACACTGTTACCCATGGCTAGTCCATTTGTTTGCGTATAAATTTTATTGTTAAATTCAAAATAGTTTTATGATAGCGCTATTTCTAAAAGATTTCAAGTGTTCCAGTCATGAATATTTTTCTACAGTGTAGCGTGCTATAATTTATTATTTGGGCAGTTTTTTGGTTTGGTACATTGGTATATAGATTAGTGACATCAAATGAAATAAATTTACCATTTGGTGATATCTATATTCCTTTCATATCGCTTGCTTGATTGCGTGAATTTTTGATCGTGTAATTTTTGTTGAAAGTATAAAGTTCTGTAATTAGTGCGTTTAGTTTTTTGTTTATCAAATATAATGGGATATTAATGCTATTAATTACGAGCGCTTTTGGAACCGTCAGTTTATCGGTCTTTGGTTGGGTTCGTAATTTTGGTGTATTTGGATTCATTACCATATATGTTCTTTTATCACGTTCAGTGAGAATGGTATTACAATTTTTAATGGCTTTCGTTGTTTTAGATGCTAATCTATTGGTAGGGTTGTGAGGCAGTTCTGTTATATTATTAGACTCAAAGAATAACATGACTGTATCTATATATAGTATCTATAAAGTTTTTGCTAAGAATGACCACTCTATTTTCTTTATCTGCTTTTAATGCTATAGCATCATTTAATAGCAGTTTATGGTTTATATTATTTAGAATTTTATGTTCTGTTTTGGGCTGGTATTTGTATACATTCTGATTGCGTACTGCATTGTCTATAATAATAGTCACGCTAACTGTAATTTCATGCTGTTTTCTGTTCGAGAGATTTGTTGCATCTGCTGCAACTTTAGCAGTGGCTATCAAATGCTTTAGAGAATTTTTCTGTAGTACTGGGGCTGTGTTGTGTTTCAGACATTTTTTGAGGAGATTTCTTTCGTTATCTGTAAATTCTATAATTGTGTCATTTTCTAAACGTGAGTACAATTGAAAATCAGGTTGAAAGTGTAGGTTGTCGTACGATCAAAAGCTAAAGATGTTACACTGCTACTTAGCTTCAGATGTGCTACATAGAGTTATTGATACACAGTTCCCGTTTCGATGTAATGAGTCCTGTGTTTTTTGTCTTATCCACAATCTTGCTGCATAGTTCTTGATATCATGTTCAGGCCTGCTCCTGCTGTCACTTTTATATGTTGGAATGATATTATATAGAAGACAACGCTTATTATATTTAATACCTTCATATATCGTAACCAATTGGACTTTTAAGTGAATAAAACGCGGAATGTTCATATTTATTTCATAAGACGATATCGTCAACAATTTTTATTCTTTAGGGCCAGCAGCATAATATACTTGTGATAATTACATGATTATTAGAGAGAGGCACCAAATAGCTACGTATAACTAACTAATCTTCATTCACGTCAGACTGTTATCATCATTGCCAAGAGCCTGCGAACATAATTTCGTTGAGAACGTGTATAAATGTAACATCATTTATAATAAATTGGCGATATTGTACTCACGTCTAGACTGATGTGATGTCCATATTACGTCGTTAATGAGCTGTCTTATAACTGTCATTGTTTTAATAAGATGGTAAATGACGTAAATAAATTGCAAATAAAACGTTAATTGTTGTGTGACAGTAATCTGACAGTTCCACTCTTACGGCGCTATATGTTTACAAAGATTGAGCAGTTGAACAGAGATATTATTTTATTAACTAAAATTTTTTACGATTGTCCTTGGTTGTTGCCTATGTTACTTCCGACTGATTTATCCGATTTCGTCTTCTAAAAATTCAATAAAGATATTGAGGTAACACTTGTGTCTAAATTCCGTATGCTCATTCAATATTTATTGTGGGTATAGTCTCTTATGTACGAGATTTGCAGTTCTTTAAAGAATGTTCATTGCAAAAGCTTTTGGTACTCTGTGCAGAACCTGTAGTCTACTCTCGGTCGTATAAACTGTTGTGTCGATTCCCTAAGGTCTCGACACAATGAGTGGCTAGGTGCACGCGAAACTAACGCAGACGGGCGTAAATTCTGAAACAGGAGACTGGATGAAAACTATAAAGAAAAGAAGAGAGATTTTAATATACTTAACTTTAATGTAGTCTTGTTCTTGTTGAAATACATCTCTTGCATAGTAGTAAGCAATTAGCAATGATACACATGGCGCCTTGCTAGGTAGTAGCGATGGACTAGCTGAAGGCTATTTAATCTGTCTCTCGGCAATTGAGAGGAATACTTGGTAGGTCTAGTCGCAAGCTATGTCGTCCGTACAACTGGGGCGAGGTGAAGTCCGTGTCTTGTGCCCTGCCATGTGGTGGCGCTAGGATTGCGAGTACACAGTGGCGACACGCGGGTCCGACATGTACTACAGGACCGCGGCCGATTTAAGTTACCACCTAGCAAGTGTGGTGTCTAGCGGTGACACCACATTCCTCCCCCGCAAATCGGCGAACGGTCGTGAGATAAGGCTTCCGCCCGCCGTGGGGAGGACCCCATGTTGACGTATGCGATGAGGTGGGGAGCCTAACAACAGGCGAGGCCGTGCCACCCGCACCCGGCCATTCGGTCCGAGGGGAGCTAGGAAACGCCTGCAAACCTAGTCCAGGGTGCACGTCAACATGAGGTGTTTGTGCACGTAATGATATAAGAGGAGCCGCGGGGTCGACCTCCATGTGGTCGGAGCACCCGACGGGCGAAGACGACATCTGGTCCGGAGCGGGCAAGAGGTCCATGGCGGAGGACGGCTGGTCACGGGAAGCAAGCGGCGGCGCGTGACCCAGGGAGGCGCGAGGCGGCTGCAGCGAAGCGTCCGCTGCTGGCGGCGCCGGCGGCGGCTGCGGCGGCGCGACGCCATGAGGCAAAATGGAAGGCATCGTCGGTAACACCTGGGGATGAGGCGAGCCAGTAGATGGGTCCCCAGGGCGCTGACCCGACGGCTCCGTCGCTGAAAGCAGACGGGGAGCGGCAGAACCCAGGCGACGACAGAGGCGCAGCTGATTGAGATGCCGACGCACCTCACCAGAGGCCCCCAAAACCAAATACATCGCGCGGCCGAGGCAGCGAAGAATGCGCCCTGCGAGCCAACGCTGTGAACCGCGATAGTTGCGATAATAGACAACGTCGCCAGGAGCAAAAGCAGGAGTCTGCCGCTGCACAGGAACCGGATGTGGCGGATGCAGCAAAGACATCAGAGTTCGAGGAGGACGACCATGGAGCAATTCAGCCGGCGAGCGACCATCGCGGGGCTGAGAGCGATAGGAAGACAAAAAGAGCAACAAAGCGTCCTCCCGAGAATGCGACTCTTTCAACTTCAACATCTGTGACTGGAAAGTCCGGACCAATCGTTCAGCGGCACCGTTTGACTGAGGCGACAACGGCGCGGATGTCAGATGTTGAATACCATTGGCCTTGCAGAACGACTGAAATTCTGCGGACATGAATTGTGGGCCATTGTCGGAAACAATAGTCTGCGGAAGACCTTCAATGCAAAAGATAGCAGACAAGGCTTGGATGGTGGCAGAAGACGTCGTGGAAGACATCCGGACAACAAAAGGAAAATTACTGAAAGCATCGACCACAACCAACCATCGAGCATTCCAGAACGGCCCAGCAAAATCGATGTGCAATCGTTGCCAAGGGGAAGTGGCTTTCGGCCAAGCAAAGAATTTCCGCGGCGGTGCGGATTGTTGTTCGGCACACGCCACGCAAGAGGAGCACATATTCGTAATCGCAGCATCGATTCCGAACCAAGTACAGTGCTGTCGAGCAAGTTGTTTCGTTCGCACTATACCCCAATGTCCTTGGTGAAGAAGCCGTAAGACAGAGGACTGTAACGAACGTGGGACTACGACTCGGGATTGATCATTATCGGAACGCAACAACAAAACACCACGTCGGACAAAAGTCTCTCCTTGTGAGCAAAAAAACGGCGAACCAAAGGATCCTCGATCCGTGACTTTGACAAGGGCCATTGCGTAGCAACAAAACGCAAAACGGGAGCAAGGACAGGGTCAGCAGCTGTGGCAGTAGCTACACGACGAAAATCAATCGGAAACGATGCGACCACGTCATCGGTTTCCGAATCAATGAACATGCAAGCAAGTTCGGAAGAATCGAATGCTTTATCCTCAGCAACAGGCAAACGGGACAACGCATCAGCGTTGCCGTGCTTAGCAGTGGACCGATACAAGATATCGTAGCGGTACTGCGAGAGAAAAAGTGACCAGCGAATGAATTTCTGCGCTGTACGTGGAGGTACAGTCTTGTTCGGATGAAAAAGTGATGTCAAAGGCTTGTGGTCCGTGATGATTGTAAAGTGACGACCATACAAGAAGTCATGGAACTTGGTAACACCAAACACGAGAGCTAAAGCTTCTTTCTCTATTTGTGAATAATGTCTTTGCGCAGATGAGAGCAATTTTGACGCAAAGGCAATAGGGCGATCATGCGAACCATCTTTGTGCGCAAGCACCGCACCGATCCCGAAACCCGATGCATCAACCATCAACAAAAGGGGTTTACGGGGATCGAATGGCGTAAGGCAAGTATTGGAAAGTAACGCCGATTTCAACTGGCGAAAGGCGCGTTCGCATTCCGTCGTCCAGACGAACGGAACACCTTTACGGCGTAAGCGATGAAGCGGAGCTGAAATGGAAGAAGCATTGCGCACAAATCGGTGATAATAATTTACCTTACCCAGCACACTCTGTAGCTGTTTTAAGTTCTGCGGTGACGGCAAGTCCTGAATGGCACGAAGGTGCTCTGGACTCGGATGTATACCTTGGGCATTTATGACATGCCCCAGGTACGGTAAGTCACGAGCAAAAAACACACATTTGTCCTTCCTCAAGCGAAGACCATTCTGACGCAATACCTGAAATAATGTTCGGAGATTTTGCAAATGTTCTGCTTCTGTCTTTCCGGAGATCACAATATCGTCCAGATAGTTCGCAGCAGTAGGGACCGACGCACAAATAGTTTGTAAATATTGCTGAAATAAAGCAGGGGCGGATGCACACCCGAATGGCAGTCTTTTGAAGCGATACAAGCCAAGATGCGTGTTTACCACCAAGACGCGCTGGGAGTCTTCGTCCACAGGTATCTGCAAGTACGCATCTGCTAGGTCCAATTTTGAAAAATATTTTCCCGGGCACAGTTTGTCAAAAAGATCTTCCGGGCGGGGCAAAGGAAAAGTAGCAGTCACAAGTTGTGGATTCACAGTTGCCTTGAAGTCCACGCAAAGTCTCAGTTTTCCGGAAGGTTTTGGCAAAATGACTAAGGGTGAGGCCCAGAGAGAAGCCTGCACACGTTCAAGGACACCTTGAGATTCTAATTCGGCTAATGTTCTTGCGACCTCATCACGCAATGCATGGGGAACATTGCGCGCTCTGAAAAATTTCGGTTGCGCATTGTCTTTCAGTTCCAAATGCGCTTCATAGTTCTTTGCGCAACCAAGGCCCGGTGCAAAAATGTCTGCAAATTCTTCACAAAGACTAGAAACACTGGCGGAAGGCACAGTCTGATTCACTGAAAGGACCTGATTTACAATAGACATATTAAACAATTGAAACAAATCTAAACCAAACAAGTTCACTGCACTAGAGGAACGAAGAACATAAAATGACACAAGTTTTGTCTGTCCCTTGTATGTTGCAAGAAGGCTGCACTGTCCTAACACAGGGATCGGCTGTCCTGAGTAACTAGTTAACGTAACATGTGCGGCACGCAATGGCGGGGCGCCCAGTTGTTTGTACGTGTCGTGATTGAGCAATGAAACTGCAGCTCCGGTATCGAGCTGGAATGGTATCACTTTTCCTGCAAAGTCTAAGTCCACAAAAAGTTTATTGTCTTGTTGACGACAAGAGCGACTGTCTCGTGCAATTTGAACTGATACAGGTCCAGAAGCACTTGCAACTTGACGGGATTTCCGGCGACGTCGACGCACACTTTGGGTGGGACGAACACAGTCACTGTTAGCTAAAGTGTCACTGGACGGGTGGGAATGAACTACATTAATGTCCATGGGCGAAGGTCCACGAGCCTGATTGTCCTGGGTGCGATTCCGGCGCGAAGCAAAGGGCCTGGAATTTGTGTGATTGTCTGATCTTAACTTTTTCCGGCAAACACTTTGTACATGTCCTTTCTTTTGACAGTAAAAGCAAATAGCGTGGCGTGACGGGCAATTTTCACGCGAATGTCTAGTGGCACACCGCGGGCAAGATTTCACTGCATTTTCTTGCTTACGCGGCGCACGTGGTTGCAAGCTAGGCGGCCGCAGCGAAGTCGGGCGCGAGGGCCGCTTAGCGTCCCGTGCAGCGGGCCGGGCGGGCCGATTAATGTGACACACTGCTGGCGAAGTTTCAAATGATTCCTGAGCAGAGTCAAGTGTGTCTTGCCTGTCCAATATGTCTATCACTTGTTGCAGGGAGGGATTAACTAGTTTCAAAATCTGTTCCCTTATGCGAACATCAGAAACGTTCTGTGCAATTGCATCACGCACCATAGTATCTGAATATGGGAGGCCACATTCACAGGCAAACGCGCAGTCTCTAGTAAGGCCTTGCAAAGTTGCTACCCACTCCCTATTAGTCTGACCGGCGGTACGTTTTGTACGAAAAAACGTATACCGTTTTGCAACAACATTAACTGTTTCTTTGAAATAGGCATCTAAAGCCGACAAAATTTCCTCGTAGGTCAGAGTTGCTACGTCGCGTCGGGGAAACAATTTCACTATCACCCGGTAGGTAGACACACCGACACAAGAAAGCAAAAACGGCTGCCGCTCTTTACCTTGAATTCCATAAGCAGTGAGGTGGAAGTTGAACTGATCGGCCCACTCAGTCCAGCTTTCGGTTGTGGCCTCAAAGGGCCTAAATGGCGGTGCGACAGCGTTGTGTGGCTGCGGTAGCGAAGAAGCGGCTGCCGCCGCATCGGTTTGCAGCGCACGTTGACCCTGGACGAGCTGTCCAAGGGCTTCCAATAACGCCTGCGTCTGCTGATTCTGCAAGCGAAAAAATTCGGACAGTACATCTGGAGAATGCGGCGAAGCCATGACACAAGCAAATTAGAGCAAATAGAACACAAAGACTGCAACGTGGGCGCGGCACCACTCCTCGGCGCCAAAATATTGTTGTGTCGATTCCCTAAGGTCTCGACACAATGAGTGGCTAGGTGCACGCGAAACTAACGCAGACGGGCGTAAATTCTGAAACAGGAGACTGGATGAAAACTATAAAGAAAAGAAGAGAGATTTTAATATACTTAACTTTAATGTAGTCTTGTTCTTGTTGAAATACATCTCTTGCATAGTAGTAAGCAATTAGCAATGATACACATGGCGCCTTGCTAGGTAGTAGCGATGGACTAGCTGAAGGCTATTTAATCTGTCTCTCGGCAATTGAGAGGAATACTTGGTAGGTCTAGTCGCAAGCTATGTCGTCCGTACAACTGGGGCGAGGTGAAGTCCGTGTCTTGTGCCCTGCCATGTGGTGGCGCTAGGATTGCGAGTACACAGTGGCGACACGCGGGTCCGACATGTACTACAGGACCGCGGCCGATTTAAGTTACCACCTAGCAAGTGTGGTGTCTAGCGGTGACACCACATAAACAGTATGGTTTTGATTTTTCAAATGCAGAAAGAAGCTCAACTGATTATTTTTGCTCTCTCTAATGTGCTCCTTATATCTGATAAAATGTCTTCCTCTTTGGCCAATGTCTCTAAGGAGACTGCCTACAGCTCGCCTGTCCCTCCTCTGCTAGAGTATTACTCTGAAGTATGGGATCCTTAAAAGATGGGACTGACCGACTGTAATCCTTGAGCTGAATTCACAACCTTTGGAGTTGTGTAATTTATCGAGTAAACGAAATTTAACCGATTCCTTTTAGCAGTCATCTGGATGATTTCAGTCTTATGCTTTTCACGCCATACAGATATCTTGTCTAAATCATTTTCCAGTTGGTTTCAATCTCCTGATGCTTTTACTAGACGACAAACGACAGCACCATTTGCAAACAGGGTAAGAGCGCTACTGATTCAAATGGCTCTGAGCACTATTGGACTTAACATCTATGGTCATCAGTCCCCTAGAACTTAGAACTACTTAAACCTAACTAACCTAAGGACAGCACACAACACCCAGCCATCACGAGGCAGAGAAAATCCCTGACCCCGCCGGGAATCGAACCCGGGAACCCGGGCGTGGGAAGCGAGAACGCTACCGCACTACCACGAGATGCGGGCAGCGCTACTGAGATAGATACAGAACAGCAGAGGACCTATAACATTTCCTCGGGGAACGCCAGAAATCACTTTCGTTTTACACGATGACTTTCCGTCAGTTACTATGAACTGTGACAGTTTCGACAAAAAAATCATGAATCCAGTCGCACAACTCGGACGATAGTCCTTAAGCACGTAATTTGATTAGAAGTCTCTTTTAAGGAACAATATCAAAAGCCTTCTGGAAATCCAGAAATATGGAATCAACCTGAGGTACCTTGTCGATAGCATTCATTACTTCTTGCGAATAAAGAGCTAGTTGTGTTTCTCAAGAAAGATGTTTTCTGATTTCATACTGTTTGTCAGTAGATGGTTTGCTTCGACGTTATTCCTAGCGTTCCAACACAGTAAAAATTCGACGCCAGGTGTATGGGTCTGTAATTCAATGGATTACTCCCATTTTCATCATCTAGTTCTACATCTACATCTACATGGCTACTCAGGAATTCACACTTGGCAGGATTTGGCAGAGGGTCAATCGATTTACTTTCCACACTTTTGAGTCTGGAACAGCGCACTGGAAAAATAGACGCTCTCTCATTCATTCAGCACCTCCTCATTAGTTATCTTCAGCTTTTTTCTGTAGCAGCACATTCGAAAATCTTTTCTTCTCTTCTTATTTGTAGCCCACGATTCGCTTGCGTAGAAGGCTACACCTCACCCAAGTAAGTTCAGAAATTGCTCCCTAAAATTTTAATTCATATTTGGTTTCAACAAGTTTCTCTTTTTCAGAAATGGTTTTCTCCTTGTCTGCTCTACAATTCATAGTTAACAGCCTGGCACAGGGTACATCGAACCATTTTGACTATTTCTCTATCGTTCCATTTTCTAATAGAGCGCAGGAAAAACGAAACTTCATTCTTCGGCGCGAGCTCTGGTCTGTCTTATTTTATTACGATCATCATTTCTCCCTATATAGGTGCGTCTCAACAAAATATTTTCGCATTCGGATGAGAAAGTCGGTGATTGCAATTTCGTTAAAAGACCTCGCCGCAACGAAGAACGCCTTTGTTTTATTGATTGCGCACCGATTTCGCGTAACATATCCGTGGCACTCTCTCCCCTATTTTGTAATAATCAAAAACAAGCTGTCCTTTTTTCAACTTTTTCAATGTCCTGTAAGCAATACTCCAGAAGAGAACGGACAAGCGTAGTATGTAGGCAGCCTCTTTAGTGGATTTGTTGCATCTTCTAAGTGTTCTGCCAATGACAGGCAGACTTGGTTGGCATTCCCCACAACATTCTTGAGTATTGGTGTAAGAAGTGCAACTTTGCAATCTTTAGGTGTGGATCTTTTGTCGATTACTTAGTACTGAGCTGTTACATTAATATACTTTGAAAGATATCTAATTTGTATACAGCCTTTGCCGGAAAATTTGCCGTTGTTAAACGATTTAAGCTACTTTGCTTCACCGGAGATATTACTAATGTTGACAGCTGTTCTTGATTTAATTCTGATATACAGGGTGTTACAAAAAGGTACGGCCAAACTTTCAGGAAACATTCCTCACACACAAATAAAGAAAAGATGTTATGTGGACATGCGTCCGGAAACGCTTAATTTCCATGGTAGAGCTCATTTTAGTTTCGTCAGTATGTACTGAACTTCCTCGATTCACCGGCAGTTGGCCCAATTGAAGGAAGGTAATGTTGACTTCGGTGCTTGTGTTGACACGCGACTCATTGCTCTACAGTACTAGCATCAAGCACATCAGTACGTAGCATCAACAGGTTAGTGTTCATCACGAACGTGATTTTGCAGTCAGTGCAATGTTTACAAATGCGGAGCTGGCAGATGCCCATTTGATGTATGGATTAGCACGGGGCAATAGCCGTGGCGCGGTACGTTTGTATCGAGACAGATTTCCAGAACGAAGGTGTCCCGACAGGAAGACGTTCGAAGCAATTGATCGACGTCTTAGGGAGCACGGAACATTCCAGCCTATGACTCGCGACTGGGGAAGACCTAGAACGACGAGGACACCTGCAATGGACGAGGCAATTCTTCGTGCAGCTGACGATAACCCTAATGTCAGCGTCAGAGAAGTTGCTGCTGTACAAGGTAACGTTGACCACGTCACTGTATGGAGAGTGCTACGGGAGAACCAGTTGTTTCCGTACCATGTACAGCGTGTGCAGGCACTATCAGCAGCTGATTGGCCTCCACGGGTACACTTCTGCGAATGGTCATCCAACAATGTGTCAATCCTCATTTCAGTGCAAATGTTCTCTTTACGAATGAGGCTTCATTCCAACGTGATCGAATATTAAATTTTCACAATCAACATGTGTGGGCTGACGAGAATCCGCACGCAATTGTGCAATCACGTAATCAACACAGATTTTCTGTGAACGTTTGGGCAGGCATTGTTGGTGACGTCTTGATTGGGCCCCATGTTCTTCCACCTACGCTCAATGGAGCACGTTATCATGATTTCATACGGGATACTCTACCTGTGCTGCTAGAACATGTGCCTTTACAAGTACGACACAACATGTGGTTCATGCACGATGGAGCTCCTGCACATTTCAGTCGAAGTGTTCGTACGCTTCTCAACAACAGATTCGGTGACCGATGGATTGGTAGAAGCGGACCAAGTCCATGGCCTCCACGCTCTCCTGACCTCAACCCTCTTGACTTTCATTTATGGGGGCATTTGAAAGCTCTTGTCTACGCAACCCCGGTACGAAATGTAGAGACTCTTCGTGCTCGTATTGTGGACGGCTGTGATACAATACGCCATTCTCCAGGGCTGCATCAGCGCTTCAGGGAGGACATTTTGAACATTTCCTGTAACAAAGTGTTTGAAGTCACGCTGGTACGTTCAGTTGCTGTGTGTTTCCATTCCATGATTAATGTGATTTGAAGAGAAGTAATAAAATGAGCTCTAACATGGAAAGTAAGCGTTTCCGGACACATGCCCACATAACATATTTTCTTTCTTTGTGTGTGAGGAATGTTTCCTGAAAGTTTGGCCGTACCTTTTTGTAACACCCTGTATTTACTTCATCTTTTATGGCGAAAGAATTTCGGAAACCCGTATGTAGAAACTCCGCTTTAGTGACACTGTCTCCGATAACAATTCCATTGTTATCGCACATTGTAATGCAGCTGGTGCACTTCACATACGATCAGAATCTCTTTGGATTTTCTGCCAGATTCCGAGACGGAGATTCGTTGTGAAAATTATTAAAAGCATTTCGAATTGAAATCTACGTTAAGTTTCGAGCTTCTGTCAGACTTCACCAGTCTTGACGACTTTACCATCATTTAAATTTGGCATGCTTTTTTCGTTGCTTCCGCATCTGTGTTCTGACGTATTTTGAGTACCATTGCTGATCAATTCCGTCTCTTACTAACTTATTCGGTATAACTCTCTCAACTGATGTCAATACCATTTCTTTGAATTTAAGTCAAATCTGGTCTATGCTTAGACTGTTAGTTCGGAACGAATGGAGACTGACCCTTAGTAGGGCGTCAAGCGAATTATTATCTGCTTTTTTTTAATAGATTTTTTTTTTTTTTTTTTTTTTTTTTGTACCAGTCCGCAGCTCGTGGTCGTGCGGTAGCGTTCTCGCTTCCCGCGCCCGGGTTCCCGGGTTCGATTCCAGGCGGGGTCAGGGATTTTCTCTGCCTCGTGATGACTGGGTGTTGTGTGATGTCCTTAGGTTAGTTAGGTTTAAGTAGTTCTAAGTTCTAGGGGACTGATGACCATAGATGTTAAGTCCCATAGTGCTCAGAGCCATATGAACCATTTTTTTTATTTTTTGGTGGATTTGGGTGTTAAAGTATTGAATCTCGGTACAAGGGCGTTGTGATCACTAATCCCTGCATGTCACGATGCTCCCTATACGCTTGAGATTATTTTTTGCTAAAAGGTCAAGTATGTTTCAGCAACCATTTATACTTCGAATGTGCTGCAGAACTAAGTAACCAGAATGAGTTTGCGAGAAGACATTTAGTACCATTTCTGAAGATATGTTATGCCTGCCACCGCTTTGAACACGTACTCGTATATTCGTCAACATATGGAGGGTAGATTGAAATGACCACCAACTATAACTGGATGATTGGGATACCTATTTGAAGTGAGAATCAAGTTTTCTTTGAACTGTTCAGCAAATGTATCATCTGAGTCTCGAGGGTCAGTAAAAGGAACCAATTATTAATTTATTCTGTTTGTAAAGTATAGTTTCTATCCATACTATCTCACAGGAACTATCTATTCAGTTTCGCTACAAGATAGCAGCAACAAACACGCCGCCCCAACTGCATTTAATCCGTCCTTTATGAACACAGTTAGATTCTGTGGTGTCACCGCCAGACACCACACTTGCTAGGTGGTAACTTAAATCGGCCGCGGTCCTGTAGTACATGTCGGACCCGCGTGTCGCCACTGTGTAATCGCAATCCTAGCGCCACCACATGGCAGGTCACAAGACACGGACTAGACCTCGCCCAGTTGTACGGACGACATTGCTTGCGACCAGAAGTACGACGCCTTCCTCTCATTTGCCGAGAGACAGATAGAATAGCCTTCAGCTTAGTCCATAGCTACTACCTAGCAAGGCGCCATTTGTATCAGTGCTTATAGCTTACTACTATTCAAGAGATGTATTCCAACAAGAGAATAAAAGTTAAGTAACATCTACGTACTTTTCTTCTTATTCATTAATAAGTCTCATGTTCCAGAACTTCAAGCCCGTCTGCGTTAGTTTAGCGTGCACCTAGCTACCTCATTGTGTCTATGCTGTATGAGGTAGACACAACAGATTCTTTGCAGAAAATTTGGCTGAACTCATCTTGAGCTTTAGCCAGGTTTGAGCATCTACAACGGTTTGAATTTCAATGCTTTCTACTAGCGGCTGGAGATCTGTTTCATTCCCAACACAGCTACGACAGTTTGCTACTGTAACACCTATGGTTCCCAGATCTATCCTCGTTCTGCGTTTCTGCGTTCGATTTTCTCCCTCTGAGACTGAAACCCTTTCTGTAGTTTGCCGAGGGCCTCTAACCTAAAAAAACCGCCCCGTCTCCTCCACACAGCAAATGGTTCAAATGGCTCTGAGCACTATGGGACTTAACTTCTGAGGTCATCAGTCCCCTAGAACTAGGTACTACTTAAACCTAACTAACCTAAGGACACCACACACATCCATGCCCGAGGCAGGATTCGAACCTGCGACAGTAGCGGTCGCGCGGTTCCGGACTGTAGCGCCTAGAACCGGTCGGCCACTCAGGCCGGCCTCTCCACACAGCAAGCGCTACCTGTTAATCCGCCTCCTGTAAGTTATGGCCCCATTATTAAGGGGAAGTTTATCATACCTAGTGCCATGCACATTAGTACTCCAGTAGAACTACTGCATGTGTGGAGTTTGCTTTGCCGGCTGGTGTGGCTTAGCCGTTCTAGACGCTTCAGTCTGGAACCGCGCGACCGCCACGGTCGCAGGGTCGAATCCTGCCTCGGGCATGGATGTGTGTGATAGGTTAGTTAGTTTTAAGTAGTTCTAACAAGGGAACCTCCCCATCGCACGCCCGTCAGATTTAGTTGTAAGTTGGCACAGTGGATAGGCCTTGAAAAACTGAACACAGATCAATCGAGAAAACGGGAAGAAGTTGTGTGGAATCGTAAAAAAAATTAGTAAAATATACAAACTGAGTAGTTCATACGCAAGATAGGCAACAGCAAGATAGGCAACAACAAGGAGAATGTGAGCTCATCAGCGCCGTGGTCCAGTGGTTAGCGTGAGTAGCTGCAGAACGAGAGGTCCTTGGTTCAAGTCTTCCCTCGACTGAAAATTTTACTTTCTTTATTTTCGCAAAGTTATGATCTGTCCGTTCGTTCATTGACGTTTCTGTTCACTGCAATAAATTTAGTGTCTGTGTTTTTCGACCGCACCGCAAAACCCTGCGATTAGTAGACGAAAGTACGTGCCTCTCCAATGGGAACCGAAAACATTTGATCGCAAGGTCATAGGTCAACCGATACCTCCACGGGAAAACACGTCTGATATATTCTATACGACACTGGTGACGGCATGTGCGTCACATGACAGGAATATGTTGTCGACCCACCTAACTTGTACACTTAGCGAATGGGTAAAAAGATTCTTCTACCTTGCCCGATTTAGGTTTTCTTGTAGATGTGATAATCACTCCAAAAAAGTGATGAAAACATAAGAGTTTGTCACATAAACTGAAAATAAATAATTAAACTTTTCACTCGAAGGAAGACTTGAACCTAGGACCTCTCGTTCCGTAGCTGCTCTCGCTAACCACGTGACCACGGCGCACCTACACTCCCAGTGTCCTTGATGTTGCCTATCTTCGCATGGACTACTCAGTTTGTATATTTTACTAATTTTTTTCATAGTTCCTCACAACTTCTTCCTGTTTTCTCGATTGATCTGTGTTCAGTTTTTCAAGGTCTATCCACTGTGCCAACTTATAACTAAATCTGAGGGGGGTGCGATGGGGAGGTTCCCTTGTAAGTTCTAGGGGACTGATGACCTCAGCTGTTAAGTCCCATAGTGCTCCGAGCCATTTGAACCATTTTCTTTGTAGTTTGCTTTGGTACAATATGACACATACACTCCTGGAAATGGAAAAAAGAACACATTGACACCGGTGTGTCAGACCCACCATACTTGCTCCGGACACTGCGAGAGGGCTGAACAAGCAATGATCACACGCACGGCACAGCGGACACACCAGGAACCGCGGTGTTGGCCGTCGAATGGCGCTAGCTGCGTAGCATTTGTGCACCGCCGCCGTCAGTGTCAGCCAGTTTGCCGTGGCATACGGAGCTCCATCGCAGTCTTTAACACTGGTAGCATGCCGCGACAGCGTGGACGTGAACCGTATGTGCAGTTGACGGACTTTGAGCGAGGGCGTATAGTGGGCATGCGGGTGGCCGGGTGGACGTACCGCCGAATTGCTCAACACGTGGGGCGTGAGGTCTCCACAGTACATCGATGTTGTCGCCAGTGGTCGGCGGAAGGTGCACGTGCCCGTCGACCTGGGACCGGACCGCAGCGACGCACGGATGCACGCCAAGACCGTAGGATCCTACGCAGTGCCGTAGGGGACCGCACCGCCACTTCCCAGCAAATTAGGGACACTGTTGCTCCTGCGGTATCGGCGAGGACCATTCGCAACCGTCTCCATGAAGCTGGGCTACGGTCCCGCACACCGTTAGGCCGTCTTGCGCTCACGCCCCAACATCGTGCAGCCCGCCTCCAGTGGTGTCGCGACAGGCGTGAATGGAGGGACGAATGGAGACGTGTCGTCTTCAGCGATGAAAGTCGCTTCTGCCTTGGTGCCAATGATGGTCGTATGCGTGTTTGGCGCCGTGCAGGTGAGCGCCACAATCAGGCCTGCATACGACCGAGGCACACAGGGCCAACACCCGGCATCATGGTGTGGGGAGCGATCTCCTACACTGGCCGTACACCACTGGTGATCGTCGAGGGGACACTGAATAGTGCACGGTACATCCAAACCGTCATCGAACCCATCGTTCTATCATTCCTAGACCGGCAAGGGAACTTGCTGTTCCAACAAAAAATGGCTCTGAGCACTATGGGACTCAACTGCTGAGGTTATTAGTCCCCTAGAACTTAGAACTAGTTAAACCTAACTAACCTAAGGACACCACAAACATCCATGCCCGAGGCAGGATTCGAACCTGCGACCGTAGCGGTCTTGCGGTTCCAGACTGCAGCGCCTTTAACCGCACGGCCACTTCGGCCGGCGCTGTTCCAACAGGACAATGCACGTCCGCATGTATCCCGTGCATCCAACGTGCTCTAGAAGGTGTAAGTCAACTACCCTGGCCAGCAAGATCTCCGGATCTGTCCCCCATTGAGCATGTTTGGGACTGGATGAAGCGTCGTCTCACGCGGTCTGCGCGTCCAGCACGAACGCTGGTCCAACTGAGGCGCCAGGTGGAAATGGCATGGCAAGCCGTTCCACAGGACTACATCCAGCATCTCTACGATCGTCTCCATGGGAGAATAGCAGCCTGCATTGCTGCGAAAGGTGGATATACACTGTACTAGTGCCGACATTGTGCATGCTCTGTTGCCTGTGTCTATGTGCCTGTGGTTCTGTCAGTGTGATCATGTGATGTATCTGACCCCAGGAATGTGTCAATAAAGTTTCCCCTTCCTGGGACAATGAATTCACGGTGTTCTTATTTCAATTTCCAGGAGTGTATATACAAGATCCGGCACAGTGAACAGTAACATATAGGAAGGACAGAACTTCGAAAAAGGGGATCAACGTATTGTAACACGCATTGAAACTAAAGAAAAATACGCAGAGGCGACAGAAGCCATTGGATATTTCCTAATGTCGTGTAGGACCTCCTTTTGCCAGGCTTAATGCAGCAGCTCGACGTGCCATGGATACAAGTCGTTGGAATTGCCCTGTAGAAATACTGTGGCATGCTGCCTCTATGATGATCATGATGAGGTCCCATTCTCCGAGGAGCGTAAGGGACGATGCGGGAGACCCGCACCGCCTACCAGGCAAAGTCCTGGTGGTTTGCCATTGCCTTCCTCCGACTATAATGGGGATGAATGATGATGATGAACACGACACAACAACACCCAGTTATCTCGAGGCAGGGAACATCCCTGACCCCGTCGGGAATCGAACCCGGGACCCCGCGCGTAGGAAGCAAGAATGCTACCGCAAGACCACATGCTGCTGCGTCTATAGCCGACCATAATTGCGAATGTGTTACCGATGCAGGTTTTTGTGTACGAACTGACCTCTCGACTATGTCCCATAAATGTTCTTTGGGGCCAGCCGGAGTGGCCGAGCGGTTCTAGGCTATACAGTGTCTAACCGCGCGACCGCTACGGTCGCAGGTTCGAATCCTGCCTCGGGCATGAATGTGTGTGATGTCCTTAGGTTGGTTAGGTTTAATTAGTTCTAGGTTCTAGGGGACTGATGACCTCAGAAGTTAAGTCCTATAGTGCTCAGAGCCATTTGAACCATTTTGTTCTTTGGGATTCATACTGGCCGATCTGGGTGGCCGTATCATTTCCTCGAATTCTCCAGAATGTTCTTCAAACCAATAGCGAACAGCTGTGGGCCGGTGACATGGCGCATTGTGATCCATAAAAATTAAGTCTATGAATGATTGTAAATGGACTCCAAGTAGCCGTTCATAACCATTTCCAGTCAATGATCGGTGCAATTGGACCAAAGGACTCACTCCGCTTCATGTAAACACAGATCCAAGCATTATGGATCCATCTCCAGCTTGCACAGTGCCTTGTTGACACCCTGGGTCCACGGCTTCGTGGGGTCTGCGTCAACTCAGACCCTAGCATCAGTTCTTACCAACTGAAGTCTGGACACATTTGACCAGGCTACGGATTTTCAGTCGTCTAGGATTGAACCGATATGGTGACGATCCCAGGAAAGGCACTACGGACGATGTAGTTCAGTAAGCAAAGACACTCGCGTCGGTCGTCTGCTGCCACAGCCTATTAACGGCAAATTTCGCCGCTCTTTCCTAACGCATACGTGTATCATACGTCTCACATTGATTTCTGCTGTTATTTCAAGCAGTGCTGCTTGTCTGTTAGCACTGAAACTCTACGCAATCACCGCTGCTCTCGGTCGTTAAGTGAAGGCTGTCTACCACTGCGTTGTCGGTGGTGAGAGGTAACGTCTGAAACGTGGTATTCTCGGCACACCCTTGACGCCGCGGAGCTCGGAATATTGAATTCCCTAACGATTTCCAAAATGGAATGTCCTTTGCGTCTACCTCCAACTGCCATTGCGCGTTCAAAGTCTGTAAAGTCACGTCGTGTGGCCATTATCACGTCGGAAGTCTTTTCACATTCATCACCTGAGTACAAATGACATCATCAATGCACCTTACCCTGTGTACACAATGCTACCGCCATATGTATATGTGCATATCGTTATCCTATAACTTTTGTAACCTTAGTGTATTTATTTTATATGCTGGGTGATCAAAAAGTCAGTATAAATTTGAAAATTTATTAAACCACGGAATAATGTAGATAGAGAGGTAAAAATTGTCGCACGTCGCACCGGCATCATGAGCTGTTACCTGGCGATTTAGCGAAGCGGAGGGCATTTGGGTATGTGGGCGTTTCAAAAGATGGCGGAAGATGACGATTGCTTGATTAACGTGTTGTGGACCGACGAAGCTCATTTCATGCTCCGAGGGTTTGTCAACGCCCACAACTGCAGAATTTGGGCTACCGAAAATCCTAGAACTGTCGTGGAAACTCCATTGCACGACGATAAAGTCACGGTATGGGTTGGATTTACCACATCTACCGTTACCGGGCCGTTTTCCTTTGAGGAAATGCGTGATTCTGATTTTGTAACTGCTACCGTGACGGGTGAGAGGTACGCCGATATGTTACAGAATCGCATCATCCTCAGCCTGGCTGATAAACACCTGCTGGAACGTACGATGTTTATGCAGGATGGCGCTCCACCCCATATTGCTAGACGCATGAAAGATCTCTTGCGCGCGTCGTTTGGTATAATCGTGTGCTCAGCCACCACTTTCGTCATGCTTGGCCTCCCAGGTCCCCAGACCTCAGTCCGTGCGATTATTGGCTTTGGGGTTACCTGAAGTCGCAAGTGTATCGTGATCGACCGACATCTCTAGGGATGCTGAAAGACAACATCCGAAGCCAATGCCTCACCATAACTCCGGACATGCTTTACAGTGCTGTTCACAACATTATTCCTCGACTACAGCTATTGTTGAAAAATGATGGTAGACATACTGAACATTTCATGTAAAGAACATCATCTTTGCTTTGTCTTACTTTGTTATGCTAATTATTGCTGTTCTGATCAGATGAAGTGCCATCTGTCGGACATTTTTTGAACTTTTGTATTTTTTTCGTTCTAATAAAACCCCATGTCATTCCAAGCATGTGTGTCAATATGTACCTCTCTATCTACATTATTCCGTGCTTTATTCAGTTTTCAAATTTATACTGACTTTTTGATCACCCGGTATATATACACTCCTGGAAATGGAAAAAAGAACACATTGACACCGGTGTGTCAGACCCACCATACTTGCTCCGGACACTGCGAGAGGGCTGTACAAGCAAAGATCACGCGCACGGCACAGCGGACACACCAGGAACCGCGGTGTTTGCCGTCGAATGGCGCTAGCTGCGCAGCATTTGTGCACCGCCGCCGTCAGTGTCAGCCAGTTTGCCGTGGCATACGGAGCTCCATCGCAGTCTTTAACACTGGTAGCATGCCGCGACAGCGTGGACGTGAACCGTATGTGCAGTTGACGGACTTTGAGCGAGGGCGTATAGTGGGCATGCGGGAGGCCGGGTGGACGTACCGCCGAATTGCTCAACACGTGGGGCGTGAGGTCTCCACAGTACATCGATGTTGTCGCCAGTGGTCGGCGGAAGGTGCACGTGCCCGTCGACCTGGGACCGGACCGCAGCGACGCACGGATGCACGCCAAGACCGTAGGATCCTACGCAGTGCCGTAGGGGACCGCACCGCCACTTCCCAGCAAATTAGGGACACTGTTGCTCCTGCGGTATCGGCGAGGACCATTCGCAACCGTCTCCATGAAGCTGGGCTACGGTCCCGCACACCGTTAGGCCGTCTTGCGCTCACGCCCCAACATCGTGCAGCCCGCCTCCAGTGGTGTCGCGACAGGCGTGAATGGAGGGATGAATGGAGACGTGTCGTCTTCAGCGATGAAAGTCGCTTCTGCCTTGGTGCCAATGATGGTCGTATGCGTGTTTGGCGCCGTGCAGGTGAGCGCCACAATCAGGCCTGCATACGACCGAGGCACACAGGGCCAACACCCGGCATCATGGTGTGGGGAGCGATCCCCTACACTGGCCGTACACCACTGGTGATCGTCGAGGGGACACTGAATAGTGCACGGTACATCCAAACCGTCATCGAACCCATCGTTCTACCATTCCTAGACCGGCAAGGGAACTTGCTGTTCCAACAGGACAATGCACGTCCGCATGTATCCCGTGCCACCCAACGTGCTCTAGAAGGTGTAAGTCAACTACCCTGGCCAGCAAGATCTCCGGATCTGTCCCCCATTGAGCATGTTTGGGACTGGATGAAGCGTCGTCTCACGCGGTCTGCACGTCCAGCACGAACGCTGGTCCAACTGAGGCGCCAGGTGGAAATGGCATGGCAAGCCGTTCCACAGGACTACATCCAGCATCTCTACGATCGTCTCCATGGGAGAATAGCAGCCTGCATTGCTGCGAAAGGTGGATATACACTGTACTAGTGCCGACATTGTGCATGCTCTGTTGCCTGTGTCTATGTGCCTGTGGTTCTGTCAGTGTGATCATGTGATGTATCTGACCCCAGGAATGTGTCAATAAAGTTTCCCCTTCCTGGGACAATGAATTCACGGTGTTCTTACTTCAATTTCCAGGAGTATATATATATATATATATATATATATATATATATATATATATATATATATATATATGTGTGTGTGTGTGTGTGTGTGTGTGTGTGTGTGTGTGTGTATTCCACATATCCTTCTGAACCACTGGATCGATTTCAACCAAACTTAGTACACGTATCGCCTTCTGTCTGGAGAGAATAGCTATGGGGTTAAAAACCACCTACATACCAGTGCAACCCATGACGCGCCTATGCCCAGACTTCATTCATCCAGTAATGACTTGCAATAAATTTTACACACAATTTTAAACCTTCACGGAACATTTTCTCGCTGACAACCCCCCACAGAATGATGATAGGAAAAAAAGTTTATCGCTCACTGCATTGTCGCTGTTCATGCAGTAAAACTGGTGCATCAAGCAAGACGTTCTAATTTATTACTTCTTTACTGCTGACTGTATTCGCGACACACTTTGCATACCGCATTCACGTATATCACTGAATGTACCAACAAAATAACATCATTGTACGGAAAACAGTTCAGGAGATATGACGTGATAAACACTGCGATGCGTGAAAAACTGCCGCATCATGCATGACGTTCAAATTTATTGGATTTTTGCTGCCAACTTCATTCGCAACACATTACGCAGACACAATCCACATATGCTGCTGAGTAAGCCTACCAAATTATACCATTTTACGACACACACTTCAGGAGATACGGTCTCGTAAACACTGAGTTGTGCGAAAATGAAACTGCAGAGCAAAATTCGTAGAGTAACAGGTGAAATAGGTGTACAGATCCGTGTGAAATATGTTAAATAGGAGGGTTGCGCAGAAAGTAATGCAGCGCATTTTTTTCTCAGCGGAAAACAATGCTACGAATGCGAAACGTTACGTATGTATTATTTGAAGTCTCCTGAGTGAGCGCGCCAAGTTTCCGTCACTTCCGACAGATAGCGTAGCTGCAGGACAGTTCCAAAATGGCGTCTGTAGGTGATGTACGTTACAAGCAACTTACCGTCATCGAATTTCTCACCGCAGAGAAAGAAACTGTGGGGAATATTCACAAACGCTTGTAGAAAGTCTATGGAGTATCTGCTGTCCACAGAAGTGCAGTTAGTCGCTGGGCAGGGAGGGTGAGGTCATCAGAAGGCGGTTCGGCGGAGTTCCACGATTTGCAGCGGTCGGGGAGACCATCCCCGGCTGTCACACCTGACCATCCACAGCTGTCACACCTGACACGTTGCAGGGAGCTGATGTTGTTATTCGCGAGGACAGACACATTACGACTCGGCAGTTGGGGCTGCATGTGTCAATCAGCAAAGGAAGTGTGGATGCAACTGTCTGCATTCTCGGACATTCAAAAGTGTGCACAAGAGGGTCCCGCGATGTCTAAAGGTGAAAAAAAAAAATTGTCTTCATTGGTTGTAACGTTTTGAAGCTGAGGGGGAGCCCTTCTTGTCCCGAATTGTGACAGGTGATGAAACCCGGGATCAGCATTTTGAGATTCCCACTCCTCACAAAAGAATAAATTCTAAGCAACTGCTTCCGTCGGTAAGGTCATGATCACTGAGTTATGGGGCTGTGAAGGGCCGGCCGGTGTGGCCGAGCGGTTCTAGGCGCGTCAGTCTGGAACCGCGCGACCGCTACGGTCGCAGGTTCGAATCCTGCCTCGGGCATGGATGTGTGTGATGTCCTTAGGTTACTTAGGTTTAAGTGGTTCTCAGTTCTAGGGAACTGATGACCTCAGATGTTGTCCCATAGTGCTCAGAGCCATTTGAACCATTTTTGACTGTGAAGGTGTGACTGTCATTAATGTGGTGCCAAGAGGCGTTACCATTAATTCTCAAGCATATGTCAACACATTAACAAAGCTCAAGATGCGCTTCCGGCGACTTCGGCGCCACAGCAACCCAGGAGATATTTTGCTGCAATACGATAACGCTTGGCCCCATACGAGTCTGAGGCTGCTGAACACATCGCAAAACGGGGCTGGACAGCGTTACCCCATCCACCATACAGTCCTGACCTTGCTCCCTTGGACTTCCACTTGTTCTGGCCGTTAAAGGATGCTATGCGTAGAAAACATTTTGAGGACGATGATGAGGTGATTCACAGAGTGAAGCACTGGCTCCGCCCCCAGGACAAGGTTTGAAACCGACAGGGCATACACACACTGGAGGAAGGGCGTAGAATGGGATGGAGATTACGTGGAAAAATAGGTTGTGTAGATAAAACACCATTCTTTCGAGTGTGTAATTCTCATTATGTTCAATAAATAATCCTCGCAAAAACGAAAAAATGGCTGACATCGAAATAAGTGTCCAAGGAATAGAAAAGCAACTGAAATCACTCAACAGAGGAAAGTCCACTGGACTGACGGGATACCAATTCGATTCTACACAGAGTACGCGAAAGAACTTGCCCCCCTTCTAACAGCCGTGTACCGCAAATCTCTAGAGGAACGGAAGGTTCCAAATGATTGGAAAAGAGCACAGGTAGTCCCAGTCTTCAAGAAGGGTCGTCGAGCAGATTCGCAAAACTATAGACCTATATCTCTGACATCGATCTGTTGTAGAATTTTAGAACATGTTTTTTGCTCCCGTATAATGTCATTTCTGGAAACCCAGAATCTACTCTGTAAGAATCAACATGGATTCCGGAAACAGCGATCGTGTGAGACACAACTCGCTTTATTTGTTCATGAGACCCAGAAAATAATAGATACAGGCTCCCAGGTACATGCCATTTTCCTTGACTTCCGGAAGGCGTTCGATACAGTTCCGCACTGTCGCCTGATAAAGTAAGAGCCTACGGAATATCAGACCAGCTGTATGGCTGGATTGAAGAGTTTTTCGCAAACAGAACACAGCATGTTGTTCTCAATGGAGAGACGTCTACAGACGTTAAAGTAACCTCTGGTGTGCCACAGGGGAGTGTTATGAGACCATTGCTTTTCACAATATATATAAATGACCTAGTAGATAGTGTCGAAAGTTCCATGCGGCTTTTCGCGGATGATGCTGTAGTATACAGAGAAGTTGCAGCATTAGAAAATTGCAGCGAAGTGCAGGAAGATCTGCAGCGGATAGGCACTTGGTGCAGGGAGTGGCAACTGACCAAAAATGGTTCAAATGGCTCTGAGCACTATGGGACTTAACATCTTAGGTCATCAGTCCCCTAGAACTTAGAACTAGTTAAACCTAACTAACCTAAGGACATCACACACATCCATGCCCGAGGCAGGATTGGCAACTGACCCTTAACATAGACAAATGTAATGTATTGCGAACACATATTAAGAAAGATCCTTTATTGTATCATTATATGATAGCGGAAGAAACACTGGTAGCAGTTACTTCTGTATAATATCTGGGAGTATGCGTGCGGAACGATTTGAAGTGGAATGATCATATAAAATTAATTGTTGGTAGGGCGGGTGCCAGGTTGAGATTCATTGGGAGAGTCCTTAGAAAATGTAGTCCATCAACAAAAGAGGGGGCTTCCAAAATACTCGTTGGACTTATACTTGAGTATTGCTCATCACTGTGGGATCCGTACCAGGTCGGGTTGACAGAGGAGATAGAGAAGATCCAAAGAAGAGGGGCGCGTTTCGTCACAGGGTTATTTGGTAAGCGTGATAGCGTTACGGAGATGTTTAGCAAACTCAAGTGGCAGACTCTGCAAGAGAGGCGCTCTGCATCGCGGTGTAGCTTGCTGTCCAGGTTTCGATAGGGTGCGTTTCTGGATGAGGTATCGAATATATTGCTTCCCCCTACTTATACCTCCCGAGGAGATCACGAATGTATAATTAGAGAGATTTGAGCGCGCACGAAGGCTTTCCGACAATCGTTCTTCCCGCTAACCATACGCGACTGGAGCAGGAAAGGGAGGTAATGACAGTGGCACGTAAAGTACCCTCCGCCACACACCGTTGGGTGGCTTGCAGAGTATAAATGTAGATGTGTAGAATAAAGGATTGCTGAAGCAATAAAAGGCGATGCATTACTTTCCGGGCACCCCTTGTGTGTGTGATTTTATCTGTCGTGTGTGTATGCGAGCAAAGCTCTGGATGAAAAGCTCATCGTAAATCCCTGGATCGACGTCAACCATACTTGGTACACATATTAATTACGATCTGTAACGAAATACTGTAGGGGCTAAGAACCACCAGCCTCCTATTCGGGTGAGGGAGATAACGTGGAGTGAGAAGGAAGGAGGAAAGGACGGACAAAGAGGGGGGAGAAGGCAATGGACACAGATGGAAGGAAGGACGCGATGGATAGAGAGAAGGGGGGACAATGGACAGAGGGAGGGTAGAGGAGGAGATGGGCAGAGAAAGGAAACACGAGGAGAAGGACGGAGGGAGGGGGAAGGAGGAGGCTGACTAATAGAATATTGAAATAAATAGTTAGACGGGTACTCAGCTACCAAAGAAATACAGAAGAGAACATTCATCGCATTTTTGTTCTGTTGATCAGTGTCATTATTAAATGCTTAAATTATCGATCGTTATATGCTCGTGAAATGAAACGATAGCATTAACAACTGAGCAACATGCGAAAATGTCCCTACGAACAGTGAGACCAGCAAAGTATTAAGTGGTGATGATGTACGTCATGCAGGAAATATCAGTGACAGAAACGTGCTCGTCATATTTGGAAAGGAACCTCAGACGAAACAAATATGCTACATTGCATACAGTGGACGTACACAGAATGAAATGGAGGGTGTTATAGCATTAAGACCTTGGCCGAACGCCACCAAACTTATACACTAGTATGAGCATGTCCATGGGATTCGTTGATTGAAATTTCATCGTTAGTTAATTTCAGTGCAGAGAAAAGGTATTCGTGCAGGTCAAGACTGGTGTGAGTAAATGGTGCCTGTTGTGGGTATGTAACGTTAAGGGAATTATTAAGGCAGAAATCGCAACGTAATATGTCCGGAGGACGTGCAAGTACAGCTTATCGGCATGATTCGCACTTTGAGAAAGGTCTATCGTTCTTGTGAAACACAACTAGCTCTTTATACTCATGAAGTGCTATCGACAGGGGATGTCAAATTGATTCCATATTTTTAGATTTCCAGAAGGCTTTCAACACCGTTCCTCACAAGCGTCTTCTAACCAAACTGCGTGCCTACGGAGTATCGCCTCAGTTGAGTGAATGGATTCGTGATTTCCTGTCAGAAAGATCACAGTTCGTAGTAATAGACGGAAAGTCATCGAGTAAAACAGAAGTAATATCCAGCGTTCCCCAAGGAAGTGTTATAGTCCCTCCGTTGTTCCTGATATATATTAACGACATAGGAGACGATCTGAGTAGCCGTCTTAGACTGTTTGCAGATGATGCTGTCATTTACCGTCTTGTAACGTCATCAGGTGATCAAAACGACTTGCAAAATGATTTAGATAAGATATCTGTATGGTGCGAAAAGTGGCAATTGACCCTGAGTAAAGAAAAGTGTGAAATTATTCACATGAGTACTAAAAGAAATCAGCTAAATTTCGATTACGCGATAACTCACACAAATCTGAAGGCTGTAAATTCAACAAATTACTTAGGGATTACAATTACAAATAACCTAAATTGGAAAGATCACGTAGATAATATTGTGGGTAGAGCAAATCAAAGACTGCAATTCACTGGCAGAACACTTAGAAGGTGCAACAGGTCTACTAAAGAGACTGCTTACACCACGCATGTCCGCCCTATTCTCGAGTATTGCTGTGCGGTGTGGGATCCGCATCAGGTGGGACTGACGGATGACATTGAAAAAGTACAAAGAAGGGCAGCTCGTTTTGTATTATCGCGAAATAGGGGAGATAGTGTCACAGACATGGTACGTGAATTGGAGTGGAAATCATTAAAACAAAGGCGTTTGTCGTTGCGACGGAATCTTCTCATGAAATTTCAATCACCAGTTTTGTCCTCCGATTGCGGAAACATTCTGTTGGCACCCACCTACATAGGGAGAAATGATCATCACGATGAAATAAGAGAAATCAGGGCTCGCACAGAAAAAATTAAGTGCTCGTTTTTTCCGCGAGCAGTTCGAGAGTGGAACGGTAGAGAGACAGATTGAAGGTGGTTCATTGAACCCTCTGCCAGGCACTTTATTGTGAATAGCAGAGTAATCACGTAGATGAAATCATTGACATGTGTGGCATAGGAACATCACACTGACAGATCGTGCAGAGAGTTCGCCGCAAGGCAAAGACTATGAAACGAGTGGTGAAGAGATGGTCCCACGACAGTAGTGTGGCAAGCAGGGCCGGCACGGGCCCTTCCAGGAAGACCACGACTGGACTGGCGCTCACCAAAAGACGAATCACGACAGCTGAAATCTGGGCGGAGGTCGCAGCCAGGGCGTCGTCACTAACCCCGTGAACAACTGGGTTGAGATCCGGACTTGTGACGTGTCGTTTACCGTTACCACCACACCACAGACAGTAGGAACTTGCATGACGTAGAGTCGGAATCAACTGCGACGTTGAGAGGCGTCCTGTGCTGTTCAGCGGTGAGTCTCGCTCCAGTTTCTGGTGGTAAGATGGACGTATCAGCAGAAGGATGATGTGGAAGGTCACAGAAAGTAACGATCCTTGAGATCCGTGAGGTGGGCCAAAAGTGATGGCGTCGGGACTTGTATGGTATACTGTTTACATCTAGGCAGAAACGTTTGTGCAGTGAAATGCGCTGAGGTGACAAAAGCCGTTGGCCGCGCGGTTTGAGGCGTCATGTCACGGATTGTGCGGCCCCTCCCGCCGGAGGTTCGAGTCCTCCCTCGGGCATGGGTGTGTGTGCTGTTCTTAGCGTAACTTAGTTTAAGTAGTGTGTAAGTCTAGGGACCCATGACCTAAACAGTTTGGTCCCTTAGGAATTCACACCCGTTTGAACATGTGAACAAAAGCCGTGGATAGCGATATGCACATATACAGATGGCGGTAGTATCGCGTGCACTAAGTATAAAATGGCAGCGCATTGGTGGAGCTGTCATTTGTACTCAGGTAATTATGTGGAAAAGTTTTCCAAGTTATTACGGCCGTAAGATGCGAATTAACGACATTGAACGAGGAATGGCAGTTGGAGCTAGACGCGAGGGACATTCAATTTCGGAAATCATTAGAGAATTCCGCGCCGTCGGGAGTGGTCGAGCGGTTCTAGGCGCTTCAGTTTGGAACCGCACGACCGCTACGGTCGCATGTTCGAATCCTGCCTAGGGCATGGATGTGTGTGATGTCCTTAGGTTAGTTAGGTTTAAATAGTTCTAGAGGACTGATGACCTCCGATGTCAAGTCCCATAGTGGTTCAAATGGCTCAAATGGCTCTGAGCACTATGGGACTCAACTGCTGAGGTCATTAGTCCCCTAGAACTTAGAACTAGTTAAACCTAACTAACCTAAGGACATCACAAACATCCATGCCCGAGGCAGGATTCGAACCTGCGACCGTAGCGGTCTTGCGGTTCCAGACTGCAGCACCTTTAACCGCACGGCCACTTCGGCCGGCCAAGTCCCATAGTGCTCAGAGCCAATTGAACCATTTGGAATTCAGTATTCCGAGATCCACAGTTTCAAGAGTGTGCCGAGAATTTCAGGCATGACCTCTCTTCACAGACAACCAGAACAGCGGCGTTTGCGTAGAGTTGTCAGTGCTAGCAGACAAGCCACACTGCGTGGAATAACAGCAGAAATCCCCGTGGGACGTACAGCGAACGTGTTGATTGGGGCAGTGTGGTGAAATTTGGCGTTAATGGGCTATGGCAGCAGACGAATGACGCGAATGCCTTTGCTAACAGCACGACATCTCCTGCAGCGCCTCTCCTGGGCTCGTGGCATATGGGTTGGACCCTGGACGACTGAAAAACAGTGGCCCGTTCAGATGCACCCGATTTCAGTTGGTAAGAGCTGATGGTAGGGTTGGAAACTACAGCAGACTCCACGAAGCCATGGACCCAAGTTGTCAACAAGGCACTGTGCAATCTGGTGATGGGTCAACAACGGCGTGGACTGTGTTTACGTGGAACAGACTGGGTCCTCTGCTTCGACTGAACCGATCGTTGGATGGAAGTGGTTACGTATGGCTGCTTGGAGACCATTTGCAGCCATTCATAGACTTCATGTTCCCAAACAATGATGGAATTTTTATGGAGTACACTGCACCATGTCACCACACCACAATCGTTCGCTATTGGTTTGAAGGACATTCTGGACAATTTGTGCGAATGACTTCTACATCTACATCTACATGGATACTCTGCAAATCACATTTAAGTGCCTGGCAGAGGGTTCATCGAACCACCTTCACAATTCTCTATTATTCAAAAATGGTTCAAATGGCTGTGAGCACTATGGGACTTAAGATCTGAGGTCATCAGTCCCCTGGACGTAGAACTACTTAAACCTAACTAACCCAAGGATATCACACACATCCATGCCCGAGGCAGGATTCGAACATGCGACCGTAGCAGCACTCTATTATTCCAATCTCGTATAGTGAGCAGAAAGAATGAACACCTATTTCTTTCCGTACGAGCTCTGATTTCCCTTATTTTATCGTAGTGATCGCTCCTCCCTATGTAGGTCGATCTCAACAAAATATTTTCGCATTCGGAGGAGAAAGTTGGTGACTGGAATTTCGTGAGAAGATTGCTTTGTAACCAAAAACGCCTTTCTTTTAATGATTTCCAGCCCAAATCCTGTATCATTTCTGTGACACTCTCTCCCATATTTCGCGATAATACAAAACTTGCTGCCTTTCTTTGAACTTTTTCGATGCACTCCGTCAGTCCTACCTGGTAAGGATCCCACACCGTGCAGCTGTATTCTAAAAGAGGACGGACAAGCGTAGTGTAGGTAGTCTCCTTAGTAGGTCTGTTACATTTTCTAAGTGTCCTGCCAATAAAACGCAGACTTTGGTTAGCGTCCCCCACAAAATTTTCTATGTGTTCTTTCCAATTTAAGTTGTTCGTAATTGTAATACCTAGGTATTTAGTTTAATTTACGGCTTTTAGATTAGACTGATTTATAGTCTAACCGAAGTTTAACGAGTTCCTTTTAGTAGTCATGTGGATGACCTCAGACTTTTCGTTATTTAGGGTCAACTGCCACTTTTCGCACCATTCAGATATTTTTTCTAAATCGTTTTGCAGTTTGTTTTGATCTTCTGATGACTTTATTAGTCGATAAACGAAAGCGTTATCTGCAAACAACCGAAGATGGCTGCTCAGATTGTTTCCCAAATCGCTTATATACACTCCTGGAAATTGAAATAAGAACACCGTGAATTCATTGTCCCAGGAAGGGGAAACTTTATTGACACATTCCTGGGGTCAGATACATCACATGATCACACTGACAGAACCACAGGCACATAGACACGGGCAACAGAGCATGCACAATGTCGGCACTAGTACAGTGTATATCCACCATTCGCAGCAATGCAGGCTGCTATTCTCCCATGGAGACGATCGTAGAGATGCTGGATGTAGTCCTGTGGAACGGCTTGCCATGCCATTTCCACCTGGCACCTCAGTTGGACCAGCGTTCGTGCTGGACGTGCAGACCGCGTGAGACGATGCTTCATCCAGTCCCAAACATGCTCAATGGGGGACAGATCCGGAGATCTTGCTGGCCAGGGTAGTTGACTTACACCTTCTAGAGCACGTTGGGTGGCACGGGATACATGCGGACGTGCATGGTCCTGTTGGAACAGCAAGTTCCCTTGCCGGTCTAGGAATGGTAGAACGATGGGTTCGATGACGGTTTGGATGTACCGTGCACTATTCAGTGTCCCCTCGACGATCACCAGTGGTGTACGGCCAGTGTAGGAGATCGCTCCCCACACCATGATGCCGGGTGTTGGCCCTGTGTGCCTCGGTCGTATGCAGTCCTGATTGTGGCGCTCACCTGCACGGTGCCAAACACGCATACGACCATCATTGGCACCAAGGCAGAAGCGATTCTCATCGCTAAAGACGACACGTCTCCATTCGTCCCTCCATTCACGCCTGTCGCGACACCACTGGAGGCGGGCTGCACGATGTTGGGGCGTGAGCGGAAGACGGCCTAACGGTGTGCGGGACCGTAGCCCAGCTTCATGGAGACGGTTGCGAATGGTCCTCGCCGATACCCCAGGAGCAACAGTGTCCCTAATTTGCTGGGAAGTGGCGGTGCGGTCCCCTACGGCACTGCGTAGGATCCTACGGTCTTGGCGTGCATCCGTGCGTCGCTGCGGTCCGGTCCCAGGTCGACGGGCACGTGCACCTTCCGCCGACCACTGGCGACAACATCGATGTACTGTGGAGACCTCACGCCCCACGTGTTGAGCAATTCGGCGGTACGTCCACCCGGCCTCCCGCATGCCCACTATACGCCCTCGCTCAAAGTCCGTCAACTGCACATACGGTTCACGTCCACGCTGTCGCGGCATGCTACCAGTGTTAAAGACTGCGATGGAGCTCCGTATGCCACGGCAAACTGGCTGACACTGACGGCGGCGGTGCACAAATGCTGCGCAGCTAGCGCCATTCGACGGCCAACACCGCGGTTCCTGGTGTGTCCGCTGTGCCGTGCGTGTGATCATTGCTTGTACAGCCCTCTCGCAGTGTCCGGAGCAAGTATGGTGGGTCTGACACACCGTTGTCAATGTGTTCTTTTTTCCATTTCCAGGAGTGTAGATAAGGAACAGCAAAGGGCCTATAACACTACTTTGGGGAACGCCTGAAATCACTTTTGTTTTATTCGATGACTTTCCGTCAATTATTGCTAACTGTGACATCTGTGACAGTAAATCGCAAATCCAGTCGCATAACTGAGATGATATTCCATAAGCACGCAATTTTAAAACGAGCCGCTTGTTGGTACAGTATCAAAAGCCTTTCGGAAATCCAGGACTGCGGAATCGATCTGAAAACCCTTGTCAATAGCACTCAGCACTTCATGTGAATAAAGAACTAGTTGTGTTTCACAGGACGATGTTTTCTAAACCCATGTTGACTCTGTGTCCATAGACCGTTTCCTTCGAGGTAATTCTAATGTTGGAACAAAATATATGTTCTAAAATCCTGCTGCATATCGACGTTAACGATATGGGCCGGTAATTTAGTGGATTACTCCTACTACCTTTCTTGAATATTGGTGTGACCTGTGCAACTTTCCAGGCTTTGGGTACGGATCTTTCTTCGAGCGAACGGTTGTATATGATTGTTAAGTATGGAGCTAATGGATCAGCATACTCCGAAAGGAACGTAATTGGTATACAGTCTGGACCAGAAGACTTGCTTTTATTAAGTGATTTGAGTTGCTTCACCACTCCGAGGACATTTACTTCTGCGTTGCTCATGTTGGCAACTGTTCTCGATTCGAATTGTGGAATATTTGCTTCATCTTCTTTCGTGAAGGCATTTCGGAAGGTAAATCTGCTTTGGCATGAGCCGGCTGCTGTGGCCGAGCGGTTCTAGGCGCTTCAGTCTGGAACCGCGCTCGCAGGTTCGAGTCTTCCATTAGGCCTGGATGTGTGTGATGTCCTTAGGTTAATTAAATTTAACTAGTTCTAAGCCTAGAGGACTGATGACCTCAGATGTTGAGTCCCATAGTGCTTAGAGCCATTTGAACCATTTGAACTTGGGCATGCAGGTCGCCCAAGGTGAATTTCATCGAACATCTATGGGACATAACCGGGAGGTCAGTTCATGCACAACATGCAGCACCGGCAACACTCTCCCTGCTATGGAGGATTATAGAGACAGCGTGTCTCATTGTTTCTGCAAGGGACTTCCAATGATATGCCACGTGGAGTTATTGCACTACGCCGGGCAAAGGAGATTCTACACCATATGAAGGGGTATCCCGAGACTTTGGTCACGTCAGTTTATGTCCAAATCAGTGTCAGATTAAGCAGTATAGTAGTGTAATTTCATACTCGTAGAACAGCTCCGCCAGTGTACCAAAGCTGCGAATGAAGCTCCGGGACGCCAAAATCGCAGCTACACTCCAGCAAAGATGCCACTGTATATCTATTTTTGGCCAACCGCTGACCCCACTCCTTCCCCCAGATACCCCAATAGCCACTCCACCAGCAGAACAGGAACAAAACAATTCCATGTTGACTGAGATTAATGCATTGTATCTTTAAAAGACATTTTCTGCTTGTAAAAAATCATGATGTTGAACAAAATGTGATTGAAACGCTTTTAAACATGTTAAATTAAACATAAAATAAATGAATTTGAGTGGCAGCATAAAAATACAAATAATTAACACCAATGTATCGACTGTTGTGGAACGAATATAAGTCAGATCCGTGTGAGACAATGATGTAGAGACATGGAATGTGGTAACACACTTGTGAATGCCAACCAGCCCTGCCATGCTGTTTACCTTGAAGGTGGCAGTCGCGCAGTGATTGGCTAGAGATGGTGAGATGCTGTAACGATACGTTTCTCAAGCGCCGAGGAGACAGTCTTTGAGAGGCTGGACGTGCGCTGTCGATCCAATAGACACGTTTCAGTGACAGCTATGCGACAGGATAATGGTGTGGAGCAACAAGGTGGGATTTTTACGTGAAGACCAAAACTGAAGTAGCAGCACGATGTCGCTCCCTCACAATTGTTTATTCAGAGTGAGAAACTTTAGTATCTACATTTACATAAATACTGGACAAGGCAGGCACTGTACATGTTTGGTGGAAGGTAATTCATGTCTATGTTAGCGATTATCTGTCCCACTCCCTTCGCTCATAGTGCGAGGGAAAATGACAGTCTGTATCCTTATCTAGGCATCCTGGTCTCCTTTATTTTCTTCCCATTGAGCCTAAGAGACACACATGCGATACAAAAAGCAAATATTCCAGCAGCTGAGCTATCCAAGCACGACCAATGTCGCGATCTGGCAGCCCTACCTTCGAGACTTCACAGGTGTTCTGCTGCGTATCTTATGGAACTAGGTTGTGTCTCGTATCGGAGAAAGACAAAGGTCCCTTGTCCGATCCCCGATCCGGCACAAAATTTGGAATCAACCGGGAAGTTACACCGTTTTTCTTGCGTAGGGGTTCTCATAATTTATTCAATGGCATATCCTGAATACAACTTCGCCAAACATCAAAGGAATCACATTGAAGTCCCCCGCTCACCTGTGCTACACATTCTCACACATTATACCGATCTGTTACTGTCCCAGGATCGCTTCTCTCGCCTGTGTATTGCATCACGGTGTGGTTTGCTGTTAAAATTCCGAGAGCGCGTGTTTCTAGAAGAGTCAACCAATATGTTGCTTCCTCCTATATGTATCTAGAGGAAAGAACATGACGTAAAATTAGAGAGATTAGAACCCACACGCAGGCTTACAAACAACCGTTCATCCCGTGAACCATTCGCTATTGGAACAGAAAAGGTGAGACATGGTGGTAGCACACAAAGTACGCTCCGCCACACACCATAGGATGGTTTGTAGGGTATAAATGTACATGTACTGCACTTAATCATCTTCATAAGTCACAAGAATAGCGAAAACTGTTCTCATTGTAACACAACAAAACTTAAAAAAAATGAGGCTCATCTTTTTTTATTTAGGTCACCAATTTTTCGAGTTCTTTTTTTTCCTTTTTTCACTGGCATTTGGCCATCCAAGAACAGGCGTCTACTAAATTTACACAGTACCACTCATAACGGTTATTCTCCTATGCACTTCGTTTACTGCTATTTACAAAAAGATTTAAGATACGAATAAATGATTGATACGTGACTGCATCCTGCTCATAGAGCAATTATAACATAGTAATAAAAAATTGCATAATAAAAAATGTCCACACATCATATACCTAATACATATATAGATAATTAGAACATACATATTTATGGGATTGAACTTAACATTTAATAACAGTTCACTCTTCTGGGTTGATAGAAACACTGCAGCCTATGCTGGAAGTGGAACCCCTGCATTAACGAGTGCTCGGATAACATATTTTTGTTATGTCTTGTATTTGATACACGCGAATAGTAGCTGGTTCACGTCTCCTTCTTCAGAGCATATAGCACACAATGGAGATTTCTTCCGTCCGATTTGTAGCACGTAGGCTGGAAATTTGCCGCGATTTAAGCGCATGCGTGTAATCATTGTTCTGAATCGTCTACTTCTATGCCAATCTGTAAGCCAAGGAACGCTATTTTAGGTTGCAGCCGGCCATAATGAATTCCTTTTGAAATCCTCGTCGAATCGCATTGCGTCTGCCAGTCGTTTCTCGCATTTTGACTGGATAAGTTCAGCGTATCATGGCAACGAACTCTATCATTAAGGATTTCGGTTAAGTTCATTGCTCGTTTCGCCAAGCTTCTACTGATTCCACTGTGTCCTGGAATACGTAAGAAATTTGTTACTTTTCATTTGCTGTGACTTCTTTAGTACTCTCTGTAATTGTAGGTGACATATTTTTGTTACATTATGGTTTTTTAAGACTGGTTAGATAGTGAGTTCCATCTTTCCTTATATCATGCTAATCTCTTTATCTTAGCGTTTCTGCTACACCTAGCGTTGTCTATAAGTTGTTTTGCATATTCTGCTCTTGATCTGCTTCTGCTATTTTCCCCTCTACTGCTCGTACCAGCGCAGGCTGAACTACATTCGGATACTATAGTGGATGTCACATTAACCGCCCTCTTCATCTGGTGTTTATTTATATATTTTACACGTCAAGTTCCGCAGGACGAAGTTGAGGAGCAAGTCTTCATGGTCATGAAACGTATCAGTATACGAAATTACAACAGAAAAGTAATAATAGATCAAATAAAATGTTTGTATAAATGCATTCAACACTGTTGCATAGGACGTAGCTTATTTTTCAAGAAATTGCTCGAGAGAATAGGAGTGACCCATGAGGAAACTGTTCAGCTAAGATTTGAAAGCGCTTGGATTACTGCTAAAATTGTTCAGTTCCTGTGGCACCTTACTGAAAATACATGCAGCAGAGTACTGCACGCCTTTCTGCATAAGACTCAAGAAGGCGTGACCCAAATGCGGACTGGATTTCTGCCTACTGTTAACTGAGTGAAAGCTGATATTGTTAACAAGAAACGACATTAAAAATATATAGGCCAATATTGAGAGTACAATGTCAGGATATCCAGACTAATGAACAGGACTCGACAAGAGGTTCGCGAACTTACACACCAATTATTGCCAATAACGCCCACTTCTGAGCCGAAAATACCCTTTGAGAAAGGGAAGAGTTACTCCAAAATATAATACCATACATCATAAGCGAATGAAAATAAGCAAAGTAAACTACTTTTCATGTCGATCTATGACTTACTTCAGATACTGTTCTGATAGAAAAAAATGGCAGCATTAAGTCTTTGAAGAAGGTCATGAATGTGGGCTTTTCACGACAGTTTACTATCTATTTGAACATTTAGAAATATGAACCGTTCAATGTTACTAATCGTATGCTCATTCTGTGTAATTCTAACGTCAGGTTTTGTTGAAGTGTGTGTTAGAAACTGTAAAAACTGAGTCTTAATGTGATTTAACGTTTGTTTATTTTCTACAAACCATGAGCTTAGGTCTTGAACTGCACTATTTGAAACAGTACCAACGTTACACTCAACATCTTTTACTACCAAGCTAGTGCCATCAGCAAACAGAAATAATTAAGAATCACCTGTGATACTATAAAGAGTATAATTTATACAGGATGAAAATTAATAAAATCGACAAATTGCAGGCGTGGATTCCTAACTGGAAGTGGAGGAAAGAAGGTGCTATGAACATGTGTCCTGGAATGCATCATTGCCACGGTAGATGGCGCTCAGGAGTGGAAGTTCCTCTATTCACGTGCCGTGTGTTCTTTGTGTGTTGCAGGCTGTGTGATGGACGCAGCGCACTGTAACTAGTAAAATCGTCTGGTATTCACTTCGAGAACAAGCCGAGATGGTGTCTGTGTAAAGCCAAGCTAACGGAAACGGCTGAGGGGTAGCACGGCTATACTAAAGCAAGTACCCTCACAGACGCGAACCACATCACACAACATTTCAAGATCATTTGGGCGTTTGTGTGACCACATGAATCCTTTCAGACAGACGAATGTGCAAGGAGGTGGCGGACTGTGTGTACACCAGATTTGAAGGGTCGGGTTCTTCAGGATATTGAGACGAACCTCAGTAAAAAGCAGCAGGCAAATGGCCAACCAATGTGGTTTAAGCCAAAGTAGAATTATGTGCATCCTGCATGACGGCCGATACTACCCGTATCACCTGCAACGAGTCCAAGGATTATTAGCAGAGGGTTTCCCTCTATGGGAAGGATTTTGTCGATGGTTATTGCACCAGACCATCAGAATTACGGGATTTCTGTCATCAATCCTCTTTACTGACGAAGTAACCTTTACCGAAACTGGCATCATAAATCTGCACAATCTTCATTTGGGGGCTACAGACAATCCTCAGGGAATGGTTGAGGCATCTCATCAGCATCGTTTCAGCATCAGTGTGAGGGCACGGATTCTTGGCAGCCATAACTTAGATTGGATATTATTCCACAACGCCTTGGCGGAGGAACGTACCTGGACTTCAAGCGGAATACCCTACCTGCGCTGCTTTAGAACGTGCCTTTGGCAATGTGACTGGTTATGTGGTTTCTGCATGATGGAGCACCACCCCACTTCCGCATTACAGTTCGCCGACACCTCAACATCATTTTCCCCGGATGCTGGGGCACCTGTAGCAAGGCCTAATAGAGCATCGAACTTAAACCCCCTGGATTTTTACCTCTGGGGGCATCGAAAAGGGATGTGCATGCTGAACCACTTCCTGAAGTCCAGACCCTTCAGCAACGTGTTCACGACGCCTGGAAGGTGCGAAAGAATGCGGCAATCCATGACGTAAAGTGTGAAAGCGTGCATTGCATTCTATGCATTCTATGGAGGCCATTTTGAACATCTGTTATGACGTGGATGCGATGCAGCTCTGTACTGTGATTCTGGGACAATTTGTTGTCGTTGCAGGCACACCACCAATTTCTGGACTCATGCTCATAAAACCTTTTTTCCTCAATTTCCATTAAGGACTCCGCTCCTGCAGTTTGTCAGTATCATTAATGTTCACCCTGTATACATAAGGAACAGGAGAGGCCCCAGCACTGATCCCTGGGGTACCCCCCATTTAAGCTTTCCCCACCTGGACCCCTCATCATAGTCATCTTCACTACCATGGAGAGCGACCTTTTGCTGTCTTTGCTTAAAGTAAGAGGCGAATCGCTTGTGAGCTATTCCCTGTATTCCATAATGGTCCAACATCTGGAGCAATATTTTGTGATCAACACAATCAAACGCCTTATTTAAATAAAAAAAGATGCCTAACTTTCGGAACACGCTTCTTACCTCACATTTTCTTTTCAGTCCCTCTTCATTCCATACTTGGTCTGTCAAACATTTTTGGGTAACGCCATATTTAAAATGCTTACAGTCCTTTCTTCTCTATATAAAATCAGTGAAAAAACAATCTGGATCGCGATGATACTTTATTAAAATAATCGGTTTCGGCCTATACTTAGGCCACCTTCAGACAGCACCATCAGCTGATGATGCATAGAACAGTCAGTTGACCTCAACCGGCCGGCGCTACAGCCTGGAACCGCGCGACCGCTACGGTCGCAGCTTCGAATCCTGCCTCGGGCATCGATGTGTGTGATGTCCTTAGGTTAGTTAGGTTTAAGTAGTTCTAAGTTCTAGGAGACTGATGACCTCAGATGTTAAGTCCCACAGTGCTCAGAGCCATTTGAACCATTTGACCTCAGCCGCTGAACACTTAGCGCAGTTTCAGTGACTGAGATCAACTGGCTGTTATACGCATCGTCAACTTCAGCTGATGGTGATGTCTGGGGATGGCCTAAGTATACGCCGAAACCGGTCATTTTTATAAAGTACCATCGCCATCTAGATTGTTTATTCACTGATTTTATATAGATGACAGGATCGCTGATCCGCGAAAATATTACCAAAAACTTTCTTCTCCTGTTTTTCAACAGCTCACCTTCACATTCTTAGGATTCTTGCACGGAATGTCAGCCTGGCATCTGCTCTTTCTGCGATTAGTTTTATGTGCTTATTCCAATTAATGTTGCTCTGGGCGATTATTCTCCGATTGTCACTGTGGTCCCTATTTCCACTGATTTATCACAAGCAGTGCAATGGAACATTAGGCGCAGTTCGCTACATTTATTCACACTGACGTCAACGCTCAGTAATTGCAACAACAGTCGATCGTCTGCACATCTTTCAGCATATCGCTTGCATCCTGCATGTGCTTTTAGAATAAATGTCCACTAATAATGGCGATATTTTCACAAAAACTGCTTAGATCGTAACAAATGGTTCAAATGGCTCTGAGCACTATGGGACTTAACATCTTTGGTCATCAGTCCCCTAGAACTTACAATTACTTAAACCTAACTAACCTAAGGACATCACCCACATCCATGCCCGAGGCAGGATTCGAACCTGCGACCGTAGCAGTCCCGCGGTTCCGGACTGAGCGCCTAGAACCAATAGACCACCGCGGCCGGCGATCGTAACAAACAAAGAGTTACTATACTCCGTTCATCATAAGAATGAACCTGATGTAAACAAACACAAACGCGATGATTGGTCAGACGCCGTAGCACACGTACACTGGTGATGTTGCGCTCTTGGAAGTAGGTCCTACTTACGTATTAGATATATTATTACTAAGTTACGTTACATGAAACTTTAAGCTATTCAAATGTATTAGCAGCCATCAATGTTTGTCTTAATCACGCTTTAGTTATGTAGTTTCTCTTTCAAAAATAGTGTACAGTCACAACTGCTGCACTGTTGTGCCCTGTTAATACGCAGTATGAAAATGAACCATGGACCTTGCCGTTGGTGGGGAGGCTTGCGTGCCTCAGTGATACAGATGGCCATACCGTAGGTGCAACCACAACGGAGGGGCATCTGTTGAGAGGCCAGACAAACATGTGGTTCCTGAAGAGGGGCAGCAGCCTTTTCAGTAGTTGCAGGGGCAACAGTCTGGATGATTGACTGATCTGGCCTTGTAACATTAACCAAAACGGCCTTGCTGTGCTGGTACTGCGAACGGCTGAAAGCAAGGGGAAACTACAGCCGTAATTTTTCCCGAGGACATGCAGCTCTACTGTATGATTAAATGATGATGGCGTCCTCTTGGGTAAAATATTCCGGAGGTAAAATAGTCCCCCATTCGGATCTCCGGGCGGGGACTACTCAAGAGGACGTCGTTATCAGGAGATGGCTTTGGAGGGCAGCGTGGAGGGTAAAAATCGTAGAGGGAGACCAAGAGATCAATACACTAAGCAGATTCAGAAGGATGTCGGTTGCAGTAGGTACTGGGAGATGAAGCAGCTTGCACAGGATAGAGTAGCATGGAGAGCTGCATCAAACCAGTCTCAGGACTGAAGACCACAACAACAACAACAATGAAAATATGAAAATCGCTGGGGCTGCTTCCTGTTCCGTAGTGAAATAAGTGTGTGGAACAAGATTAAAAAGTGCGATAAATAGGTTGTTCTTAATGTTTGTCATAAATTTGGAGAGGTAATCTGCTTCGAATTTTTCCGAGCCTTGTATTAGAAACAGCTGCAACGAAAATACAAGTTGTGTGAAGAGGAATCGGTAACGTAATAGCTAATGTAACTCAATGTACACTACTGGCCATTAAAATTGCTATACCAAGAAGAAATGCAGATGATAAACGGGTGTTCATTGGACAAATATATTATACTAGAACTGACATCTGATTACATTTTCACGCAATTTGGTTGCATAGATCCGGAGAAATCAGTACCCAGAACAACCACCTCTGGCCGAAATAACGGCCTTGATACGCCTGGGCATTGAGTCAAACAGAGCTTGGATGGCGTGTACAGGTACAGCTGCCCATGCAGCTTCAACACGATACAACAGTTCATCAAGAGTAGTGAGTGACTGGCGTATTGTGACGAACCAGTTACTCGGCCACCATTGACCAGACGTTTTCAATTGGTGAGAAATGTGGAGAATGTGCTGGCCAGGGCAAAAGTCGAACATTTTATGAATTCAGAAAGGCCATTACAGGACCTGCAACACGCGGTCGTGCATTATCCTGCTGAAATGTAGGGTTTGGCAGGGATTCAATGAAGGGTAGAGCGACGGGTCGTAACACACCCTAAATGTAACGTCCACTCTTCAAAGTGCCGTCAATGCGAACAAGAGGTGACGGAGACGTGTAACCAATGGCACCCCACACCATCACCTTGGGTGATATGCCAGCATGGTGATGACGAATACAAGCTTCCAATGTGCGTTCACCGCGATGTCGCGAAACACGGATAACCATCATGATGCTGCAAACAGAACGTGGATTCATCCGAAAAAATGACGTTTTGCCATTCGTGCACCCAGGTTCGTCTCCCTTGAGTACACCATTGCATGTGCTCCTGTCTGTGATGCAGCGTCAAGTGTAACCGCAGCGCTGGTCTCCGAGCTGATAGTCCATGCTGCTGCAAACGTCGTCGAACTGTTCGTGCAGATGGTAGTTGTCTTCCAAACGACCCCATCCGTTGACTCAGGGACGAGATGTCGCTGTATGATCCGTTACAGCCATGCGGCTAAGATGCCTGTCATCTCGACTCCTAGTGATACGAGGCCTTTGGGATCCAGCAATGTCGCGATACGATAAACCGCAATCGCGATGGACTACAATCCGACCTTTATCAAAGTCGGAAACGTGATGGTACGCATTTCTTCTCCTTACACGAGGCATCACAACGACGTTTCACCAGGCAACGCCGGTCAACTGCTGTTTGTGTATGAGAAATCGGTTGAAAACTTTCCTCATGTTAGCACGCTGTAGGTGTCGCTACCGGCTCCAACCTTGTGTGAATGCTCTGAAAAGCTAATCATTTGCATATCACAGCATCTTCTTCCTCTCGGTTAAATTTTGCGTCTGCAGAACGTCATCTTCGTGGTGTAGCAATTTTAATGGCCAGTAGTGTAGTAAGTGGTTCGCTGGTTCAACTCCCGCCCGAGTCAATTTCTATTCTTGTTGAATTTGAATTAATTACATCTCGTAATAGTAAAATTCGTCATCGTTTTTTGTGAATAATGCAGGTCTTCTTGTTTTTTGATTACATATTGCACGCGAAATTCCTGTTTTCATTTGAAATATAAATTCTCAATTATCGATATTTTATGAAAGACTGTTAACAAATGTTGCTTAACTTAAGAATACTTAACAATCTAATTTTTAAGGCAAAAATGAAAAACTAAATGCTCTTTATTTGGTCTATATCGAATGGTTTAGATCGCAGATGTAGATATGTATCTCAGAAATATGAAAAACAATCATTTTCATAGCCTCGAGCACACCATACAAATGCTGCATTTTTACATTTGCCACTGTACCGTTACAATATGAACCCAACAAAACTGATCTCGAGCCAAGCTAAGAGATTTGGCCCGAGAAATAGCAAGACTGTTAAGCTGCCACACGTACTGGAACTAACTCACGCAGCTTCTTCACGTGTCACTGCCGAACGTGGCAGGATATAGAACGGCTCGTAATAAAAGGACAGGAGAAAATACGGTGGCTGGGGGGGCTTCGTTGATTTTGCTGTTGATCGACTCGTTATCAACGTAGCAGATGGCAGTTCCAGAGCTGAAATGCATTTCTGGGATTCGGTTAAGAAATATTTCTCGGCTTCGGATAAGAAAAGAGCTAAGAGATTACCAGACGACTGACTATAATTAATAACTTCAGTGACTTCAGTATTTAACAGTACGGTGAAATCCCTGCTGTATGCCTTTGCATCATTCATAGCTCGCTCAGAAAAATTACCCTGCGTTTAAAGTTACGAATTTCCATCACTCTTGTTTGTAATTAGAATGGTATGTCAGGTGAGAACGAGAACACTTTAGGCCTTCCGTCTGATCAGCTAACAAGGGAACTTCGCCATTGCACCCCCCTCAGATTTAGTTATAAATTGGCACAGTGGATAGGCCTTCAAAAACTGAACACATATCAATCGAGAAAACAGGAAGAAGTTGTGTGGAACTATGAAAAAAATAAGCAAAATATACAAACTGAGTAGTCTATGAGCAAGATAGGCAACATCAAGGAGAATGTGAGCTCAGGAGCGCCGTGGTCCCGTGGTTAGCGTGAGGAGCTGCGGAACGAGAGGTCCTTGGTTCAAGTCTTTCCTCGAGTGAAAAGTGTAATTTTTTATTTTCAGACAATTATCAAGGTTCAGGCACTCACACATAATCAACTTCGCTCTCCAAAATTCCAGGACATGTTCAGATTTGCTTGCACATATGCAGGATTTGACGGTCTACACACGGAAAAATTTGAAAACGTTAAAAACATATGTTTTGACAAAGCACAGGGAAAACTGTGCGACTGTGAAACTATTGCATTCATTTGTTGCAGTTTATGTGACAAACTCTTATGTTTTCATCACTTTTTTGGGAGTGATTATCACATCCACAAGAAAACCTAAATCGGGCAAGGTAGAAGAATCTTTTTACCCATTCGCCAAGTGTAAAAGATACGTGGGTCGACAACATATTCCTGACATGTGACGCACATGCCGTCACCAGTGTCGTATAGAATATATCAGACGTGTTTTCCTGTGGAGGAATCGGTTGACCTATGACCTTGCGACCAAATGTTTGCGGTTCCCATTGCAGAGGCACGTCCTTTCGTCTACTAATCGCACGGTTTTGCGGTGCGGTCGCAAAACACAGACACTAAACTTGTTACAGTGAACAGAGACGTCAATGAACGAACGGACACATCATAGCTTTGCGAAAATAAAGAAAGTAAACTTTTCACTCGAGGGAAGACTTTAATCATGGCCCTCTCGTTCCGCAGCTCCTCACGCTAACCATGAGACAACGGCGCTCCTGAGCTCACACTATCCTTGATGTTGCCTTTCATGCCCATGGACTACTCAGTTTGTATATTTTGCTTATTTTTTTCATAGTTCCACACAACTTCTTCCTGTTTTCTCGATTGATCTGTGTCCAGTTTTTCAAGGCCTATCTACTATGCCAACTTATAACTAAATCTTGGGGGGGGGGGGGGGGTGCGATGGGGAGGTTCCCTTGTAAGAAGCGCGCAGTAGTGCTGGAGTTTGCAGAATATTGTTTCAGTCTCTTTAATGTTAAATGACATTCGAAGCTACATTGTTTCTCTGCCCGTCTCTTCTTACGTCTGAACTGCAACTGCTCTCATCATTGAAGGCTAGTTGGACCGCTGGTTGCCCAGTGCTGTCCAAGTTTAATGCGCCAGCAAAAGCTGTTATCCAGCACATTATAGCTCAGTCCACGTGCGCGTAACAAAGCATAAAACGTATCCTTGTGACCATACTTGACAGTACTGGTCACAGCTTGGCTTCCGCTCCACGTGAAGCGAAATCCACGAGATTCAAGCAAACGCCGAAGAATTCATGGCGTAACGTTTACATCAGATTTATTCTTATGTTGAATGGAGTACATCAAAAAGGATCCACAAGTCACGTAAAGTGTAACAAATATCTGAAATCTCAGTCTTCAGGGATGGAGAGGTAGTAGAATTTCGATTCTAGAGCCACATTATTGTAAGTGTACGTCATGTTTGCAAACGGAGATTCTTTCCGGCCTTGAAAGCATTAATTTTCCGGACGATGAGGGGAAGGGGGGGGGGGGAGACTCCCGCTTCCGGCGAGGGCCGGCCCTGCACAGTGGCTGGTCTGGCTAACGCGTCGCATTGTTGCGGCAGAGCAAACCCGGGCACATTTACCCGGAGAGGCGGCCGCCGCGGCGCACCTGAGTGGATTCTGCGCCGCGGAGAATTGAGAAATTTAACTGAGGGAAGTCAGGATTGTGAATGCAGCGCGACGTGACAATGCGCACAAAACAACCACCGGCGCTCGCCGCACATTGTCGTTTTTAATCTCGGCCCCTGAATTACGTGCTCGCGCCGAGACCCGCGCGCGCGCCGGGAGAAATAATTTTGCCAGCGAGGTCGCAGAATGCCGAAGTATCCACTCTCTCCAGCCGTTACGCTGCTTTCATTAAACTGAATAACGGCGTGCGGTTCCGTAACCGTGTCTGTCACGTGACTCTGGAGGTAAATGCTTCTCCCGCCCTTGGACTGCAGCAGCACGCGGTCGCAACGCAACACCGACAGCTACTAACCTCACTATCCGTGTAACTCTGCGACCTCACGCGTATCTTGAAAAGAGAGTACGACGGGCTATGCAACAAAAAAAGAACGGAATTAATGATAATTAATTAAAATCCTCAGCTGCCGACAGGTGTTGTTGATACACCACGATGGGACAGGTGAAAATGTGTGCCCCGAGTGGGACTCAAACCCAGGATCTCCTGCTTACATGGCAGACACTATATCCATCTGAGCCACCGAGGACACAGATGAATAGCGCGACTGAAGGGACTTATCCCTTGCACACTTCCCGTGAGACCCACATTCCCAACTGTCCACAATTCTACCTGATGGTCTATTGTGTCCTCGGTGGCTCAGATGGATGCCGGCACGGTAGCTCAGGGTGTTCGGTCCGAGGGTTAGCTGCCCTCTGTAATAAAAAAACTGCTCGATCAACAACGAACTTAAACGGATGTCTTCCGACATCCGTCCCGAGCTGGCGCAACGAACAAAAGCGAACAAAATGAGATAAAAAAAATGAATAGAGCGACTTCCATGTAAGCAGGAGATCACGGCATCGAGTCCCGGTCGGGGCACACATTTTCAGCTTTCCCCATCGAGGTATATCAACAACACCTGTCGTCAGCTGAGGGTTTCAATTAATTATAATTTATTCTAGAGAAGCTGCACGGTCGTAGGTGGTATCTGTTCTTTCGAGAACAGTTACTATCTTCATATAAGAACGGAATTATTTTTTTGGAAGCTATATATTTTCAGGTTGTGTATAAAACAACCTTATCACCTTCAGAATACTCTCCTTTACAACTAATACATTTGTCCCACCGGTGCTTACACTGTTCAAAACATTTTTTGTAGTTATCTTTAGAAATGGCTGACACCTCCTTCCCCGTTTTTTTTTTCGGACTTCTTCAGCGCTGTCAAATCGATGTCCTTCGATGTCCCTTTTCATGCGTGGAAATAAGAAGAAGTCGCACGGAGACAAGTCAGGTGAGTAAGGTGCGTGGGGCAGTGGAACCATGCCATTTTTAGCCAAAAACTGTCTACCAGAGATAGCTGTGTGTGCAGGTGCGTTGTCGTGGTGGAAGAACTGTCTCCTGTCTGACACAGATCGGTTCTGTTGTGCAGTCTTCTTAAAACTTCCAAAGAAAGGTTTGATTGACTGTCTAACACGGGGGAACAAAAACTGTGAATGAACTATGCCCTTGGCATCAAAAAAGGAAATTAGCATTGCTTTGATGTTTGATCTGACTTCTCGACATATTTTTGAATGGGGTCATGACGACGTCTTCCAAAGGCTTGACTGTTGGTTTGTTTCTGGGTCGTAACCGTAGCACCATAACTCATCGCCAGTAATGACTTTTGACACAAAATCTGGATCAGTTTCAAGCTGTCGTTTCAAAGCACGAAATTTTTGAACTCGACGTTCCTTTGGCTGTCAGTCAGAAACCAAAGAACAAACTTGCCAGCAACATTTTCCGTTAAAATTCGGTAAACCGAGTTCCAAGATAACCCACTACTCTGACAGTTTATCAGTTTTCTGTCGACGGTTTATGACCAAAAGCTCTCGAACTTTTTCAGTATTTTCGTCGATTCGGGCTGCTGATGGACGTCCAGAACAATGTTCGACATCAGTTGACATGTCGCGATTTTTAAATCGAGCATCATCTTGGTAAGCTGTTTTCGACATTAAAACAGTTTCAGCATCATTTTTACCGAGAAGCAAATAAAATTTCACAGTTGCACGCAATTCACTTAGAGCTTTCATAATAAAAAGCGAAACAACAGCAAAAGAGCACTAGTAAAAACAATCACTGCAGATGAAACAGGATCTTTGGTGTGACGTCATAAGCGAGTGATTGCGTGTGAGATCGCTCTCCAAGTTTGTATATATTTTTAGGTTTCAGATACACATTTTAACGGTTTTTGTGATAATATTTACTATATAAGTGACTTATTAGTGGTTTCTTCATTAACGTCTGCCTTTCTTGTGTTGTGACCTGATATTTGTGAATGTTTCGAATCGAGCAACGTAACCTCTTACCTGTGTTTACATTCCGCGCTGACCAGTTGCAGCTGTAGCGGCGCATCGAAAGCTAAGTACTAATTAATTGTTTGTGTATAGTGGTTTATTTAGGAACTTTAGTAATCTTCAAGCGGAGTTTTTTGTGTTTTCTGGTGAAATAATTTCAGAAGAACCTTTTGGGAACTGTTTTCAGCTTCGTTACTGTGTCATTAGACGTTTGATTCTCTTTCTGTATTAGTCTTTTGTTATATTCACATTTGTTGTTTATTAATACTGTTAATAATAGTATTTACTTCCCTTGTAGAGTAAGTTTGTGATTATTGTAGTCAGGTTTTTAACATCTTCTTATTGTAGTAGCGGAACTTAGAAAAAGTAAAATTTTACCATGAGTGAGAAGTGTGGGCTTTGCCGTAGGTTCGTGAGTAGTGGATTGCGGTGTGAGACTTGTTCGAAGTATTTTCACTGGGGGGAATGCAGTGGGGAAGCCAGTGGGCATTCTGGTGAGATCCTCTCCTGCAACTGCAGGTTATGTAGCAAGAGTAAGTTGATAGACGAACAGGAGCGTAAGATCTGTGCCCTTCAGGTGCAGTTGAAAAACGCACAGGAGGAGCTAGATAGGATGAGAAGGGAGAAGGGGGTTGGGGAATGGGAGCTGGCTGTTGGCAAGAGATCTGCTAGGAGAAGAAGATTTTCAGATAGTTTTACTATTGGTGTTTACAATAGATATGAACAACTGTCAGAGTCTAGTGGAGAGGAATCTCTAGGAGCTGTAGATGTAGGAAGTATGCAGCAGACCTCAGTAGTTACGGTGGCTAGAACAGTTGCAAAGTCGAAGAGGAAGAAGGTTCTGCTGTTAGCTAGTTCTCATGGCAGAGTTGTAGGCCAGCAGTTGCAGGAAGTGCTGGGGAGTGAGTACCAGGTCACCAGCATTGTGAAGCCTAATGCAGGATTGGCTCAGGTGACTGTTAACATAGGGGGGTTATGTAGGGATTTTACTAAAGAGGATCAGGTAGTGATTGTGGGTGGGGCTGGTAATAGTATTGATAGGGATGGGGAGTATGACCTAGATGGTGACCTGGAAAAGATAGCCACTCAGACTGGCAACACGAATGTGCATTTCGTGGAACTGTTTCAGCGTCACGATCGGCCTCATCTTGATACAGCCGTCAGGCGTAATAATATGAGACTTGGGGGTGCGCTGATGACAGAAAGCATGGGTCACATTTCAGTGGTGTCGGTGGAGTCTATCAGCAGGACGGGTTTCACTAGACTTGGCCTGCACCTCAACAGGTATGGGAAGGGGAGGTTGGCAAAGCTTATAGGTGACAGCATAGGTGGGGTTGGTGGGATCACTCATGGGAAAATTCCTGCAATAGTGGGTGTTAGAGCTGCACCTTTTTTAGATTGAAGTCAGCTGATAGGTATTCCTGCTTAAGGGAAGTCTCTCTAACAAAGGAATCACTTTTGCCAAAGCTTAGGTATCCGAGTAATGAGGGAATTAGTATATTTCATCAAAATATACAAGGTATTAGAAATAAGGTTAGTGAACTGCTTATAGATGTTGACTCTGAAATTATTGGTATATCTGAACACTTCTTAAATAAGGAGATAATTCAGAGGCTTCCTTTACCAGGATACAAGTTGGCCGGCAGCTTTTCGAGGAGCTCTTTGCGGTGTGGGGGAGTAGCCATGTATGTGAAAAACGGCATCCCATTTGAGTCAATTGATGTTTCAAAGTACTGCACTGAAAATGTGTTTGAATGTTGTGCAGGTGTGGTTAAATTTAACGGAACTAAACTTCTAACTATTGTTATTTATAGATCCCCAGACTCCGATTTCACAACATTTTTGCTAAAGCTAGAGGAGGTTCTTGGTTCACTTTATAGGAAATACAAAAAGTTAGTTATATGTGGTGACTTCCATATTAATTGTATAAGTGATTGTGCAAGGAAGAGGATGCTGGTAGACCTCCTTAACTCATATAATCTTATGCAAACCGTATTCTTTCCAACGAGAGTGCAAGGGAACAGAAGAACAACCATAGGCAACATTTTTGTTCATTCCTCATTAATAGAAGGGCATTCTGTTAGCAAAAAGGTGAATGGCCTTTCAGATCATGATGCACAAATTTTAACTCTAAAAGATTTTTGTGCTGCAACACGTGTTAAATATAGTCATCAGCTGTTTAGGAAAGCTGATCCAGTTGCTATAGAGACCTTTGTGAACCTTATCAAGGAACAAGAGTGGCAAGATGTTTATATGGCTGATACAGTAGACGATAAATATAATGCTTTTCTCAAGACTTTTCTCGTGCTCTTTGAAAGTTGCTTTCCGTTAGAACGTTCAAAACAGGGTACTAGCACAAACAGGCAGCCTGGGTGGCTGACTAGAGGGATAAGAATATCTTGTAGAACAAAGTGGCAATGATATCATAACGTTAGAAACAGTCAAAATCTAAATGCAGCAGTCCATTACAAACAGTATTGTAAGGTGCTTAAAAATGTTATTAGGAAGGCAAAAAGTATGTGGCATGCAGATAGAATAGCTAAGTCTCAGGATAAAATTAAAACCATATGGTCAGTCGTAAAGGAAGTGGCTGGTCTGCAGAGACAGGTCGAGGATATAGAATCAGTGTGTAGTGGGAATGTCCGTGTTACTGATAAGTCGCATATACGAGGCCTGTTCAGAAAGTAAGCTCCGATTGATTGCCAAATTGAAACCACAGTGAACATCAGAAATGTTTTACTTGTAACAATTAGCTACACCTTTCAGCTACTTCTCTACGTAGTCGCCGTTCTGACTTAGACTTTTGTCACAGCGTTGTACCAACTTTTCAATAGCCTCATCATAGAAGGCAGCCGCCAGTGCTTTCCGCCAATTCTCCACGCTGGCCTACACCTCGTTGTCTGTGTCAAAATGTTGTCTTCAAAGACAGCGGTTCATGTGACCAGAGATGAAACTCAGGGGGAGACAATTGCGGACTGTATTGTGGGTAATCTAACATTTCCATCTGAAAACGATGCAGGAGCATCTTCATTGCCCCTGCAGAATGCGGCTGAGAATTGTCTTGAAGAAGAAACAGCACGACAGTTATGTAATGTTAGCTGCGTAGCTTCAGGCGAAATTTCTCACCAGGCCCTCGTACTTGGCGGCAGACACTATTTTCTAGACATCTTTACGCACTCACTGCGAGCTCAGAAATGAGAAGAGCGACGTGATGCTAACTGGGGTTATACTAGAGACACTACCCAACACATCTGTGCAAAGCTTTATCGGATTTTCATTGTCGTTTCCATTTCGCGACCGATCGGAGCTTACTTTTTGAATGCCCCTCGTATGTACAGTATTTAATAATCACTTTCTGATTATAGCAGGTGAACTAAATAGAAACCTAGTCCCAACAGAGAATCATAAAGCGCTCTCAGAAAAAAGTGTTCCGAGACTGTTACCTGAAATGCTGCTCCATGATACTGACAAGAGGGAGATTGAGTTAATAATTAAATCACTAAAGACCAAGAACTCTCATGGATATGACGGGGTATCTAGCAGAATACTGAAGTATTGTTCTCTGTATGTTAGCCCAGTACTTAGCCATATCTGTAACTTTTCCTTTAGGAGTGGTCGGTTTCCTGATCGATTAAAATACTCGGTAGTGAAGCCACTTTATAAAAAGGGAGACATTGATAATGTTGACAATTTTAGACCTATTTCTCTGCCATCGGTGTTTGCTAAAGTTATCGAGAAGGTTGTATATACAAGGTTACTGGAGCATTTAAATTCACGTAATTTGCTGTCAAATGTTCAGTTTGGTTTTAGAAATGGTTTAACAACTGAAAATGCTATATTCTCTTTTCTCTGTGAGGTTTTGGACGGATTAAATAAAAGGTTGCGAACGCTAGGTGTTTTCTTTGATTTAACGAAGGCTTTTGACTGTGTTGACCACAAAATATTACTGCAGAAGTTGGACCATTATGGAGTAAGGGGAGTAGCTTACAATTGGTTCGCCTCTTACTTTAAGAACAGAAAGCAGAAGGTAATTCTCCGCAATATTGAGAGTGGTAGTGATGTTCAGTCCCAATGGGGCACTGTTAAGTGGGGCGTTCCCCAAGGGTCGGTGCTGGGGCCACTGCTGTTTCTTATTTATATAAATGATATGCCTTCTAGTATTACAGGTGATTCAAATATATTTCTGTTTGCTGATGACACCAGCTTGTTAGTGAAGGATCTTGTGTGTAATATTGAAACAGTATCAAATAATCTAGTTCATGAAATAAGTTCGTGGCTTGTGGAAAATAATTTGATGCTAAATCACAGTAAGACTCAGTTTTTACAGTTTCTAACTCACAATTCAACAAGAACCGATATTTTGATCAGACAGAATGGGCACATTATAAGCGAGACGGAACAGTTCAAGTTCCTAGGCGTTCGGATAGATAGTAAGCTGTTGTGGAAAGCCCATATCCAGGATCTTGTTCAGAAACCAAATGCTGCTTTATTTACCATTAGAACAGTATCTGAAATAAGTGACACTTCAACACGAAAAGTAGTCTACTTTGCATAATTTCATACGCTTATGTCGTATGGTATTATTTTTTGGGGTAATTCTTCTGATTCAAAAAGGGTATTTTTGGCTCAAAAACGGGTTGTTCGAGCTATATGTGGTGCAAGTTCGAGAACCTCTTGTCGACCCCTATTGAATAGTCTGGGAATTCTGACATTGCCCTCACAGTATATATTTTCTTTAATGTCGTTTGTTGTTAGCAATATTAGCCTATTCCCAAGAGTTAGCAGCTTTCACTCAGTTAATAGTAGGCAGAAATCAAATCTGCGTGTGGAATGCACTTCCTTGACTCTTGTGCAGAAAGGAGTGCAGTATTCTGCTGCATCCATTTTCAATAAGCTACCACAAGAACTCAAAAATCTTAGCAGTACCCCAAACTCTTTTAAGTCTAGACTGAAGAGTTTCCTCATGGCTCACTCCTTCTATTCTGTCAAGGAGCTCCTGGAAGAGCTGAAAAATTAAGCAAATTCCAGTGTTACATTGTTGATTTTTTTTATTTAAACTTACGAATTGTCGCCTGAATATGTTACATATATTTCATTTTATCTGTTTCTACTATCGTGTTATAATTTCATGTATTGACTCGTTCCATGACCATGGAGACTTCTCCTTAATTTGGTCCCACAGAACAATAAATAAATAAGTAAATAAAACCAGGTCGAGAACACAGACGGCACTGAACTGGCAATGGGTTACACTGTACACGCCTAGCGGCAGGAATGCGTACTACACAAGCTCCGCCACGGCGATGTTGTTCCGCTATATGTGAAGGTAGTATCTGTTTCCGAAAGGACAGATACCATTGAAGACCGTGCAGCTTCTCTAGAATGAAATGACTGTTAAATCGACAACCTAGCTGCAAACAGGCGTTCATATACATCATTTAGGACATGTTGAAAATGTGTGCCCGTACAGGGACTCGAACGCGGGACCTCCTGCTTGCATGGCAGACGCTCTATTTGTCTGAGCCACCGAGGGCACAGACGATAGTGCGCGTGGAGGAACTTATCCCTTGCACGCTCCCGTGAGACCCACATTCCCAACATGCCCACACCACTACATTCGTAGTGCGCCTAATAGGTGTTTGTCCATCACATTCATTCTAGAGAAGCTGCTCGTCATCAGTGGTATATGTTCTTTCGGGAACAAATACTACCTTCATATATACACTACTGGCCATTAAAATTTCTACACCACGAAGATGATGTGCTACAGACGCGAAATTTAACCGACAGGAAGAAGATGCTGTGATATGCAAATGATTAGCTTTGCAGAACATTCACACAAGGTTGGCCCCGGTGGCGACACCTACAACTTGCTGACATGAGGAAAGTTTCCAACCGATTTCTCATACGCAAACAGCAATTGACCGGCGTTTGCTGGTGAAACGTTGTTGTGATGCCCCGTGTAAGGAGGAGAAATGCGTACCATCACGTTTCCGGCTTTGATAAAGGTCGGATTGTAGCCTGTCGCGATTGCGGTTCATCGTATCGAGACACTGCTGCACGCGTTGATCGAGATCCAATGACTGTTAGCAGAATATGGAATCGGTGGGTTCAGGAGGGTAATACGGAACGCCGTGCTGGATCTCAACGGCCTCGTATCACTAGCAGTCGGGATGACAGGCATCCTATCCGCATGACTGTAACGGATCGTGCAGCCACGTCTCGATCCCTGTCTCAACAGATGGGGACGTTTGCAAGACAACAACCATCTGCACGAATAGTTCGACGACGTTTGCGGCAGCATGGACTATCAGCTCGGAGACCATGGATGCGGTTACCCTTGACGCTGCACCACAGGCAGGAGCGCCTGCGATGGTGTATTCAGCGACGAAGCTGGGTGCACGAATGGCAACACGTCATTTTTTCGGATGAATCCGGGTTCTGTTTACAGCATCATGATGGTCGTATACGTGTTTCGCGACATCGCGGTGAACGCACATTGAAAGCGTGTTTTCGTCATCGCCATACTGGCGTATCACCCGGCGTGATGGCATGGGGGGCCATTGGTTACACGTCTCGGTCACCTCTTGTTCGTATTGACGGCACTTTGAACAGTGGACGTTGCATTTCAGATGTGTTACGAGTCGTGGCCCTGCCCTTCATTCGATCCCTGCGAAACCCTACAATTCAGCAGGATAATGCACGACCGTTTGTTGCAGGTCCTAGACGGGGCTTTCTGGATACAGAAAATGTTCGACTGGTGCCCTGGCCAGCACATTCTCCAGACCTCTCACCAATTGTAAACGTCTGGTCAATGGTGGCCGAGCAACTGGCTCGTCACAATACGTCAGTCACTACTCTTGATGAACTGTGAATATCATGTTGAAGCTGCATGGGCAGCTGTACCTGTACACGCCATCCAAGATCTGTCTGACACAATGCCCAGGCGTATTAAGGCCGTTATGACGGCCAGAGGTGGTACTGATTTCTCAGGATCTATGCACCCAAATTGCGTGAAAATATAATCACATGTCAGTCCTAGTATAATATATTTGTCCAATGAATACCCGTTTATAATCTGCATTTCTTCTTAGTGTAGCAATTTTAATGGACAAAAGTGTAGTTAAAACATGGCTACACGGCCATTGAACTTCTTGTGCGTACGCACACATTATGTCCTAACTCGAACGGGACTTGGTAGATTAATCTGCCACGAGTAATGAGTGCGATGGGCTAACATCTATTAGGCGCACTACGAATGTAGTGATGTGGGCATGATAGGAATGTGGGTCTCATGGGGAGAGAGCAAGGGATAAGTCCCTACAGGCGTACTATCCTTTGTGCCCTCGGTGGCTCAGATGGATAGCCTGCACGGTAGCTCAGCGTGTTCGGTCAGCAGCCCTCTTGTCATAAAAAAAAAAAAAAAAAAAAAAAAAACTGAGTAAACGAATCAACAATCAACTTGAACGGATGTCTTGTGACGTCCGCCCGGACCAAACGCAATGAACAATGCCGAACAAAATGAAAAAAAAAGAAAAAAGAAGAATAAAGATGGATATAGCATCTGCCATGCAAGCAGGAGGTCCTGGGTTCGAGTCCCGGTCGGGGGGCACATTTTCAACACATCCCAAATGATGTATATCAACGCCTGTTTGCAGCTATGGTGTCGATTTAATTATCATTTAATAATGTCGTTCCGGTTTTTTTGGGTACCCACCCTCTTATGTGCATTACTGTGCAAGTTGTGCAGCAAGTCGATACGATTCAGCTCATCGACTTCGGAATTTCATTTACTTGGATTCAAGGCCTTCGGAATGACGAACTGGTGGACAAGGGCAGGAGTCGCCTGGAGATCTGCATCTATATCTATATATCTACACACGTACCCCACAAGTCACCTTATGGTGCATGGCGGAGGGTACCTTGTACCACTTCTATAGTCATTTCCTTTCCTATTCCACTCGCAAACAGAGTGAGGAAGAAACGACAGCAGTTTGGCACTGGCGCGGTGACAGTGCGTTTTGACGCGGCCAACGCTTTTTTGGAGCCAAACGGAGAGAATCAGAATTTTGAGCCGGTCTCGTTAAAAGGCATTTGATGATTCAGACGATTACTGAAGCAGGGGAACCGCGATGAAACCAAGAATATTTATCATTAACTGGTGATTGATGTTGGTATAATACGCAACCAGTCGCTTTTTTTAAATTTTGATACGATTTATTTTATCGAGCACGGTGGCTGTCACGAAAGCAGACGCCTCAAGGTCACACCCACTGCATGCAGTGGGCAGGTGCTAAGTTCCGTGATTACCCTTCTTTTCTCGCCACTATGTACTGTTAACAATTCAGGTCAGTGTTTAGCGTTTACGTGCAATATCGTGTGTTCACGTGTGGTTTTAGCCTTCCGTGGAACGGAAGTGAGTGAAACGCAGGAGCAGGGGCTACGTCTAGTGCTACTCCAACCAGAGCGCGTGAAGGGCGAGAAGACATTCGAAAATAATCTGAAATTGTCGTATTGAAAGTATTGAACTTCTTTAGTGATGTAGTCATGAATAATACAAAGTTTGCTAAAGTTCATAAAACGACAACAAAACCTTGTGTCATTACCAAATCGACTGTATTCCTCGTTAACAGTGCAGTAACATTTGCAGAATGTCTAGATGTGAGCACGTGTTTTAATTATCCAATAAACGGATATAAATGAAAACATAATTCTACGGAATTTTACCATTTTTACGAAACGTTAGTGCTTCGAACTGTCCTTCAATACTTTGTCTTCTCTGCACACTTGGTTTTTCACTCAGAAAATGTAATGGTGGGAGAAAACTTTTAATGGAGTGCAGAGATATTGCAGCACCAAGAACAACGCCTTTATTGCGTGGTGAGGGCAATAGTGTCGTTATATACTTTTATAAAACTTGAGCTTCACAAAACCCTACAAACAAATATATTTTGCTCGACTTCAGCGGAAATATTGGGCTGAAAGCACTTACAACTATTTTTGTATAGCGTACATCGGCAGTTTGGGTGATGGGTGCAGTGACAAATGGTCAGTAAGAGATGCAAAATGAAAGTTTTCGGGAGGTGGATAATATTTTCGGTCACCTTTAGGTGAGCCCTCGGAACTAAAATTCTGGCGGCGGCATACAATCCACGAACGATGGCAGTTCGAGCATGTCGAGGGACGGACAAGGATTACATTGTTGACGATTCAAAGTGAAAGTTGCGGTAGGCGCATGCGCGTACTTTCCGCTTGAAGAAAGCGTATATCCTGCAAATTACGTCTCTCGCTTGCTGATGCAGAATTTATCATTTACCATCACAATCAGCGGTGACAACTCGCAACGAATGGAATCGAAATTTACTAAACAATTCGCTATGACTACGTTTCATGCTCGCATTAGCTACGGAATTCACAGCAGAGCGCTCAGAAGAATACAGAACGCTTATTGGCTGTCGGAGCATGCGTGAAGAAGGTGCGCAGAACGAGCCTAAAGTCGACCGCCATCGTTCGTGATTGTAACTATAGTCGCTAGCTGGGCGCATGGAGTCTCTCGTAAATAAATGCGTTCATACGTAACACGGTACAATAACGATGTCTCAATGTTATCAGGATTAATTTTATAGTTTTCTTAAAAACTTTACCGCTGAAAGTTTGTGCAACGTCGTACAGACGACATTTCGCACATCTCTTAGGGTATTCTATTTTTTATCTCAAAATATTTTTACAGTTTTACGATAATACATGTATCACATGCACCTATGAACATGGAGAACGTTCATATGTGTCTATGGTTCCGTTTTTTTTCCACAGGTTGAAGTAAAAAATAATTTTTCTTCAAAATTTATTGTAACATTAGTTTTTATATTTATTTATTTTTTCCGTAGCAGCAGGCAAGAATTTTCTTTTGGAAAGTATTGCGTCATATTCTAGACTAAAAATAAATATGTGTAATATTCTTTTTTGGAATTTTTTCTAACATTTGAAATTATCACCAACTGGCAAAGCTGTAAGACGTCGTGATGACGCTGAGGTGTCTGTTTCCGTGACGGCTGCTGTAGTAACAGGGCACTGCAGGATCCTCATCAGACGTATTACAGGAACATTTGGAGTGGGTCATGTGCAGCTAGACACTATGGCCGTGGTCTCCACCCTGAGGTTAGTTTGCAACAGTGCCCCATTCCTCTTTTCTGTGTGCCTTCTTTTTTATTTTCGTGTACATAGTGAATCCCACATTTTTCATAATCTGTTGTGTGTATGACATCCTTTGATGGCTCTGGAAATTCTTTCCCTCAGTAGCTCCTTCTGCTATTGTTTCAGTGATGTATCTCAATATCTGTCCTATGAGTTTGTATCTTCTAGTGTGAATGTGCCTCCAGAGAGACCTGGTTCCTGTCGCATCTTCACTGGTAACACTGTCTCTCCAGTCGACCATCACCCTTCTGTAGCACCAAATCCCCAGGGATCCTTACTGTCTACTCTCTTCTTTTCCTATGGCCCGTGTTTCACACCAATATAGGGCTACAACAGAACAAATACTTTCATGATACATTTCTTTATTTCCAGATTGATATTCTTGTGGGTGAGTAAGTCCTTTCTAAAATTAAATGCTATTTTGGCCTGCTTGCAGATTTCTTTCCGACTTCCTTTGTGAAGCTTTTTGAAAGACATAACCGCCATTTGACTGCACAACAGGTTTTATTTCGCAATCTAGATTTCGGCCTTTAGCGATCAACATGTATCAACTAACCGTTACACTTGAGTAAAACACAATTCATCATCAAACTCTTTATTTTCCTTTATTGTGATTTCATTCCCCTGCCCCATATGGGCAGGGAAGTGCCAGCAGTGGCACAATCCGCTGCTCTTCAACTGAGTGACAAGAGAGTTAATAAAAGGGGAAAACTACACATGTGAAGGCGACAAAAGGGGGACGTGAAAACAGAATAAGTGGAGACAATGGGGGTTAAAATGTACACTGATACAGAGACGTTCATTGTAGGACAGTCAAAAAAGTCGATACAAAGTTAAAAAACACAGTTGTCGATTCGTAGAGCACATAAAATACACTGAAGTCTCTCAGTCATAAAATTTTGTTTTTGTTTTATTGTATTTCAATGCCCCTTATGGGGCAGGCTGGCAGCAGCATAGGCTCTGCACTTCAACCGAGAGACAGACAGTAAATACAGAGCATGGAGCGATTTAAAACAACATAAAGGAGGAAATATGGTGAAACAGACATATAAAAAGGGAAACATAATGGAAGATAGCGTAAAAAAGGGGGTGACTGTGAAAATGGTACAAAAATCTAAAAACTGTACACAAAAAACCACAGACTGTGACAATTAAAACAAAACACAAGACGAAGTACAGCCAGAGCATAAAAGTAGCGATGGGTGGCGTAGCACGTAACAGTCACTGACAGCAACATTATGTACAAGTCCAGCACAAATTAAAATCACAGCTCTTGGCGTCATGGGAGAACAGAACCTAACACAACACAGACGTAGCACACCAACGATGATGAAACTGAGAGGATCTGGCAGGGGGATGGAGACGAGGGAGGAGGGAAGAAAGGCGGGAGGGACGGTGCTAGAGGGGGGTAGAGGGGGGAGACGGATGGCGGGGCACGCCAAAGGTGGGTCAGGGAGGGAAGGACATGGGAGGGAAGCATTCGAGGAGGGGGTGCAGAGACTCAGGGGGAGAAGGAGGAAAATCCGCTCTGGGAGAAGGAGGGGAGAGGAAAAGGGAGGCCCTGAAGGAGGGGGGCTCAAATGGCTCTGAGCACTAGGGGACTTAACATCTTAGGTCATCAGTCCCCTAGAACTTAGAACTACTTAAACCTAACTAACCTAAGGACATCACAAACATCCATGCCCGAGGCAGGATTCGAACCTACGACCGTAGCAGTCCCGCAGTTCCGGACAGCAGCGCCTAGAACCGCACTGCCACCGCGGCCGGCGAAGGAGGGGGGAACAAGGCCAGGCTACAGTTGTTAGGAAGGGTAGACATCATGGCGAAGTTCAACATCCGGGAGGGGGAGGTGCTGGAAATTCCGCTGATGAAAGAGATGGAGGGTATGGAGGTGGAGAGAGGGAGGGATACAGTAATAGAGGCGCAGCAATGGGTGGGGGTTGGAGACGAAGGAGGAAACCAGGGAGGGGGGGGGGGATCAAGACTGCAGACAGTGTAAAGGATGTGAATATGTTGGAGGAAAAGGAGGATGTTGGGGAAAGGGATGAGGTCATACAGGAGTCATGTGGGGGAAGGAAGGCAGATACAGAAGGCAAGGCAGAGTACGTGGTGTTGTAGGATGTGGTGGGCCTTATAGAAGTGGAGGATGGGATGGAGAACCAGGCAATGCTGGCACAACAGAGGATAGGACAGATGAGGGATTTGTAGGTGTGGAGGATGGTTGAAGGGTGCAATCCCCATGTCCTGCCAGACAGGAGTTTCAGGAGGCAGGGGTGGGAATGGGCTTTCTGCTGGGTGATCAGGAGATGAGGGGTCTAGGTAAGGTGATGGTTGAGGGTGAGGCCAAGGTATCGCAGGGTGGGGGTGAGCTGGATGGGGTGACCATAAACGGATAGATAGAAATTATGGAGACAGAAGGAGTGGGTGGTGTGGCCTATGATGATTGCCTCAGTTTTGGAGGGGTTGATACGAAGGGGTCACTGGTTAGACCAAATTGTGAACTTATCAAGGTGGGTTTGGAGGGAGCATTCGGAACGTTGAAGGGTAGGATAGAGAGCCAGGAAGGCAGTGTCATCAGGATATTTGAGGAAGTGTACTGATTGGGGTGGTTTGGGCATATTTGTGGTGTAAAGGAGATGGGGGAGGATGGAGCCCTGGGGGACGCCAGCAATGGGATAAAAAATACAGGAGTTGGTGTCGTGTAGGGTGACTTAGGAAGGACGGCGTCAGAGAAAGGAAGCGATCAGATGGACAAAATTGATAGGCAGGGCGTAGGTTTGGAGTTTAAAGAGGAGACTGGGATGCCATGTGAGGTCATCAAATCTGTACCTTCTGATATATAAACCAATTTGATGCAAAATGAACGCGAGAACATTTGTGTAATAGGCTAATTTACTGGCAATTAGCATGATGTCTTCACTTGACATGGTTTTGAAGTAAAATAGATGGTGAAATCCCATGTTTTAAACTTTGCTACATTGTGTCTAAGGAGCCACTGACATAAAAATAAGTTAGTAGTTGCTTAGACACAATGCAGCGAAGTTTAAGACCTGTGATTTGGTCACCTATTTTACTCCAAAACCATATCAAGTGAAGAAGTCATGCTAATTGCCAATAAATTAGCCTATTACACAAATTTTCTCGCATTTACTTGGACAAAATTGATTTCAAAAAATGTTTTGCATCACCCTGGTTCCCAGAACTCCTGAAGATAGACGTTGACTGTGGATATCACAGACACAGTCCCTTTGACTGTTCACAGATCTGGCGGAGGTTCGAGTCCTCCCTCGGGCATGGGTGTGTGTGTTTGTCCTTAGGATAATTTAGGTTAAGTAGTGTGTAAGCTTAGGGACTGATTACCTTAGCAGTTAAGTCCCATAAGATTTCACACACATTTGAACATTTTGTTCACAGATGTCACTAAACCTACCCAAAGATGCAAACAACGATGCATGAGCAGAGCCTATTAGACTGATGAGGTCCGACAGCCGATCAGTTCCAGGAAGGAAGTACACGGCTCGTGTTGTCTGTAGTTCAGCCACGCCTAGACCGTCAATACCTCCGTTCGATCGCGTCCGCATTGTTACTTTGTGACAAGAAGCGCTCTCAACAAGGGAAGTGTCCAGGCGTCTCGGAGTGCACTGAAGCGGAAGCGATGTTGATTGGACATGGAGGAGATACAGAGGGACAGGAACTGTCGATGACACACATCGCTCAGGCTGCCCAAGGGCTACTACTGCAGTGGATGACCGCTACCTACGGATTACGGCTCCGCTGCCATATTGAATAATAATTTTCGTGCAGCCACAGGACGTCGTGTTGCGACTCAAACTGTGTGAAATAGACTGCATGATGCGCAGCTTCACTCCAGAGTCCATGGCGAGGTCCATCTTTGCAACCACGACAATATGTAGCGCGGTACAGATGTGCCAAACAACATGCCGAATCGACCGCTCAGGATTGGCATCACGTTCTCTTCACCGATGAGTGTCGCATATGTCTTCAACCAGACAATCGTCGGAGACGTGTTTGGAGGCAACGCGGTCAGGCTGAACGCCTTAGACACACTGTCCAGCGAGTACAACAAGGTGGAGGTTCCTTGCTGTTTTGTGGTGGCATTATGTGGGGCCGACGTACGCCGCTGGTGGTCATGCAAGGCGCCGTAACGGCTGTACGATACGTGAATGCCATCCTACGACCGATAGTGCAACAATATCAGCAGCATATTGGCAAGGCATTCGACTTCATGGACGACAATTCGCGGCCCCATTGTGCACATCTTGTGGATGACTTCTCTCAGGATAACGACATGACTCTACTAGAGTTGCCAGCACGTTCTCCAGACATGAACCCTGCCGAACATACCTTGGACAGATGGAAAAGGGACGACGTGACCCACCAACCACTCTGAGGGCTCTACTCCGAATCGCCTTTGAGGAATTGGACAATCAGGACCAACAGTCCCTCGATTAACTTGTGAATGGTATGCGACGACGAATACAGGTCTGCATCAATGCAAGAGGACGTACTACTGGGTGTTAGAGGTACCGGTGTGTACAAATGGTTCAAATGGCTCTAAGCACTATGGGTCTTAACATCTGAAGTCATCAGTCCCCTAGACTTAGAACTACTTAAACCTAACTAACCTAAGGGCATGAAACACAGCCATTCCCGAGGCAGGATTCGAACCTGCGACCGTAGCAGCAGCGCGGCTCCGGACTGAAGCGCCTAGAACCGCTCGGCCACAACGGCCGGGCTACAGTATGGAACCGCGCGACCGCTACTGTTGCAGGTTCGAATCCTGCCTCGGGCATAGATGTGTGTGATGTCCTTAGGTTAGTTAGGTTTAAGTAGTTCTAAGTTCTAGGGGACTGATGACCTCAGAAGTTAAGTCCCATAGTCCTCAGAGCCATTTGAACCATTTGAACAAAGGCCGGCCCGGTGTGTACAGCAATCTGGAACACCAGCTCTGAAGGTTTCGCCTTACGGTGGCAAAGCATGCAACGTGTGGTTTTTATGAGCAACAAAAAAGGTGGAAATCATGTTTATGTTGATCTCTATACCAATTTTCTGAACAGGTTCCAGAACTCTCGGAACCGAGGTGATGCAAAACTTCTTTGATGTGTGTATAATCGAAGATGTGTAGTTTAACGATGGCTAGTGTTCTTCTGAAGTCTAATGAATTTTGATATTTGTAACACTTGAAAATTATTTAAGGCCTAAATCTAGATTGTGTAATAAAACCTATTGTTCAATCAATTGGCGGTTACATCTTTCAGAAAGTTTTATATGACTTTGGGTTCACACCAAAGTAAAACCATTACCTTGTGAAACCGCTTCCAAGATAGTAAAATTCCTCCTCTCTCCTAGTTCTTATTCTTGAAGGTTCGTACTCTTCGTCAGTACTGTACCATTGTAGTATTTCGCTTATACTTATGACAGAAAATCCTTTCCATTGTGCTTCTCTTGACCTTTCATCTGCATGACCACACCAATATCATTTGCATAATGCATCATGTCGATCCTCTGCTCATTAATTTCGAACCCCACTTCTTTAGTTTCGCTGAGTTGGTCTACAGCTTCCCGGATGTAAGCACTGAACATAACAGGAGAGAGAGCACATCCTTGTGTCACAGCTTTTCTCGTGTTTGCTTAATGTTCCTGACGAAAGTTCCTATTCACAGCCACTTGATCCTTACAGAATCTGAGTATCACCTGCATGTTTTTGTATTTTATATCTGCTTTCTTCATCACTCTGAACATCTCTTGCCAGATAACAATATCAAATGTCTTTTCAAGGTCTATAAAGGTAATATAGGCTGGTATATTTTTCTGTCATTGCTTTTCCATAGGAACCCTCAGAGCCAGAAGCGTCTCTCTTGTTCCTAATCCTCTCCTGTATCCAAATTGACATTCACACAGCATATCTTCCACCATCTTTTCAATTCTCCTTTAGAATTCAGTTACTGGTCACTAAAAGCTTGTGAAACGAAATGATTGTAATGTTTTAAGATACTGTGACATTGCGCTGCATTGTGTCAGATTGATTCCGGCAATGTACATTATACAGGTTACACCAAAACACACAGAGTATTTAGTTGCACTTAGTTTCACACTCATTCACAGTATGTAAACACTGAACGTAAGCACGAAGAGTATCAATATGCTAGAGGGCACACGTTGCACATCACCGTCTTTGAGTTATGACGTATTGCGTTACATACAAGGGTAATAGATGTACGAAGCATTGCAACCTGCGTGAATGTTCATACGTTGGTAACATACATGTAACATGGATCAAAATGTTACACAGAAGATAAGAAAATAGAATGAAGTATTTACTATATAATTGCAAATAGAATTAGTTTCTACCATATGTGACAGTAGTTTTCTTCTTACAGCCATGGCAATATGATTAATAAAGAGAAAAACAATTATGAGTAAACAAAGTGGTGTAGTTGTTGCATGAGTACGAGAATAATGTTGACATTAATAATCGCGTGTCAGTAAGAATAAATGATAATTCACATGTACGTGTTTCAACTTAATTTTCATGGTCTCCGTGGTAAACCACAGAAACCACAATGGAAACAGTATTGCAACAATAGTGATGAGCGTCATGACAACGTGGGACTGCAAGGGTTGGAATTTCTCTCAACTAAACAGTGAGTGTGTTTACGTATTTTGCTTGTTATGAATACACAACATTCCCTCATACTATTGAAAATATGAATTGAAATAAATGATAACCCCTCTATTTTAATCGAAACAGTGGAAGGCACAGCTTTTAATCTTCCCGTGTGCACCTATATCTGAGCTGTACCCTCCTATTAAAATGATTCCGGCTGCTTTTAATCGGATTAGCGACCCAAACTGTCCGTGACACACACCTCGCAGTGGGGGTGGAATTTTACACAGATGGGCAAAGGACCACATCATTACGGACAGCCACGACTATGAAAAGATACTGAACATCGACGCTGATTTGAAGGAATCGCAAAGAAACCAGTAGGTCAAAGAATAGAAAGGAAACTTGTGGCACCCCTTGGGGGCGATTCTACAGCGAGCTACGATGCTGCGTCCTATCCACACCGTGGCATTCCAAACAATCCCACGCCAGTTCTACGTGGCGGTGACACGCCTGAAATTGAACTATGGTCGCTATAGAAAACACCTGCAATGATTCGGAAGAACGGACTCCCCTTTTGCGCAGTGGAGAGGAAGAATTTTTTGCGCCACCCTCAGACCATCGAGCAATGGGAGTGGCGAATTGTCATACGAGAACTGCGACCTTACTGGTTGTATTTGCAATGTGCGTGTGGTGTGGACGATGAAATAAAATACAATCTCTCTCTCCAACCCGCGAAAATTCAAGTTATGTGTCAACTCGGAGCCCCCACGTGCTACTACACGAAAAGATTTACCCACATTACACAGCACAAACACTTCAATGAGGCCCCGTAAATGTGGTTGGACTTACAGGTTTGGCTACGTTTCGTCTATGTGACGCCAACGCACATTCGTCGCATTGTACCCAATGTTCCACAAAAGTATTCAATATAAATGCAGGCAGGATTTGCTATGCAAAAATCACGTACGCGCTCACGTCTGTTTTTTTTTTTTAACTTTCACAAATTCGGATTTATTTCCGCTAAGAACATAAAAAAATCTAAAGTCACAGTCCACAATAAAATTTCCGTGAAAACAGTTAAAGTTCCACAGTATATCAAACTATAAATTCCACAACGGCTACACAGTGAAATCTTGTATGTGCGGCTTGCATCACACGCAATCCGAAAAGTAACAAGTACATCAGATGCCGAAAAATATCTATGTCCGAAAGTAGGAACTCTGAATAATTCACATACGCGAAATAGCGGCTATTTCGCCGCTCATCATATAAAACTTTCTCCTAACACAAACACAATCTGACAGCTTCCAACGGCGTCCGAACCTAGACTCCGCTCCAATTTCCTGCTGTTCGCCAGGAGACCTCAGTCATGCACCACTGAATTCAACTGAACTACTGAACGTGAAAATAGCTGACATTCTTAATTTTAACCATTTGTACACATATGAGACATCATATCACATGGAAATTTTCCGAGAAATATAATGCTGTTATCAGTTTCCTTTTATCTCCCATATTATATTTATAAGCAGTAATTTCTATGGTTTTCCTGCATTTTCTGATTTATAAGTGTAAATATTGTCGTTGTTGTTGTTGTGGTCTTCAGTCCAGAGACTGGTTGGATGCATATCTCCATTCTACCCTATCCTATGCAAGCTTCTTCATCTCCAAGTAACTACTACAACTTACATACTTCTGAATATGTTTAGTGTATTCACCTCTTGGTCTCCCTCTACGATTTTTACCCTCCACGCTTCCCTCCAGTACTAAATTAGTGATCCCTTGATGCCTCAGAACGTGTCCTACCAACCGCTCCCTTCTTCTAGTCCGGTTGTGCCACGAATTCTCCTTCTCCCCAATTCTATTCAGTAGCTCCTCTTTAGTCATGTGATCTATCCATCTAATCTTCAGCATTCTTCTGTAGCACCACATTTAGAAAGCTTCTATTATCGTCTTGTCTAAACTACGAGGGTTGGAACTTTAATAGTGGCAACTATTTATTTACAGCTCGTACAAAATAGATACGTGTTTCAAAGTTTTACTGACCTTCAAAGTTGTCATCAGCATTGTGTATAAACCGTTGCCAGCGATGTGGAAGTCGTAGGATACTCTTAGCAGTGCCAGTTGTGTTGACAGTTTTAGCGGCGCGGTCCATTGCCCGACGAATTTGTAGTAGTTCCGAAGCGATTGCCGTGAAGTGTTTCCTTTGGTTTAGAAATCGAATTACGAGGGCTTAAGTCAGGGGAGTGCAGTAGGTGGTATAGCGCTTAGCACTCCCATCAGTTAAACAAATGAGTAATAGCTTGCACTGTACGTCCTTGAGCATTGTCCTGTAAAATGATGGTCAGGTCCTGCAGAAAGTGTCATCGCTTCTGTCTCTAAGCTGGTCGTAGGTTGTGTTCCAGAAATGAACATCATAGAGACAGAAGTAATGACACTTTCTGCAGGACTTTATCATCATTTTGCAGGACAATGCTCAAGCACGTACAGTGCGAGCTGTTACTCATTTGTTTGACTGATGGGACTGCTAAGTGGTATACCACCAACTGCACTCCCCTGACTTAAGCCCTCGTGAGTTCAACTGGATTTCTAAACTGAAGGAAAACACTTCACAGCATTCGCTTCAGAACTTCTACAAATCGTTCGAACTGTCAACACAACTGGCACTTCTAAGAGTATCCTACGACTTCCACATCGCTGGCAACAGGTTATATACAATGCTTGTGACTACTTTGACGGTCAGTAAAACTTTGAAACACGTATCTATTTTGTACGAGCTGTAAATAAATAGTTGCCACTATTTAAGTTCCAACCCTCGTATTTATCGTCCATGTTTCACCTCCATACATGGAAACATCAACAAGCAATTTAAATTATATATTAAATAATTTACTATTTATCTAACATTTACAGTACTTCCACTACTTTTTATGTTTTTCTATTTACTTAGTGATAAAAGCTGTTTTAATTGTGCGAAATCCACTTTTCAGCCTCTCGTTTATCTCTCATTAGAGTCCGATACCGTTCTACGAGATGTAGCCTTAGACACCTCGTTCGTTCCAGTCGCATAATGCATTGTCGAGGTATTCAACTGCACAGTTCATGAATTATTTATAACATTTAACTTAACATAACTTATAAACTAATGCGGATATCGAAGGCGCGTTTTCACATGCGTAATCGTCCATTTTTTCCGCTTCAAATGAGCCTACTGGCTCTTCAGTGACGCATATGGTACAATACTTATCAATTTTGGGGTAAGCTTTAATTTGGCAGTGGAAGCGGCCATGAGGAACGGGCAGCTTTTGTGCTGCCCAATGGACGGGTTTTCCCGCTGCCGCGGTCACCTTAGCGGCCGGTGGAAGTCCAGAGACAGCCTGATCTGTGGAGCATGGTGTGAAACTGGCCCCCCACGTGCTCCTTTAAAGCTGATTTCAGCTGTCAACACGAATGTGCCCCGATCTTAGCCGCGGCCTGTGCGTCCGCGGTTGCGTGTTTGCGATTGATTACAGAATCCCTTCCTTTTACAATAGGTTGTCGTGTTACAGAGGACAGGGTATGATTTTCCTGCAACAGAGTTCTGCTATGGTACCGCAACAGATACTTCAGAATCTGAAAGTGAAATGGCGGGGCAATTAGAAATGAGCTCACCCCCCCACCGCCCCCCCCCCACCCCTCCCAATACCATTATGCCATAGTACTCTGTAGTGCAGAGTTTTCCGTGAGTGTTCAGTTTTGTGCGTCCCCTTATCAACCAGACTGTCCGCCAGGTTTTTTAATTGTGCCTGTTGTAACACCCGAAGAAACCCGAAAACCCAAATAAGAATGTCATGATAATTTAAAGCAGGGAATAGTGTTATCCTGACAGGTACGGCAACTTTGACAATAATATAACACCTTAAAGTTTTGATGAACACCAAATTCAATAATTACTGAGTATGTCATGATATAAAGCTAGAAAGAAAGAAAGGTTATTTTTAATTAGCTATCAAACATCTTAGTAATAACTGAAAATCAGAACGACGAAAGTTAAGTCCAAAGTAATATGTCGGTCAGAGATAACATTTATTGTGAAAGAGAGTTGTAAACGCGGCGAAAAGGAAATTCAATGCGTCTACAACTCTCGATCATGGAAATGTTAGTCGCTTGCTAGCTTGCTTGCTATCAAGTCGACGTTTGTTAAAGTACTACAGACAGAATGCTACGAGATTGTTTCTTTTTGAAAAAAAGTAATATTGTGTGACAGAGATGCGCGGACTTTGTTTTCAATTATTCTGACTTGAGAACTTGAACTAAAGTGATATTCCGATAGTGTACGACGAGTTAATGAACTTTAATTATTGGAGATATTGTTGTGGGACTCAACCTTCATCAAAGTGAACAGTTACAACGAAGAATGGACATAGTATCGTAGACTGCAATACCTGATTAGACTGGAGTAGGAAACATTAATACGACCACACGAAGATAATACAGATACGCCGATTGTAAAAGTTGTCGTAATTGTCACGATCACCGAACTGAAAAGAATCGTAATTGATCTGATCCATCGGTGTGCGTGTGGTGTGATGATTATAAACTAATAGCTAAGAAGGAACAATAAAATTGTTCGTCAGTAATGGAAATCTCACGTGCTGGCTCCATCATTAATTGAACTGTGTGGTAGTTGATAATCAAAATTAATTAACTGTGAACATTTTAATTGAAAGAGTGACTTGATGAACATTGAGTATTGAAAGGAGTGTTTTGCCGAAATAATATCACGACGCACGAAAGCAAGATCGCATTATAGATTATCTCTGGATTTACGTCGTGCCGTAGTGAACAATTCTGCCTAGCAACGTAACAACAACGACTGATACTGAACCGCAAGTGATTTTTCCTCGCTTCAGTAGTGTGAATCATTACAAAACCATAACAGACAAAATTTTCCTGCGACAGAGTTCTGCTATGGTACCGCAACAGATACTTCAGAATCTGAAAGTGAAATGGCGGGGCAGAAGGCTGTGCGGACTCGCAAACGGACTTTCATACATTCCACGAGGAACAATCTTCTTTAGAGATTTTCAGGTGCTGTTCCACGTTATCCGACGGGGACAACCATCACTGCGCGTCGCGTCTCCATTCCACCGACCGAGCTGTAGCAGTAGCGGCTCAACATCAACAGCGACAACAAAAAGGGGAGACGGGACGTCACACTATTCATTTCCTAAGTGTTTTTAATCAGCATCACTGACCCCCTTTGTTTTTTATGTTTTCTTCACAACTTTTTCGCCATGTACCAGTTTTAAACAGTCGCCGTTTTATCATCTCTTTTTATTGTTATATCTGCTCATTATGTTTTTTAACTTTATCTGTAGGCTGCAGAGCGACGTATTACGCTGCACCCAGCCCGCCCTCCGTCTGGGAGGGAGGGGGGGGGAGGGGAATCGAAATGCAATGAAGAAAAAAAAAAAAAAACGCGCTCCAAAGTTGAAGTACGCGTGGCAGTACTATTCTTGTGGCCTAAACCACTAATTTGCATACAAATTCAACGTGAAATTCGGGCACTATATCGATCAAACGTGATTTCTCATGCGGCGGTGGTGAAATGATGCCAACAACTTAACAAAGGCAGATCGGGAAGGAAGGCCATCGGCATTGTTCAGAGACGACAGCGACCGTGCCAGGTGATCGACCAACAGATCCGCAGCAGCTGCAGCTTTTCGGACGCTGAGTACGCTCACACGGCGGTTCTCGGAGGGCTGCGTGGACCGAGAGTACGATTTTCTGTCATCGAGGAGTTGAACGGTTGGTAGAATGTTCCGGCTGTTGTTTGCGGAGAGTTAAAAAATGATGTCATGCGTCTGTGTTACTTTGTACTATGGCGCAGTATTCAATAAAACTTTCTTGGCCTGCGATCATAATGTGTAACTTACTTTTCGAAACACCTCGGACGTCAGGACGAACCATACATGAGGATTTATGAATGGAGTGATGGATGTAGTAGGCATGGACAGTTTACATAAGCGATATTGAGAGTGTAAGAGCATTTTCCAGAGATTTTTAGATGACTGTGTGATTACAAAAATCAAAATCAATAAACAAAAAGCGTAAAAACACTGCGACTATTTGGCGTTTCAGAAAGCAATGAATCTTCCCCATATTCACGAAGAAAATGGTGGGAAATTCGGATAGTGTCAGAACAGCAACAAAAAAAAAAAAACTGGTAAAACTGGAGGGAGATTCTAATGTGTCCTCCGTGAATGCGGCTGGAAAGAATTGGATTGGCGGGCAAGGTTAGTTACCTTATATGAAGCCCGTTCGATTAGCCGTGCGGTCTAACGCACGGATATCCTGATTGGGAAGGAGCGCCTGATCCCCGGCACGAATCCGCCCGGTGAACTTCTGTCGAGGTCCAGTGGGCCGGCCAGTCTGTGGATGGTTTTTAGGCGGTTTTCCATCTTCCTCGGCGAATGCGGGCTGGTTCCCTCATTCAGCCTCAGCTACACTATGTCAGCGATTGCTGTGCAAACAAGTTCTCCTCATACGCGTACACCACCATTACTCTACCACGTAAACGTAGGGGTTACACTCATCTGGTGTGAGACGTTCCCTGGGTGGGGGGGGGGGGGAGGGGGGGACGGTCCACCGGGGGCCGAACTACACAATAACCCTGAAGGAGTGGTTCGGTGTGGGGCAGCTGAGGGGTGAAGTGGACTGCGGTAGTCGTCGTGGGATTGTGGACTACTGTGGCTGCAGTGGGGACGATGCCTCTCCGTCGTTCATAGGCCGCGGTTCACATACAATGCAATACAATACCTTATATTAAATCTTCTGTCAAAATGACACATATTAATTGCATTTATTTTAGATTTTGTTATATGCGAAAGCTAAATGGTTATAAGGTATATGTATGGAAAAACGAGTGTACGTGTTTGCTTTCCAGCTTGAACATAACGTGTCTGCAAATTGTCGGCATTTTACACCGGCGCACAGTGGACCAACGTGCTTTAGAACCTGGACACAGTAAAAAAAATGGATGTATAATGCTACAAAACTGTATTATTTATCGATTCTTTGGGTCTCTGATTAGGAATCTGTTTTCTGAATTACAAAATTCAAAATAGCGGATTCATATTGGCGGATCCGAAATGATCAATTCAGCAGATTACAATAAAATTTCGGGTACAAAACATTACGAGGTCACCGATAACGAATTAGAAGTCTAAACTGCAGTACTGAAATGTTTTACTCGATGTTTTACATTTTGCAGTCTATATCAATGTCATATTCTTCGTCTGTGTCATTATGAAGAGTCGCTATCGGGTTGTCCACTGGGGGATGGTTCGAAAAGCAGATATTTTACCTCAGGTGGCATCTGTTTATCTTCTTCAGTTGCTATTTTCTGCGCTCTCGAGATGCGTGGATCGCAAGACGCCACAAACCGATGGAATACGGCATTCATCGCTTTCACACGGGAATATTTGGGTGTAAAGTTTTCTCGGTAACGCCGCGTATCGTTATTCTCATGTTCCTGCGCTTCATCAGACAGCCGACTAATCGGTAACGAAGCAGCTTTCGAGTATGACATATCCGTGTATAAAAAATGTGTGGACTGGTGCCGGCATTGGGCATTATTGCAGAATATTCTGAGTCCAGTGATACTGACTTCCAAAAAGTATACTTTTTTCCAAGGTGTTGATAGATTGTTTAAGTGTTAGAGTCAGCCAGGCGAGCGGTTCAGACTGTAGTCTAGAACCGCGCGACCGCTACGGTCGCAGGTTCGAATTCTGCCTCCGGTATGGATGTGTGTGATGTCCTTAGGTTAGTTAGGTTTAAGTAGTTCTAAGTTCTAGGGGACTGGTGACCTCAGAAGTTAAGTCCCATAGTCATCAGAGCCATTTGAACCATTTTTGTTAGAGTCATCCCAATAAAATTTGAAAAGTTCTGCATGGTTCAAATGGTTCAAATGGCTCTGAGCACTATGGGACTTAACATCTGAGGTCATCAGTCCCCTAGAACTTAGAACTACTTAAACCTAACTAACCTAAGGACATCACAAACATCCATGCCCGAGGCAGGATTCGAACCTGCGACCGTAGCGGTCTTGCGGTTCCAGACTGCAGCGCCTTTAACCGCACGGCCACTTCGGCCGGCGTTCTGCATGATTTTGCGACAAAAGAAAGAAAATATTCTCGGGAAAATCTTAATCTTATAGAAAAACTATTTGCCAGTTTGTGACCAAGAATTACGATCACAATTCCGAATAATCTCCCAAGAAATCTACAGAATACCCTAATGATATTTTCTTTGTGTAGATCGTAGTTAATGAGAGAATTGCAATAATGAGGGGAGCAGTTTTACATCGTAGACTGCCGCATGGTAGGAAAATGACCGTCTACTAAAAACACGCAAATATATGAACACAAATACATTTGAACTCGTTAACTGTACTATTAAGATAGTAAGAGAGCCATTACAGAAGTGGAGCCACGCGGAGGAAATTTTGTAGACAACAATTTCTCATAATATCGGTAGTCGTTTAATATTTAGTCGATATACGTCATTACACTGGTTAAAGTGTCGTAAAAATAACTTGCGAAGTGCCACTCGTCAGGTTTTATCCTGACAACTACACCGAAGAGCCAAAGAAACTGGTACCGTACACGTGCCCCTGCGAGCTCGCAAAAGTGCTGCAACAGGACGTCGCATGGACTCGACTAACGTCAGAAGCAATGCTGAAGTGAAATCATACTGTGAATCTTGCAGGGCAGCCCATAAATCCGTGAGAGTACGACGGAGTGGATATGTCTTCTGAGCAGCACGTTGCAACGCATCCCAGGTATGCTCAGTAATATTCATAATATTGTTCAAGTCTAGGGAGTTTGGCGGACAGCGGAAGTGTTTAAATTCAGAAGATGTTCAAATGGTTCAAATGGCTCTGAGCACTATGGGAATCAACTGCTGAGGTCATTAGTCCCCTAGAACTTAGAACTAGTTAAACCTAACTAACCTAAGGACATCACACACATCCATGCCCGAGGCAGGATTCGAACCTGCGACCGTAGCGGTCTCGCGGTTCCAGACTGCAGCGCCTAGAACCGCACGGCCACTTCGGCCGGCAGAAGATGTTCCTGGAACCACTCGGTAGCAATCCTGGACGTGGGGGTGTCGTATTGTCCTGCTGGAATTGCGCAAGTCCGTCGGAATGCACAAATGGCATAATGGATGCAGGTGATCAGACAGGATGCTTGTGTACGTGTCACCTCTCAGAGTCGTATCTACACGTATCAGGGGTCTCATATCACTCCAACTGCACACGCTCCACGCCATTATAGTGCCTCCACCAGCTTCAACAGTCCCCTGCTGAAGCAGGGTCCGTGCATTCATGAAGTTGTCTCCATACCTGTACACATCCATCCGCTTGATACAATATCAAACGAGACTCGTTCCATCAGGCAATATGATTCCAGTCATCAACAGGCCAATGCGGGTGTTGAGGGGGCCGAGGAGAGGCGTAAAGCTTTGTGTCGTGCAGTCATCAAGGCTACATGAGTGGGCCTTCGGCTCCGAAAGCCCATGTCGATGATGTTTCTTTGAGTGGTACGCACTCTGACAGTTGTTGATGGCTCATAATTGTAATCGGAAGCAATTTGCGGAAGGGTTGCACTTCTGTCACGTTGAACGATTCTCTTCAGTCGTCGTTGGGTAGGATATTATTCTGGACCCAGCGATGTCGGAGATCTAATGTTTTACCGGATTCCTGACATTCACGGTACACTCGTGAAATGAAAATCCCCGCTCCAGCGCTACCTAGGAGATGTTGTGTCCCATCGTTCGTGCACCGACTATAACACCACCTTCAGATTCACTTAACTCTTGACGACCTGCCATTGTAGCAGCAGTAACCAATCTGACAACTGCGCCAGACACTTGTTGTCTTATATAGGCGTTGCCGACCGCAGTGCCGTATTCTGCCTGTTTACATATCTCTGTAATTGAATAAGCATGCCTGTACCAGTTTCTTTGGCGCTTCAGTGTAGGTGGGATGGGTGTCATTTGTTAAACAGGTCAGACAAACAATATCTGAAAAATGTGTGGTTGTCCGATTCACTGTTCAGCGTAAAGTGTCACGGCTCTATCTTATCGACTTGAGACCGGAGTGACACCGCAGCATTGGGCGAGTACGCACCAGTGCGATCTACACATAATTTCGCGGGACTAAAGTCAGAAAGTGCATCTATTCTGTCCAGTGTTTAAAGCTAGTTGTCTCACTGTATTCCGGGCTGCTTACAGAATGAGTTTAGTTGTTTAAAAGTGGTGGTAGCCCTAAGATTGGGATTATTACATAATTATTTTCATTCCTTGAGAGAAAGTTTATTGATGGATCAGGTTGTGTTACGCCTCACTGATTGCTGGGGAGGGCCCAACCGCGCAGGACCGTGGCATTCTTTCAGGGTCATTCCACACCAAGCAGGTTTTAGACCTGGAAAGTCCTGTACCAGTCAAATTCTGGCACTGACGGAACATATCGAGGATGGATTTGAGAATAAACTGATCACCGGGCTGGCACTAGTCGACCTAAGTTCCACCCATGATACAGTAGATCACCGGACACTACTGCATAAAACCTACTAGACCCTGTAAGACTACCACCTAGTCAAGATAATCGAATCCCTGCTCCAAAATAGACAGTTCTTCCTAACGCTTGAGGGGAAAAAGAGTCGATGGCGGAAACAGAAAAATGAGCTCGCCCAAGGGAGCGTGTTGGCGCCAAACCTATTCAACATATATACAAATGACCAACCAACTGCAGACAAAACCAAAACTTTTGTATATGCAGACGACCTGGCAATATCAGTTCAAGGCAACAGGTTTGAAGCCATCGAGGAGAAACTAGAAACCGCCCTTTCTACAATGTCAACCTACTACAAAAAGAATTCTCTAAAACCCAATCCCTCCAAAACTCAAGTGAGTGCATTCCATCTGAACTCGAGGCAGGCAAAGTACAGGCTCAATGTTACCTGGGATGGGACATTACTAGAACACACACATACTCCCACCTACCTTGGCGTCGTGCTGGACAGAACATTGACATACAAATATCATTGCGAAAAAACACGCCAAAAAGTAGAAGCACGAAATTCCCTAATAAGAAAGCTGTCCAGTAGCAAATGGGGTGCCAAACCTACCGTGGTCAGAACTTCAGCCCAAGCTTTGTTCTTCTCAACTGCCGAATATGCCTGCCCGGTATGGTGCAGATCCGCCCACGCAAAAAAGGTAGATATTAGCTTGAACGAAACATGCAGGATAGTGACAGGCTGCATAAAACCAACCCCCATAGAAAATCTTCACAGGGCCACAGGTTTCACAAACCCTGACTCACGTAGGAAAGCCCATGAACATACCGAGAAGCTAAAACAAACCTTTGATGCCCGTCACTCTATTATTGGCCTAGAGTGTGACCCCAGCAGACTCAAATCCAGACGCCGTTTCCTAAGTTGCGCCTTAGATGAGCTCCCCATCTACTATCCACTAAGAGAGGACCCACCAAGCGGCGTTTCTGGTGATTGGAAAACCTAGAGAATGCTTAACCGCATCAGAACTGTGGTGGCTCCAGTCAAATCTAATCTGATCAAATGAGGTTTGTTGGACGAAAACGGCCACAAATGCGACTGCGGCACTCAACAGGACATGGAACATCTTCTACAATGCCCTGCCTGCCCGCACAGATGCACCCTCGACGATCTATGGCTGGCTAAAGAAGAAGCAGTGGACATTGCCCAATACTGGGCAAACAAATTGTAGTTTCCGGACACGAAAAAGTAAAGTAAAGTAAGTCTTTCAGGGTCGGCCGACATTGAGTGTCGACACATCACAGCACGCGTCGGCTAGCGGACACAGCCGATAGTTGACCGTCTCGCGTTAGTTGGCAGTATAGACGGTGCCAAATGCGCGACGCCACGGAATGCAGCCGGCCGCTAACCTCCCAACGGGACCCAGCGAGGACGTTCCGGGATCGGCAGTCACGTCAACGCGCTACCATGCCCACATCCTGCTGACACGGTGCCACATATTGTAATGGCACCTGCTGGCTTTGCAGACACTTAGGCGGCAGGCAGTGTATGAGGCAGGGGAGAGACGAAGGGGGAATCAATCTATCGCCGATACAGGGAAATTAACTGACGTAAGCCAAACAATCCTGTCCGAGGAACATCTGCAACTGAGCATTATACCAGAGGTTGAAAATACCGTTAAAGTTGCAAGGTTTTTTTATTTAGGACGCGACAGGTTTCGGGCTCTTATACGCCCATCTTCAGGCGTCGTACTGAAAACAGAAAGAGACGGGAGATAATTTTTACACGCAGCAATACACATGAAAAACAAAAAAAAAAGATTCCATAATTTTTTTTAAAAAAACCACCGGTCGGGCTAGGTGCTGTAAAACCTAAGTCAATGCCAAAGTGACACCAGACAGTACTACAGACAACCGCCTCGGTGAAGAAATATGCCAAAAATACCAGGACACTTACACTTGGTGCTGCGACTCTGAGCGCCTCGATGGACAAGTACAACACGCGTTGTACTACCAACGAGAGCAGAGCATGGAGTAGCGTACGCGAAGGAGGAAGCAAACAGGTAAACCTGAGTGGCAAAATTACTGCCATCTGTTGACGGGAAGAAGAACGCGGAGCCACTAGCTCGGCCGTTTACAATTTCAATTAGTGATTTACAGTTAAAATGAAAAATGAAGAAAAGGAAACATTATATAGAAAGTTACATGAAAAACGTTAAAAGTGCATCATGCGTGGTAAAGGAATATATAGAACAGGTTAGTACAGAATTGCGGTAAAACTGAGTAGAAGCTGGCGACATAAAATTTATGTACAAACCATAAAACGCAATCAAACTTTTTCCTTTACAGGAGTGGCATGGAAGTTTTTAATTTAGTGGGGATGTATACGTGGCAACGTGGAACAACACGTCACAGTCATCAGAAAAAAGAAAATACACATATGCCACTCCTATTTACAAGCATCTCCCCACTGATCGGAAGGGAAAGTAGTTAATCTTACAGTCCACACTGCAAGAAACTTATGCCAATTAATAGCTAGCAGCAATAGCAATAAAAGGAGACATTAAAAGTTGGGTCAATTTAAAACCTGCTCACTAAAAGTCGACGGCTAATCAAGGCTTACATAAGACCTGATACGAATTTTACATCATGAAAGACAGGTAACTTTTACATTAATGACACATAATGGCGCAGCACAATAATGGGCCATAGTCACAGGATAAAAATGAAAAAATGCAAACTACTATTAAAAGATGACATTTTACAGCTATGTAAAATGAACTGGGCGGACCTCGCAGACCTGACTATAGGAAACAGCCATATGCCGTACATTCGTTAAGCCTAATTAAGGGCCACAAAAGTAAGGGCGAAAAACACTCATGCAGTTAAGAAATATACATGTGTGACGAACAGTAATCAGAAACCAGAAAGACAAGGAAACGAGGCTGGATGCTGCTTCAAAAAAGAAAAGTTATTCAGCTGGCGTGCGTTCTTAAGCGCAGTTTGCTCGTTCAAAATGCCCGAAGGATCACGGCAAAAGCTGCGGATGATTTCTATTGAAAACCGGGCCATTATTTTTTATAGAATCTCTTTTTTTTGTTATCCATTTGTATTGATGCCTGTAAAAATCATCTGCCGTCTCTTGCTATTTTCAGTACCACACTTGAAGACGGGCGTGCAAGAGCCCGAAACCGGTCGTGTCCTAAAGAAAAGAACCTTACAACTGCAGCGGTATTTTCAACCTCTGGTGACATAAGCCAGTTTGCCGAAAGACAGGTTGCTGAAGCCCAACGTCTGGGAACGAGCAACTAGAAAACGGTGAAGCTATTGTCACGAGCATCTACGGAGCGTGATTCAAGGTCGGTGAAACCACGAATAGGTGAAACGGAACTGGACGTCCACACCTCATCGTAGAACGTGGAGGTGGGAGGTTAGTCCGCTCTGTGAAGCTGCTTAGGCACTGATCTGTGGCAGACTTGACTGCAGCGTACAGTGCCCGTGCAGGCACACCTATTTCGGAGCACATTGTTCATAGTGCATTGTTCAATGTGGGGCTCCACAGCAGACGACACCTGCGTGCTGCTACGCTGACCCAACGACAGGTCACTTACGACTGCTGTGGGCATGAGATTATCGAGGCTGGACCGTGGGTCAATGCAAATGTGTCGCCTGTGGACAGTATTCTGCTTTAGACGAGGGTCACCTGGGCTTCCATGAGACTTGTTTTGTAATCGAAGAAACCATGACTGCTGTACACTAAGCGGACATTATTTCGGACCACAGACATCCCATGGTTCCTGATGTCTTCCCTGAAGTCGATGGCATCCTCCAATGATGATGATGATGATGTATGGTTTGTGAGGCGTTCAACTGCGCGGTTATCAGCGCCTGTAGAAATTCCTAACCGTTGCTCAGTCCAATGTCGCCACTTCCATGAATTATGATGAAATAATGAGGACAATACAAACACCCAGTCATTTGGAGGCAGATGAAATTCCCTGACCCTGACGGGAATCGAACCCGGGGCCCCGTGCTCGGGAAGGCATCGTCCAGTACGAGAGATACGTGATAATAAACTTGTGGTGACGTCCGAAGATTGCAGTGCGCCACCAAGGTCTGCAATGTAGCATTCTTCTGTACACAATATCACAAAAAGTTCTATTTTCTTCTAGTCTCCACCGTCTGTCACCCATATTTCATTTCTACACTGCAGACAAACGCCTTCAGAAAGCAGTTAAACAGCTAAATCGCCTCCCTACCTGTGCCGTAGTCAGTCATCTTTCTCGCCAGATATCAGGACGCGTCAGCTGCTTCCAACGTTTCGTTTCGTAATACGATTCCGTCAGCATCACACGATTTAATTCGACTACAGCCCCTAATCCTCGTTTCACTTTCGTTAATGTTCACCTTATATCTTCTTTTTAACACACTATCCTCTCGGTTCAACTGATATGCTATGTCTGTTTCTGACAGAATTACTATATCGCTCACAAACCCTAAGGTTCTTCTTTCTTTTCCCTGATATTTTTTCCTGTCTCAAATTTCTCCCTAGTAATGTTACTTTTCAAGATATGTAATTTGTGTTACCCTCCTAATTAGATGTTTCGCACGCCGTTGTATGTTAGATGACATGTGAGCCATCTTTACTGTCTGATTAATTTTTACGTTGCTCTTGAAAACCTTACTGGTTGGGAAGTACCCTCGCATTTCTTGAGTTTCTCATTCTTTTGAGACTTCATGTCGTATTCACCTTCAATGAAAAATTTGGTGGGTGCCCATACAACGACGCAGATTTCTTCTGAATAGAAGTGATCAGTAATTATTGTTTACCTGTTTTGGTAGAGATGTTTATTTTGTTGCAGAGTTTGGGTATTCTACTATTGCTAGTATAGAGTGAGTTAATTTTGTAGTGTAGTTACGCCGCCGCTAAAGCACTATTATTGCTATATTTACTTGATTTCTGCCACCTTTGCGGTCCTCTTTATCAATCACAATAAGTCCCTGACTTTACGGCTAGTAAATATGGTCGTGATTTTAAATACAGGGTGGCGCACGAAATGTGTTACCAATTGTTTATTTCACAATTTACGACACACATTAGATAACCCGCTGGGATCTCTACGGCAGTACCAGCAGAGCTTGGAAAAACAAATAAGTTACGAAAAGACGTGTAACTCACGATACTGCCGCTAGGAGACTAGTAAGCAGCAATGGCTGACAATGGAAGACTGACGACACAGCAACGATCGGCAATTGTGTTACTTTTTCATGTAACGAAAAGCCTTGTTGTGACTCAGAGGCGTTTTCGACGACAGTTTAACACACGATGGGTCCCTTGCAAGAAGACCATTCACAGGTTGTACGATAAATTTGTACAGGAAGGAACAGTATTGGAAGCAAAGCGACCTCGGCCTAAGCCTGTTTGTTCGCTGGAGAATATTGAAGCGGTACGAGTTGCTGTACAGAGAAGTCCCCGGAAATCGTGTAGAAAGGCAGCAGTGCAACTGGGAATATCCAAACGCTCCGTTCAACGCATTCGTAAAAGTGACCTCCATATGTACCCATACAAGATGACCTGTGCACAGAAGCTCACTGAAGAACACAAGCAGCAGAGACTACTGTTTGCTCAGTGGGCGGAGGATAGGGAAGAAACTCTCAACAACGTTTGTTTTTCAAACGTGGCGCATTTTCATTTAGACGGTGTGGTTAACAAACACAATGTACGCTTTTGGGCCACTGAAAACCCACAAGTGCTTCATGAACGACAATATTATGCTCCGAGGATTACAGCGTGGACAGCAATTTCCAGTCACGGACTTATTGGACCCATTTTCTTTGAAGAAACTGTGAACAGCGAGTGCTATTTCAGCATGCTTTGCAATAGCTTTATTCCATAGCTTCTTGCTACTGCCTTGCCCTTCAACACGCAGTGGTTCATGCAAGATGGAGTAAGGCCACATACTGCAAACACTGGTTGGAGTTTTTACACGAGAATTTCGACATCCGGATCATTTCACTCAGATTTCCAGGTCGCTTCAATGACGGACAAAATTGGCCCCCCAATAGTCCAGACCTCAATCCATGTGGCTTTTTTCTTTGTGGGTACCTAAAGGAAAAAATTTTCCCGAAACGTCCACGTGATTTGATGGAGCTCAGAAGACTTATTCTTCAAGCTTGCAGTGAAATTACGGAAGACATGTGCCGTAGTGTAATCACTAACTCCAGTGTTCGTTTGAAGGAAGTTAGGAAACGAAATGGTGAACATATTGAGCATGTGATGAGTTAAAACAAATCTCCATGGACGGCTCTTCATTGTAGTATATGTTCCTTTCAGATTGTATTGACAATAAAGTTTATATTCAAAAACAAAATGGTAACACATTTCGTGAGCTACCCTGTAGTTTTCGCATGACAAGAAGTAGAGAAGACTGTGCATGCTGTGTGCACACTCAAGGAGAATCGGCTTTTGTAAGGAAACAGAAAGACAGCCAGTTGGTCGCGATCGACGTGTTTTATGCTGTTTCAATGAAACATGGAGGGAAATATGAAGCATAAATAGTACATGCAAGAAGAGAGCAGAACCTTTCGAAACCTGGTATACAGAAGGGTGTAGATGGGTTGAACGGCTAAACTGCGAAGGGTTCAAGTCAGTGGCAGAAGCTACGGCACCTCTGTTGCTGGCAGAATCCCCTGGCAACGCCGATGTCACCGCGTCTTCCGGTGCGCGCCACGTGGACAGTATGTCCTCATTCCAGAGCTGGCGGCGGACAGTGACGTGTTCGCGTGTCTCTGGGAGGAAGACGGAAGTGGCAACTCGCCGCACGGCTAGTCGCTTCCGCCTTGACAACCGGTACGAGGTGTTGTCTAGCGGTGATAACATATCTGAGCTAGCACGAGGTACACTAAAAAAAGATAAAAAGGCACCCACGACGAAGAAATGGGACGGAAATCGGTAGATGTGATGTACATGTACAAACAAACAAATGATTTTAATTTCAGAGAAATTGGATAATTTTTTCAAGAGAAAGAGCTTCAGAAATTGAACAAGTCAGTAACTCCACCTATGGCCTTTCTGCAAGCAGTTATTCGGCTTGGCATTGATAGAGTTGTTGGATGTCCCATTGGGGAATATCGTGCCAAATTCTGTCTAACTGGCAAGTTAGATCGTCAAAATGTCTAGGTCGCTGCACATAGTATTGGAAACTTTCTCAACTGGCAAGAGATCCGGCGACCTTGCTGGCTAAGGTAGAAACTCTCGCTGTGTGCGGGCGGGCATTATCTTGCTGAAACGTAAGCCCAGGATGGGTGCCACGATGGGCAACAAAACGGGGCGTAGAATATCGCCGCAGACGTACCTCTGTGCCGTAAGGGTGCTGCGCATGACAACCAAAGGGGGCTTGCTTGAAAAGAAATGGCGCCCAGACCATCCCTCTTGGTTGTTGGGCCATATAGAAGTCGGCAGTCAAGTTGGTGGTATCCTATCACTGTCCGGGGCGTCTCCAGACACGTCTTCGGGATGGAACCTCATTTACTGGAGAACAATTGTCTTCAGTCACTAGTCCTGCTTCGAATTAAGCCCTAATGACGAGCGAAGACGTGTGTGGAGGTGCCCTACCTGATTGCCATCCATCTTACGGCCCAATAAGCAGGAGTGATGGTCTGGGGTGGCATTTCTTTTCATAACCGGACCCCTTTGGCTGACATCTACTGCGTCCTTTACAGCACAGCGGTACATCGACGATATTCTACACCCCGTTTCACTGCCCTTCACAGCAAGCCATACATTTCAGCAAGACAACGCCCTCCTGCACCCCGTGAGAGGTTCTACAGTATACTTTCGTGCTTTCATACCCTACCTTGGCCAGCAAGGTAGTCGGATCTCTGCCCTATTGAGAATATTTGGTGCAATATGGGCAGGGCCCCCAAACCATCTTGGTATTCTGGTGAACTAAAGCACCAGTTGGCAGGATTTGGCACGACGTTTTCCACTAAGACATCCACAACTGTATCAATCGATGCCAAGCCGAGTAACTGCTTGCATAAGTGCCAGAGGTGGACCAATGCGTTAATAACTTGCCCAATTCACGAGGCTCTCTCTCTTGAATAAATCATCCAATGCTTCTGAAATTGTAATCATTTATTTCTCTGTGAATTTACATAATGTCTACTAACTTCCGTCCCATTCGGATAATTCTTTCGTGGTGCGTTGTGTACCTCGTCTTTTGCGTCAGTGGCCGATTTTCCTGCTCAGTGTGGACAAGCGCAAAGGGCGAGTGTGTTGGTCATTGGGAGCTAGAACGTTAGGCGGATAATGCAGCGCCGGCCGCTGTGGCCGAGCGGTTCAAGGCCCTTCAGTCCGGAACCACGCGGCTGCTACGGTCGCAGGTTCGAATCTTGTCTCGGGCATGGATGTGTGTGATGTCCTTAGGTCAGTTAGGTTTATGTAGTTCTAAGTCTAAGGGACTGATGACCTCATATGTTAAGTCCCATAGTGCTCAGAGCCATTTGAACCATTTTGGATAATGCAGACCTTTAGGGAAATAACAGGCAGATCGCGAAGGAACGTTGGCTTGCAATATTGGCTGCAGTGGTGGACGCAGCTAGTAGTAGTATCGCACACGAAGTGGTAGCACGAATCAGTATTAGCAGCAAAGTCGTACCCAGAGTCCATCGCATACCTTCGTTTGGAGAAGAGTGGACAGTCTAAACCAGAGGCTCAGATGGTTCTGTGATGATACCAGAATCGAATTTCTCACCCTCCACTTTCTTGTTGGAGTCTGTAGGGTCACAGTCAAGGCATGATCTGCACGTTGGAATCGGCTGCTCGGGTAGCAGAGTTTTTTTCCGAGGGTGAAAGCATCTTCCAAGGTACAACATGGGCATGTACTAGGAACAAATAATCGGCTGAAACTTAAAAGCGTTGCAATCGAGAAAATCTTGTCAGTACTGTATTCGGTGGACGATCTGTTACATTATGTCTCTATTACGTACCAGTAATCAGAAAGTGAAATCAAACCAAGCAGACGTATTATAAAAGCCAGCTGCAATTTAAATACATTTTGACATAGAAGGATATACGGCTTAACTATCCACATTTTATATAAATGGTTGTAAAAATACGTGTAGTATTTTAATCACCAGAAAACTCTGTACCTGAAGAATTAACAATATATCTCAGATAGTTTGAGTCATATATACGAGATTCAACATCCTTTTTTCTCAACACTTACTAATTCTAAAGGAATGAATGAGGTATCGTTATGAAGGTTTTTTAACTGCCTTCTGACGCAGCATTCCGATTTTGCGGTAAAACTTACCGTTCGTGGAAAATTTTAAAGTAAAAGAGACTTTTAACATCATCGGCAAAATGCGGTCGTGAATGGCCAACTTCGTACCTACATTTTATGAGTCTAACTTGTTAGTCACGAATAAGAGACTCCTTTCCGTATTATCTTATTACAAATACCATTTTATTTGTTTTAAAGTACTTATTAACTGGATAATTTGTATACAGTATTGTCGTAGTAGCTAATAACCGCTACCACTGTGTTAGAACATTATCTCTGCCCGTCGTACAAGTTGACTTTTCTAAACGAGTATATCTTCCCAAGCGGCAAACATATTTGTCATTGTCGCCAACTACCCTTATCCTAACTACTTCACTTATTCCATATATGTCATTATTTACAACTATTAAAAAGTGTGAAAGTTTCACACTGGTCCATTGGTATATTGTAAAACAATTAAATTCGTAGGACGCGAAATATTTGCAAATAATACGCGAAACCCAACCTCACGTGTATCAACAAGAAAAACTGAAAATTTGCGAAAATGATTAATGGTGCTCTTGGCGCGAATTCCTTGATGTGATTCTGAAAGTAGTGGGTGGATGGAAGTACCGACCAAAACAAATGTTGTCTTACTATGTACATTATCGGCTAGGTAAAACACTATTCTCCACGTGAGGCACGCACAAGGGGGATTTTTAGGTTGGAGCATCCCCTCTTTTGAATCAATGATGAAATGTCTGCCAAAATCGAAGACACATCAGCCGAATTACCCTCGGAGGAGAACTTCCGGTTTTACAGATCGGAAAGAGAGAATGTTAATGTACTATTTGCAAAAAGCAGGAGCATCCATGGTAAGGTCCGAACATAACTATCGGTTTTTGAAGTTAACAATATCCACATGGGATAGGAATAGAAAGTTGATTGAAACCGAAAGTGAAAGGCAGCTAAATAGTAAATTCAAACTGAGATTTTGTCTCTAGAATAGGTTAGAGGTCAATGGTGGCGACTTACTGCCGCGAAAACTCTAAGAGTGTCTGATGAGTTTATCGCAGATTCCGAATGTGAAATAATTTGGGCGAGGTTAAGCATAAGAAGCAGGTCACACGTGGTAATCGGGTGCTTTTATATACCAGCTGTGCAAAGAACTCTATTGGTAGAGCGCTTCAGAGACAACTTGGAGAATATAATGAATGATTTTCTGGATCATGTTACTATTAAAGAGTAACGCTTCAAGCTGCCATCAATAGAACAGAAGAATCGTGCAATTGCAGCCGGTGTTTTTGTCGGTAAAGAACGTCATTTAGTGTGTTGGCCATAGGTAAAAGTCCAGAGGCGTTAAGTCAGGATTACGTGGTGGATACTCGAGAACACCTCTTCGGCCTATCCATCGTGCGGGTAGATTTTATTTGAGTTCCTCCCTGACACGATTACTGTAGTGAGGTGGGGCACCGTATTGTTGAAAACCAAACGATCACTCACGGATGGCAAGTGAAATATGTCTCAGGTTTCTCTAGGTACACACCATTGGTAACTGTGCGGTCAAAGAAGAACGGCCTAATAAAAGCCCGGTAAAACAACCCGCATCATACGTTCACGGTAAATTCACGGCTTTGTCCGCATTGTGTGCGGATTAGCGGCGGCCCAGCAGACGCAGCTGTGGCGGTTTACCGTACTGTCGAGTTTAAACTGTGCCAATCAGACCACACAATCATCTCTGCAAACGGTAGAATGTGACGCACCATGCCGTTAAATCTCTGGCAGTACAACGTTCTACGATCTGGGTCGTCCACGTCCATTGCGCGTAGCAATTTTCGTTTCTCACTCACTTCTGTGGAGAGCGAGCGAATTTTCGTAATACAGCACGGGAGCTCGCTGGACTTGTTGCTGTTACATTTTCGTCCGGACTGTTGTTTGTGCAGGTCTGTAACACAGCCCTCAAAGTAAAATGTGTCTCGAACGTGCGAGACCGTTACACGTGTCGGTAGCTCTGTTTGAAACTCAGTTCGCCACTGGCGTTGAACCTCATTAATGTTTTCGTTGTTGATGTACGAATTCAAAACGATCTTCCTTTCATCGGATGTCAGCTTTGCACCAACCGTGTTTACTCATATAACTGAAAACAAAACATTATCACGTAACAAAACAAAAGAACGCGTATGCGGCGGCTGTCACTTGACTATAAAAAATAAAAAAAAAAACTCCTGTGTGGCGACTGTCAGAACAGTAAACTATTAAACTAGAAAAATGACTCGTTTAAGTAAACTGATTTGGAAATCATGGGCAATAAAACAGCGTATATCAGAAGTTAGGAACTTTTAACCGGCAGTACACCGATGGACTGTTCGACCAGTAAATTTGTTGGGAGAAACTGAAGAATCACAAACAATACGTACAAGTTTTTGGACCAATGTACTGCATACAGCGTGAACAAAAATTCGCGCAGTCGGACTTCGCAGAGCGATTCCTCACGTACTATCAATACAAAAATAACTCTCACAAAATTTCGTCCTACGCGTATTTCCGGCAGTAAATGAACGATTAAGATCGGCAGTCTGGCAACACTGTAATACGGTAATTATCTCTGTCAGCATATCAGATTAGTGCTGTGTATTTGGTGCAGTAGATAGCCTTTTGGGGTAGCTTGCAGGACGTCAAGGGTTCGATTCTTGGTCGAGGCGTATTAGTTTTTATTTGATAAATGTAGACTGCGTGGTACTGTAGCCGCTGTGTTAATCGTCATATAGCGGGTCTTCTTCAAAACATTTGCACTTCCATACTACGAAGACAGAAATGGAAGTACAATCGTTTTCACTAGCGAGCTTTTTAAGAGGCCTTTTGCACGTCGTGGACGGGAATTATTTCGCACCGCTGCATCTACTAGATTGCAAACCTGTTGCCTGTGTGCCTTACCCAAATGGCCTCATCGATTAGTACCAGCTATTACTCTTGCCACGTTTAGGTCCATTGTATTTCGTTATGGCCTTACGTCACCAACAGAGCTAGCAACATGACTTGTAAATAATATCCAAACATGTACTGCGTAAAGGTTGGATTCATGTGGCTTAAGAAATGGTATATACGACAGTACTATACGGCAAAATTAAACTGGGAAATAAAAACAAATACGCCTCGACCCAGAATCGAACCCTCGACCTCCTACATCCTAACCCAAAACGTCTATCCACAGTACGAGCTGCACATCACTGCTCCAATTTGCTGACAGAGGTATTTACCGTACAAGTATTACCGCATTGCCAGATTTCCAGTCATAAACGTCCATTTACTGCCGGAAATAGACGCATACAAAATTTTGTGAGACACATTTTTGTATTGTTATTATGTGAAGAATCGCGCTGCGAAGTCCGAAGGCGCAAATTTCTTTCCACCTTATATGTAGGAGTATTAGTAACAAATTCATTGAAAGTGAGACGTTTCCGTCCGTTCACGTCGAGGTGACGAGCAGTGAAACAGTGTATGCCAATCAGGCGAAATCGCCGTGAGCATTGAGGCAACCATACCACAGACGCACCAGGTTGACGATAGCCGTTTGGTAAAACACCGTGGCATGCTGCGTGACGAAGTGCGTCACTGGCTTCTGCACGTCCTCGCCCGACAGGAATCTTCGACCCTGCATGGCCTTCTTTAAGGGGCTGAAGACGTGATAACCGTATGGGGAGAGATCAGGACTATAGGGCGGGTTCTCGAGTGTCCCCCACTTGAGTTGGCCTAACTTCTGCGTGGGGACGCACGTTATCGTGAAACAGCAACAAGCCTTGGTGCACCGTTTCACAACGGCGATCTTCGGCAGACATGCTGCTCCATACACATTCTTCACCCTTTGATGGATGTCTATCGGTGTTTGTCCTTCGGCAATAATAAAAAAAAAAGAGCACGCTGGGCCTGTTTGGACGCATTTGGTAATAACTTCGCCATAGTCCACGTTTCCGCATTCACAGCACTCACGCCGGAGGACACGAATGCCACACTGACATCTTGCTACACGTCGGTGCTACGTTGCATATACACCACAGAAACGCCCTGAAATGGAAACTTTTTGGTCGCCACTACCTACCTAATAGGCAGTATGTAACCTTTGGCACGGAACCAATGAGGCCTTGGTGGGTCGATGGAGGCAGTTGGCACCACATCTACACAAAACAAGGCACCTAATTGTCGTATTTTTTTTTTTGGGGGGGGGGGGGGGGAGGTGATGGGCTCTGAATCTGATACCACCTTCAGTTACATCCCAGATGTGTTCGATCGCGTTGAGATCTGGCGAGCTGGGGGGGAGGGGTGCAGTAAATCAACTGTAACTCGACACTGTGTTCCTGGAATCACGCCATCAGACTCCTGGCCTTGTGACTTGGAGCATTATCTTGATGAAAAATGCCACTGCCGTCGGGAAACAAGATCGTCATGAAGGGGTGTACGTGGTCTGCAACCCTAGTACGACAGTCTTTGGCCGTCAAGACTGCCTTGCACGAGCTCCACTGGAGCCACGGATGATGACGTGAATGTTCCCTAGAGCATAACGTTGCCGCCGCCAGCTTATATCTGCCCCGCAGTACAAGTGTCAAAGAGCTGTTTGCCTGAAAGACGACGGATTCGCGCCCTCCCATCGGCATGATGAAGAAGGTATCGGGATTTATCAGACCATACAAAGCTCTGCCACTGCACCAACTCTCAGTGCCGATGGTGACGTGCCCATCTCAGCCGTAGTTGGCGATGTCGTCGTATTAACATTGGTACATGAACGCTTCGTCGACTGCTCGTTAGGAGCCTTCGGTTCACTGTGTGTTCAGACACACAGCTTGCCGCCGGTTCAGAATGGTTCAGATGGCTCTGAGCACTATGGGACTTAACATGTGAGGTCATCAGCCGCCTAGAACTTAGAACTAATTAAACCTTACTAACCTAAGAACATCACATACATCCATGCCCGAGGCAGGATTCGAACCTGCGACCGTAGCAGCAGCGCGGTTCCATACTGAAGCGCCTGGAACCGCACCGGCCGGCTCGCCGCCGGTCTTATTCTACCAGTGTACCCAGCCTGAGACGTCCGTCACCTGTAATGAGGGGTGACCGCCCAACCCCACAACGTTTGGACATGGTTTCGTCTTCGTTTCGTCTCGTGTTGAAGACAATCCTCAAACACCCGACAAATCGTGCAGTTTCCGAAATGTTCGTGCCGAGTCTGCAGGCCACGACAATCTGCCCTCTGTCAGGTACATCGCCCTTCTACCCGATTCTGCACACGGACATGCCACGCTCGCTGATATTACATGCACCGTGCTAGTGCCTGCCTAGCAGTCACTCCTCGCCAGGTGACACTGCTATCGCCTGAACGGGTTCATATCGATAGTAGGTCACTGGTCATTATGCCCTGGCTGATCAGTGTTTCTATCGGGTGTCTCTCCTATGAGTCGTCGGGCACATTTTCTATGGTGTTTCGACAGATATTTGCACTTTCGTTCTTGCAACACCCATCGTTGACGAAAACCGTCGGCATGTTTCCCAATGTTTTTTAAAGCGGAATTTTTCGTGTCCATTTCATAGGCCGGCCGCAAGTTAGTTTAGTGCGTTATTCGCTTCATCGATATTTACTAACAGGAACAGTAAAACACGAAGAATAATCAGTTCCCCAGTAGCGACTGAGCAGCAATGATGCAGGGCCTAGCAGTCGACCGTGAAGGTGAAAAAAATGTGACTCACTGCGCATTGACAGGTGGAAAGACCCACTGCTGTTTAGCCCCACTATTGCAAAAGCCAGAAACAGTAGCAACTGTATAATATCTAGTAGTAGCCGCCCAGAGCAACATAAACAGGAGCGACCACATGAAACTGATTAGTAGAGCCGTCCCGCTGTAAAATCCCTCCTTCCCCCTTACAACATTAAGACGTGGTCTGTGAACTCTGGTGTCATCCTCCGTGGCGAAGCCGACTGGTTCACCATGGTTTCTCAGACGAGAAACGTAAACGAATCATCGAATGTAAACCTTAACGCGAAATTCCTTTTTTCTTCGCAAACTGTTCGTTTAAACGCTCACTGTAAACAAATTACTTGGCCAGCTGCGATGGTTACAGTGGTAACAAACCACATGTTTAAAAAGAATAGTAATGCCGAATTTCGATACACCCACGTAATGTTCTTTAGTGAAACTTTAAAGATGTATTTAAACACGGCTCTGGGCCTATCACATTTACGTGATTACTCTGCTATTTACAATAAAGTGCCTAGAACAGGGTTCAGTGAACCATCTTCAAGCTGTTTCTCTACCGTTCCACTCTCGAACGGCACATGGGAAAAACAAGCACTTAAATTTTTCTGTGCGAGCCCTGATTTCTCTTATTTTATCGTGATGATCATTTCTCTCTGTGTAGGAGAGTGCCAACAGAATGTTTCCGCAATCGGAGGAGAAAACTGGTGATTCAAATTTCATGAGAAGATTCCGTCGCAACGAAAAACGTCTTTGTTTTAATGATTGCCACTCCAATTCACGTATCATGTCTGTGACACTATCTCCCCTATTTCGCGATAATACAAAACGAGCTGCCCTTCTTCATACTTTTTCAATGTCATCCGTCAGTCCCACCTGCTGCGGATCCCACACCGCACAGCAGTACTCAAGAATAGGGCGGACAAGCGTGGTACAAGCAGTCTCTTTAGTAGACCTGTTGCACCTTCTAAGTGTTTGCTGGATTGCTCTACCTATAATATTATCTATGTGATGGTTCCAATTTAGGTTATTTGTAATTGTAATCCCTAAGTATTTTGTTGAATTTACAGCCTTCAGATTTGTGTAACTTATCGCGTAATCGAAATTTAGCTGATTTGCGAACGGTACAACCAGACGGTATGCGTTAGACTGTTATCAGATTTACTGGAGACTCATGACTTAACCTGTTACAAGGAATATAAATCTTACGAATTGTTGTTGTTGTTGTGGTCTTCAGTCCTGAGACTGGTTTGATGCAGATCTCCATGCTACTCTATCCTGTGCAAGCTTCTTCATCTCCCAGTACCTACTGCAACCTACATCCTTCTGAATCTGTTTAGTGTATTCATCTCTTGGTCTCCCTCTACGATTTTTACCCTCCACGCTGCCCTCCAATACTAAATTGGTGATCCCTTGATGCCTCAGAACATGTCCTACCAACCGATCCCTTCTTCTAGTCAAGTTGTGCCACAAATTTCTCTTCTCTCCAATTCTATTCAATACCTTCTCATTAGTTATGTGACCTACTCATCTAATCTTTAGCATTCTTCTGTAGCACCACATTTCGAAAGCTTCTATTCTCTTCTTGTCCAAACTAGTTATCGTCCATGTTTCACTTCCATACATGGCTACACTCCATACAAATACTTTCAGAAACGACTTCCTGACACTTAAATCTATACTCGATGTTAACAAATTTCTCTTTTTCAGAAAGGCTTTCCTTGCCATTGCCAGTCTACATTTTATACTCTCTCTACTTCGACCATCATCAGTTATTTTGCTCCCCAAATAGCAAAACTCCTTTACTGCTTTAAGTGTCTCATTTCCTAATCTAATTGTCCGCAACTCGTGGTCGTGCGGTAGCGTTCTCGCTTCCCACGCCCGGGTTCCCGGGTTCGATTCCCGGCGGGGTCAGGGATTTTCTCTGCCTCGTGATGACTTGGTGTTGTGTGCTGTCCTTAGGTTAGTTAGGTTTAAGTAGTTCTAAGTTCTAGGGGACTGATGACCATAGATGTTAAGTCCCATAGTGCTCAGAGCCATTTGAACCATCCTAATCTAATTCCCTCAGCATCACCCGACTTAATTCGACTACATTCCATTATTCTCGTTTTGCTTTTGTTGATCTTCATCTTATATCCTTCTTTCAAGACACTATACATTCCGTTCAACTGCTCTTCTAAGTACTTTGTTGTCTCTGATAGAATTACAGTGTCATCGGCGAACCTTAATGTTTTTTTTTTTCGTCTCCATGGATTTTAATACGTACTCCGAATTTTTCTTTTGTTTCCTTCACTGCTTGCTCAATATAGAGATTGAATAACATCGGGGAGAGGCTACAACCCTGTCTCACTCTTTTCCCAACCACTGCTTCCCTTTCATGCCGCTCGACTCTTATAACTGTCATCTGGTTTCTGTACAAATTGTAAATAGCCTTTCGCTCCCTGTATTTTACCCCTGCCGCCTTCAGAATTTGAAAGAGAGTATTCCAGTCAACATTGTCAAAAGCTTTCTCTAAGTCTACAAATGCTAGAAACGTAGGTTTGCCTTTCCTTATGAATTCCTTATAAATTATGTAACAAAATTATCTGGCAGAAATTGTAGGTAGTCACGACATATTGGTTACACTGCAGGATCAGCATTTCCGAATAGATTTCACTGATATCATTTCGTGTTGTTGTGTCTTCAGTGGTTTCATCCCTATCGATCCAACAAACAGGCTGCTTACAAAAAGTTTCAAGCATTCCTACAGGAGGTAGTTCTGGTCAAAGCTACAACGACAACTACATCAACATCTGCATCATTATTCTGCAATAAACAATTAAGTGCATGACAGAGGGTCCATTGAACCGCGTTAGAACTGTTTCTCTACCGTTGCAGTCTGGAATGGCGGGTGGGAGAAACAAGCACTTAATTCTTTCTGTGCGAGCTCTGAACAGAGAAGAAAGCTGGTGGTGGAAATTTCAGATGAATATTCTGTCGCAACAGAAAAAGCCTTTGCTTTAACGATTGCCACACCAATTCGTGTACGTGTCGCTCACTCCTCTATTTCGCTGCAATAGAAAAAGAACTGCTCTTTTTTGAACGTTTCCGATGTGCTCCGTCGGTCCCATCAGATGCGGATCGCACACATCACACCAAGAGAAGAGGGCGGACAAGCGTGGTGCAAACACTCTCCTTATGCGCATTTTCTAAGTGTTCAGCCAATAAATCGCAGTCTTTGGTTTGCTTTCCCCACAACATAGTCTATTCCATTATGCTCGTTTTGCTTTTCTTGATGTTCATTTTATATGCCCCCTTCAAGACACCGTCCATTCCGTTCAACCGCTCTTCCAAGTCCTTTACTGTCTCTGACAGAATTACAATGTCATCGGCGAACTTCAAAGTTTTTATTTCTTCTCCGTGGATTTTAATACCTACTCTGAATTTTTCTTTCGTTTCCTTTACTGCTTGTTCAAAATACAGAGTGAATAACATCGGATATAGGCTACAACCCTGTCTCACTCCCTTCCCAACCACTGCTTCCCTTTCGTACCCCTCGAAGCTTGTAACTGCCATCTGGTTTCTGCACAAATTGTAAATAGCCTTTCACTCCCTGTACATACCCCTGCCATCTTCAGAAGTAGAAAGAGAGTATTCCAGTCAACGCTGTCAAAAGCTTTGAGTAAGTCAACAAATGCTAGAAACGTAGGTTTGCCTTTCCTTGATCTATCTTCTAAGATAAGTCGTATGGTCAGTATTGCCTCACGTGTTCCAACATTTCTACAGAATCCAAACTGATCTTCCCCGAGGTCGGCTTCTACCAGTTTTTCCATTCGTCTGTAAAGTATTAGAGATAGTATTTTGCAGCCGTGACTTATTAAACTGATTGTTCGGTAATTTTAACATCTGTCAGCACCTGCTTTCTTTCGTATTGGAAACTGATAGCCAAATAAAATTTGTTTGGAAACTAGACGATTTGACATTCTCCATCCCAAAGGTTGCACCATTTTACACTGTACACATTGTACTGGTTCGCAGCGTTGTTTCCATCATCAAGGGCAAAGTCAGATTTTCCTCCCTGGTATTCTTGCCTTTTCTAAAGCCAGTACTGATCGCTAGTCTTCTCAGAAAGTCTGATGGGTCAGCTGTTCACCTTACTCGTCTCCGTAGTATTTTTGGGACCACCCTCGCAGGATAGGGTTCTGCAGCGGGAGCAGATTCTGGTGACGGCGAGAGGTGTTTGTGTCTGCCCGCTGCGCCTGCCTGCCCGCCCGAATCAAGGCCGAGCGGCGGCCGGCTTGCGTAACGAGAAAATCGACTCGGTTGCGGCGCTGACGGAGTCACGCCGCGGGGGAGCCGACACGGCTGGTAAGCGGCGAACAGCGAGGTCTGCCACCAATACTGCCGCTGCTGCGGGCGCCGACACCCTGTCCAGACTCTTCTTCTGCTCACGTACTCCCGCCTTATCACAGGACCCTGCCCTCTGTCCTGCGCCTCTTCATCAATCTCCTGCCAACTTCATCAATTTTTAATATCATCGAGCAGCCCAAGCCTCCTTCTTGTATGCCCTCTGTTCCTTTGACGACTCTTCGTCCCACGCGTTGTTCCTACACAACACATAAAGTTCTCAAAAGTATCCAGACTCCCCTATGTCCGACCGCGGTGGCCGAGCGGTTCTAGGCGCTACAGTCTGGAACCGCGCGACCGCTGCGGTCGCAGGTTCGAATCCTGCCTCGGGCATGGATATGTGTGATGTCCTTAGGTTAGTTAGGATTAAGTAGTTCTAAGTTCTAGAGGACTGAGACCTTAGAAGTTAAGTCCCATAGTGCTCAGAGCCATTTGAACTCCCCTATGTAATGTGGTACTGACCACTAGATGTAATGAGACGAGTCCCAGCAGTGTTGTGTCGTCACTAGAGAAGCGGTAATATCGGAATAGGTCCGTCACTGGTTGCAAATCAATCAGGCATACATTTCAACACTTCGAAAGCTATGATAATTAAATAGACACCCTAGCTGCAAGCAGGCGTTGATACACTTCATTGGGGACATGTTGAAAATGTGTGCCCCGACCGGGACTCGAATCCGGGATCTCCTGCTTACATGGCAGACGTTCTATCCATCTGAGCCACCGCGGGCACAGAGGATAGTGCGTCTGCAGGGACTTATCCCTTGCACGCTCCCCGTGAGATCCACATTCCCAACATGTCCACAACACTACATTCGTAGTGCGCCTAATAGATGTTTGCCCATCATACTCATTACTCGTGGCAGATTAATCTACCAAGTCCCGTACGAGTTCGGGCATAGCGTGTGCGTTCGCACAAGAAGGTCAAAGGCCGGGAACCCAAATTTTTAACTATATATGACGGTAGTATCTGTTCCCGAAAGAACAGTTACCGTCAATGACCATGCAGCTTTGCTCGAAATGAAATGATAAATAGACACCCTAGCTGCAAGCAGGCGTTGATACACTTCATTGGGGACATGTTGAAAATGTGTGCCCCGACCGGGACTCGAACCCGGGATCTCCTGCTTACATGGCAGACGCTCTATCCATCTGAGCCACCGCGGGCACAGAGGATAGTGCGTCTGCAGGGACTTATCCCTTGCAAGCTGCCCAATTCACCTGTCTGTGATGAAGGAAAACCGTAAATGAACCACGAGCAGGCAGACATCACGCACTGACGCACAGGAACGTCTAACACTGCGTAGAATGATCGTAAAGAATCGCGTGAAATCGGTGGGAGGAATCACTCGTGAGTTCCAAACAGCTACCAGCAGGTCGGCTAGCACAATGAGCGTAGGGAGTTACACATGAAACGTCCCCTTAGAAAAATTTATAAATGACTGTGCTGATAAACCTCTTACGTTATCTGATTTTCAAACAGATGAGCAAAACTGAACATACTCAGACATTTCTCTCTTTGCTTATTCTGATCATCGCTAAACTGACACACAATATTTTTTGGCGCAACGCAGTTTGACTTTCAATAATCCCTACAAAAGAATGGCCCTGACTAACAATAACCTATACCTTTCATGAATCACTTACCTCACAAAAATCGTCGTTATTCGAACTACTGCAATACAGCGAGCGCCAATACTGCCAGCTAAATAAAGGATTCTAACTACTGAAGCCACTAACTACTGATAGGCATACTTAGCAAATGAAAGATTTTGATAGAGAACAAACAACGTATTTACCTTAATAGTGTCCAAAAATCATAATATATATATATCAGTTCATGACATCCAGTCTTACAAATTTACTGTCTCTGATGGACACACGTCAAGATCATCCGCTCTCAAAACTCCGCCATCTCTCCTCACATCCACCACTGCTGGCGGCTCACCTCCAACTGCGCAACGCTACGCGCTGTTCACATCCAACTACCCAACACTACAATAGCAAATATTCCAACAATGCAAACGAGCCACAGACTTCACACAGCACAGGCAGTGATTTTCATATAGAGAGCTACGTGGCGTTACCAACATAAAAACCTAAACAGCCTACTTACACACAGAATGGGGTAGAGAGATCTGGAAGCAATTCATACGACACTAGCCAATGCTAACCAGTGCTGGAGATCGTGTAGACAGCGAAGCCACTGGACAGTGTATGACTGGCAACAAGTGATTTGGAGTGATCAACTATATGCTAGCTCGTGTTTGGCGAATGCCTGCACAGTGTTACCTGCTATAATGCGTAGCGCCAATAGTGAAGTGCAGAGGGCAACAAGTGGCAAGGTATGGAAGTCTTTTTCGTGGTTTGTATCCGCTCCCCTTATTGCGCTTAAGAAAACTCTAAAGGCCAGAGGATATGAACATATTTTACAGCAGAGCGCGTACAATAGAGGAACAGTTTGTGGATGATGATTGTTTGTTCAGCATGACAATGCACCCTACCATACAGCAGCATCTGTGATGCAACGCTTTCTCAACAATAACATTCGTAAAAAGGACTGTCCTTCCCAGATACCCGACCTTAAGCCAGTCGAACACATTTGGAATGAAGAATGTCAAATAAAACAGCCGTCTATTTTTCCAAACAAATTTTATCTGGCCATCAGTTTCCAATCCCAAAGAAAGCAGATGCTGACAGATGTGAAAATCTGTTTAATAAGTCACGGCTGCAAAATAATAACGCGAATTCTTTACAGACGAATGGAAAAACTGCTAGAAGCCGACCTCGGGGAAGATCAGTTTGGATTCCGTAGAAATGTTGGAACACGTGAGGCAATACTGACCATACGACTTATCTTAGAAAATAGATTAAGGAAAGGCAAACCTACATTTCTGGCATTTGTAGACTCAGAGAAAGCTTTTGACAATGTTGAATGGAATACTCTCTTTCAAATTCTGAAGGTGGCACGGGTAAAATATAGGGAGCGAAAGGCTATTTACAATTTGTACAGAAATCAGATGGCAGTTACAAGACTCGAGGGGCATGAAAGGGAAGCAGCGGTTGGGAATGGAGTGAGGCAGGACTGTAGCTTCTCCCCGATGTTATTCAACCTGTATATTGAGCAAGCAGTAAAGGAAAGAAAAGAAAATTCGGAGTAGGTATTAAAATCCATGGAGAAGAAATAAAAACTTTAAGGTTCGCCGATGACATTGTAATTCTGTCAGAGATAGCAAGGGACCTGGAAGAGCAGCTGAATAGAATGGACAGTGTCTTGAAAGGAGGATATAAGATGAACATCGACAAAAGCAAATCGAGGATAATGGCACGTAAACGAATTAAATCAGGTGATGCTGAGGGAATTAGATTAGGAAATGAGATGCTTAAAGTAGTAAATAAGTTTTGCTATTTGGGGAGCAACATAACTGATGATGGTCGAAGTAGAGAGAATATAAAATGTAGACTGGTAATGGCAAGTAAACCGTTTCTAAAGAAGAGGAATTTGTTAACATCGAGTATAGACTCAAGTGTCAGCAAGTCTTTTCTAAAAGTATTTGTATCGAGTGTAGCCCTGTACGAATGTGAAACATCGACGATAAATAGTTTAGACAAGAAGAGAATAGAAGTTTTCGAAATGTGGTGCTACAGAAGAATGCTGAAGATTAGATGGGTAGATCACATAACTAATGAGAAGGTATTGAATAGAATTGGAGAGAAGAGAAATTTGTGGCACAACTTGACTAGAAGAAGGGATCGGTTGGTAGGACATGTTGTGAGGCATCAAGGGATCACCAATTTAGTATTGGATGGCAGCGTGGAGGGTATAAATCGTAGAAGGAGACCAAGAGATGAATACACTAAACAGATTCAGAAGGATGTAGGTTGCAGTAGGTTCTGGGAGATGAAGAAGCTTGCACAGGATAGAGTAGCGTGAAGAGTTGCATCAAGCCGGTCTCTGGACTGAAGACCACAACAACAACATCAGTTTTCGAGAAGATTCTACCTCGGCTCAGGTCATAACAGAGGCCAGCAATACCGGTATTAGTAGATTTCTGCATGTGGTTGAAGTGATCGCTATAGCAAGCAGAAATCTGTATTGGTGGCCCCTGTTTTGACCAGAACCCAGGTGGAATCTTCCTACACATAGGTCAGGGACCTGAAGATGGCGTAGTAAATCGCCGAAACTGGTAGACAAATAAAATATGTTTGGAAACTAGAAGGGTGAGAGGTGTTTGATCTGATATCCTGTGTCGAACAGACGATTCTCTCAACCATCTCTGAAAAGAAGGAAATACAGAGACATTTGGGATGAGTTAGGATGTCGTCTTCGCCCTAGTCTCCAGCATCCAACACTGGCACCTTCTCTGGTTTGAGCTCTTCAGGAAGAATGTACTGCCACTCCTCCACAGGCATTCACACACCTCACTGAAAGTGTCTCCAGTTGACTTTTGAGTAAGCACAAACGCTAACGGTGCGTGCACTGCATATTAATGCTCACTGATACGTGCAGAATTACTTCTGTTTACACGGTGTACGGCTTTTAGAAGAAGCTGATGGTTAGTACATAATAATCTGATTGTGGTGAATCTGACTTCACTGCAGTGCACTCATTTTCGCTTTCACAGGTGAAAGATATACACTCCTGGAAATTGAAATAAGAACACCGTGAATTCATTGTCCCAGGAAGGGGAAACTTTATTGACACATTCCTGGGGTCAGATACATCACATGATCACACTGACAGAACCACAGGCACATAGACACAGGCAACAGAGCATGCACAATGTCGGCACTAGTACAGTGTATATCCACGTTTCGCAGCAATGCAGGCTGCTATTCTCCCATGGAGACGATCGTAGAGATGCTGGATGTAGTCCTGTGGAACGGCTTGCCATGCCATTTCCACCTGGCGCCTCAGTTGGACCAGCGTTCGTGCTGGACGTGCAGACCGCGTGAGACGACGCTTCATCCAGTCCCAAACATGCTCAATGGGGGACAGATCCGGAGATCTTGCTGGCCAGGGTAGTTGACTTACACCTTCTAGAGCACGTTGGGTGGCACGGGATACATGCGGACGTGCATTGTCCTGTTGGAACAGCAAGTTCCCTTGCCGGTCTAGGAATGGTAGAACGATGGGTTCGATGACGGTCTGGATGTACCGTGCACTATTCAGTGTCCCCTCGACGATCACCAGTGGTGTACGGCCAGTGTAGGAGATCGCTCCCCACACCATGATGCCGGGTGTTGGCCCTGTGTGCCTCGGTCGTATGCAGTCCTGATTGTGGCGCTCACCTGCACGGCGCCAAACACGCATACGACCATCATTGATACCAAGGCAGAAGCGACTCTCATCGCTGAAGACGACACGTCTCCATTCGTCCCTCCATTCACGCCTGTCGCGACACCACTGGAGGCGGGCTGCACGATGTTGGGGCGTGAGCGGAAGACGGCCTAACGGTGTGCGGGACCGTAGCCCAGCTTCTTGGAGACGGTTGCGAATGGTCCTCGCCGATACCCCAGGAGCAACAGTGTCCCTAATTTGCTGGGAAGTGGCGGTGCGGTCCCCTACGGCACTGCGTAGGATCCTACGGTCTTGGCGTGCATCCGTGCGTCGCTGCGGTCCGGTCCCAGGTCGACGGGCACGTGCACCTTCCGCCGACCACTGGCGACAACATCGATGTACTGTGGAGACCTCACGCCCCACGTGTTGAGCAATTCGGCGGTACGTCCACCCGGCCTCCCGCATGCCCACTATACGCCCTCGCTCAAAGTCCGTCAACTGCACATACGGTTCACGTCCACGCTGTCGCGGCATGCTACCAGTGTTAAAGACTGCGATGGAGCTCCGTATGCCACGGCAAACTGGCTGACACTGACGGCGGCGGTGCACAAATGCTGCGCAGCTAGCGCTATTCGACGGCCAACACCGCGGTTCCTGGTGTGTCCGCTGTGCCATGCGTGTGATCATTGCTTGTACAGCGCTCTCGCAGTGTCCGGAGCAAGTATGGTGGGTCTGACACACCGGTGTCAATGTGTTCTTTTTTCCATTTCCAGGAGTGTATTTTCATGAAACTCGTTGAACATACTAAAAAGTCGATCAAAACTGCCGTTGGGCCCTTTGTAAACGTGAACGCGAAAATGAAATCCGACAGTTAAACTTTCTTGATCTCACACTTACGATAGTAGACGACAAAATTAGATTCAATATCTTCCTTAAAGAAACCAGTTCTGATCAATACCATTCTCTTCAGTACACCCGCATTCTCATAAGATGGCCGTTTTTCATTAGCTAGTCATAGAGCCACCTCCACTCCCCCTTGCTAGTGAAAATCTCAATTCTGAAACCAATCTGATTAAAACTGTTGCTGTCAATAATGGCTATGATCCTTCTATAGTGGATAGTATTTTTAGTAGGAAAACCAGTGACAGAATCGCGAACCTAGGCCTTTCTAATAATGAACCTAATGAAGAGAAAAAAATTTTCTCTATACCATTTCTAGGTTCAATTTCTTACAGGATACAACGTCTGCTTCAAAATAAATATAGCTGTAGAGTAGCCTTTTCCACTAATAATTCTTTAAAAAGTAAGATCATACATAATTTGAAACCTACGCTTTCCCCTTCGCACAATTCTGGTGTTTATAAAATATTTGCATTAATTGTCCTGCCCATTACATAGGCCGAAGAGGCCGAGCTATTTCGATAAGATTCAAGGAATACCTTCTAGGCAAAAAAGGCACACAATTCAACTTTCGCTGACCATTTGTTAATCACAGGCCATAATCCTAAAGATGCAAAAGACGTCCAGCTCTTGCACTCGGAGAAAAAAGGCATTAGGCTTAACATCTTAGAAGAGCTAGAGATTTTTAAACACCTATTTCTGAAGGACGGTCTCATTCTTAACGAACAGTTGCAATTACTCAACAAAAACTTTTTTCAAGGTATAGACTGCCAACTAAAAACGGTCTGAATGGTGATACTCTCCTCAATGTAGTCTCTTAAACATCCTTTTCCCTTCTATTTTCACGTTTTCTTTGTACATTTCTTCAACAGTATTTTCTTGTGTAAAATAAGACTGTTACGGTATGTTGTAACTTTCATGCACTGGGCCCTGTTGTTACCTGTAATATTTAAAATTATCTTTGCAATGCGTCATTTGCTCTTGTCTGTAATTCGATTACTTCTTGCTAGATGGTGCGAATCTGTTTTCGTGTCCAACTCGGGGCTGCCGGTTAGCCGTCTAGTGTGGCGGTAGCAGCAGTGTTGATGCAGTTCTTGGCCCTAAGAGACCTCGCGGCTGCCATTGTATTTCCATGGAATATTTTATCCAGTTGACAAACATGTTACATTTTTACATTTTAGTTTTTATTCTTGTGACAATTTCTGTTTGACGAGAGCACTTTTCCTCAGATGTTTTTCACACATGAGCCGCGCGGGATTAGCCGAGCGGTCTTAGGCGCTGCAGTCATGGACTTTGCGGCTGGTCCCGGCGGAGGTTCGAGTCCTCCCTCGGGCATGGGTGTGTGTGTGTTTGTCCTTAGGATAATTTAGGTTAAGTAGTGTGTAAGCTTAGGAACTGATGACCTTAGCAGTTAAGTCCCATAAAATTTCACACACATTTTTTTCACCCATTGTGTGATTACGTGTTAAGTACACTTTTTGTACATTTTATGGAAGTAATCTTATTAAGTATATTGTATTTCAAGCCATGTCATTATATTTTCTATGTAATCCTATGTAAATGTTATTCCGATGAAGACTGCCTTAGTACTGACGAAACCACGATCGATTTGACAATAATTTTGTGCAACCGTTTTGTTGAACTGGTTAAATCAAAATTATATCGTGAATATCAAGACTCCAGTAAAACATCAAATCACCGAAATCACTGCGGCCGGAAAAAGATCCTGTAAGAACGGGACCAACGACGACAGAAGAGAATTGTTCAGCATGACAGAAGTGCAACCCTTCCGCAACTTTCTCGTACTCTTACGGATTTATGGGCAGCCCTGCAGAATGCATGGCGTCGGTTCCCTCGAGTATTACTTCAGACATTATTGGAGTCCATGTGACGTCGTGTTGCGGAACTTCTGTGACCTCGCGGGGGCCCTACATGATACTAGGCAGGTGTACCTGTTTCTTTGGTTCTTCAGTGTAGGTACCCGAAAGCTGAAGAATGCGGGACGTGGATTACAATTACGAAGTACTTAAATTGGTTCGATAATATAGATAATGTGGCAACGCAAACCACAGACTGCGATTTATTGGCAGAACATTAGGAAGCTCAATAGTCTAATAAAGAGACTGCTTACACGGCGCTGCTCCGCCCTCCTCTAGAGTACTGCTACGCGCTGTGGGATAGACATCAGATGGGACTGACAGAGGACATAGACAAGGTTCAAAGGAGGGCAGTTCGTTATGTATTATCGCTAAATAGTGGAGAGAGTGCCACAGACGCAATACATGAACTGGGGCAGTAATCACTGAAACAAAGGCGTTTTTCGTTGCTCTAGTAATTTCTCATAAAATTTCAGTCAGCAACATTCTCCTCCGTTTATGAAAATATTCTGTTCGTACCGAGCTACACAGGGAGAAGTGGTGATCATGATAAAATGAGAGAAATCAGAGCTGACATGTAAAGATTTACCAGAAGTAGAAGTATGAAACTGGAATTTGTCTATAGATGGTGGCAGTCGTCAGTGTAGGAGCCTTGAGACCGCGTCTGCAGCTCCAACTGCTTCCTGTAACGGCTGACGACGAATGTCAGCACACAGTAACCCAAGTTTGCCGGCCGCGGTGGCCCAGAGGTTCTAGGCGCTTCAGTCTGGAACCGCGCGACTGCTACGGTCGCAGGTTTGAATCCTGCCTCGGGCATGGATGTGTGTGATGTCCTTAGGTTAGTTAGGTTTAAGTAGTTCTAAGTTCTAGGGGACTGATGACCTCAGATGTTAAGTCCCATAGTGCTCAGAGCCATTTGAACCATTTTTGAACCCAAGTTTCATACATCTGTATCTGTTTCAAACACGTAAACGTTTCGACTTTTGTGTCTACGAACTACAATCTGCGAACAGCATTCGTTTTCTGTTATCATTTGAAGAAAACTGCTGCAGAATCGCATCGAATGCTTGTCGAAGCTTCCGGCGAACATGCTCTTGGGAAAACGCAATGTTTTGAGTGGTTAAAAAATTCCAAAGTGATGGTTTTGATGTGGGAAACGACGAGCGCGTGAAACCACCGAAAAGGTTCGAAGACAACAAATTGCAGGCCTTATTGGATGAAGAAATGGCTCTGAGCACTATGGGACTTAACATCTGAGGTCATCAGTCCCCTAGAACTTAGAACTACTTAGACCTAACTAACCTAAGGACGTCACACACATCCATGCCCGAGGCAGGATTCGAAACTGCGACCGTAGCGGTCGCGCGGCTCTAGACTGAAGCGCCAAGAGCCGCTCGGCCACACATGCCGGCTTGGATGAAGATGATACTCAACTCAACAGGAACTCGCGGAACAGTTAAATGTGACGCAGAAAGCTGTTTCTCTTCGGTTGAAAACTATGGGAAAGGTCCAGAAAATGGGAAAATGGGTTCCGCATGAATTGAACGGAAGACAGCAACCAAATCGAAAGATCACTTGTGAAATGCTGCACGCCATGAAAAGTCGTTTCTGCATTGAATAGTAACAGGTGATGAAAAATGGATATAATTTGAGAATTATAACTGCCATAAATCATGGGTGAATCCAGTCAAACCATCGACATCCGCTGCAAGCCCAAATTGCTTTGGAAAGAACACAATGCTACGTGTTTGGTGGGATCAGAAGGGTTTCATCAATTATGAGCTGCTAAAACCTGGTGACACTGTTAACACTGATCGCTACCAACAGCAAATGATCGATTGAAATTGAGAATTACGCGAAAAACGCTCGGAATATGGAAAAAGGCAACACATGTAAGTAGGCTGTTTATGTTTTCTTATTGGCAACGTTACATAGCGCTCTGTATGAAAATCACTGGGTGTGCTGTGTGCAGTCTGTGGCTAGTTTGCATTGTTGTCTACCATTGTTGTGTTGGGCAGCGGCAGCTGGATGTGAACAGCGCGTAGCGTTGCGCAGTTGGAGGTGAGCCGCCAGCAGTGGTGGATGTGGGGAGAGAGATGGCGGAGTTTCGAAATTTTTAAAATTGGATGTCATGAACTGCTATGTATATTATGAGTTTTCAACATTATTAAGGTAAATACATTGTTTGTTCTCTATTAAAATCTTTCATTTGCTAACTATGCCTATCAGTAGTTAGTGCCTTCAGTAGTTTGAATCTTTTATTTAGCTGGCAGTAGTGGCGCTCGCTGTATTGCAGTAGCTTGAGTAGCGAAGATTTTTTGTGAGGTAAGTGATTTGTGAAAGGTATAGGTTAATGTTAGTCAGGGCCATTCTTTTGTAGGGATTTTTGAAAGTCAGATTGCGTTGCGCTAACAAACTATTGTGTGTCAGGATAAGCACAGTCTCGTGTATAACTGTTAAAAAGGGGACGTTTCATATGTCGACCCTTAGCCGAGGATACCTCACTGGAATCTTCTGATTTTTTCTTGTAGTTTGTGTAATTAGTGTAGCTTTTGTTTATTACTAGCGCGTAATTATAGAGAGAATTTCCTTTGTAGTTCTAGTTTTTCATTGTTGTACAGTAAAACAGTTGTGGCATGCATGTAGATTTGCAGCAAGTACTTCGCAGCTGCGCTTGCAATTAACTAGATATTATTTTCAGTGCTATGTTCATGTGTTCCCCTATTTTTGCTCTTCAAATTGTGTTTTTCTGTGTTGTCGTGTGAAATATTGTGACAATAATGGCGTGTGAAAAACGTAACACTAGGCTCCAAAGTAAACTGAGAAATGACAGCGAAGACGAAAGCAGTGTGTTAGCGCCACCGTGTAATGAATTAACTAATATTCAAAGTAGTAATTTGGTAATTGTGCATAGGGAAATGGAGCGGGTGGCAAATAATGGTGTAGACAGTGAAACAATTAGTGAACAGGGAAGCATTACCGATCGATCGGTCGGCAACAGCTCGCCTCAGGAATACGAAATGACAGGACACAATCTTGCAAATACTGCAGATTCAGGTTTTGGGTCCTCACCGTTATCTCAAATAAGTCAAGACACATTTTCTGCTCGTCAAAATGTAAATGTTGCCGGTGCAAATGCAGTGCCGAAAAGCATAGAGGAACCGATTCCAGACACTAACACATTATTATTGCAATTAATGCAGCAAATGAAACAAAATCAGAGACAAACACAGCAACAGTTAGACACAATGGAACAAAATCTTCAAAAGTTAGACACAATGGAACAAAATCAGAGACAAACACAGCAAAAGCTTCAAAAGTTAGACACAATGGAACAAAATCTTCGGAAGTTAGACACCACACTTGAACAAACTCGTGAAGATTTAACTAATGAGTTACATAACATTGAATCGAAATGTCAAAAAGTCTGTAATGACGTAAAAACACAAATTTGTGAGCATTTTCAACCTATTTTTTCGCGGCATGAAAATGCATTACAGAATCACGAAGCAGCCATAAAAGAACTGCAAACTATTGTTCATGGAAATCACGACACCTTGCAAGCTAAAATTGACTCAGTTGCATCTACCGATTCGGTTACGAAACTTGCAAAAACTCAAGAAAACTTAAAGGACACAGTAGATACGATTTCAACACAAATGGACACTCTCAAACTTGGTTCAGAAAAACACACTGAGGAAATAAGTACACTATCGGAGAAAGTAGCCGAACTTTCGGATCAGTTCACTAACTTATCTGCAAAGGTAGATGATGATCTGAATGACACAAGACCTGTAGCCATCACTGACACAGAAGAGTATGAACAAATTAAGAAATTCAAACAAAATCAGAATCAAATTAATACGCAATACAAAAGAGAAATCCGGGAAGTACAAGATCAGTTGGCACAAGTAATACAAAAATTTCATATTTCAGAGGACACTCGCGCTCCAACACGGGAAGAGGAACTTAGAAATACGGAAAAGCCACAAAATAATAACACAGGACACTTCGGAAATTATGAAAGAAATTGGCAAGGCACACCGAATTTTGAGATGGAACCGCCGAAACGACGTAATAATGACCGACATGCGACTCGCCGACATGATGATTTTGACTATAAGCTGTTCATTACTACACGTAAATTCAAAACATTTAAGAATTCCGGCAACGACATTCATCCACAAGCGTGGCTTCATCAATCCTCTCATTGTTTTCCTCCCAACTGGTCATTAGAGCACAGATTAGAATTTATGTGTGGCTACTTAGAGAATGAACCAGCTGTAAGAATGCGGTCGGTCATTCACGATTGCCACAGTGAAGGAGAGTTTTACCATGCCTTCCTCTCAGCATATTGGTCTCAAGCCACACAAGACCGAGTAAAACATAGCATCATAATGATGAAACGTTTCGAACAATCTGAATTTTCCAGTCTTATGAAATATTTTGAAGACATGTTGCATAAGAATCAGTATCTTTCAAACCCATACAGCCCCTCAGAACTCATCCGCATTTGCTTAATCAAACTGCCTGAACATTTACGACATATTATTTTGGCAGGACGTTGCAAATACGACATTGAAGCATTTCAGGGACTCTTACAAGAATTAGAAATTGACACTGACAATCGCGGAACGCGAAACCAGGAACACAACAATTACAGGTCACATCCGTCGCAATTCCGCGATGAAAGAAGTAATAACTGGACACGACAAGGCTATTCTCACAACACAAATCGTGACCAAAACAGACACCACCCGTATGACAACCGTTGGCAGAGTAGTAATAACTACAGAGAAAGATCGCATTTCCATAGTAATGAATGTGACAGAGATAGCCATAGAAACAGACAATATGGGAACCAGAATAATTATTACCAAGGGAGACAGAATAACTTCAGACGCAATGGTCCACCATGCAGTTACGATTCCAGGAGAAATTCTCCACCACATGACAGAGAGAAAAGAAACTATGTAAACTACCGACATAACGACAGACCTGAATTTCATCAGAACTGGCGGGATTCTAACAGAGCAGGGCCCTCTCAGCAAGGCGAATTTGTAGAAGTTAGGTCTCCTAATCCCAATAACGACGCACGCCAACAAAGAGACAGACAATGACTCGCACCGCAGGCAGTCGCTTGCGCCGGCTGGTTCAGAGAAAAATAACATAGACGCTAACCTTGAGAAAAATTCCAGTATTCTTTACCGACGTATACCGCATGATAATTGCGTTGAAGTTGAAACTCTGTGTGCTAGGAAGAGTAAAGGATTGCATCACATTTCACATGTAAAACCGTTTATTGAAAGATAATATGCTTTTTAACTTTGTCTTTGCCATAAAACGTTTTACTTCACATTTCTAGTATGCTTTGTCAGACTTAGAATCTGTTAATATGCAACAATGTTTGTGTTGTGTCTAGACCATACAGCCCAGACACATTGCTGTAGCCGATAGGGCACGCAAGGCTAACGCAGATGGGCGTGAAGTCTGGAACATGAGACTTATAAATGCACTAAAGAAAAATACATAGCTTTTTTAATACTTAACTTTATTCTCTTGTTGGAATGCATCTCTCCTGCATACTCGTAAGCTATTGGCACTGATACAAATGGCGCCTTGCTAGGTGGTCGCCATTTAACTTAGCAGAGGGCTATTCTACTGTCTATCTCTCGGCAAATGAGAGCAAGGCTTAGCACGTCCAATCGCTAACTATGTTGTCCGTACAACTGGGGACGAAGTCTCCTCAGTCTCTCGAGACCTGCCTTGTGGTGGCGCTAGGTTTGCGATCCCACAGTGGCGACACGCGGGTCCGACATGTACTACAGGACCGCGGCCGATTTAAGTTACCACCTAGCAAGTGTGGTGTCTAGCGGTGACACCACAGTTTGAAGTTAAATATCCAGTCAAGAACCAAGAGAACTTATTTAAACATAAATTACGAATACATTGTTATTGTGAACAGATGACACAGTGTTATTGTGTGTGTACATTCTTGCTTGTTAGTTGCTCGATTACGTAACGGCTATAAGGCTTACATACTTAGAACATATACTGCTAATGAGATTTTAATGCAACATTTTGGTTTACTTGAAGATACATTCTGGATTTAAAGTACTTTCTGTGAGATACCAGATGACACAGTGGTTAGTTTATGTGACAACTACACGGTTTTATCACGATGCTACTAATGACTGACAATTTACAATGTTGCTTTTGCGGTGTTTCTGTTTTATATCTGCACAGTTTTTCTGCATTATTCTGGAAAGTAAAACATGTTTTAGTAGTAACTTTTGTGGTATAGCAACAATGAGACAGCCTTTTTCGTGGCACAGCAATACGTTACTGTACAGTACTTTCTCCATCACACCAATAAGCATAATAACTAAGATATCTATACACAAAGCATTTCACTTTTGTTTATCATGAGGTAAGTACATTGACTTCTGCAGAACTTAGCTTTCGGAGGACGATAACTACGACACTTCCACAGAGATTGTCTTACAACAAGACGCACAGTTTAGCGCTACAGTACACGTATTTGAGTGATTAATTTCGCACTTATATCATTTATTTTTTTTAAGATATTTGAAGTGCAATGATACAAGGGTTTTCCGTGATACATTTCATTCCATTGCTGTAATCTGTAACACCTGAGAGTATAATTACATTAATCCTCAGGGGGTACACGCTTACTTTGTGTACCATGTGTTTGGCAAGCACAAGGAGCCCTAGCTAATATGGTATTTGCTTACACAACTTTACACATCGGTACCATATTTCTCTAACACAGAATTACACAGCTATCTGATCATTTAACAGAGAAAGAATTTTTTTTTTACTACATCAGTGACAGATATTTACGTAATTACACAATTGGATAACTTCACACTTATGAAATTGTATTTTGTCTGTACTTTCTGAAATGCTCATATTTTTCTGGAACCATTGTGATACTATGAGAGCTTTGAATGATATATTTGATATGGGATTATGATTTTTATAGTACGTTTGAGGTGGATGACACTATTTAAATGAGCAGAGAATTTTTTTAGATTTTGAAGTTATTGCAGAAAGCTACGACGTTTTTGAGATTTGACTGAGGTGTTATGATGTTATTTTTACGACGACGATGTGTATTATGCTGCTGAGGTATGTTTATGGTCAATAAGCTGATGCTATATGAGGAATTTGATTATGCTACGTATCTGTTATGATGAAGTATTGAAGTGTCGACGAATATTTATATGTGTAATAAGGTAAGGAGTAATGAATAGTGGTTAGGGACTCTGACTTGTGAAAAAGGATGTTGGAAACCAAGAATCGTACTTAAAGAGTTGTGAAATGTGTGTAAATGCGTGAATGTATCGCAATGCCAGCGAAAATTTTTTGGACACTGTTATATTCATAAGATTTTGTTTCTACAGATTTGCAACGCAAATTCTCGAACTGTGAAACTTTTTTATATGAGACTGTCACTGTAGTGCAAACTGCTGTCGTAAATATTTCAGTAAGAAAGGTAAGTGACCTTGACGTAATGCGTTTTGGACGCCCAGCTGAGAGGTAGTCGTCTGACAAAAGAAAGCCATTAGGTGCAAAAAAAAAAAAAAAAAGAGGCCATTATCCTCGCTATTGACATTTCTTTGTCGAAAGCATCGCAAATACGACACGCTCAAACTTGAAAACATATGATAACACTGTGGCGCTCTTAATTTATTATATTTACTGAAAAGTCTAATGAAATGACGAGAAATATTTTATGTCTATACACCTGATTATGACTACTGTCTTTCTAGTTGAGAGATTTTCTGTACTACCTTATGAAATGCCATATGGCTAATGAATGATGTTTCATGCCGTCCTTGGTACATATTTGCTCATTTTCTTTAATATCTAGTTTCTAGCTGCACTGCAGCATTGGTTAAAATAAAATTTAATATATGTACTAATATAGTTATTTTATGCCTACAGATCCAGTCAATAAGAAATTTATGATCTACTTCCAAGAAAACGAGGGCACATAAATAGACATTTCCCTTCACAGGAATTGCATAAATAATTTCTTTACGATTTGGTAACTTATCTGCTAGTGTAAGTTCTCATGATGCATCACTCTAGTGTTAAGATGTGACATAGGTATTAGACATGGCCATTTTTAGTGTAATATTTTTTCTGCTTGAGCTATGTCATGTTTAGATATAAGTTTTTGCATTGCTGCTGCTGTTTGCCAGGCATAGTGTTACTGAATTTGACTTTGTGTTACTCTGCTAAGCCAGTTTACTACTGATTTATTTTTCTTGTTTGCTGCTCATTGCCTTATATTAGTCGTAATATTGCAATTGATTTGCCAATGTCCATTTTTTTGTCATTGCTGTTTGTGTTATTTGTTTTGTGCTGCTGCATTGCCTCGTCACTTAGTTTAGCATCTGAGCTCAGTAGATTTAAGTTAGCTTAAGAGGGGGTAGCCTATAAGAGAATGAGTTGCGATGAATTTGAAGAAATGCACTGAGAGGTTATACGAGAAAAGTAGAGAAAGCAGGTATAGATAGGACTTTTGGAAATAATGAAGAACGAAGGGAGATCTCCGAGAAGTAAAGAAAGTTTTGTTTGCAAAATACTGCAGTAAAACAAACCCTGTCCTTTCCTTGTGTTATCCCACTATGTGTTTGTGTACTCTTGTATATTTGTGTTTTTCCTGTCTTTATGTGTTTAGCTGATGTTGTTCTGTTGTAGAATTTTTCTAATACTGTGTTATTTACTTTGTAAAGATGTTTAGACATTATTTATTCTGTTTTGTTTTCATGCTCATGTGTGAAGTTGATGTTTCGAAAGTCATTCTGATCTTTTATGTATGTACTCATGTCATAATTCCTGTAACACTGATGTATATGTTATTTCGATTCTTTTGTAAGCCCCTATTACTACAAATGTTATCTGTATTGTTATGTTCTTTAATGATGTATTTTGTACCTTTGTAATTGTATTCTTATGTTATACAATTGTAATTGACACCAGTTCATCAATTTAAGTAACTTTAAGTTCCATTTCACTGCACACGTTTCTGTTGGTCATAGTATATGGACAATATGTGAGAAGTAGGGACTGTTAGTGTTTGCACGTGTGTTAAAAATTCAGCAAGGGACTGGATAACAGCATTGCTGGTTCTAAGGACAATTCCAAAAACTTTGTGAGTGCAAAAGTGGTGGTTACGGACTTGCTATATTGTCTACAAGACTCTTCGAGGGTGATTGTGCACCTGCACAGTCACAGCAGATGGCTGCTGGCCATCTCTACAATGACTACAGTGGGTCTGCATCTTTGATGACCCACCAATACCGTTATTTCTACAAGGACTACAGTGGGTCTACACCTTTGATGACTCACCAATACCATTATTTCTACAAGGACTTCAGTGGGTCTGCACCTCTGGTGGCCCACCAATACCATACTCTCTACCAGGACTACAGTGGGTCTACTCTGTGATGACCTACCTACCAATATTCTTCAAAACGTCGAATGACTCTGCTGTGGGTTTGCTCTGTTGTGGCCCATTATCTGTCAGCATGTCAAGAGTCAGCACTGTCTTTCTGTTGGACGACACTACTTCTTCAAGACTGCGTGGAAATCCACTACTTCCGTGTGCATTTTCTTTTACTGCTCAGACTTTGAGAAAAACACTGCAATGTTACTGTGATGAATGATCCGGACTGTCTTTATGGACTGTGAGAAAATTTTAGCTTTTGACCAACGTTGTATTAATAAGTGTGTGCATATTTCTTACTGTAATTATGAAAAATTTTTTTCAAATCTGTATTGGCCAGTCCACAAAACAATTTGTAAAATTTTTTGTGGGGAGCATGGGGGCTATGTAAGTAGGCTGTTTATGTTTTCTTATTGGCAACGTTACATAGCGCTCTGTATGAAAATCACTGGGTGTGCTGTGTGCAGTCTGTGGCTAGTTTGCATTGTTGTCTGCAATTGTTGAGTTGGGCAGCGGCAGCTGGATGTGAACAGCGCGTAGCGTTGCACAGTTGGAGGTGAGCCGCCAGCAGTGGTGGATGTGGGGAGAGAGATGGCGGAGTTTTGAAATTTTTAAAATTGGATGTCATGAACTGCTATGTATATTATGAGTTTTCAACATTATTAAGGTAAATACATTGTTTGTTCTCTATTAAAATCTTTCATTTGCTAACTATGCCTATCAGTAGTTAGTGCCTTCAGTAGTTTGAATCTTTTATTTAGCTGGCAGTAGTGGCGCTCGCTGTATTGCAGTAGCTTGAGTAGCGAAGATTTTTTGTGAGGTAAGTGATTTGTGAAAGGTATAGGTTAATGTTAGTCAGGGCCATTCTTTTGTAGGGATTTTTGAAAGTCAGATTGCGTTGCGCTAACAAACTATTGTGTGTCAGGATAAGCACAGTCTCGTGTATAATTGTTAAAAAGGGGACGTTTCACACAAAGTCGTATTGCTCCACGATAACGCCCCATCACAGACAGCAAAATGGGCCAGGGAAACGATCGAATCGTTCAATTGGGAAATACTAGGGCAAGCGGCTTATTCTCCAGACTTGGTTCCGTCAGATTATCATCTATTTGCATCCCTGGGACTCGCTCTCGCTGAACAATGCTTCAATTCGTACGAAAATGTACAAAAATGGCTCACTGGTTCGCTTCAAAAGAAGAACTGTTTTTTTGGTGTGGCATTCATAGCCTACCGAAGAGGTGAGAGAAATGTATAAATAGCAATGGAGATTATTTTGAATAAAGTATAGTTTATCAGTTTCAGACAACCAATTTCCGGTTTCATATTCCTACACCTGGTAAGCGCTCGTTTTCCCGCGAGCCGTTCGAGAGAGGAACGGTAGAGAAATATCTTGAAGGTGGTTCGATGAACCTTCTGCCGGGCACTTAATTGTGATTTCCAGAGTGCTCAAGTAGATTACAGTACGGTTCTTGTAGTCAAAAGGAATAAATATCACAGAGATTCACCGTGAAATTCTGGCAGTGTACGGACCACATGCAGTGTCGCGCCCAGGCGTAGTGAAATGTAGCCAAGAGTGCGACCGAGGCCGCACAGAGGTGCGTGATGCTGACAGGGAAGTGTAGATCTAGCAACACGGGGTTTCCGTCTTTTCGACAAGACGAAACAACATCTGGCGAATCGGAGACACTTTCCAACCATGAGGAAGTTCACACAGCGCTTCTCGAACGGCTCCGTAACGAAGGACGGAATTTCTATCGTCGACGAATCGAAAAACAGTAGAATGTTTCGACAGTTAGTTACAGAGATTTGGTGAAGTGTTGAAAAATAGTGCCATGTATCTGTGTCGCTTAGTGCAGCATTCAATCCAAGTTAGTTCGCCTGCCGTAATACTCCGTAGCTTTCTTTTTGAAGTGGGCTCGTATACAAGCGGCGCAGAGACGAATGTGGAAGCATTCTAGCAGAAACATGGTTACTAAACGAAGGAATGCCCTCGTTATCTCCCCCTCCTTCGTTCTTCCGTCTATTGTCCCAGCCCAAGCAATTACTAAACTTAATCTTTTATGGAGATTTGAGAGGAGCGAAGATTACAATAAATTTTCAAGTTTACTTAGCCTGTCATGTTGAGATGGCTCCAGTTCTTCTCGTCTAGCGGTCTCATTCTTTGAGTTGAAAATCTAACATCATGTCCTCAGGGTTGGTTTGAACTAAATGAATTGGAAGACTGTTGCTGCAGCATATTTTTTTACGTAAATATATTTTCCACAGATTTTCTCACATTTTAGTATATCAGACGCTATTTTGATTTTTCACATTAACAAAGTCGAAATTACATTGTTCGCAGCTATTATACAGAAATATGTCCGATCACATCAGAGGCAAGCTTACGACTCTCACACTCTGCGGAAATAACAATATTCCAAAGGGTTTACAATTTTCGCTAACAAATGAACTCATACTAGCTTTCGTTAAATTATTAATTTCGATTATTATTTCATAAATGAATTCAGAAGTAAACATAGTAATCAGGAGAGGACTGCGTAATTAATAATAGAAATTTTAAGAGTGGAAATAATTCGTAATTTCAAATGTTTCTAAAAAAAATAATTTTAACTTTGCATTGAGAACTAGTACTTACCGATTATAACATCGAAACTAAAATGTTTTATAAAGTAATTCCTTTTCATAAATTTTAACTTGAAATATAACATACTATGTTTCAGAAAAGGAACTGAGATAATACTGACCTGTCCAAAATTCGAAAAATAATACTGGTATCTATAACTACTGTTGAGGAAAAGTAATTCTAGAGGAGAATGTTACGTTACGTACTGACATAACCCACTAAGGACTCACTGTCGAGGCCAGAGCATCGGAACTATCGTCTCGGAAAGGGCAAAACTGGTCGGCTGTTCGCATGCTGCTGTGGTGAGCATCTGTGGAAAGTGGCTGAAGGGCAGTGAAACCACGAGTGGTCGACAAGGTGTTGGACGTGGATGTCGGAGGCTCGCTCATTTGGTAAAGTAGTACAGCCGGCGATCTGTGGCAGATCTCCGGACTGAGTGCAATGCTGGTGCAGGTGTAACTGCCTCTGAGCACACCATCCTTGAACATGGAGCTCTACAGCAGACGACTTCTATGTCTTTCCATGTTGACCCAACGACATCATCAGTTACGATTGCAGTCGCCACGGGATCATCGAGACTGGAGAGTATATCGATAGAAACGTACCGCCCGTCCGGATGAACCACGTTTCTTGTTACCCCACGTCGATGGTCGAGTCGGTTAAAGGCTTCTGGAAGATCTGTACACCGTGCCACGGACAGAGCCTGGTGGGAAACATTATTACGCTATATGGGACATTCACCTCAGCTTCCGTCCGTCCTGTGGTAGGAACTGAAGGCACTGTGACAGCTGCAGACTATCTGAAGATGATTACGGAGCTCCTGCATCCCTTAAAGCCTGATTCCTTTCCCCACGGCGCTGGTGTCTTCCAGCTGTCCCTGTCACAAAGACAGAACTACGCTACAGTTTTTTGAGGAGCTTCGTGATGAACTCTCGTTTGCCAATTCGGCACCGAAATCCCTGATCTGAACCATATGGAAAGCGTGAGGGATGCTATCAGGCACCAACTCTGGGCCCGGAAACCGCAAGCCTGCAATTTACGGGCATTTCGTGAGCTGTGGGTACACATCTGCTGCTACATACGTCCAGAAATGTACCAAGCACTTATCGTGTCCATGCCAGGCAGAATCGCTGCAGTGCTGAGTTCTAAAGGGGGGGGGGGGTCCAGCTCGCTAATAATCAGGTGCTCATAACGTTTTAGCTCATTAGGGCGTGTACAGGCATCTACATACTTAATGGTCTAGTTCAGGGCTTAACAACTGGCCGGATTTGAGCGCGAGTACTCGCGTCTGCTCAGGCACGTGCTCGCGAGCAGGTGCAAGGTCGCGGAGTAGGAAGGGAGGGGAGGGAGGGGAAATGCGCGCGCACGTTTGAATGTGATCTCGCGTTCTTAGCAGATTTAACTAGTCATCTGAATGCTTTGAACATTTTACTACAAGGTAAAGATCTGCTAATTACTCATTTCATAGATCGAATACGAGCTTTTAAAATGAAATTGACACTTTGGGTGAGTCAGCTGGAAACAGGAAACCTAGCTCATTTTCCTTAAATTATCATCCATGCAAGATGTTCACAAAGACTGTGAACGTTATTCACATAGTTTAGTTGATCAGCGCTTTCAAGATCTGGCAGCACTAGACAGTGATTTTGATCTGTTCTCTCCATATTCAGCGAATATTTAAGAGATTCGTCCTGGGCTGCAGCAAGAAATTATTGACCTGCAGTGTGACAGAGAATACAGAGACAAATTTCAGAACAAGAAAAACATTTTGGAATTCTACAGACACTTCCCTCAGGATATATTTCCTCGTTTGCACAAACTGGCGGCTACAATAATATCAATGTTCGGTTCCACGTATGTTTGTGAACAACTGTTCTCTGCAATGAAATGTAACAAGACGCGCCTGAAAAACGCATTGTCTGATCGAAATTTAAACTGCACGCTGCGCCTAAAATGCACAAGAACAATTACTCCGAACATAGACGCAATTGTAAAGGGCAAGAAGTACAAGATAACCGAGAATCCCACACTTCAGTGACACCTTTTATTGTGTAACAGTTCACAAATTAATGCGAATGTAGAGGCATACACTAAGCTAATAAAATTATGTGGCATGTGTACATTCTCCTTTATTTGTTTCATTTGTCGCAGTAATAATTCGTGAGTGATATCCCTGTAGGTGGCCGCGGATTTACATTGACTGGCGGCAGCTGTTGTGTGCCCCACGTGACTTTCCCCACTCTCCGCTCTGGTCCGGTAGTGGGGATAGCGTGCTCGCGCTGCTCAGTGCTCGCGCCTTGCTGCTCACAGCTTGCTCTGCGAGCACGTATGTTGTGAAGCCCTGGTCTAGTTGGACAAAGACTGGACAGGTAGTCAGCAGTGGCCTCTTGGTACGAACCATCATGCCATTTGCATGACGTAATTTACGGAAACCATGCCAAATGTAACCAAGTCGGTCACATGTGGATTACAGCATCCATCCTCTCGCATAAAAGGCCAGTCCACTCAAAACACAAAACATCATTTGATTTATCCTTACAGTACAACACTATTTTTAGTATACGTCCTTACAAAGACGTTTTGTAAAAATGTAGTGCTACACTGTTCACTTACCTCTCAATACCAATCACTACTCGCCCTACACAAACGATACGCACAACGTAGAAACATAGCGCTACGTTGTTTATTCATGATATACGTCACAGTGACGACAGTACTTTAAATTTATTTAATACACACTGAAGAGCCAAAGAAAATGGTACACGTCCATAATACCGTGTAGGGCCCCCGCGAGCATGCAAAGGTGCAGCAACACGACGTGGCTTGGATTCGACTAATGTCTGAAGTAGTGCTGGAGGGAAATGACACCATGAATTCTGCAGGGCTGTACATAAATCAGTAAGACTACTAGAGGGTGGAGATCTCTTCCGAACAGCACGCTGAAAGGCATTCCAGATATGCTCGATAATGTTCATGTCTGGGGAGTTTGGTGGCCAGTGGAAGTGTTTAAACAGAGAAGAGTGTTCCTGGAGCCACTCTGTAGCAATTCTGAACGTGTGGGGCGTCGCATTTTCCTGCTGGAATTGCCCCAGTCCGTCGGAAAGAACAATAGATATGAATGGAAGCAGGTGATCAGACAGGATGCTTACGTACGTGCCACCTGTCAGAGTCGTATCACGTTTCCAGTCATCGGCAGTCCAATGTCGGTGTTGATGGGCCCAGACGAGGTGTAAAGCTTTGTGTCACGCAGTCATCAAGGATGCACGAATGGGCCTTCGTCTGCGAAAGCCCATATCGATGATGTTTCGTTGAATGATTCGCACGCTGACACTAGCTGATGGCCCAGCATTGAAATCTGCCGCAATTTGTGGAAGGGTTGCACTTCTGTCACGTTGAACGATTCTCTTCAGTCGCCGTTGGTCCCGTTCTTGCAGGATCTTTTTCCGGCCGCAGCGACGTCGGAGATTTGACGTTTTACCGGATTCCTGATATTCACGGTGCACTCGTGAAATGGTCGTATGGGAAAATCCCCTCTTCATCGCTACCTCGGAGATGCTGTGCCCCATCGCTCGTGCGCCGACTAGAACACCACGTTAAAACTCACATCTTGATAACCTGCCATTCCGATCCAACAAATGCGCCAGACACTTGTTGTCTTACATACGCGTTTCCGTCCGCAGCGCCGTTTTCTGCATGTTTACATATTTCTGAATTTGAATGCGCATGATTATACGAGTTTCTTTGGAGCTTCAGTATATGCTTCCAGTTGACGGGCCGTTTTTTCACAAGCACACTGTGGTACACGTGTTATCCGTATCGCAGCATCGCGTCACGTGCCTGCTTCGACAGCAGGCGGGATATAATTTCGCGCTGGGCAGCAGTCGTAATGTTGTAGACTATCAGTGTGTGTTGTAACTGGAATGACGCACCAGCTCCGTAAAAGTGGCTTACGAGCTATCTGAGGAACTCCAAATTAGCAAAGGCCTTCGTCAGCGAAGTTACTGGCTCTCCTGTTGTTTAAAGTTCACGTGGAAGAAGTATTACAGACGTGAAGAAGCTAATGTAACAATATAGGAGTACCAGCGGGAGATCATAAGCTATATTATTAATCGACAATGATCAAGTGATAACTGCCTAACTGTTCGACAAGACGGGTTTAAAAAACCACAGAAAGAATTTCATAATTTTTTTGTATGATATGTAGGTTGTATCTACACCTGTGAATGGGTAAACTGACGAAGATGTAAGAAGCGACAAGAAAAAGCGTTATTCGATAGTTAAAGTTGATCTTTGGGATAAAACTAAAAAAGTTTTATATAAAAAAACAATAATACAAAACGTATGCTCATAAGGGTGAGAAGTTTGGGAAATAAGACAGACACGTGAAAGTTCAACAGTTATCCACGGAAATAGATTATTGGAGACGAAGTTTCAGAGTCTCAAGTTTAGACTACACCAGCAATGAACAAATCGGAAAAGTAGCCTAAAAAGGACCATAATAGAAGCTATTGAAAGAAACGGCTTCCTGTGCTGTGGCCATTTATAAGAAATGAATGATAATAGGTGGCCATAGAAAGTACTGAGGTGGATACCACAGCAAAAACGAGAACTAAGTCGACCACGTAGAAGAAGAGTGACAGATGTCAAGAAATCTGCGAAGTTCGAGGAAACACCAAGGTGGGTTTTAGGAAAACCAGAACACTGTAAACTCTGGCTGTTGAGAAAATCTAAACAACTGGCATACACACTTTAAGCTAAAAAAGGAGGAGGAGTTATGCAAACTGATCTCAAATCGATATTCGAACAGGTATCGATCGAGAATGTAAAACTGTAAACTTTGGCGGGCGATTGATGAATGTGTAACGGTACAGCGCAGATTCAACGAGCAGCTGGCAAGGACAATGAACAGGGGAAATATCGGTACAAGTTTTTGAGATTTTCATTCTGTGTTCTCAGTTGGACAGTAACCATGTTTCGCCGACAGGCTCGTGAAAAATATACGCAGAAGACAGCATTTGAGAGAGGACTTGTAGTTGGGCTGTAACAAGCCGGTTGGAGCAATCGGCGAATCGCTTGACCTTTAAATAAGAGCGATGCCGCTATTCGACGATGTTGGCATAAATGGGTGCACCATGGCCGAACACAGTGTCAGGTAGGAAGTAGTCACTTACTGCTTCAGTGACCACGAGAACCACAGAAAGGGGTCTCAGCTCACGGGGGCTCCTGCGCCTACCACCATTGACCTCTGTACACCAACAAGCCCGTCTGCAATGATGTTGGGCTCATCCGGCCTAGAATCACAGTGACTAGAGTAAAATTGTCTTCAGTGACGAGTCCGCATCGAACTGAGCGCCGATGACCAGCAAAGACGTTTCTGGAGTCGTCCGGGACGGCGGTGGGATACCAACCTGAGTGTAGACCGCCATAGGGACCGACAGCCAGTAGTGATGGTCTGGAGTCCCATTTCTTTTCAAAGCAGGACTCCTTTGGTTGTCATCCGCGGCGCCCTTTCAGCACAACAGTACGTCGACGACATTCTATGCCCCGTTTTGTTACCCTTCATGGCAAGGCATTCTGGGCATATATTTCAGCAAGATAATGCCAGCCCGCACATTACGAGGATTTCTACTTCTTGTCTTCGTGCTTGTCAAATCTTACATTGGCCAGCAAAGTCGCCGGATCTCTCCCCAATTGAGAACGTTTGGAGCATCATGGGCAGGGACCTCTAACCAGCTCGGGATTTCGACTATCAAACGCTCCAGTTGGACATAATTTGGCACTTTATCCCCGAGGAGGACACTGCACAACTCTCTCAATCAACAACAAGCCGAGTAACTGCTTGCATAATGGCCAAAGGTGAACCAACGAGCTACTGACTTGCTGAATTTCTGAAGCTCTTTCTCTTGAATATATCAGCCAATTTTACTGAAATTTAATCATTTGTTCGTCTGTATATGTGCGTTACACCTACTGTTTTCCGTCTCATTCGGACAATTCCTTAGTGGTGCGTGGTTTTTTCTTGTTTCAGAGCGCTTGTATGAGTGACAATGTGAAACGTACTCGCAGGTTCCCTAACACATCAAACTACAAAAAGAAAAAGAATAAAGGGGAGGAAAAAAAGAAGGATGAGTGTGTCACCAATATCGAATTCGGCTTGAATCGCCATCCAGAGTGTTCTAATGAAACCCAGAAACTGACGATGAAGGTTCCGAAATGGTGATTAAATATCGCTTTTATTTGTACTGACAGTTTTTTTGTAAGAAGTCAGGTTTTTACCAACGCACGAGAACTTAAAAAGTAATAAAGAAACGTTAGCTAACTTCATCGCATCTCAACACCCAGCTGCAGTTCTTACTGTTTTAACGGCAGTTTTAGTTGAAAAACCATCAACAATTCCACGAGATAGGTACTAGAACGGAATGGTCTTGGTTGTGCTTCAGTAGACGCGGGGCATTGAAGTATCATTACTGTGAGCATGACACTCCACAGAAACATTTTTACTTAACATACAGCGTGTTCGGCAATTCCCGTTACATACTTCTACAACTTGTAGAGCGGGGTGAGTACATAATATGACGGCTGCTCAGAAAGTAATGCACCGCATTTTTTTTCTCAGCCGAAAACAATGCTAAGAATGAGAAACGTTGCGTATGTATTATTTGAAGTCTCTTGAGTGAGCGCGCCAAGTTTCGTCACTTACGACGGATAGCGTAGTTGCAGGACAGTTTCAAAACGGCGTCTGCAGGTGGTGTACATTACAAGTAATATACCGTCATTGAATTTCTCACCGCAGAGAAAGAAACTGTGGGGAATATTCACAAACGGTTGTGGAAAGTCTATGGAGTATCTACTGTCAACATAAGTCAGTTAGTCGCTGGGCAGGGAGGGTGAGGTCATCAGAAGGCGGTTCGGCGGAGTTCCACGATTTGCAGCGGTCGGGGAGACCATCCCCGGCTGTCACACCTGACATGTTGCAGCGAGCTGATGTCATTAGCCATTTGAGGATGCCATTCGTGTAAGAAATTTTGCTGACGATGAGGAGGTGATTCAAAGCAAAGCACTGGCTCCGCCACCAGGGCAAGGATTGATACAAACAGGGCATACACGCCCTTGTTTCGCGCTGGAATAAGGCCATAGAACGGGATGGAAATAACGTGGAAAAAAGGGCGTGTAAATAAAACACCATTGTTTCGTGTGTGTAATTCTCATTATGTTCAATAAAGAAATGTTGAAGAAAGAAAGTGCGGTGCATTACTTTCTGGGCAACCCTCGTATTTTGAATAGGAACCCATGTCCGGAAATGGTAGCTACAGGTTTTTGAATATATGTTTTCTACATAGGTATGCAACAGGGTAGTCGTGGTTATCGGCTGATGTCATTTAACGCCTGTCGCACATCTCTGACCTGTTTAGAGCGTCGTTCACGTGTCTGTGAGTGTCAGAGAAGTGTGGTTGAGTACACGTTTGCAGAATTCACCCATATGATCCTTCTGTACGATGAAGTTCACGGTAATGGAAGAACTATTCATCGAGATCGTTGTCCGCAGCGTCCGACTCCATCGCGTACCCTTCCCGCCACAATTACGCAACGGCTTCGAGAATCGGTACCTTCACCATCAGCAGGGGTGTTTGTGGTGCTCCAAGGAGACGCCGCTCACTCGAACTGGAAGAGGCCGTACTGCGTCAGTTCAGCAGACGCGAGACACTGAAGTATCATTACCGTGAGCATGACGCTGCACAGAAACATTTTTACTTAACAGACAGGGAACTGGCCTCGTGCTACAGCCTGACGTCAGCAACCGGAGATTTTACTGACAGGGAGAGGAGTGTCATATTTTGACGAAATTCCGGTACCAATAACTACAGAGTTTATCGAAAAGCAGTATCTTGACTTCATGAACTTCATAGATGACATGATACTGGAGAAGGGATTAGAGACAGCTGTTGCAAAGGAACTTAAAAGAGAGCTTCCTACATGGGCAATAATACAGACAAAGATGTGTTGCATGATAAATTATCTTGAGGTACATTTATTTCGTGCAAGTGGGGCTAAACGTTCAGGAAGCTATAAGACAGACTATATAACTCATAATGACCTGTTCTCCAGAGAAGAAGCCACTTTCTCATCACGTGCGAAATCACACCAGATGAAGTTTGTGAACTTCGTTCAAGGAAGGCTTCCCGACTTGTCAGCTGGACAATCCGATACCGCATGTACATGAAGCTCGCACCTACAGCAACAGCAGACACCCACGTAGCTTCGACGTTATCTTCAGATCCTCCCCTATTTCCACGTGGTGACCATGATAATACTGATGAGTACAAGAATCACAAAACAGTGAAGTGCAGTGAAAATGAGGCCCTAGTATCAAACACAAAACGAAAATTCTAGCATTCTGAGCCCTACTAAAAATGATTTTCAATGGCAGACAAAATGTATAATAATTCAGAAGTCCAGAATGTCCAATGAAATCGTTTGGAGGATCCCAGTGTAGTGCAGGCTGCTCTTAGACATATTATTAGAATTGGGTTTCTCAAAGAGAAGTATATTACTTATCTTACACCTGGGGCATTAGGCAGGATTGTTTCAGAGTCAATAATTTGCCAAGAGAGTTTAAACCGTTGTGTGACCTGCTTCGTCAGGCGTTCACGAGAAGAAAAGAACCGTTGGACATTGAGCTTTTATCCTCGGATTTTGTAAAAGCGTATGGACGCGTTTTCATTGACCCAGCCCCCTCTTTCCGATGTGCTTTTCTTTCACTCGGAAGATGTAAAATACTAAGGATACTATAGATAAATGCTCCTCTAAGTAAAGTGGCAATGACTGAAATTCAAAAACTAATTGACGTGCTGAGTGTTGATACAGTCTGTTTGCAAGAACCATACTGTAGAAACAATGAGCACCCACATTTTCCTGCGGATTGGGAACAGTTACTGACCACGATGCGGCAATGTGTGCCATTGACGTCACAGGAAGTAGCAAATTCACTGTGACAAATGTGGTGCATGGTCACAGTGGAAGTGAAGGACGCGCAGACAAAGTGGACCGTAGTAAGCAGATAAATGTAGTATTCTCATCCCATCTGATCCAGGTAAACTCAGGTCGGTTTCTGAATATGGGCGAGGGGCGTGTCTCCTCATGGCAACAAAGGAGAAGCAAAATCCTTTCTGTGGCACAGCAGACAAACTGTCGAATGAGGTGAGATACTAGAGGGCGCAATGCAGGAACTGGACCTTATTGTTTTAAATCTAGAGTACATTCGAGGGACGATCAGGTGTAGTCACTAACATAGACGTCACTTTAGCAAACCGCATGGCTGCAGCTAAGAGTAGTAGCTTGCAAGTGCACCAGTACCTAACACCCAGTGACCATTATGTAATTGTCATCGAATGGGAAATGGCAGTAACACAGGGTGTCAAGCAGAGGAAAGCAGGGTCGGGTTGGACATCAGTAAAACGGATTCGGATGGCTTAGTTGCCTACCTTGCTGCATTTCCAGTGTAATCGTCTCCTGTACATATAGGCTGCAATCTTCTAAAAAGAGCATATAACACGTGGCGGACCCACAATCACAATATGCCACGTCCGGAGTAGGGTTTGAACATTATATTCGGAACGATGTTGGGATGCAGATTCACAGTATGGCGCATTCTGGATAGGGACTAAAGGTGGATCTCCGTGCGTTATATCTAGAGCAATGTTCAGAGGTGGATCCACAGTATGTCACATCTGGAATAGGGCTCGAATGTGAATCAACAACTCATTACGTCCAGAGATGTGTTCTGTGTTCGAAGTTGGATCCACCAGAGGACTTGCTTATGGGAGCCATCCATGACACATACACAGACACAGGCATACAGAAAACAGAGCAAACGCACTGCAACTGTAGAATATGAGGTTGGAGGTGACTGAATGCGTTCCAGTACAGTGCTATGCTACGCCGTCCGACCAGAAAAATAGAGAATTGCGCTTGGTGCTGGTAACTGTACTACATTTAAAACCAATTTTAAAATTCGGAGCGAGAAGCGATGTCAAGATCACACTGGTAGAAGTATCATAAAATTGAAAAAATTACGTAAAATGACGGAAGATGCTTATAAAGTGAGTGAAAATTCGCCGAAGTGCGGGGAAATTGAGAGAGCATTTGCATGTTTTTTGCTTGGTGTAGGACAACTATTGTACATGGGAACGAGTACCCGACAGCAAGAGGAATACGAGAAAAAGTTGACATGGATGCACTGAGAACCAGCGAAACAGTCACTTTTCGTCGACCGCGATAAGACGGTTGGAATAGAATATTTAAAGTGGATGACCACCAAATGTAAAGCAATAAATTTATATACTATAATTTTCAATGCGATAGGGTCCACAGCTGCGATGAGTTTTTTGAATGATTTCTTGAAGCCTTCAGCTGCCATTTTCTTTATTTACTGTACGATTGTACAATTTCGGCCTTAGACCATTTTAAAGTATTTTATGGATGATTTTTTGGTAACAGATAGTACAATCGTACAGGAAATGAAGAAAATGACAGCTGAAGGTTTCACGAAATTATTTAAAAGATTTGTGTACGTCGGATCACACGCCCAGGTGTGACCCCAAAGTTACCATCAATCGCCTTATAAATTTTTATTAAGTGTCCTTAGCTAAAGAGCGTTGTATTACCAGCTGGGGTGAGTGCAGTATACAATTACAGAATGGATCACGTGTTTGACCCTTTGCAGGACTGCTTAGGTGTTCCAGACCTTAACAAACAGTATTTACAATGTGCTTCTCTGTCCTCTCCGCCAATCACAGCCCTGCGGTGTCAGCTAACAAACAGTCGCTGTATGTATTTTTTTTTAAAAAAAACGTTCAACTGTATGTTTATTGAAGTAATAGTGATCCATATAGGTTGACTGCTGTATTTGATGCTTTCCTGGAAAATAGAGCCATCTGCCTCTAAACTTACATGGATCTGCGTTAAAGAACGATAGAAAGTAGGTGGAGTGATCGGTGGGAGGAAGAGAGGGAGAAGTTGCTGCAGTCATTTAACCATTTCTTTTCAGTTGTTCTCACAGGGTGTATCAGTTGTGTGGTATAATCTGCGATCGACTCGTATTCAATTGCGTGTTCTGTGTGACTCAGAGCACTATCTACCTGCGATCGCTAACAGCAAACCTATCCAAACCACACTCATCACAGGAGTTCCAACTAATGTGTGATGAAACGTGTCCATCGATGGAAAACCTGTTCCGGTACCCTCCTCTACACTAACGACGATGTATACGAAGAGTCAATTTCTGTGCCACATCTTGGACGTAAATCGAGTCTTGAGTTTCATATAGGTACGTAGCGACTGTTACTATACTTTTCATACTCGTCCTATCCTAATAATAGAGGAAGCGCTTCTCATGGCCTGTTGACATTATTTTGATACACCGTCCACCTGATCTTATAGACTGAAAGTTAAGTAGTTGCCTTTTAGATATCCGATGTGCTAGCATACTGACTTCAGCCCGAAAGTTTTTGGTCACTTACAATGGTTTGCAGATCGCAGTCTAATTGTCGGCAGTCTCTCTCTACCTGAAAAAAGGGGGCATCCTAAATGTATTCAAGTGGATCATCGGGGAGCGGGCCAAGTCTTGAGATATTTTAGTAGGTTGGTGTATAAGATGCGCAAATATTCTCGTAGAAAATCAAACAGCACATGGATATGTGTGCAATATGACCATATATATGTTGAAAACGGTGGAAAAAAATGGAAAATGACATAAAATCGATAAAATTCGAGGAAAACCTGCTATAGTCGCGAAAAATTGATGTGAGATACGTAAAATTGAGGGAAATACCGCGAAATATGTGAAATCCTATTAAAATTACGGAAACTGATTGACAATACATAACTTTAGAGACAAATACCATGGAAAGACTACTGAGCAAAATCAATAAAACTGCGTGTTGTGGAGGAGAAGAGTAGTCTGATGTTAAATGTACACACCTTAATAGTGAAGAGAGGATACATTCTAGAGACGTGGCGTCAAGGCGAAACGGCAATATTATCCCGCACGTGAGCAATACAATCTAACATCGGGCCATAACTTCTGCGTGCAAGAGGAAGGTTACTAGGGACTGTGGTAAACTGCGGTAAGACTGTTACATCTCCTCTGGCTAATGATCGTGGTGTTTATTTCTTTGTATGCATTTACGGCTGTCGACGATAATTTTATAAAGCTGTTTTGAACATATCATAATTTTCGAACCGTAATCGGGCTTGAATTTCGCAAACAGTTTGCATCATACACCTCTGAAAACCTATGCAGTGATTGTGTTACAAAGAACCGATATTTTATTTGGTGTGCAAGGTAGTAGTTTTATCACTTTACTCCAGTTTGTCACCATAGTTTATCGGAGAGAAACTTGCATGGAAAATGTATGTCATGTGCTAGGAATATATTTCTTACGTTTGAATATTAACTGCATTGCATTCCATGTGACTAATAGATCAGAAGCCATACCACTTTAGCATTATAGCATGTTTTAACTGCAGAACCGTCTAGCCTTAGGAATGCATGTGTTTATGTTCCACAATCTTACCAATACTTTCTTGGTACTAACTCCAGACAGTAGAACAATACCTCTGAATTGATGGCGCAGTTGAGTTATGTGAAATGCTCCAAACTACGTCTGTCTGGAGCGCCATCATGCATAAACCACTTGTTTCTTCTTCATAACCGTCTGTTATATCATCACAACACTCTCACATCTACTACACACTGGTAAGGGGTGGTAACCTCCTCAACATGCGCGCATCTGAAGGGATCTTGTGCTCTGGATGGGCGTTGTGAGTACTATTAGTGTGGAACAGTCTTCGGTGAATGGCAGTTACGGACTCGGCTCGATGTTTTCCTTCAAAAGATGTGGAATGTAGCCTCCTACTTCTGGTCAGCTGCAAAGGAAATTGGTGACGGTGTTGCAGGAAGGGTTGGTCAGGGACAATGCAGGGAGATCTTTCAATGTCCAACTTTATCCTAAGAATGAAAGGATACTCTGTGAGTCCCATCCTTATAGGGGAAGTTGGGCAATCGTAATCGTAAATTACATATTATGATCGAAATGCTAGAGATATGTAGATCGATATAGGATGCTGTCTGGAATGCTTTGATATATACGAGGGCGGTTCAGAAAGTAACCTCCGATTGGTCACAGTGCGGGTTGTGGGGGGAGTAGCGACGCCATCTGTGCGTTCACGCACTCAACAGGTCAGTCGGCATCAAGCCGTGGTCGAGTGAACGTCGTACCTGCGCTAGTTTAGTTTTTGTGGCAGTTTGAAATGTGTGCTGCAATAGAAAACCCCGCCAAATGTGAAGTGCGTGCTGTCATAAGGTTTTTTACAGCCAAAGGATATTCTGCAGCAGCTATTCATCATGAGCTTTGTGCCGTGTACGGACCAAGAGTTATGAGTGAAGGAGTTGTCCGTGAATGGGTACGTTTATTTAAAAGTGGACGAGAAAACGTTCATGATGAAGAGAGGAGTGGTAGACCATCATTGGTGACTGACGAACTCGTTCAGACAGTTGATGCAAAAGTTCGTGAAAATCGACGTTTCTCAATGTCGGAGTTGTCTACTGGTTTTCCACAGATTTCTAAGACTCTCTTGTACGAGATAGTGACAGCAAGATTGGGTTACCGTAAGTTCTGTGCACGATGGGTGCCCAAAATTCTTACCGACCACCACAAAACTCAAAGAATGGCCTCTGCATTAGACTTTCTGTCACGTTATGAGGACGAAGGAGAACCATTGTTAAACAGAATCGTGACCGGTGACGAAACCTGGATTAAGTACGTGAACCCTGAGACAAAAGAACAATCAAAGATGTGGGGACATTCAAATTCGCCTACCAAACCAAGAAAAGCCTCGCAAGATTTTTCTGCCAGAAAACTGATGGCAACGGTGTTTTGGGATGCCAAAGGGGTGTTGTTGGTTGAATTCATGGAACGTGGTACGACCATTAATCAAGACGTGTACTGTGAAACAATAAAAAAGTTACGACGGGCTATACAGAACAAACGCCGTGGTATGCTGACTTCCGGTATCGTTTTTTTGCACGATAACGCCCGTCCTCACTCTGCTCGCAGAACAACGTCCCTTCTTGAGTCCTTCAACTGGGACGTTATCAACCATCCACCTTACAGCCCAGACCTGGCGCCAAGTGATTATCACCTCTTCATGCATTTGAAGAAATGGCTCGGGTCACAGCAGTTTGATGACGACGAAGAGCTCAAAGATGCGGTCACAGGCTGGCTCCAGGCACAAGCGGGTGATTTTTATGCAGAAGGAATTTCAAAGCTTGTGAAGAGATACGATAAGTGCCTCAATCGCTATGGAGACTATGTAGAAAAATAGTGCAAAGATGTAGTTGTAAGATGTATTTATTAAAATATTTTTATTTAACTTGGTGTATTTTTTTAATTCAACCGGAGGTTACTTTCTGAACGGCCCTCGTATATATATATTTGAGAATTAACAATGTATGGCAATACTGCAAAGTCATCTATCTATATTCGCAATGGTACTGACAAAGTAATGTAGGAGTGGTTTAGCGATGATACAGAAACTGGGGAGCATGCTGGCGTGTCATTTGTTGGCATTGAAATTACAGAAAGAAACTGGCAAAATTGCTAAAATTGATCACAGAATAAACTATGGTGTTTGTTACAGTACATCTATGGTGTTTTTTCTGTCCCATCCATCCTCTGGTACACTGTTGATTACCACATAATAGTTGACTGACATCACTTGTGCAAGATGGAGAGAGAGTCTTGGTGGCACCAACACCTTTGGGGGTGGCCAGCATTGAAACATTGATCGCATACATGACTGCAATATTAGAGGTCAATCGAAATGGAACACATAGACATGAGTTTAAATGTAGGTGTCATAAATCGCAGCTGTTTGGAAATGCCCCGTAATGCCACAAAACTCTTCCAGTTTCCATATTTCGCATTGTCTTCCACATTTCTTTTGTCAATAAGAAACACTGCCTCTGTCTTTTATTTCAGTCATCCTGTACATGTTATGGAAGCAGCAGCATCATAATTTACAACTTGCAATGTCCAGTTTTTGGTGAGAACCAATATACTGAGACATGTTACTGTCGTTTGACAACTGACACAGACCTCAAAAAAGAAAGTCTTGATGGAGAAAACAGAATGATAGTGGTGTATGTAGCTGTAATCATTCATACTTTGATGTATTACAGCAGAAAAAAAGAATGTATCACATAACACCACAGGATCCCTACCTTGCGAGTGATAGTCTGTGACATATGGTCCTCCTACAGTACAGGTGATGAAACACTGCACTAACCTGTGGAAGCAATTTCTATAATGAGCCACCTGCTCCAATGAACTGATACCTGTATATTTAATAGGATCGCGACATACGCTCAATGTCAGTATGCAGGCAATATTTACTGTATTTTTGATATATCTTATATCTTATCGAGTTCTCTACCGGATGACTTTAGCTGAGTGTTTACAGTTTGTAGTTTTTCTCTGTTTGATGGTGCAGAATAACGACGATAGAGAGTATTTGGGCGATAGACATGAATGGAACCTGAGGGACGCAGATCTCCTTCCGACTGCAGTACCTATATGTGGTTTGTGGACATACCACAGTGCAGTAGCAAAAATCCTTGTCCTTCTTCCAGTTCCCTAACTGCTTGTACTATCTTTTCTACTACCTCATATTGCAGGACTAACTTTCGTTTGGCATTGGCCTTACACACTGTACATGGTTGGCAAAGTTATAACAACATTTTTCCATTTCCACCTAGAGATCAGAACACATTCCTGTCGCATTAACCGAGTTCACCCTGTTTCTTCATAGAAGGCATAAGGTCTTAGATATAGGCCATACGGGGAAGCCGAGCAGTGTGAGGTGCCTTGTCATGGTTCGCACTGCTCCCCCCCCCCATAGGAGGTTCGAGTCCTCCCTCGGGCATGGGTGTGTGTGTTGCCCTTAGCATACGTTAGTTTAAGTTAGATTAAGTAGTGTGTAAGCTGAGGGACCGATGAACTCAGCAGTTTGGTCCCATAAGACCTTACCACCAATTCCCAAATTTCCAATTTCTTAGATATAGCGCTCTCTGACTTCTGTTCAGTTCTGACTTATATTTGGACGATCACGTAGACGAAGCTGCAGGGAGGGTGGGGGCAGAGCCTGAGGAGTAGTTGCAATATGCAGAGGGACCGTCTAAAACCCCACTGGAGTTTTACTGTAGCAGGTAGGTTTGAAAATGGTGACTCGTTTCGAGATATGAGAGTGACACGAATATGATTCACCAATGACTGTAATCATTAAAAGATGTCTCCATAGGGTCCAACGCAAGTAAGTGGTTGAATGGATAGACTTGATTCCAAATCGCAGACAGCATTTCTACCAGAAAGTGTCACACTATCAGTGAGTCTTGTGTGTGCCTGTAGAACCAAGACCGCTTTTTATGCAGGGTGACAGTATAATAGTCGTGATCTTTTTTTTAATAGCGCATTTCGTACACGAAATGTATGTGGTAGAATTCTTCTGTGGTCAGCTTCAGATCTCGGTTCTGCATAGTGTTCCTCAAAAAGAACATCTTCTTCCCTCCTGTGATTCCTATTTGAAAAACCACGTGGCTGAAATCAAACTACTGAAAAAGAAAAATTACTGCCATGCAAAGCGGCTCTCCTGATCAATTTAATTAATTAACCTATCAACCTGATATCAGTGACATGTCACTTGGCGGGTGGAAGCAATGGCTAGGATACCACAGATATCGTTCTTGACTTGACGTTTTTTTCGTTGTGTCGATATATTTTAACGATATTTCAATCTCCCACCTACACAGGGAGAGACAACTCTCGTAATAAAATCAGATGTCTTACCGAACTTACACTGCAATCAATTTCCCACCAAGTTCCTTAACTAAATAAATGAACTATATTCCATACACCACCTAGCATCCCATAAATAAATAAACGATATTCATGTATTGTCTAAATTGTTTAAAAAATATTCCATACATTGCAATCGATCTCCCACCAACTGGTAAATAAACTCAGTATTTTTCCGGACAATTCCCAGGTGGGGAAAGGGAGGGGGAGGGCTGGGAGGTTTCCCAGAGGGGGAGAAGTTAATTAATTGATCGATTTAATTAATTAGTTAATCAAATTTATATAAAAACTGTGATTTAATTGGCGAGAGGAGTTTTCAGGGGGTGGGGGAGGAGGAGCGAAAGGGGGAGTGTGTGCAGTGGGGTTTCTTGGAAAACCACTTGACCAAACAATGGCTAAAGGACCTGTCAGTCAAAAGGATGGATTATCCCCAGGGTGTCATAATCCTCTTCACAGAAGAACAGGTTAAGGACCTGTCAATCAAAAGAGCGTAATAGGTTTGCTCCTGAATATATACGTGTGCCTGATGTAGTCAACCCACCCTAACAAACTGTGCTGATGCCCCTCTTGCTCTACTAATAACGTGCTCTAGGGTAATCAGAATGCAGTGCTCCATGAATACAGGGAAATTAAGATGTGCTACAGAACATTGCTTCAGTAAACGAAAAGAAGACACTGGAAGAAATTTCTAGAAAGGCAGCTGCAATTTGACATATGGGGAAGACCATATAAATTATTGACTGAAATTAAGGGACTTACTATCATGTCGACAAATCGTAAGGAGGATGGCTCAGTGACGGCAGGATGGATGGAGTCAACAAATTATCTGCTAACAACCCTACTTCCTGATGATAACACAGCCACATATACTAAAGTACATGCACAACTTAGAAGTGAGCAAGATAACGAATACGACAATCAGACGCTAGTGATACCTTTCACTCAAGAAGACGTTGCTGTCGCAATTTCCAAGCTCAAAAGTGGAAAAGGCACGTGATGCAGATGGCGCCTATCCAGAGGTCGTGTGGATGGTAGGTTGATTAATAGTGACATATTTGACTGCATTACTAAACGAGGCGTTGCGAAGAGGTATAATCCCAGCAATATGGGAAACAGGTAGAGCAGTAGTGATTAAAAAGGGAAAGGATGAAGACACAGCATCACGGAAAATCTATAGACCTCTTTGCTTACTAAACGCTTTGGCCAAAGTTCAGAACGTGTGTTCTGTGATCGGTTGCAGGCGCACGGGGAACTCTAGCGTCTAAACCAGTGTCACTATTGATTCAGAAAAGTGAATTCTATAGATGATGCACTTATTAGAGCTCTTCAGATTGTAGAAACTTCGACAACGAGATATGCAGTCGCGCTCATGGTTCACATCGAGGACACATTAGACAATCTTTGGTGGCCTGCGATGTTCGCAAGCGTTAGAAATCTCAGGGTCACCAAATGTCTGTATGAGAGCTTTGTAGATTATTGTAGTGGATGTAGCGTCCAGTGACTTACGGGAGAGAGCAAGGTAATCAAAAAACCAAGGGCTGTCCTCAAAGCTCCGTAAGTTGTCCACTGTTCTGAGATCTTAGTACCGAGCTGTTACATATGTTAGACGGGAGGGATGCTTTTGCCGGCCGGAGTGGCCGTGCGGTTCTAGGCGCTACAATCTGGAACCGATCAACCGCTACGGTCGCAGGTTCGAATCCTGCCTCGGGCATGGATGTGTGTGATGTCCTTAGGTTAGTTAGGTTTAATTAGTTCTAAGTTCTAGGCGACTGATGACCTCAGAAGTTAAGTCGCATAGTGCTCAGAGCCAGGGATGCTTTTGGAGGTACTGGCGCATACGCGGATGACATTCTAGTAGTTGTATCTCCAAACTCAAGGGTAAGACTTGAGTAAAAGGCGAAGGATGTGCTGGCTCAGATGCAGCACTGGTGCAAGAGCAAGAAACTGACTACAGCGGTTCGCAATCGCACTTATATATTTATGAAGGGATGACTCTTTTGCCAGATATCCTTCGCTGAGGTTTGACGGAATATCTGTAAATGCCGAACTGTTTGTACACTTTAGGCTTTCTTCTACATGAGAAAAACTTTCTAGAAGACGTAAAATCTGTTACTCAAAAGGCAGCCAAAATTATGCATACTATTGCCCGTACTGACACTGCTGACTATAAATTACCGTTGCATGTGGTGCGGTCATATCACGAAGCTATCTTCAACGCCATAGCTGGCTTCGCTGTCAGCGTCTGGGCGCATTGCCTTGGTCTAGGCAGGTACAAAACAATGCTGCCTACTTCTGAGGCTCACTGTCGCCTCTCCACTACACCTGTAGTGCCGTTACACGGCAGTGCTGCATTGGTTGGGACGTGGACAATGTGCTCGTGTGTACGAGATCACAGGAACCTATGTTACTGATAAAATACATTTACGAGGCTGGAAGTTAGGTGGATGGCTGTGTGACAGCGACACTAGGGGCTCTGCAAGGCATATTCCCGAGCATCAGGAACAGGCTCAGGTTGGGCGATGTTGCCCCTGCTAGAGGTATGGGGCACCTATTAAAAGGTCACGGTCCATACCCCAAACATCTGCATCGAGTGCGATATAGTTGCTCACCATTCTGTGAATGTGGAGAGGAGGGTTCCGCTGGTCATGTCGTTCTCAGATGCCCCCTTTCTCAGGTAGAGAGAGACTGCAGACAATTAGACTGCGATCTACAAACCACTGTAATTGACCAAAACTTTCGGACTAAAGTCAGTATGGTAGCACATCAGATATCTAAAAGGCAACTGCTTAACTTTCAGTCTATAAGATCATGTGGACACTCTGAGTATCAAAATAATTTCAGCAGGTCACGAGAAGCGTTTCCTCTATTATAAAATGGCTCTGAGCACTATGGAACTTAACATCTATGGTCATCAGTCCCATAGAACTTAGAACTACTTAAACCTAACTAACCTAAGGACAGCACACAACACCCAGCCATCACGAGGCAGAGAAAATCTCTGACCCCCTCTATTATAGATAATGATAGGCATACATAAATTAAATTAAGAGAAACTTAAAAAAAAGTAAAATAAAAAGAAAAGAAAGAGTACTATGGCCACCCACACTGGTATGCGTAGGCTCGAGGATTGCCGAGGCACGGGCATACCAGTGTGGGTGACGTAGAATAGTTTGACAACAACGGGTTTAAAAGCTGGTATAGTTGTAGTTAGTCGGCAAACCTCAAGCTCTGCCGAAGCTGCCGGTAACGTATCTGCTAATGAAAGATGGAAGTTATTCACTTGGAACTTTTATGTTTTTGCTTTTTTTATTCAGTCTTATCTTTCAGATGTGCTGTTTTACGCTGAAGTGCCAAAGAAACTGGTGTAGGCACGCTTATTCGGACAGAGATATGTAAAAGGGGAGAATATGGCGCTGCGGTCGGCAACGCCTATGTAAGTGTCTGGCGCAGTTGTTAGATCTATTACTACTGATGCAATGGCAGGTTATCAAGATTTAAGTAAGTTTTAACGTGGTGTTATAGTCGGCGGACTAGCGATGGGACACACCATCTCCGAGGTAGCGATGAAGTTGGGATTTTCCCGAAGGACTATTTCACGAGTATACCGTGAATATCAGGAATCTGGTAAAACATCAAATCTCCGACGTCGCGGCGGCCAGAAAAAGATCCTGAACAACGGAACCAACGACGACTGAAGAGAATCGTTCCACGTGATAGAAGTGGTCCAAATGGTTCAAATGGCTCTGAGCACTATGGGACTTAACATCTGAGGTCATCAGTAAAAAAAAAGAAATGGCTCTGAGCACTATGGGACTCAACTGCTGTGGTCATCAGTCCCCTAGAACTTAGAACTACTTAAACCTAACTAACCTAAGGACATCACACAGATCCATGTCCGAGGTAGGTTTCGAACCTGCGCCCGTAGCGGTCGCGCGGTTCCAGACTGAAGCGCCTAGAAGCGCTCGGCCACACTGGTCGGCTGACAGAAGTGCAACCCTTCTTTAAATTCCTTCAGATTTCAATGCTGGGCCATCAACAAGTGTCAGCGTGCGAACCATTCAACGAAATATCATCGATATGGGCTTTCGGAGCCAAAGGCACACTCGCGTATCCTTCATGACTGCATGACACAAAGCTTCACGCTACGCCTGGGTCCTTCAACATCGACATTGGACTGTTGATGACTGGAAACATGTTACCTGGTCGGACGAGTCTCTTTTGAAATTTTGTCGAGCGGATCGAAGTATACGGGTATGGAGACAACCTCATAAGTCCATCCATGGATGGATTTATGAGGTTGTCTCCATACCCGTATACTTCGATGTCGGCAAAGGACTATTCGAGCTGGTAGAAGCTCTGTAATGGTGTGGTGCGTGTGCAGTTGGAGTGATATGGGACGCCCGATACGTCTAGATACGACTCTGACAGGTGGCACGTACGTAAGAATCCTGTCTGATCACCTGCATCCATTCATGTCCATTGTGCATTAGAACAGACTTGGGCAATTCGAGCAGGACAATGCGACATCCCACACGTCCAGAATTGCCCACGGAGTGGCTCGAGGAACACTCTTCCGAGTTTAAACACTGCCGCTGGTCACAAAACTCCCGAGACATGACATTATTGAGCATATCTGGGATGCCTTGCAACGTGCTGTTCAGAAGAGATATCCACCCCCTCGTACTCTTACAGATTGTTGACTCATGGTGTCAGTTCCCTCCATTACTACTTCAGACATTAGTCGAGTCCATGCCACGTCGTGTTGCGGCACTTCTGTGTGCTCGCTCGGGCGCTACAGGATATTATGCACGTGTACCAGTTTCTTTGGCTCTTCAGTGTATTTCTGCATTAATATTACTAATGGTTGCTGTTAACATGATTTACTACACATACATAACATCAAACATTGTATGAAACTTCCTGACAGATTAAAACCGTGTGCCGGACCGAGACTCGAACTCGGGACCTTTGCCTTTCGCGGGCAAGTGCTCACCCAATGAGCTACTCAAGCACGACTCACGACCCGTCCTCACAGCTTTAATTCTGCCAGTACCTCGTCTCCATGACTAACAAATACGTACATGTTTAGAACTTCCAGCTAACAGGTCAAAAATTCCAAATAATAAATGAAATTGAATTGAACTGACCTGATCTGCATCACGTCGAAGAGAACCCGTCAACGAATACACGAGCAATTTCTTTGGTTATTAATGAGTGAAATTGTAAAACGAATGATGCACTGGGTCACGCCTAATCAATTACTTGTAAAAATTGGTCGCTTTACCATGTTTTAAAATGGTTCTAGCACGGAAACTGTACATTCCCGGACAAGGTTTCTATTCTAACAAGGGAACCTCCCCATCGCACCCCCCTCAGATTTAGTTATAAGTTGGCACAGTGGATAGGCCTTGAAAAACCGAACACAGATCAATTGAGAAAACAGGAAGAAGTTGTGTGGAACTGTGAAAAAAATAAGCAAAATATACTAACTGAGTAGTTCATGGGACGATAGGCAATATCTAGGACACAGAGACCACAGGAGCGCCGTGGTCTCGTGGTAACGTGAGCAGTTGCGGAGCGAAAGGTCCTTGGTTCAAATATTACATCGAGTGAAAACTTTAATTTTTTATTTTCAGTTTATGTGACAAACTCTTATGTTTTCATCACTTTTTTGGGAGTGATTATCACATCCACAAGAAAACCTAAATCGGGCAAGGTAGAAGAATCTTTTTACCCATTCGCCAAGTGTACAAGTTAGGTGGGTCGACAACATATTCCTGTCATGTGACGCACATGCCGTCACCAGTGTCGTATAGAATATATCAGATGTGTTTTCCTGTGGAGGAATCGTTTGACCTATGACCTTGTGATCAAATGTTTTCGGTTCCCATTGGAGAGACACGTCCTTTCGTCTACTAATCGCACGGTTTTGCGGTGCGGTCGCAAAACACAGACACTAAACTTATTACAGTGAACAGAGACGTCAATGAACGAGCGGACAGATAATAACTATGCAAAAATAAAGAAAGTAAAATTTTCACTCGTGGGAAGACTTGAACCAAGGACCTCTCTTTCTGCAGCTGCTCACGCTACCACGGGACCACGGCACTGCTGAGCTCACGTCCTCCTTGATGTTGCCTATGTGTCCCATGGACTACTCAGTTTGTATATTTTGCTTATTTTTTCACAGTTCCACACAACTTCTTCCTGTTTTCTCAATTGATCTGTGTTCAGTTTATCAAGGCCTATCCACTGTGCCAAGTTATAACTAAATCTGAGGGGGGTGCGATGGGGAGGTTCCCTTGTAAGTATTATCTACTCACTCCCCTCTCCAAGTCCTAGAAGGTTTTAAGGGGAACTTCGGAACACCTTGTATAGATTAAAATCTTTTTAAGCTGAAATTCTGTTAGAAGAATACTTTGTTATTTGCGCAAACCTCATATTATTTGTGCAGAGTTAATGAAATTTTCGGTACCAGATGAAGTGTGCGAGGCTCTTGTTCTCTCATAAAAACTCTCTCTTGCTACCGATGACGGATTGTTTCATCATTACGTTATTCTATGAACGGTTAGGGGAAGTTGACTGTGCTTAATCGATTGAGATAGCTTTATTAGTTTATTAAATCCTATGTTGAAAGGTATTATTAACTTACAGTAAAAATCTCATACCACGAGATTCGAATAAAACTTCATCTTTTATGAGTGCTATGATCTTGGACGACGTGCCGACTTGCGAACTACTGTTCAATATTCTTCCGACAGGCGACCGTAAAATTCAGTACCCTACTTGGCTCTCTTCCGGATGCGTCCTCTGAACGAGTGTTCGCGACCGACCGCGTCTCTGTGTTCCACTTGAACGACTTCGTCGCTGGCGTACGCTCAAAAACAAGCCAACCGTAAAACTCAGAGACGCTTAACACGCATCGTCGCAGCCAACACGGGTTGTATTTGTTCCAGTATCGATGGATCTGTATCAGTGGTGACCTCAACAGTGGCAGCTCATCTGTTGTGTATCTTACAAGGATACAGTATGGTGTCACACAACTGACTTTTTTTCCTTTTTGTTTATGTCTGCATTACGTGACACGAAAACGTTGTGTGCGAACTGAACCTGAAATGTAGAATAAAAAATTTATTCCTTAGTCACAATGTCCATAGGGTAGTAAACCTAGTCTGTGTAAAATTGTTCTCATTTATTTTGTATCGGTTATTTAAAGCTAAGTGCTCTTCAAACATCCACAGCCACCTGTGAGTGGGCGGAATACACGTCGCTGTTGTTTTAAAGATATAAAAATATTTTCTATATGTTGTAATGATACAGTATTCATGTTTGCTTTTTCACTTATAATTTTTTCCGCCGCAGCGTACATTGTACAGTAAGTGATTATAAGTATTGAAAGCATTCTCCATCTACATCTACATCCATACTCCGCAAGCCACCTGACGGTGTGTGGCGGAGGGTACCCTGAGTACCTCTATCGGTTCTCCCTTCTATTCCAGTCTCGTGTTGTTCGTGGAAAGAAGGATTGTCGGTATGCTTCTGTGTGGGCTCTAATGTCTCTGATTTTATCCTCATGGTCTCTTCGCGAGATATGCGTAGGAGGGAGCAATATATTGCTTGACTCCTCGGTGAAGGTATGTTCTCGAAACTTCAACAAAAGCCCGTACCGAGCTACTGAGCGTCTCTCCTGCAGAGTCTTCCACTGGAGTTTATCTATCATCTCCGTAACGCTTTCGCGATTGCTAAATGATCCTGTAACGAAACGCGCTGCTCTCCATTGGACCTTCTCTATCTCTTCTATCAACCCTATCTGGTACGGGTCCCACACTGCTGAGCAGTATTCAAGCAGTGGGCGAACAAGCGTACTGTAACCTACTTCCTTTGTTTTCGGATTGCATTTCCTTAGGATTCTTCCAATGAATCTCAGCCTGGCATCTGCTTTACCGACGATCAACTTTATATGATCATTCCATTTTAAATCACTCCTAATGCGTACTCCCAGATAATTTATGGAATTAACTGCTTCCAGTTGCTGACCTGCTATTTTGTAGCTAAATGATAAGAGATCTATATTTCTATGTATTCGCAGCACATTACACTTGTCTACATTGAGATTCAATTGCCATTCCCTGCACCATGCGTCAATTCGTTGCAGATCCTCCTGCATTTCAGTACAATTTTCCATTGTTACAACCTCTCGATACACCACAGCATCATCTGCAAAAAGCCTCAGTGAACTTCCGATGTCATCCACCAGGTCATTTATGTATATTGTGAATAGCAACGGTCCTATGACATTCCCCTGCGGCACACCTGAAATGACTCTTACTTCGGAAGACTTCTCTCCATTGAGAATGACATGCTGCGTTATGTTATCTAGGCACTCCTCAATCCAATCACACAGTTGGTCTTATAGTCCATATGGTCTTACTTTGTTCATTAAACGACTGTGGGGAACTGCATCGAACGCCTTGCGGAAGTCAAGAAACACGGCATCTACCTGGGAACCCGTGACTATGGCCCTGTGGGTCTCGTGGACGAATAGCGCGAGCTGGGTTTCACACGACCGTCTTTTTCGAAACCCATGCTGATTCCTACAGAGTAGATTTCTAGTCTCCAGAAAAGTCATTATACTCGAACATAATACGTGTTCCAAAATTCTACAACTGATCGACGTTAGAGATATAGGTCTATAGTTCTGCACATCTGTTCGACGTCCCTTCTTGAAAACGGAATTGACCTGTGCCCTTTTCCAATCCTTTGGAACGCTACGCTCTTGTAGAGGCCTACGGTACACCGCTGCAAGAAGGGGGGCAAGTTCCTTCGCGTACTCTGTGTAAAATCGAACTGGTATCCCATCAGGTCCAGCGGCCTTTCCTCTTTTGAGCGATTTTAATTGTTTCTCTATCCCTCTGTCGTCTATTTCTATATCTACCATTTTGTCATCTGTGTGACAATCTAGAGAAGGAACTACAGTGCAGTCTTCCTCTGTGAAACAGCTTTGGAAAAAGACATTTAGTATTTCGGCCTTTAGTCTGTCATCCTCTGTTTCAGTACCACTTTGGTCACAGAGTGTCTGGACATTTTGTTTTGATCCACCTACCGCTTTGACATAAGACCAAAATTTCTTAGGATTTTCTGCCAAGTCAGTACATAGAACTTTACTTTCGAATTCATTGAACGCCTCTCGAATAGCCCTCCTCACACTACATTTCGCTTCGCGTAATTTTTGTTTGTCTGCAAGGCTTTGGCTATGTTTATGTTTTCTGTGAAGTTCCCTTTGCTTCCGCAGCTGTTTTCTTACTCGGTTGTGGTACCACTGTGGCTCTTTTCCATCTCTTACGATCTTGCTTGGCACATACTCATCTAACGCATATTGTACGATGGTTTTGAACTTTGTCCACTGATCCTCAACACTACCTGTACTTGAGACAAAACTTTTGTGTTGAGCCGTCAGGTACTCTGTAATCTGCTTTTTGTCACTTTTACTAAACAGAAAAATCTTCCTACCTTTTTTAATATTTCTATTTACGGCTGAAATCATCGATGCTGTAACCGCTTTATGATCGCTGATTCCCTGTTCTGCGTTAACTGTTTCAAATAGTTCGGGGCTGTCTGTCACCAGAAGGTCTAATATGTTAAAGCCACGAGTCGGTTCTCTGTTTAACTGCTCAAGGTAGTTTTCAGATAAAGCAATTAAAAAAATTTCACTGGATTCTTTGTCCCTGCCACCCTTTATGAACGTTTGAGTCTCCCAGTCTATATCCGGCAAATTAAAATCTCCACCCAGAACTATAACATGGTGGGGAAATCTACTCGAAATATTTTCCAAATTATCCTTCAGGTGCTCAGCCACAACAGCTGCTGAGCCAGGGGGCCTATAGAGACATCCAATTACCATGTCTGAGCCTGCTTTAACCGTGACCTTCACCCAAATCATTTCACATTTCGGATCTCCATCAATTTCCTTCGATACTATTGCACTTCTTATCGCTATAAACACGCCTCCCCCTTCACTGTCCAGCCTGTCTCTGCGGTATACATTCCAATCTGAGTTTAGGATTTCATTACTGTTTACGTCTGGTTTCAGCCAACTTTCTGTCCCTAGTACTATATGGGCGTTGTGACCGTTTATTAATGAGAGCAGTTCTGGGACCTTTCTATAGACGCTCCTGCAGTTTACTATTAGCACATTAATATTGTTATTCCCTGTTGCATTTTGCCTACTCCTACCTTGCCGCGTCTCAGGAGGCGTCTTGTCGGGCCTAGGGAGGGAATTCTCTAACCTAAAAAACACCCATGTGCACTCCACACGTACTCCGCTACCCTTGTAGCCGCTTCCGGCGTGTAGTGCACGCCTGACCTATTCAGGGGGACCCTACATTTCTCCACCCGATAGCGGAGGTCGAGAAATTTGGACCCCAGACCTCCGCAGAATCGTCTGAGCCTCTGGTTTAAGCCTTCCACTCGGCTCCAAACCAGAGGACCGCGATCGGTTCTGGGAACGATACTACAAATAGTTAGCTCAGATTCCACCGCGCGAGCGAGGCTTTCCGCCTTCACCAATTACACCAACCGCCTGTACGAACTGAGGATGACCTCTGAACCCAGACGGCAGGAGTCATTGGTGCCGACATGAGCAACAATTTGCAGTCGGGTACACTCAGTGCTCTCTATCGCCGCCGGTAGGGCCTCCTCCACATCTCAACACTGGCCTTCTTCCCCGACCTTTCCGCTATTTCCCTAAGGGGCTCCATCACCCACCTAACGTTGGAGCTCCCAATAACTAATAAACCCCTCCCCCCGTGTGCCTGCTCGGACCTTGCTGAAGGAGCGGCCACAAGCAGAACGGGCGATGCCATACGGCCAGCCTCCACAATGACCCTCCGCCTCGTGCGGCGCGAACGCCGCTGAACTCGCCACTCCCCTTGGGGAGAGGGTGGCCCAACCGCGCCCGGTACCCGCGAAGATGTCTCGACAGCAGGGACAGTGGGTGAAGCATGTAACACCTGGGGTGTACCTTGCGACGCACCAGACTCCCCACTGCCGCTACACTCCGAGGCAGCAGCCTGAAGACGGCTGACCGCGGCCATCAACACGTTCAGCTGTTCGCGAACAGTGGCCAGCTCCTCCTGCGTCCGTACACAGCAGTCACACATTCTATCCATCCTAAGGAATCAATTTACTGAAGAGAGTTAATCAACTTTTAACTAGACTGCTAATTCTCTAAAGGCGGCTGATTACTGACTAAACTGCGATTGCTAGCCACTTCTTGTAGAAAACAATGAAAATAGCACTACCTGTCTCTGGACTGTATTCAAAACAAACACTAGCACTACTGGCACTATGGTTGACTAAAGGGACTCTCTCTGACTGTATTCAAAACAAACACGAAATCTATGGAACACTATTAATAGCACTCGACAATTAAAGCTTCCTAAAAGCAAAACCACACGGAAGAAGAAGTGACAAGTAAGAAAAATACAGTTAATACTTAAATTAAGGTAGCTCGCTGCACAGCAGACGTGAAGCAGACAGCGGTTAGGACGATACTGACCAATTATTACAATTATTCATCTATCTTCCTGTTGATATGCAATACTACAAATGTATGTTTCATGTTCATAGAGGAGATTGGACATGTGAACAAATTATCTGTTGTGAAGCCATCTTACAAGTGTCTCATGAATCGGTACTGAAGATGTTACAGCATCAGTCGTCAAATGTGTGATATTTTTATCACGTATTTCGGGACAGTATTATCGCATATCAAATGCTATAAAACAAAGAAAACAATAAATAAATCGCAATTCTGGTAGAACTTCTATATGGTTGTCAGTACGTGAACTACCTGTATTGCGATTCATTGAGTGGTTCCCTTATTTTATAGCTCTTGATAATGGGATAACGTGGACCCGAAAAATGTTGTGGTAAAAACATCACAAGGTTGAGAACTGGTGGCCTAACATTCTCAGCGTTAAATGCAGAAATATTGTCAAAAAATGAAAACCAATGTTGGTATTATGTTCTGTATTTAGTTCATATCTAGGCATGGTTGATTGCACATCAAGGTCGCCGCGCGGGATTAGCCGAGATGAGGGAATTAGATTAGAGAAATGTGACGCTAAGTGTAGAGCATGGCCGCGTGGGATTAGCCGTGCGGTCTAGGCGCTGCAGTCATGGACTGTGCGGCTGGTCCCGGCGGAGGTTCGAGTCCTCCCTCGGGCATGGGTGTGTGTGTTTGTCCTTAGGATAATTTAGGTCAAGTAGTGTGTAAACTTAGGGACTGATGACCTTAGCAGTTAAGTCCCATACGATTTCACACACATTTGAACATCAAAGTCAGTTAACTAATCGTCTTTATACGAGTCAGTAATTTCTATAATGATAGCACGCAACAAAAATTTGTGATGTGTTCGATGTTATTATATGGATATTTTTATTTTTATTTGAAGATCTGTCTCTCTGAACAATTGATATTGATCTAATGAGAGAATAGTCGTTCAAACATTAACTAATTCAAATTAAGGTTGAAACAAAAAAGCAATGGCATATAGATACTGTAATTGCGTCTCTGGTTTTGGTGAATTTTTGTTGAACGGAGTTTGTGAGTGATTAACTAATGTTAATTGACTTTACAACACATACGTTTTTTTTATATGAGTCTTCAGTCTATAGAGCAGTATAATTAGATGAGGAAATATTAATTAAACTGAAAATACGATTTAGTGTATAAGAGATAATCGCTAGTCGTGACGTAGCGTTTCAGTGTTATCTTTGCATTGCCGTAGCAACGGATCAACAACTGTCTATAAACGATGTGAAATGCAGGTTTGTCGGCTGCTAATCAAATAATAATTAGTAAACCCTCAACGAGTTATCAATAAACAGAACCTGCAGCCCGAATAGCAATTAATGTTTCGGACAGCTGTAGCGTTACGCGCCTGGCGTCTGATTAATTATTAAAGAAGTCGAAGCACGCAATCGTTAACAGCGTAGCGTGTACGCTACAGTATCAGGAGTTAAAAAGATATTTGCATTAACGACACACAACTGGAACATTGTGACAAGACGTTACGCAAACTACGCACTATTTTGAAAAAGGAGAATTTGTGACAGGTGAGTACCTTTTAAGTTGGCAACGATAAATTGTAACCAAGGGATTGTCTGAATTGCAGTGGAGACATTATATTTGCATCTTGCTGTGAAAAGAAGCGATTTGTGTGCTCTCATTCCCCAGTGAAAATTATTACCTCATTTCAGCTTCTAATTTGTCTTCCGTAATGTATCTAATAATAAACACTCTAGCTTTCATGTGAGACGCGCTGTCGGTGGGAAAGCTAAGAGTATGTGTGAGCAAAATTTGGATTATCAAAATTAGACTCGAAATTTACAAGGTAAGATCCACTGTTTAACAACTGGCTCTTCAAATTTCGACCATCAAACTTTTGCACCGCCTTCGGAGTGATTTCAGTTAGTGACTCCCAACTAGTAACTTTCACAATAATACTGAAATATGTCTCGTTACCGTTGCGTAAGTATGGTGATCGTTGCAAAGGCGGTTGGTTCGGCGTCATCCCAGACACTCGTTAGTTTCGGTTTCGTACGAGTTATGAAGGTCAAGGAATTTAACTGTGGACGAATTTTGTACGGTTTTGAGAGCCGTTATCACGCCGCTTTCGGGAGTGGGAGAGGCGCCAGCCTCAGGTGGGTTAACGACGAGGGCCGGTGGTGTGCCGGCCAACCTGGATGCGGTTTTTAGGTAGCTTCTCACACCCCACTAGGTGAATACTGGGAATCGGATTAGGAAATATTCAGAAAACGTCTAACCACTTTCACAAGGGATAACGGTAGAAGCAGACAGTTGGGGTTCACAAATTCCGTCCTGTCGGTGACAGGTTGGTAAGAGGAAAAGCATCCGACCACCATCTACCACTAAGGTTGCCAAATGTAGTAATTAATATGCCTCTCCTGACGATACGGGATAAACGCTAGGAAAAAGGAGATACGCTATTTTATGAGCGTGTGGATAATTTTTAAAGCTGCTCTTCATTTTCGTATCGAGGGTTTATTTCTTGTCTGTCTTTGATTCACTATTTGGTAAGCTATTATTCAACCTTGGCAGACTCCGAGCTAAAAGCAAAATAACCACAGCTGCTGTCACCGAATTTCAGTCCGCGTATGATAACGTTACAAACTACCCTATATGCATTCAGTCTGGCATACAAACCTATTTGTCTTGAGCTTAACACAGATAAAATGAAGGTCCTCTATCAGGTAGCCCCAAATTCCACTGCAACAGCTCCAATTACCACAGTTGATGGAACACCTCTAGAGATTGTAGAGTATTTTCCATATCTGGGAAGCCATCTTCCTCCAAATTCAAACATAGATGCAGAAATTCAACACCGAATAAAGTGTGCAAGTACTGCAAATGGTCGTCTTTTGAAAAGAGCGTTTGGTAACCACTATTTGGGTGCTGAAACTGAGCTTACAGTCTACAATGTCATTATCATGCCTACACTTCTTTATGGACGTGGAACTGGGACCACCTACAGGCGCCACTTAAAATCCTTAGAAAAATACCACCAACGCTGCCTAAGGAGAATACTGAAAGTAAAGTTGCAGGATTGGCGAACAAACAACAGCAATTTGGAGCAAAAATTGTCATACACCAACTTCGGTGGACTGGTCACATCAGCCGCATGCCAAACTCCCGTCTCCCCAAGCAAATCACGTTCTCCCAATTGAATAATGGTCGACCGAATCAGGGAGGGCAAAAAAACCACATAAAGATGTCCTCAAGTCAAATGTGACTAAATTTCGAATAAACACAAATGATTGGAGAAGTACATCCCTAGATAGACCCAAATAGTGACAAATTGTTCACCAAGGAACACTTAATTTTGAAAAGCAGAGACAATTGCAGGAGAATAGGAAGAGATATGGCAGAAGAGAACAAGAGGTCTTGAGAGGAAGAAACCTGTTGCATCATTCAGTCAACACCAACTGGATATGCCATTACTGCGGTCCAGAACAGGATTAGTTAGCCACCAAAGGATCCACAGGCAACGCTACCAAAAGACATTTCATACTCGTCAACGAGTAAATGCCTATGATGATGGTGATGACGATGATGGTTTGTGTGAAATTCCTACTGTCACACTGTGACAGACAATAAGGTAGTTGGAGAGAAATACGGTTTCCAGTTCTCTTTTCTGATCTTCTTAGTTTGTTTCTCCAAGCAACCAAAAGTTCCGATTTTTCTAACTTTGTGGTAGCAAGCGTATCTCGTTCCCTTTGAGAAGCAACAATTGTAACCTAAGGACATCACACATACCTGGGAAGCCATCTTTCTCCAAATTCTAACATAGATGCAGAAATTCAACACCGAATAAAGTGTGCAAGTACTTCATATGGCTGTCTTTTGAAAAGAGCGTTGGAAAACCACTATTTGGGTGCTGAAACTAAGCTTACAGTCTACAAAGTCATTATCATGCCTACACTTCTTTATGGATGTGGAACGGGGACCATCTACAGGAGTCACAAAGGCCTTTGAAAAATACCACCGACGCTGCCTAAGGAGAATATTGAAAGTAAAGTGGCAGGATCGGCGAACAAACAACAGAATTTTGGAGCAAAAATTCTCATACACCAACTCCGCATGCCAAACTCCCGTCTCCCTAAGCGAATCATGTTCTCCCAATTGAATAATGGCCAACGGAATGAGGGAGGGCAACAAAACATGTCCTGAAGTTAAATGTCGAATAAACACAAATGATTGAGAAACTGTAGCCCTAGATAGACCCAAATAGCGACAAATTGTTCACCAAGGAACACTTAATTTTGAAAAGCAGAGACAATTGCAGGAGAATAGGAAGAGAGATGGCAAAAGAGAACAAGAGATCTTGAGAGGAACAACACCAACTGGGTATGCCATTACTGCGGTGCAGAACAGGGCCGGCCGAGGTAGCCGAGCGGTTCTAGGCGCTACAGTCTGGAACCGCGCGACCGCTACGGTCGCAGGTTCGAATCTTGCCTCGGGCATGGATGTTTGTGATGTCCTTAGGTTAGTTAGGTTTAAGTAGTTGTAAGTTCTAGGGGACTGATGACCTTAGAAGTTAAAGTCCCATAGTGCTCAGAGCCATTTGAACCAATTTTGCTGAACAGGACTACTTAGCCACCAAATGATCCACAGATAACGCTACCAAAAGACATTTCATACTCGTCAACGAGTAAATGCCTATGATGATGGTGATGACGATGATGATTTGTGTGAAATTCCTACTGTCACACTGTGACAGACAATAAGGTAGTTGGAGAGAAATACGGTTTCCAGTTCACTTTTCTGATCTTCTTAGTTTGTTTCTCCAAGCAACCAAAAGTTCCGATTTTACTGACTTTGTGGTAGCAAGCGTATCTCGTTCCCTTTGAAAAGCAACAATTGTAACCTCACCGCCGTGATTTTTGCAACAGAGTTATCGAAATTAAAGCCACTGGGTTGTTACAGTCTGTATGGTTGCTTGTAGTCAGTCACAGAAACACGCAGCAAAATGAGTATTAGTATTGTTATGGTCGACGTTACAGAATCCGCATCACCGAGTGACGTAGCCACGGCATCTGGCGACTTACCGAGCGTTGTGGTGTCTGGCAGTAAGTGCTTGCAGAAGGCCGGTGCCTGGCGGTGGGTGCTTCCGGCAGTGCGAGCTGCTAGCAGCGGCGAGCCCCCTGTCGCGGCCGGTGGGTGCTGGCAGCGTCGCTTCTAGCAGCGGCGAGCGCCTAGTCGCCAGTAGCTGCGGCGCGAGCCCGTCGCGGCCTCATATGCAGAGTAGCGGCGGCGCGCATGCGCACTCGCCGCCTCGGCTCGCGGGCGGCGGTAGGGCTGGGCTGGGGAAACGGGCGACAGAGCGACCGTCCAGAGCGCGCCTGCATTAATCACGAGCCGACGGGACGGTCCGGTAACGGGCTGCGCGATTTGCATTCCTAGTTGGAGGCGGCTCGCTGACTCACCGGGCGCTCGAGACGAGGCGATCGGCTCGATCGAGTTCCGACTAATAGAACAAGGTACATCGTACTGGACGGCGAGTGGAAACGAAAGTGTTCTCAATGCGCATAAATGATCTATAAACAGCACTACAGTCTGTCGCCGCTATTCTCTAGAACAAGAGTGTCCAACGTTTTAGCTTCATCTGGGCCACATTGACAGGGAGGGGGGGGGGGGGGATGCATGAGGCAGGTGTCAGCTGTAGTGGGCAGATTCGAATCCTGCCTCGGTCATGGATGTGTGAGATGTCCTTAGGTTAGCCCCATAGTGCTCAGAGCCATTTGCACCATTTGTAGTGGGCAGATGAAAAGGAAGAGAGAGAGGCAGACGTGGAAAGAGAGAGGGCGAGGTCGATATGGTCAGAGAGAGGAGGATGGAGATATGGTTAGCGAGAGAGTATGGAGCAAATGGATACAGAGAGGTGGATGAGGAGACGAAGAGATTAGAGAAAGTAAGTAGGAGAAGATTGTATCCTCCCAAAAGACAAAATATGCATAAAATTATATATATATATATATATATATATATATATATATATATATATATTCACATTTAGTGTAACCTCCCAACAGTTTATTATTCCGTAACCTCGCAATAATAACGTGACTAACCTCCCAATAAAAAATGTGACTCATATATAACCTTTCTAAAGTAGAAAAGGAGTTTTGCTATTTGGGGAGCAAAATAACTGATGATGGTGGAAGTAGAGAGGATATAAAATGTAGACTGGCAATGGCAAGGAAAGCGTTTCTGAAGAAGAGAGATTTGTTAACATCGAGTATAGATTTAAGTGTCAGGAAGCCCTTTCTGAGAGTATTTGTATGGAGTGCAGCCATGGATGGAAGTGAAACATGGACGATAAATAGTTTGGACAAGAAGAGAATAGAAGCTTTTGAAATGTGGTGCTACAGAAGAATGCTGAAGATTAGATGGGTAGATCACATAACTAATGAGGATGTATTGAATAGAATTGGGGAGAAGAGGAGTTTGTGGCACAACTTGACAAGAAGAAGGGATCGGTTGGTAAGACATGTTCTGAGGCATGAAGGGATCACCAATTTAGTACTGGAGGGCAGGGTGGAGGGTAAAAATCGTAGAGGGAGACCAAGAGATGAATACATTAAGCAGATTCAGAATGGTGTGGGCTGCAGTACGTACTGGAAGACGAAGCAGTTTGCAAAGCATAGAGTAGCATGGAGAGCTGCATCAAACCAGTCTTAGGACTGAATACCACAACAACAACAACAACAACAACAACAATATAACCTTTCAATAATTAACTGACTGTGAATCTAAACTGGTAAATTTGGACGTCAGCAGTGCTGCGTCATGGCCCTGAAAGAGTATTCTGAATAAATTGAAAATTCTTACCTCAATGAAGTCTCCGGATAACGTGTATATATCTGCTCCTATAAGAAATTTTTCTGGCACAGCCCAGTGCAATGCTGGCCGCTAGATTTGTCATGTATAAAAAGAAACAGCTGATTTTTCTTTACGATAATGGGAATGACCATGGATTGCAGAAATTAGTAAATTCTTTAAATTCAGATGAATGATTGACAAAAAGTTAATTTTATAAAAAAGATTATTATAAAAAGATTTTTTAAAACATTTACGTGGGACTTGATATAACAATAGTACAAATTTAGTTGTAACAAATTAGACATGCGTGCGGCTGTTTTTACCTTATACTACTTCGCTCAGGCACGACCGGCCCAACCGCCCGACTGCGAGCTACCACTACTACTGCTGACACTGTTCCTACTGCAGCCGACACTGCTCGCTGGTCTGCGATTCTATTATAGCTTACGTACATCGTAGGCAGCGCGTGAGCAATCCATCGAAATTACATCTGCTCGAGTGCGCCTCTTACAAGATAGACAAATAGAGGTGGTGGTGGGGGGGAGGGAGGTGGACAGAAGCAGAGTGGAAGAGGTGGGGAGAGAGAGGAGGAGGAGGAGGTGTGTTCAGTGTATGTCTTGAACGCATTCGCTAGTGGAGCTGCGGGGAAAAGACTAGTACTACACAGACAAGCCCTGAGCAACCAGTGTGTTCGTGCTCATTGTCGTTTTGTGTGGTGTTGGTATATTGAGGTCTCGCATCTTGAATACATTCAACTACGGCAAATTGTCTGTGCCCTCTTAATTAGTACATTGATCACAAGATACGCAGATTATGGCTGTGTATCGAGGAAATACGAAAACATTCAAGAAAAAACGTACTGCCTTTAGAAATAAAATCAGTACGACGTACAAGAAAGCTAAAAACAGTAAAGAAATGGTTGTTGAAAGATTTAATAAAATTAAAAAAAAATGAAATGTGAATTGATTTGAAAATGTTACTTTAAATTGTTTTTGTTATTTACTCTTTCCGTACGAACTTTGTTGTAGAACCCCTTATTTACGTGTGGTAATAAAAATTCATTTAGACAGAATTAAGCACATTTAAAATTACGTGAACTTAGTCAACCCTCTCATGCTGATAAATTCATATTAACTGATTAAGAACATTTACTTGAAAATTGTATAAATTAAATTTTTTACGTATTTCGGCCTTGGCACACATTTTCTAAATGCAGTGGTTTTTTTTTAAATATTTACTGAATTCTTTCCCGGCGACAGCTATGGAACACAAGACTGTCTCTGTTAGCAGAAAATGGTTAAATATTGCCAAGCCGACCTGAACGTTTAATTATCATTGATAAAACACACTTCACTATATGTTTAAGTTATCTGCTTTAGAAATTGAAAGAACCAACAGATTGTTAAACTTCAACCTTAACTATCCGCCTATGAATGCACAAATGTGAAACCAGTAATAATTTCCGTCAGTCTCAGGATTGCTGTAAAAGAAAAATATTTTCGTAATTCACTGCTAATTTTATCTGCTCCCGATTTACGGGTTTGGTTAATTTTTCTTAGCGGAACAATTTTTCAAATGTGCCGCCGCTGCAAATCGTTCGGTCGCGCCACAGCCCAGCAACACCAACGATAATCCCTAAAAATGCTGAAAATTCTTTAAAGAAATATTATAGATGACATGGGCAAGCTAATTTGCATTAGTAATACACAATTTTGATAAATTATAACGTATTTAGACCACAACAATAATTCAACTTACATTAGTTTGTAATTTCTCCTCTAATGGCGGCTAAAGATAGATACAGACAAATGAAGTCTACTCATTCATAAAATGCTACGTCACAGGTTCCTCTCTCTCTCAGCCCTCGAGGAGGACGACAAAGAATGCACACTATGTATTCCTATTTATACCACTGCCGACCGTTAACGTCTCTTTGCAATCTTACAACATTACTCCCCTCTGTGGCTGTATTTTACATTTTTCTTATCGCAGATATTCACATATTTCATAATTACATTACGAGTATAGAAATATTAAAACCATAAATACATCGAGAATATTATTACAGAAAATATTACAATAATAACGAATGTCCTTTATACAAAATTAAATAATATTTTTTTGTTAAACAATTACAGTACATACGGATTGCTTCATAGCGTACATAGTACAATCAAATGTCATTTCCTTTGATTAATAGTGTGTGTGCTGCCAGGGAACGTTACATTGCCCCCTGGCAGCATTTGGCAAAGAGTTTCTATACTTTGACACAATGGTGCCAGTAACGTTCTTTACAATTCTGTATTTTTTTATGGAATGGCTCTTTTAATTAGTCTCAGGGTTATATATGTTCATGGCTCCCCCATTTGGGCGAAGGCAGACAGGAAACCTGGGCAAAACTGTGCCGGAGCCCAGCCATCCCAGATTGGTTCATGATTAATCTTGTCTCTTTAACAGTCATTCTTTTGAATTGATTTAGCAGTTTGTCATCAACGGTTACATAATATCACAGTCACATACAGTTCAACGAAAGTTTGTTGTGTGTGATTAACAACTCGTAATTATCATATTTGCGATATACTTCAAGGTCACTTGTCCTAGGATATATCACTTAGTTTTTTTGAAACATTTAGTACAACGTCACTTTTCATAATGTTCCCACTACCTACATGTTACAAATCCATCTCCTACACTTGTTAGTGTTCATTTTCTCTCGTCAATTTACGGGTATACATAATAAGTGTTCAATGTTTGTCAAAAATCGAGTTCATTGACATGTTATGCAGTTTGTGTAAATATTTTGGAATATGTCAATAATGCTGTAGTTGGTGAGCGGTGCGGAGTGATTGTTGAGCGGCGCTCGGCGCGGCGCGTCGGCTCCGTGTAGGTCACCGCCCCCGGTGTTGACAGCTACGGCGCGGAGAGGCGTGTGGCTGTCTGGTCTGCTACGGGTTGCTGCGGCCGCTGCATGGCTGAGGTAGCGGGATGCGCGTTGTATATCAGCTCGCCCGTGAGACATCTTCTTGCAGTGCTCCAGCAAAAATGCAACAAGTTCACAAACAGTGTACTATCCTTATGGGTATTTTTCCTGCTGTGGGAAAGAACGCACAAAGTTATTGGCAGTTATTATTCAGTAGGCCTTCACTAGTCTGGTTTGCACAATGTTTCGTTGTCACAGTAACACGTTTTATGGGCACACAATATTTTTTCACCATGTCATGACTTGTCATTAGTCACACGCAAGTTTTCACCTTAGGACAAAATGTATCTCTGTAGTCAATGCGCTTTGCTGGCGTCCCTTGACACACAGAGTTATAGTTTGACACTAGCTTGGTCCACCGTCTGTTATCGGCTCACTGTTCGTGTCGTCCTAGTTCCTTGTCCACTTGCACACACGGCGATGATACAGTTTCTTATTGCTTGTTCAAAACAACCTCGTGACGTATTGCTGCAGGTTTAACAGTCACTGTCTGTCTCTGCCACACAATACTGCACTTTTAAGTTTTTTCAGTTACAATGTCCGTTGAGCATTTTTTTTTTTTGTAACAGCACATTCGTAACTTCTTTGTTCCACGCCCGGGTTCCCGGGTTCGATTCCCGGCGGGGTCAGGGATTTTCTCTGCCTCGTGATGGCTGGGTGTTGTGTGCTGTCCTTAGGTTAGTTAGGTTTAAGTAGTACTAAGTTCTAGGGGACTGATGACCATAGATGTTAAGTCCCATAGTGCTCAGAGCCATTTGAACCATTTGAACCTTCTTTGTTCGCTCTTTACCAAGGTGTGTGATAATTGAGTACATGGTAACAAATATTAAAATTTCGTATTAGTTTGCCATAAATCATCTATATTTATGTTCGAGTAGATTTTATTTGTGCATTCCAGCCGGATTCAGGCATATTGTTCAATAACTCCTTTGAAATCATGTCTCACTTTACTTGCAAGGTCCTACGTAACTACAGTGTAGTCTCTGTAGGCTAAAATTGACTTGGACTGTATTGGGCTAGCTCTTTTAACTGATTGGATATGCACATGCTTCAATTGAAGCTTCTTTGTGCGTAACTTTGCGTTACTTAAATTTGCAATAAGTTTGCCTCCCATGGTGCCCTCGGGTCACTACTGGGTGCATTATTCTCTTTAATAACACTGGTTTCAAAATAAAGTTCTCAGGGTCTCATATTATTGATATTATTCTGGGTTCGAATCTGTCAATCTGACGGTTACATATATACAGTATACACACACACACACACACACACACACACACACACACACACACACACACACACATGTATATATATATATATATATATATATATATATATATATATATATATATATATATATATATTATAATAGAAAAGATTGTACCAAGAAATATTTCAAGTTTGACACACATATAGAATATTATGCAGTACACAAACTAATCACTACTAAGGTGTTCCTCCTGACTGATCTCTGTCACAATTTAACACTACAAATAATTGCACTAATCAGGTTATCTGTGCAGACATTTAGAGCATGTTTAAGCTAACACTAATTAAAAGGAAGACATAACACAGATAATCATAAACAAAAGAGAAAGTCAATCATATTCTTATAACTAAATACTTCTACACTAGTACATTATCTCTACAGATCACACATTATTAATGTTCATTCATTTCCAAAAGAATGGTGTACCTCTTTTACACATAACACATAGGACTATTAGTCATTTACTGTAGGAATATTTTCACATCCTTACGCAGATACTGTCCCCGTACTCTCCCTGATTGGGGATCTGCTAATAGATAGCTACACTCATGTGGCCCACTTACTATTCTAAAAGGTCCATTGTACACCTATTGCCACTTGCTATTCTGTTTCAAGGATGCCGAGGACTTCGAATGATTGCGTAAGAGCACCAACTCCCCAACACTAAGTTTTTGATAATTCGTCACATGTCGATTATAGTTTTCTTTCCTTTTCTGAGCGCACCTGGTAAGGTTGCACCCTGCTTTCCTTATCCTCTCTTCCTTAGGCTCAGGAATGACTGGGACCTTAGGCAAAGGTGCCAGCCACTCATTCAGTACTCTATTATTATTCGTCATAATCTCGGTTGGTGGATACCCCGTAGAGGCATGCGGGGTTGCGTTGTGAATTTCCAAAAATTTAGGTATCAGATCTGGCCATCTTGTGTGCTTACATGCAATGTATAACCTGAAAAAATTATTTAACTCTCCAAATGTTCTTTCTACTAAACTTGCTTGTGGGTGAAAACGGGATATTAGTATGTGCTTTATACCTTGTTCATGTAAATAGTTCTTCCAGGTATGACCTGTAAAATAGGAAGCATTATCTGATATTATCACTTCAGGCCTACCCACCTGTGTAAAATATTCTTTCCCTAACCATTTAACTATTCCACGAGCGGTGGCTGATTTAAGGCAGTATATTTTTAAGTATAAAAGGTCATATACCGCTAAAATGTACTTTAATCCACCCCTGGCTCGAGGGTAGGGTCCTGCTATGTCTATAGACACTAACTGGTGGCCGCTGAGGCACTATAGGATGCAGTTCAAACCTTGTGGATTTATTTTGAAACTTAGCTTTTTGGCACAGAGGACAAGTCCTGATAATGGTGCGAGTCTGCTGGCTTATTCCCTTAAAGTAACAGTATCTGGATAAAATCCTTATTGTTTTGCCTATCCCAGCGTGACCCCATGCTAAATGCGTGTGCCACACTACAGCTGGGATAGCCTGTTGCGGTATACACACGACTCCATGGTCATTTGACACACCTGTTTTATAATACAGAATATTATCTACTATTTTGAAGTTCTGAACACTTTTAAGATTGGTTCCTTCTTTAATTTTGCTAATGACATCTCGCCAAATCGGATCAGTTTCCTGCAATGTAGACATATTCTTACACATATGTAAAAAGTCCCTCCTATGTACCTTATCTTGTACTAAGAGTATTCGATATTCCTCCGATTGTTCCAAAATCTTTGACACTGAGGATTGCCCTAGTGGGAGCCTCGACAAGGTGTCAGCTACAACATTATCTTGTCCTTTTATGTACATAATCTTAATTTTATATTCCTGCAATGATAAACTCCATCTTAGCAAGCGGGTATGGTATAATTTGCAAGACATTAAATAGCTCAGAGCCTGGTGGTCACTGAATATTTTGATTTCTTTGCCATGGATGTAATAGTTGACTTTCTTTACCGCCCAAACCACTGCAAGAGCCTCTAGTTCGGTAGCGGAATATGCTCTCTCACAGCTGTTTAGTGTGCGGCTGGCAAATCCGATTACATTGATTGTTGTGGGGTCGTTGCTCCTGTCCCACTGAAACAAACAAGCGCCCAGACCGTATGAACACAAATCTGTCGCTATGCAAAAATTTTTTGTCATGTCTGGGTGTCGCAGTATGTTTGCATTCACCAAGGCGTTTTTGATAGCGTCAAACGCGCGTTGACATTCTTCTGTCCACACCCAGTGCGCATTTTTACGCAATAGGCTCAATAACGACTCGTTATTCATTAATTGGTTTGGAACAAACCGTCTAAAAAAAGATGCAAGACCTATAAACGCTTTGAGTTGTCTCTTAGTTCTCGGGCTAGGAAACCCACGAATTGCGTCAAGTTTTTTGCTGTCAGGTTTGATGCCTTGTGGTGTTATTATGTGACCTAGAAGTTTAATCTGATTACGTCCAAATTTGGATTTCTCAAGATTCGCTGTTACTCCCGCTTGCTTAAACCTTTCTAAGACTCTACCCAGTAGTTCTACGTGCTCCTCTCAGGTGGCAGTAGCAATCACCAGATCGTCTACATACACTGTTACCCTTTGCAGCAAATCCGGACCTAAAACCGCGTCGAGGGCTGTTATGAAAACTCCTGCACTTACATTTAGGCCAAAAGGTAGTACCCTAAATTGGTAGCTCCTTCCCCCAAATATAAATGCAGTATATTTCCTTGACTCGGGTGTGAGCAGGATTTGCCAGAATGAACTTTTCATATCAACAGATGTCAAATATTGCACTCCATGGAATTTTTGAATTTGCTCATCTAAGTTTTCCGGATGGGTCCTGACAGGTACAATAATTTCGTTTGTATCTCTCGCATCTAATACTAACCGTACCTGTCCGTCTGCTTTTGCCACCGCCACCAAAGGACTACTATAAGGGGACAAAGACGGTTCTATTATTCCCCACTCGGTCAGTTTTCTAATTTCTTTAGCTACTATTTCCTTCTTGGACCAAGGAACGGAGTATGAGTCTCGACAGTAGGTTTTGTGAGGCTTCACCTCGATATTGTACTGATATCCCTTAAAAATTACTGGTCGTTCTGAAAATACATCTGCATAGTTAGATAATAACTGTACCAAATCCTGCTGTTGCATTGAGTTCAAATTTTCGGACTGTGATACTTTGTTCAGAAGTGCGTCCACATTTGCTTTTAATTGATCACTTTGTACGTCTGGATAATAGAGATTTTGCCCTAGAGAATGATTGTCTAAATGTAGTATCCAGTGATTCCTACATTTTATGTTAATAGCATTACAATTAGGCACAGGTACCTCTTGAGATCTGAGCATGGACAATTCTATCCTCCTACCCGCGTTCATCAAACTTAATTTTCCCCGAGAAAGGTCGATTACTATGTCCCTTTCTCTCAAAAAATCTACCCCCAAAATGCAGGCTACCTTTAAACCCTTTACTACCAGGAACGAGCACGCTATGGCTTCTCCCCCTATATACATCTCTACCCGAACTTGGAGTTTAATTATTTGTCGCTGTGCAATGATGGCTCCAGTGACTTTGCAGTTGTTCACAGGAAAAGTCAGCATACGCTTTTCTTTCCCCAGTACTCTGAATAAGTCCATACTCATGACACTGACAGTAGCACCTGTATCTACGATTGCTTGCACATCAATATTGTTAATTTTGATCTCTATTATCGCTTGTACTTCGTCTTTGTGCTCCTTTATGCACGTGGGTGGTTCAGTTATTAATTCATGTCCCATCTGTACCCCGTCATTATACCTGAGGATACAGATTTCCGATGTTTTGTTCTGTGTCGGGCTGCTCTCACTCCAAACCTCAGCCGACGATGGAGAGCGTATCTCGGCTGAATCTAGTTTGTTGGATTATTACTGGTGGATGGGTGTGGCTGCTCTGTGTCGCTGACCTCCACTATGCGTAAGTTGTGTTGCGTCGGCCGCCACGGTTGCGCAATTGGCGCATTTTGTGGTGGCGGTCGGTTATTGTCATATCTTTCACTGTTTTGCCGGTCCGGACTGGGCCTCTGGTTCTGTGGCCAAGTTCGGTTTGCATCATTATAGGTATTAGTGTTCCACGGCCCCCTGGCATTTTTCCATCTACTATTGCTTGGTGGGCCTGTTTCATATCGGTCCTCTGACCTCCTTTTCCGGTCATTATTCACCGGCGGACTACTGCCGTTCCGGTCTCTACCTCTATTCCCGTGTTGTACATAATCTTGTCTCCTATTGTTACCTCAGCCGTTTCCATTATTTGGTGGAGGCGTGTTATTTCGACCATTTCTGTAACCGTTTCCGTTACTTCTAGCCTGTTCAGAGGCTGCCTTAACATCCTCCTGAATCAGGTCAATTGAGTCCAGAACAGACAAGAAATGTTCCATGTCGTTCTCCGGTAACGTGTTTAAGTTTTTCCTTTACGTGTATCGGCAAGTGTGATTTCAAAAGTCTGATCAAATCCCGGAATGAAATCTGCTCGTCCCAGTAACGGGTCTTATTAATGTATTTCTCAAAATATTTTCGCAAATTGCCTAATCGTGGAGAATACGGCTCTGGATTATATACCTCTTTCCGTAATCTCTCCTGAATACATGTTGACCAATATTTGGCCAAGAATGCCTTTTCAAATTGCTCATATGTGTCGCAACTGACAGCTGCTTCGGTTGCCCATAATGCAGCTTCTCCTTGTATGTAAGACATAATGAACTGTATTTTCTGTGTATGACTCCAAACGCTAGGCAAAATGTCTCTAAATCCCTTGATAAACACTACAGGGTGAACAGATTTCTTCTCCGTTGTAAAGATCTGAAACTGTCGGTTTTTAATTAGGCTTTCTTCAATCACCATTTTGGAGTGACATTTTTTTGTTTTGCTAACATTGGTTGCCTGTTCTGTCTCGCAGTCGCAATTTTTCACTGCTGTATTTATATGCCTATCATTGTTGGACCTGGCTGGTGTGACACACGCCTGTGCGTCGCCGTGCAGCAAGCTGTTTTCCAGCTCTGCAAGACGACGGTTGACATTCCGCTGCCAAAGCGGAATGTCAGTGTGCACCGCCATTTTTAGGTCCCGCACTTACGCACTCGAGCCCAAGTCTTTGGCCTCAATCGCGGCGTGCACACACGCCTGTGCGTCGCCGTGCAGCAAGCTGTTTTCCAGCTCCGCAAGACGACGGTTGACATTCCGCTGCCAAAGCGGAATGTCAGTGTGCACCGCCATTTTTAGGTCCCGCACTTACGCACTCGAGCCCAAGTCTTTGGCCTCAATCGCGGCGTGCACACACGCCTGTGCGTCGCCGTGCAGCAAGCTGTTTTCCAGCTCCGCAAGACGACGGTTGACATTCCGCTGCCAAAGCGGAATGTCAGTGTGCACCGCCATTTTTAGGTCCCGCAAATGCGCACTCGAGCCCAAGTCTTTGGCCTCAATCGCGGCGTGCACACACGCCTGTGCGTCGCCGTGCAGCAAGCTGTTTTCCAGCTCCGCAAGACGACGGTTGACATTCCGCTGCCAAAGCGGAATGTCAGTGTGCACCGCCATTTTTAGGTCCCGCACTTGCGCACTCGAGCCCAAGTCTTTGGCCTCAATCGCGGCGTGCACACACGCCTGTGCGTCGCCGTGGAGCAAGCTGTTTTCCAGCTCCGCAAGACGACGGTTGACATTCCGCTGCCAAAGCGGAATGTCAGTGTGCACCGCCATTTTTAGGTCCCGCACTTACGCACTCGAGCCCAAGTCTTTGGCCTCAATCGCGGCGTGCACACACGCCTGTGCGTCGCCGTGCAGCAAGCTGTTTTCCAGCTCTGCAAGATGACGGTTGACATTCCGCTGCCAAAGCGGAATGTCAGTGTGCACCGCCATTTTTAGGTCCCGCACTTACGCACTCGAGCCCAAGTCTTTGGCCTCAATCGCGGCGTGCACACACGCCTGTGCGTCGCCGTGCAGCAAGCTGTTTTGCAGCTCCGCAAGACAACGGTTGACATTCCGCTGCCAAAGCGGAATGTCAGTGTGCACCGCCATTTTTAGGTCCCGCACTTGCGCACTCGAGCCCAAGTCTTTGGCCTCAATCGCGGCGTGCACACACGCCTGTGCGTCGCCGTGGAGCAAGCTGTTTTCCAGCTCCGCAAGACGACAGTTGACATTCCGCTGCCAAAGCGGAATGTCAGTGTGCACCGCCATTTTTAGGTCCCGCACTTACGCACTCGAGCCCAAGTCTTTGGCCTCAATCGCGGCGTGCACACACGCCTGTGCGTCGCCGTGCAGCAAGCTGTTTTCCAGCTCTGCAAGACGACGGTTGACATTCCGCTGCCAAAGCGGAATGTCAGTGTGCACCGCCATTTTTAGGTCCCGCACTTACGCACTCGAGCCCAAGTCTTTGGCCTCAATCGCGGCGTGCACACACGCCTGTGCGTCGCCGTGCAGCAAGCTGTTTTCCAGCTCCGCAAGACGACGGTTGACATTCCGCTGCCGAAGCGGAATGTCAGTGTGCACCGCCATTTTTAGGTCCCGCACTTACGCACTCGAGCCCAAGTCTTTGGCCACAATCGCGGCGTGCACACACGCCTGTGCGTCGCCGTGCAGCAAGCTGTTTTCCAGCTCCGCAAGACGACGGTTGACATTCCGCTGCCAAAGCGGAATGTCAGTGTGCACCGCCATTTTTAGGTCCCGCACTTACGCACTCGAGCCCAAGTCTTTGGCCTCAATCGCGGCGTGCACACACGCCTGTGCGTCGCCGTGCAGCAAGCTGTTTTCCAGCTCCGCAAGACGACGGTTGACATTCCGCTGCCAAAGCGGAATGTCAGTGTGCACCGCCATTTTTTAGTCCCGCACTTACGCACTCGAGCCCAAGTCTTTGGCCTCAATCGCGGCGTGCACACACGCCTGTGCGTCGCCGTGCAGCAAGCTGTTTTCCAGCTCCGCAAGACAACGGTTGACATTCCGCTGCCAAAGCGGAATGTCAGTGTGCACCGCCATTTTTAGGTCCCGCACTTACGCACTCGAGCCCAAGTCTTTGGCCTCAATCGCGGCGTGCACACACGCCTGTGCGTCGCCGTGCAGCAAGCTGTTTTCCAGCTCCGCAAGACGACGGTTGACATTCCGCTGCCAAAGCGGAATGTCAGTGTGCACCGCCATTTTTAGGTCCCGCACTTACGCACTCGAGCCCAAGTCTTTGGCCTCAATCGCGGCGTGCACACACGCCTGTGCGTCGCCGTGCAGCAAGCTGTTTTCCAGCTCCGCAAGACGACGGTTGACATTCCGCTGCCAAAGCGGAATGTCAGTGTGCACCGCCATTTTTAGGTCCCACAATTGCGCACTCGAGCCCAAGTCTTTGGCCTCAATCGCGGCGTGCACACACGCCTGTGCGTCGCCGTGCAGCAAGCTGTTTTCCAGCTCCGCAAGACGACGGTTGACATTCCGCTGCCAAAGCGGAATGTCAGTGTGCACCGCCATTTTTAGGTCCCGCACTTACGCACTCGAGCCCAAGTCTTTGGCCTCAATCGCGGCGTGCACACACGCCTGTGCGTCGCCGTGCAGCAAGCTGTTTTCCAGCTCTGCAAGATGACGGTTGACATTCCGCTGCCAAAGCGGAATGTCAGTGTGCACCGCCATTTTTAGGTCCCGCACTTACGCACTCGAGCCCAAGTCTTTGGCCTCAATCGCGGCGTGCACACACGCCTGTGCGTCGCCGTGCAGCAAGCTGTTTTCCAGCTCCGCAAGACGACGGTTGACATTCCGCTGCCAAAGCGGAATGTCAGTGTGCACCGCCATTTTTAGGTCCCGCACTTGCGCACTCGAGCCCAAGTCTTTGGCCTCAATCGCGGCGTGCACACACGCCTGTGCATCGCCGTGGAGCAAGCTGTTTTCCAGCTCCGCAAGACGACGGTTGACATTCCGCTGCCAAAGCGGAATGTCAGTGTGCACCGCCATTTTTAGGTCCCGCACTTACGCACTCGAGCCCAAGTCTTTGGCCTCAATCGCGGCGTGCACACACGCCTGTGCAACGCCGTGCAGCAAGCTGTTTTCCAGCTCTGCAAGATGACGGTTGACATTCCGCTGCCAAAGCGGAATGTCAGTGTGCACCGCCATTTTTAGGTCCCGCACTTACGCACTCGAGCCCAAGTCTTTGGCCTCAATCGCGGCGTGCACACACGCCTGTGCGTCGCCGTGCAACAAGCTGTTTTCCAGCTCCGCAAGACGACGGTTGACATTCCGCTGCCAAAGCGGAATGTCAGTGTGCACCGCCATTTTTAGGTCCCGCACTTGCGCACTCGAGCCCAAGTCTTTGGCCTCAATCGCGGCGTGCACACACGCCTGTGCGTAGCCGTGCAGCAAGCTGTTTTCCAGCTCCGCAAGACGACGGTTGACATTCCGCTGCCAAAGCGGAATGTCAGTGTGCACCGCCATTTTTAGGTCCCGCACTTACGCACTCCAGCCCAAGTCTTTGGCCTCAATCGCGGCGTGCACACACGCCTGTGCGTCGCCGTGCAGCAAGCTGTTTTCCAGCTCTGCAAGACGACGGTTGACATTCCGCTGCCAAAGCGGAATGTCAGTGTGCACCGCCATTTTTAGGTCCCGCACTTACGCACTCGAGCCCAAGTCTTTGGCCTCAATCGCGGCGTGCACACACGCCTGTGCGTCGCCGTGCAGCAAGCTGTTTTCCAGCTCCGCAAGACGACGGTTGACATTCCGCTGCCAAAGCGGAATGTCAGTGTGCACCGCCATTTTTAGGTCCCGCACTTACGCACTCGAGCCCAAGTCTTTGGCCTCAATCGCGGCGTGCACACACGCCTGTGCGTCGCCGTGCAGCAAGCTGTTTTCCAGCTCCGCAAGACGACGGTTGACATTCCGCTGCCAAAGCGGAATGTCAGTGTGCACCGCCATTTTTAGGTCCCGCACTTACGCACTCGAGCCCAAGTCTTTGGCCTCAATCGCGGCGTGCACACACGCCTGTGCGTCGCCGTGCAGCAAGCTGTTTTCCAGCTCCGCTGCCAAAGCGGAATGTCAGTGTGCACCGCCATTTTTTAGTCCTGCACTTACGCACTCGAGCCCAAGTCTTTGGCCTCAATCGCGGCGTGCACACACGCCTGTGCGTCGCCGTGCAGCAAGCTGTTTTCCAGCTCCGCTGCCAAAGCGGAATGTCAGTGTGCACCGCCATTTTTTAGTCCCGCACTTACGCACTCGAGCCCAAGTCTTTGGCCTCAATCGCGGCGTGCACACACGCCTGTGCGTCGCCGTGCAGCAAGCTGTTTTCCAGCTCTGCAAGACGACGGTTGACATTCCGCTGCCAAAGCGGAATGTCAGTGTGCACCGCCATTTTTAGGTCCCGCACTTACGCACTCGAGCCCAAGTCTTTGGCCTCAATCGCGGCGTGCACACACGCCTGTGCGTCGCCGTGCAGCAAGCTGTTTTCCAGCTCCGCAAGACGACGGTTGACATTCCGCTGCCAAAGCGGAATGTCAGTGTGCACCGCCATTTTTAGGTCCCGCACTTACGCACTCGAGCCCAAGTCTTTGGCCTCAATCGCGGCGTGCACACACGCCTGTGCGTCGCCGTGCAGCAAGCTGTTTTCCAGCTCCGCTGCCAAAGCGGAATGTCAGTGTGCACCGCCATTTTTTAGTCCCGCACTTACGCACTCGAGCCCAAGTCTTTGGCCTCAATCGCGGCGTGCACACACGCCTGTGCGTCGCCGTGCAGCAAGCTGTTTTCCAGCTCCGCTGCCAAAGCGGAATGTCAGTGTGCACCGCCATTTTTTAGTCCCGCACTTACGCACTCGAGCCCAAGTCTTTGGCCTCAATCGCGGCGTGCACACACGCCTGTGCGTCGCCGTGCAGCAAGCTGTTTTCCAGCTCTGCAAGACGACGGTTGACATTCCGCTGCCAAAGCGGAATGTCAGTGTGCACCGCCATTTTTAGGTCCCGCACTTACGCACTCGAGCCCAAGTCTTTGGCCTCAATCGCGGCGTGCACACACGCCTGTGCGTCGCCGTGCAGCAAGCTGTTTTCCAGCTCCGCAAGACGACGGTTGACATTCCGCTGCCAAAGCGGAATGTCAGTGTGCACCGCCATTTTTAGGTCCCGCACTTACGCACTCGAGCCCAAGTCTTTGGCCTCAATCGCGGCGTGCACACACGCCTGTGCGTCGCTGTGCAGCAAGCTGTTTTCCAGCTCCGCAAGACGACGGTTGACATTCCGCTGCCAAAGCGGAATGTCAGTGTGCACCGCCATTTTTAGGTCCCGCACTTACGCACTCGAGCCCAAGTCTTTGCTTCAATCGCGGCGTGCACCTTCTCGTCTATTTTTTTTTGTAAATTCGTTTTCAATTTTGTTCGCCTGTTCGGTCATTTTCTTCTCTATTGCTTGACTTGTGTCAATTTCTAATTGTTCCATCCTGTTAGCCAATACACTGATTTCATCTACGATACTGGCGTTAGCCACTTGGATATTATCTACTCTTTCGCTCAGTTCTTGCACCGCTTTGGGTATGGTTTCATAACTTTGTCTCAAACTAACAATCTCACTTTGCATAGCTTCCAAAGATTGCATTAACTGCAAGTCTCTCTCATGCTGGCATCGATCACGCTCTGCTTGTTTAGCATCACGTTCTCTATCGAGTTCTGCTTGCATACGTGGAAATTCAGCTTGGAAATTGAGCATGTGCTCGAACATAACTCTTAATGATTGCACTTCTGACACCTCACCACTCTCTGGTCCGTGTCTAGTGCTTGTAGGTGGCACAGTATTTCTACTTTCAACTGAATCACTGGCTGGCAGTGGCCACATTTCTGGCCCTTCTGCCCCCAGATTCTCACATTGTACTTCCTGAACTACGCCACTAACATTACTTTGTGCCCCACTTTCTAACTCGGTATCACTGCTTGCTAACTGTTGTTCATTATCCATGTTTATATCTTTCTGACTACGCAATCTAACCATAGTCAAAAAAAGAAACAAAATCTGAACTAAATATCCTAACACTCAGGTTACACTGACATAATCACACAAGAAATGGTCATTTGTTGAAACACACTTATTATATACTACGATGACTAACTACTCAAATGTCCTGTTATTTTTTTAAAAAAAGAACATTAACAACAAGCACGCCACTAATGATCCGAGAACACCGCACTGAGGCTACTTTACTAACCACAGGACAACTACACTGTAGCTTTACCTTTTGGTGATCTATCTTGGGTGCAGCTGCCCCCTGGTATTGTGGCAGGTAATTAATTTTTTGATATAATGAGCTCTCTTCTTCTGCTTACCTCTGGGTATATAGTGTTCTCACGCAAAAAATCATATACAGGTATTACCACACAATATTGATTAGGTAATACATACAATACATGAACAAATTATTAATTGTTCTCCAACAAAGTTCGACTATAATAATTCCCTAGTTATCTCATGGGTATTTTGTGGCCACTGCTTATTCGGGCCCCGCGTTATTGGGCGCCAATTTAATGAAATTAATATATATATATATATATATATATATATATATATATATATATATATATATATATATAAAATGAAATGCGAATTGATTTGAAAATGTTCCTTTAAATTGTTTTGTTATTTACTCTTTCCGTACGAACTTTGTTGTAGAACCCCTTATTTACGTGTGGTAATAAAAATTCATTTAGACAGAATTAAGCACATTTAAAATTACGTGAACTTAGTCAACCCTCTCATGCTGATAAATTCATATTAACTGATTAAGAACATTTAGTTGAAAATTGTATAAATTAAATTTTTTTTACGTATTTCGGCCTTGGCACACATTTTCTAAATGCAGTGTTTTTTTTTTTAATATTTACTGAATTCTTTCCCGGCGATAGCTATGGAACACAAGACTGTCTCTGTTAGCAGAAAATGGTTAAATATTGCCAAGCCGACCTGAACGTTTAATTATCACTGATAAAACACACTTCACTATACGTTTAAGTTATCTGCTTTAGAAATTGAAAGAACCAACAGATAGTTAAATTTCAACGTTAACTATCCGCCTATCAATGCACAAATGTGAAACCAGTAATAAATTCCGTCAGTCTCAGGATTGCTGTAAAAGAAAAATATTTTCGTAATTCACTGCTAATTTTATCTGCTCCCGAATTACGGGTTTGGTTAATTTTTCTTGTTGTTGTTGTTGTGGTCTTCGGTCCTGAGACTGGTTTGATGCAGCTCTCCATGCTACTCTATCCTGTGCAAGCTTTTTCATCTCCCAGTACCTACTGCGACCTACATCCTACTGAATCTGCTTAGTGTATTCATCTCTTGGTCTCCCTCTACGATTTTTACCCTCCACGCTGCCCTCCAATACTAAATTGGTGATCCCTTGATGCCTCAGAACATGTCCTACCAACCGATCCCTTCTTCTAGTCAAGTTGTGCCACAACCTTCTCTTCTCCCCAATCCTATTCAATACTTCCTCATTAGTTATGTGATCTGCCCATCTAATCTTCGGCATTCTTCTGTAGCACCACATTTCGAAAGCTTCTATTCTCTTCTTGTCCAAACTATTTATCGTCCATGTTTCACTTCCATACATGGCTACACTCCATACAAATACTTTCAGAAATGACTTCCTGACACTTAAATCTATACTCGATGTTAACAAATTTCTCTTCTTCAGAAACGATTTCCTTGCCATTGCCAGTCTACAGTTTATATCCTCTCTACTTCGACCATCATCAGTTATTTTGCTCCCCAAATAGCAAAACTCCTTTACTACTTTAAGTGTCTCATTTCCTAATCTAAACCCCTCAGCATCACCAGACTTCATTAGACTACATTCCATTATCCTTGTTTTGCTTTTGTTGATGTTCATCTTATATCCTCCTTTCAAGACACTGTCCATTCCGTTCAACTGCTCTTCCAAGTCCTTTGCTGTCTCCGACAGAATTACAATGTCATCGGCGAACCTCAAAGTTTTTATTTCTTTTCCATGAATTTTAAAACCTACTCCGAATTTTTCTTTTGTTTCCTTTACTGCTTGCTCAATATGCAGATTGAACAACATCGGGGAGAGGCTACAACCCTGTCTTACTCCCTTCCCAACCACTGCTTCCCTTTCATGTCCCTCGACTCTTATAACTGCCGTCTGGTTTCTGCACAAATTGTAAATAGCCTTTCGCTCCCTGTATTTTACCCCTGCCCCCTTTAGAATTTGAAAGAGAGTATTCCAGTCAACATTGTCAAAAGCTTTCTCTAAGTCTACAAATGCTAGAAACGTAGGTTTCCCTTTCCTTAATCTTTCTTCTAAGATAAGTCGTAAGGTCAGTATTGCCTCACGTGTTCCAATATTTCTACGGAATCCAAACTGATCTTCCCCAAGGTTGGCTTCTACTAGTTTTTCCATTCGTCTGTAAAGAATTCGTGTTAGTATTTTGCAGCTGTGACTTATTAAACTGATAGTTCGGTAATTTTCACATCTGTCAACACCTGCTTTCTTTGGGATTGGAATTATTATATTCTTCTTGAAGTCTGAGGGTATTTCGCCTGTTTCATACATCTTGCTCACCAGATGGTAGAGGTTTGTCAGGACTGGCTCTCCCAAGGCCGTCAGTAGTTCCAATGGAATGTTGTCTACTCCGGGGGCCTTGTTTCGACTCAGGTCTTTCAGTGCTCTGTCAAACTCTTCACGCAGTATCATATCTCCCATTTCATCTTCATCTACATCCTCTTCCATTTCCATAATATTGTCCTCAAGTACATCGCCCTTGTACAGACCCTCTATATACTCCTCCCACCTTTCTGCTTTCCCTTCTTTGCTTAGAACTGGGTTTCCATCTGAGCTCTTGATATTCATACAAGTCATTCTCTTCTCTCCAAAGGTCTCTTTAATTTTCCTGTAGGCAGTATCTATCTTACCCCTAGTGAGATAGGCCTCTACATCCTTACATTTGTCCTCTAGCCATCCCTGCTTAGCCATTTTGCACTTCCTGTCGATATCATTTTGGAGACGTTTGTATTCCTTCTTGCCTGCTTCATTTACTGCATTTTTATATTTTCTCCTTTCATCAATTAAATTCAATATTTCTTCTGTTACCCAAGGATTTCTACTAGCCCTCGTCTTTTTACCTACTTGATCCTCTGCTGCCTTCGCTACTTCATCCCTCAAAGCTACCCATTCTTCTTCTACTGTATTTCTTTCCCCCATTCCTGTCAATTGTTCCCTTATGCTCTCCCTGAAACTCTGTACAACCTCTGGTTCTTTCAGTTTATCCAGGTCCCATCTCCTTAAATTCCCACCTTTTTGCAGTTTCTTCAGTTTTAATCTACAGGTCATAACCAATAGATTGTGGTCAGAGTCCACATCTGCCCCTGGAAATGTCTTACAATTTAAAACCTGGTTCCTGAATCTCTGTCTTACCATTATATAATTTATCTGATACCTTCTAGTATCTTCAACCTTCTTTCATGATTCTTGAACCAATGTTAGCTATGATTAAGTTATGCTCTGTGCAAAATTCTACCAGGCAGGTTCCTCTTTCATTTCTTAACCCCAATCCATATTCACCTACTACGTTTCCTTGTCTTCCTTTCCCTACTATCGAATTCCAGTCACCCATGACTATTTAATTTTCGTCTCCCTTCACTATCTGAATAATTTCTTTTATTTCATCATACATTTCTTCAATTTCTTCGTCATCTGCAGAGCTAGTTGGCATATAAATTTGTAATACTGTAGTAGGTTTGGGCTTCGTGTCTATCTTGGCCACAATAATGCGTTCACTATGCTGTTTGTAGTAGCTTACCCGCATTCCTATTTTCCTATTCATTATTAAACCTACTCCTGCATTACCCCTATTTGATTTTGTGTTTATAATCCTGTAGTCACCTGACCACAAGTCTTGTTCCTCCTGCCACCGAACTTCACTAATTCCCACTATATCTAACTTCAACCTATCCATTTCCCTTTTTAAATTTTCTAACCTACCTGCCCGATTAAGGGATCTGACATTCCACGCTCCGATCCGTAGAACGCCAGTTTTCTTTCTCCTGATAACGACATCCTCTTGTGTAGTCCCCGCCCGGAGATCCGAATGGGGGACTATTTTACCTCCGGAATATTTTACCCAAGAGGACGCCATTATCATTTAATCATACAGTAAAGCTGCATGCCCTCGGGAAAAATTACGGCTGTAGTTTCCCCTTGCTTTCAGCCGTTCGCAGTACCAGCACAGCAAGGCCGTTTTGGTTATTGTTACAAGGCCACATCAGTCAATCATCCAGACTGTTGCCCTTGCAACTACTGAAAAGGCTGCTGCCCCACTTCAGGAACCACACGTTTGTCTGGCTTCTCAACAGATACCCCTCCGTTGTGGTTGCACCTACGGTACGGCTATCTGTATCGCTGAGGCACGCAAGCCTCCCCACCAACGGTAAGGTCCATGGTTCATGGGGGGGGGGGGGGGGGGGGGTAATTTTTCTTAGCGGAACAATTTTTCAAATGTGCCGCCGCTGCAAATCGTTCGGTCGCGCCACAGCCCAGCAACACCAACGATAATCCCTAAAAATGCTGAAAATTCTTTAAAGAAATATTATAGATGACATAGGCAAGCTAATTTACATTAGTAATACACAATTTTGATAAATTATAATGTATTTAGACCACAACAATAATTCAACTTACATTAGTTTGTAATTTCTCCTCTAATGGTGGCTAAAGATAGATACAGATAAATGAAGTCTACTCATTCATAAAATGCTACGTCACAGGTTCCTCTCTCTCTCAGCTCTCGAGGAGGACGACAAAGAATGCACACTATGTATTCCTATTTATACCACTGCCGACCGTTAATGTCTCTTTGCAATCTTACAACATTACTCCCCTCTGTGGCTGTATTTTACATTTTTCTTATCGCAGATATTCACATATTTCGTAATTACAATTCGAGTATAGAAATATTACAATCATAAATACATCGAGAATATTATTACAGAAAATATTACAATAAGAACGAATGTCCTTTATACAAAAGTAAGTAATATTTTTTTGTTAAACAATTACAGTACATACGAATTGCTTCATAGCGTACATAGTACAATCAAATGTCATTTCCTTTGATTAATAGTGTGTGTGATGCCAGGGAACGTTACAAAGAACAGACACAGTTTATAGAAAAGTCTAAGTTATTTTCGATGACTTTAAAAGGAAAGGCGTCAACATTACTTCAAAAGTATTTATACTCTTAAATACAGAGGAGGGAGTAGACAGGTGGAAAGAATTCACTGATAGCCCGTAGCTTGGAGAGAAACTGTTTGATAGCATGATGGAGGAAGAAATAGATCAGACAGCCACACGCCTCTCCGCGCCGTAGCTGTCAACACCGGGGGCGGTGACCTACACGGAGCCGACGCGCCGTGCCGAGCGCCGCTCAACAATCACTCCGCACCGCTCACCAACTACAGCATTATTGACATATTCCAAAATATTTACACAAACTGCATAACATGTCAATGAACTCGATTTTTGACAAACATTGAACACTTATTATGTATACCCGTAAATTGACGAGAGAAAATGAACACTAACAAGTGTAGGAGATGGATTTGTAACATGTAGGTAGTGGGAACATTACGAAAAGTGACGTTGTACTAAATGATTTCAAAAAACTAAGTGATATATCCTAGGACAAGTGACCTTGCAGTATATCGCAAAAATGATAATTACGAGTTGTTAATCACACACAACAAACTTTCGTTGAACTGTATGTGACTGTGATATTATGTAACCGTTGATGACAAACTGCTAAATCAATTCTAAATCAATTCAAAAGAATGACTGTTAAAGAGACAAGATTAATCATGAACCAACTGGGATGGCTGGGCTCCGGCACAGTTTTGCCCAGGTTTCCTGCCTGCCTTCGCCCAAATGGGGGAGCCATGAACATATATAACCCTGAGACTAATTAAAAGAGCCATTCCATAAAAAAATACAGAATTGTAAAGAACGTTACTGGCACCATTGTGTCAAAGTATAGAAACTCTTTGCCAAATGCTGCCAGGAGGCAATGTAACGTTCCCTGGCAGCACACACACTATTAATAAACTAAAATTTAATTGTACTATATACGCCGCTATGAAGCAATTTGTAAATACTGTAATTGTTTAACAAAGGGTGACAAGAAAGGAGCCTCCACGAAGAGTATGTGAACGCAATACACATACTCGGTCGTCCCCTGAGCGGTTGTATACCAGCTGATCCTTTCACTCCAGAAGCAACATGACAATCCTACAGAAAAGGACCTTATCAGGCCCAGCACTGACGATTATCTCTGTAAATATTGAAGGCCAGTCTGCATGCAAAGAACGTCTACTACAAGACCTCTGTCAGAAAGAGAAATGTGACGTCCTGTGTCTACAAGAAACTCACAGAGATAGCACACTCAAAAGACACAAGATAAACAGCATGCGACTAGTAGCTGAAAGGCCACACCGACAGTATGGCAGCGCAATCTTTACCATGCCAAACATACAGATCCTTTGAAGCAGTATAAACGACATCAATGATACTGAAGTGCTAACCATTGAACTTAGTGACTGCACTGTTACATCAGTGTACAAACCACCAACTGTGGACTTTTCCAGCTCCAGCGTAAACAATTTTAATAAAGACAGAATTAATTTTGTAATCGGTGATTTCAACAGCCACAGTACGCAGTGGGGCTACCAAGAAGACGACGACAATGGCACGGGTGTGATCTGCTGGGCCGAGTTAAACAACCTAAAACTGATACATGACAATAAACTGCCAGCTTCCTACAACAGTGGCAGATGGGGGAGAGGTTATAACCCGGACCTCATCTTCGTTAGCCATCAAGTAACGTCCCAATGCTCAAAAGGAGTTTGCTCACCAATACCAAACACCCAGCACCGTCCAATAATGTGCCAGATCACATCTGTTGTTAAATCCCATAGCGTACCTTTTCGCCGTAGGTACAATTTTAAGAAAGCAGAATGGTCAACCTTTCAAAACCTCATGGAAGATTCTGTAAACAACCTACCACCTGAACCAAGATTCTATGACAATTTCGTGAAGGCTGTGCAGTGGTGTTCCAAGCAATCGATCCCTAGAGGATGCAGAAGCAATTATGTTGAAGGCCTTACGCCAGAATTAGAGGATCAGTTGCAGCAATACCTGACACTGTTTGACGCAAACCCTCTATCTGCGGAAACTATCACTGCGGGCGAGCAGCTAACCGAGTCACTAGCTAAAACCAGGAGAGAGAAATGGCTGAGGACAATAGAGGAATTGGACATGAAAAGGAGCAGTCAGAAAGCCTGGACACTCCTTAAACGTCTCAACAATGACCCGACTTTCTCTCCAGGACATGCTCCCGTCACAGCCGACCAAATAGCCCACCAGCTTCTCAAGAATGGGAAACCCGACATCAAAATCAGGAAGTCGGAGACCAAAATAGACAGGATTGAACACCAAGAAAATTCAACTCTGGCCACCCCTCTCACAATGGCAGATCTGGACAAAGCCATAGCGAAATGCAAGCTAAGGAAGGCCCCTGGCCTGGACGGGATTTTTGTTGAACAGATTAAACACTTTGGTCCCAACGTTAAACAATGGCTACTGAAACTGTTTAACAATTGCATGGAAACAGGTCAGATTCCCACAATCTGGAGGAAGGCTAAAGTTATTGCCATTTTAAAACCAGGCAAAAATGCTGATGACCCAGAAATTTCCGACCCGTATCACTTCTCTGCCATATCTTTAAAATCTTTGAAAGAATACTTCATGATCGCCTCTCCAGTGCCATAGAACCCTAATCCCCCAACAAGCAGGTTTCCGCCCAGGGAAAAGCACTACATCTCAGGTAATTAACCTCACGCAGCTGATTGAAGACGGCTATGAGAACCGGAAAATAACCGGTGTCGCCTTTATAGACTTGACAGCCGCATATGACACCGTCAACTTACGTCTGCTAATGAAGAAGCTGTATGCCTTTACCAGGGACTTTAAATTCACATTCACAGTTAGAAGTCTGTTAGAGAACCGTAGGTTCTCTGTGGAATTCCAAGGGATGCATAGCAGGTGGCGGGCCCAGAAAAATGGTCTCCCTCAGGGCAGCGTACTGGCACCCTTACTTTTTGACATATACAACAACGATCAACCACTGCCAGCTGGTACGGAAAACTATATCTACGCCGATGACCGTGCTATGGCCGTACAGGGTGACTCCTTTGAGGATGTTGAGACAAAGCTCACGGATGCGCTAGACATGCTCTGTCAGTACTACGCCGACAATCAACTCAAGCCGAACCCTAGCAAAACACAAGTTTGCGCCTTCCATCTCCGTAACAAGCAGGCATCCCGTAAGCTGCGTGTCTTCTGGAAGGACACACTCCTCGAACACTGCGTTAACCCCAAATACCTAGGATTAACCCTAGACAGGGCTCTGACGTATAAACAGCACTGTATTAACACCAAAATGAAGGTGAGCGGCAGAAATAATATTCTTCGGAAAATAACGAACTCCTCCTGAGGCGCAAAGACAGAGGTAGTGAGGACCACAGCACTAGCAGTTTGCTTCCCAGCAGGCGAATATGCAAGCAGTGTCTGGTACAACTCTACCCACGCTAAACAGGTCGACATTGCTCTGAACGAGACCTGCAGGCTCGTCACTGGATGTCTGAAACCGACGCCAACAGACAAGCTCTAGCATCTTGCTGGGATTGCACCTCCTGCAGTGCGAAGAGAAGCGGCAGCCTATAGTGAAAGAGCGAGGGCTGAGATGGCAGAGAGCCACCCCCTCCACAAAACTCAGCCAGCCACCAAACGCTTGAAATCTAGACGCAGTTTTCTCAGAGCAACCGAAGATTTTAGCGACCAGCCTGGATCTAGGGTGGAGAGATGGAAGCGGTCGGCAGAAGGGCACTGGATAGAACCAAAGGAAGAATTGGCACCAGGTTACGATGAGGACTGGGTGGTCTGGAGATCACTAAACAGGCTACGCACCAACACTGCACGGTCAAGAGATAACCTTCTGAAGTGGGGATATTCTACTACATCTAATCTCTGCGACTGTGGAGAGGTGCAGACGACCCAGCTCATGTATAACTGCCCTGAACGTCCTTCACACTGCACTTTAGAGGATCTGATGTTGGCAACCCCAAATGCTGTCGACGTAGCCCGCTTATGGGCCAAATGCCTATAAATTCTGTTTCTGTGCACAAATATTTGTATATATATTTATATATATTTTCATATGCCTGTAATTAATTTTTTTTACGTGTGTTATTCATTTTTTTATATTCCTGTATCCATGGTGCGTCTGACACGAATAAAAAAAATTAACAAAAATATTATTTAATTTTGTATAAAGGACATTCGTTATTATTGTAATATTTTCTGTAATAATATTCTCGATGTATTTATGATTGCAATATTTCTATACTCATAATGTAATTACGAAATATGTCAATATCTGCGATAAGAAAAATGTAAAATACAGCTGCAGATTGCAAAGAGACATTAACGGTTCAGTGGTGTAAATAGGAATACATAGTGTGCATTCTTTGTCGTCTTCCTCGAGAGCTGAGAGAGAGAGGAACCTGTGACGTAGCATTTTATGAATGAGTAGACTTCTTTTGTCTGTATCTAGATTTAGCCGCCATTAGAGGAGAAATTACAAACTAATGTAAGTTGAATTATTGTTGTGGTCTAAATACATTATAATTTATCAAAATTGTGTATTACTAATGTAAATTAGCTTGCCCATGTCATCTATAATATTTCTTTAAAGAATTTTCAGCATTTTTAGCGATTATCGCTGGTGTTGCTGGGCTGTGGCGCGACCGAACGATTTGCAGCGGCGGCACATTTGAAAAATTGTTCCGCTAAGAAAAATTAACCAAACCCGTAAATCGGGAGCAGATAAAATTAGCAGTGAATTACGAAAATATTTTTCTTTTACAGCAATCCTGAGACTGACGGAATTTATTACTGGTTTCACATTTGTGCATTCATAGGCGGATAGTTAACGTTGAAGTTTAACAATCTGTTGGTTCTTTCAATTTCTAAAGCAAATAACTTAAACGTATAGTGAAGTGTATTTTATCAATGATAATTAAACGTTCAGGTCGGCTTGGCAATATTTAACCATTTTCTGCTAACAGAGAGACAGTCTTGTGTTCCATAGCTAACGCCGGGAAAGAATACAGTAAATATTTAAAAAAACCACTGCATTCAGAAAATGTGTGCCAAGGCCGAAATACGTAAAAAATTTAATTTATACAATTTTCAAGTAAATGTTCTTAATCAGTTAATATGAATTTATCAGCATGAGAGGGTTGACTAAGTTCACGTAATTTTAAATGTGCTTAATTCTGTCTAAATGAATTTTTATTACCACACGTAAATAAGGGGTTCTACAACAAAGTTCGTACTGAAAGAGTAAATAACAAAAATATTTAAAAGTCATTTCTTCATCATTTTTCATTCATTCATTTTTTACATAATAATAAATATTTTATTTTTCCTCATTAAATGGGCCACGGGGTATAAGCTGTAACTCTTATTAATTTATCTGTTATAAATCTCTCAACTGCCGTCGATAATGTTTCGTTGACTTTAAGCCACATCTGGTCTTCGCTTACATAGTTTTGAAGGAGTGGAGACTGTGTTAGGAAGGTGTCTAGTGAATATTTACTGTCTTTTTAAACACATATATTTTGCGTTTATTTTGGTTCCATTTGGCTGCTACGGTATTCCGAAGTATCTTGGGGTCACTAATCCCTGTATCCATCATGACGCTCGCTATTTACTCAGGATTATCTATTGCTAAGATATCAAACATGTTTTGGCAACTATTTACACTTAGAGTGGGCTCCTGAACTGACTGTTCAAAATAACCTTCGGAGAAAGCACTTATACTATATCGGACGATGGTTTATTCTTACCATCGACTTTAAACATGTATTTTTCGCAACCTATCGAGTGCAGATTGAACTCACTACCAATCCTGTCACTCTCTCATCTCAACTTTTGCTTCCCTTTCAGTTCTTTTGACTGTATTGTCCCTCCAACCTTCACGGTTTCAACAGGTGTAATCCACTAAACATCGTAAAAAGCTTTCTATAAGTGTACAAGTGCTATAAAAGTAAGTTTGTCTTTCTCTAAGCTATCTTGCAAGATAAGCTCTTGGTGTCAATATTGCGTCTTGTATTCGTACATTTCTCTGGAACCCAAAGTGGTCATTCCCCAGGTCTACTCGCAGCGCTTTTTTCATTCTTGTGTCAGCGGTTTGCAACCATAACTTGTTGAACTCGTGGCTCTGTAATGTCAACACTTGTCAGCAGCTCTGTTCTTTGGAGTCGGAATTATTTCATTCTCCTTGAATTATGAGGATATTCTGACTGTCTCATACGTCTTGCACACCATGTGGAACCATTTTATAACGGCTGGCTCTCCCCAAAGACCTCAATAATTCTGAAGGAAAGTCTTCTACCGCAGGTGCGCTGTTTATAAGACTTTCAGTGTTCTGTCAAATTCTTCTGGCAGTAACATATCTCCCATCTCATCTTCATCCACCCCCCTCTTGCCTTCCTATAGTGATGACAAGTTCCTTCCCCTTATACACACCCATATATATTCCTTCCACCTTTCAGCATTTTCTTGTTTGCTTATCACTGGCTTGCCATCAGAGTTCTTTATATTCATTCAGCTGTTTCTTCAAATATTTTTAATTTTCCTGTATGTGGTGCATTTTTTTGCCATAATCAGACGTGGTTCTACGTCTTTCTATTTCTCCTCTAGTCGTGACTGCTGCCAAATTTTGCAGTTTCTCTCAGTATTATTTCTAGGCGACCTTATTCTTTTTTCTTGGTTCATTTGCTGTATTTTTATTCTTTCTGATTTCGTCAGTTAAGCTAAATTACTCGCATATTACCCAGAGATACCTATCAGGCCTTATATTTTTGCCCTTTGATCCTCTCTGTTGAGTATTTTCTCGCTCAAACTTATCAATTTGTGCTCTACTGCATCCTTTCGCGTATTTCAGTCAATCGTTTTCTAGTACTCCCTTTAAAACGCTCTGTAACCTATGTTGCTTTCAGTTTATCCAGGCACCGTCTCCCTAATTTTCTATGTTCTTGTAATTTGCCCATTTTCAATTTGTAGATCATACCAATGCATTTCATCAGTGTCAACATTTCCCTCTGGAAATATTTTACGCTTTAGAAATTGCTTCGAAATCTCTGTATTATCGTTAAGTAATTTATCTGAAACTATGCGGTATATCCAGGTTTCTTCCACGTGTTCAACCTTCTTTCATGAGTCTTAAACGAAGAATGCTGAAGATTACATGAGTAGATCGCGTAACTGAGAGGAGGTACTGAATGTATTTGGGGAGAAAAGAAATCTGTGGCATAATTTGAACAAAAGAAGAGATCGAATGATAGGACACTTTCTGAGACATAAAGGAATTATCAGTTTACATGTAATATTGCAGGAAAGTGTATGTGTGTGTGTGTGTGTTCGGGGGGGGGGGGGGGGGTGAGGAGGTAAAAATCGTAGACTGAGTGATGAACACAGTACGGAGGTTCAAAAGGGCGTTAGTGGCAGTAGTTATTCTGAGATGAAGAAACTTGCACGTGACAGAGTAGCATGGACTGCTGTATCAATCCAGTCTTCGGACTGAAGACGCCAACAAAAAACGAAGTGTTGGCAATAATTAAATTGTGCTCTTTACAGAAGTCTACCACGCGGGTTCGCCCTCCGTTCCTTCCCCCAGTCCATGTTCTACCATCTATCCTTCTCTTCCTTCTGCTGCTATCGAATTATAATCCGCCATCACAATTTATCTTTCGTCTTCCTGAACTATGTGAATAATTTCTAGTTTCTCTTTATATGTTCTTTCGATCTTTATCATCTATAGAGCTAGATGGCAATAAAGGTGTACTAATATGGTGAATGGTTGTTTAGTGTCTGCCTTGGCTATGAATGTGTGGTCAATATTTTGTTCAAAGAACGTTATCCGCATGTGTGTTTCCTTAATCTTTATTAGACCTACCCTGCATTACCCACATTTCATTTTGCATTGAACTCTTTGTAGTGACCCGTAAGCTCGTAACCTGTAGAAACTCTGCACCAGAGTGCTGAGGCGTGCACGTTCCCCAGAGTTCGCGCCAAACTGGATACTAACCAAGGAGTCATGACTGTTCATTAGCTACGTACAAAATAGACGCCGAGTCCCAAATATCTTCTGTGCGCCTAGTATCACCCGAACGTTTTCTGATAGCGTGGTGCGTGGCTACTCGCATCATATCTGGTGAGTTTCGAGCTTGGTGGTGCCGCTAACCGAGGCTCTTGCAATGACTTCATATGACTGATGAAGTTGTGTTTTCCAAGTCTGTTCAGCAGTATTTTGTCCCCTTATCGACTGTGGACCATCAAGAAATATTCGAGTTAATATTTATATTGGTTCCACGTGAGAGGCTGTTGAAGAGAGAATTTACTCCCTAGTCAAATCACAGTTGTACAGCTATTAAAATTAGAGAAGAATAAGAAGTAAATTTTAATTTGGCTGTGAGTTTACGCGATTTAATACGGGAACCAAAACTAACTCACTCAGAATCTATGCAGAACGTATATCGTTAGTACTTCTGTCTCTTGTGTAAATCTGTTAATTATCCGGCTACGTAATATACAACTTACATTAGTGATGTAAATGTCTCTGTTTTGCTCTCTCATTTGGCTAACTAACGTAACGTGATAGCAGGTTTAATTCTGAATATTCATTCTAGCTCGTTGTGACTGAGTAAGTCGGGATGAGGGGTACACTTAATGTCAGTCCTTATACACAACCACAAAATTAATAAATTAACAATTTATTCAAAGACAATTTTTATAAAACAGCTGACAGACAATCAACACGTGGCTATCTTTAAGACAATACCAAAATATCACAGACAGCTTGCTTCTCAAGCAAGGCAGCAAATTACAATCACAAAATGAGTTAAAGAGATGAGCCACAGAGATTTCAATGCTTAAAGGAACAATAAATAACAATCAGAAAGTGATTTTAAGAAATTTGGCATAGACAATTTATTTAAAAAGTGCAATAATTTGCAATATGAAAGTGATTCATATAACGCACACCAGTTCGTTTAGAACCCAAATAACACAAGCAGGACAAAGTTACAATATAATACAATTCATTCCCAAGCAAATAAAAAAAAAACCTAAATTTTTTTTTAAATATACACGAGACACGTTAAATGTTTACCAAACGTGCAGTGACGCCAGGCTGCCCTGGGCAAAAGGTGACTTAACTTAAAATGCCGGAAGCAGCAGACCAGCCGTCCAAAACAACACCTAAACCCCGGGGCCCAACCGGGAGTCACTTCCCATTTGACGACAAGTCACAACTTATGTACACTGAAGCTCCCACACTACCCAAATCGCAGAAAACTGGAACACAAACACGGCAAACACCAACCGAACATCAATTAATTTAAGTTAGGGGAGCAATAAACAATACCAATAAATGAAGAATCAATTACACTTTTACTAATACTGAGCCGCGCGGGATTAGCCGAAACGCCGGCTGCGGTAGCTGAGCGGTTCTAGGCGCTCAGTCCGGAACCGCGCGACTGCTACGGTCGCAGGTTCGAATCCTGCCTCGGGCATGGGTGTGTGTGATGTCCTTAGGTTAGTTAGGTTTATGACCACAGATGTTAAGTCCCATAGTGCTCAGAGCCATTTGAACCTTTTTTTTTTTTTTTTTTTTTTTTTTAGCCGAACGGTCTGAGGCGCTGCAGTCATGGACTGTGCGGCTGGTCCCGGCGGAGGTTCGAGTCCTCCCTCGGGCATGGTTGTGTGTGTTTGTCCTTAGGATAATTTGGGTTAAGTAGTGTGTAAGCTAAGGGACTGATGACCTTAGCAGTTAAGTCCCATAAGATTTCACACACACACCACGCAACACAACTAATACTGAATACGTGCATTCAAATAAATGCACGCGTATTAAGTTCTGCGTCCAAATGATTGGCTTTTACAGAGTACTGGCCGTTACGAATAACTGAGTGAGTGCTTTCAATAGAAGTGACCCAAATTGTACAGCAGTATACAAGGGACGTCGATTTGATGGCAATCAAAATACACTGAAAATCTCATACAGGCAGTACGTAAACTTCTGGACACTGTCCCAAAAAAAACAATATATAACACACACACCTTCGAGCTAATCAGCTTCCTAATAGTAATCCAACTAGCGGATTTTTAAAAAGAAATAGTAACTGCTTGTCTCCATGCGGTTACACACTGTGCCGGATGCTCTTACTTCAACAACACGTACATTAGGACACCCAAGCAACAAATTCACTCACTGCAACGCAAATCGTTCAACGAAACGAAGGCACCAAAATGACTTACACCTTCGATGAAGAGCATTGTTCGAGATGGTCTCCAGGGATGGGTCTCTCCGAGAAAACAGGCACCAAGGCAATGCGACGAACAGCGCCCGGAGTTAACATCAAGCAGGTCCACCACAAACCCGCAACCGGCTTACGCGTGTTTTCCTCTTTCGTCCACGCAAGCACGTCCTTGCGCCTCGTAGCGAGTTCAACACCGTATTCCCGAGTGCCAAACACACGCGAGATCACAACAGGGGCAAGATCCTAGTACAGCCGGGTAATCGATAGTCGCACCAGAGAACTGGCGTGCCAGAAAAGGCTCTCCACGGCTCACTCGTTATCTTTCTTAATGTAGTTAAGCAAATGATACTGCCTCCGATGTAGTCCAGTTAATTATTAAACCTACTAAGAAATTTTTGGAAATATCTCTGCAGTATTATAAATTGTATGTAGACGGCTGCACGGGAAGAGCGCTAAACGCTTACAAAGAAATTGAAAACAAAATCACAAGCAACGTCTTTGAAATACTAGTTATATGGAAACCACTCCTCAGAGTTCTGTACGACTTCTGACATTCGTCTCCCAGGACCGCTATCCACGAGTAAGACCTTCCTGGTCTTCTTGGAACTATTCTTCCCACACTTGGTTTGCATCTTGTTCCCTTTGCTGCTAGACTTCTTCCGAATTTCTTGAATTATCTGTACGTTTTTACCTACAGTCTCCAAAGGATTAAAGCTACTGGAGACAGTTAGTGTGAAGCTGCCAGAACTGCAAGTCTCCTGTGCCATTCATTGATTTGGAACTCATGAGTGTGACGTACTCTTCTGGTCCAGCCCTGACATTAATACCACAAACTGCTGATTGAGAAACTGTTCAGTCTGCTTGCGCTGTTGGAAAATCAGCTCGATTTTCAGGATTAGCTGCGCCCCCTTCAGTACTGTGTAGTTGTATCAACTATCGCTGTATGTCTAAAAGTGATCGACATAATTCCTGGTATCGTTTGTTACAGCATTTCACATGAAAACAAAGCCGGAGATCCTCAGACTGATTGCTACTCCGGAGGATTCTGCTGCAGTTTGGACACCTGTCGATTTTCCACTCGCAGCCTATTTAATCCTCCAACACCTGTTAGCAAAGATGTCCAAAATTTCGTACTCGACGGAAATGTAGGGAGTAAAAATGGTAGAGGCAGACCAAAATTATTCGAAAATTCAGAGGGTTGGACAGTGCAGAGTAGCATAGAGAACTGCATGAAGCCGGCCGCTGTGGCCGAGCGGTTCTAGGCGCTTCAGTCCGGAATCGCTTTGCTGCTACGGTCGCAGGTTAGAATCCTGCCTCGGACATCGGTGTGTGTGATGTCCTTAGGCTAGTTAGGTTTAAGTAGTTCTAAGTCTAGGGGACTGATGACCTCAGATGTTAGGTCCCATAGTGCTTAGAGACATTTGAACCATTTTGAGCTGCATGAAACCAGTCTTCGGACTGAAGGCGACAACGTGTGGGAGGAAGTAGTATGCCGTCCGACTCTTACCCGAACGCACCCTCTCTGAATTTCAACAGTAAACCTCTGCACAATGCCTCTCTTGTAGCGTCTGCCTCTGGAATTTGTTGAGCTTGTCTGTAGTGCTCTCGCGCCGACTAAACGATCCCGTGACGAAACGCGCCGCTCTTCTTTGGATCTTCTCTATGTCTTCTATTAGTCCTGGTCATGGTCCAAGACTGAAGAACAATGCCTAAAAATCGGTCGAACAAGCGTTTTGTAAGCCATTTATTTCGTAGAAAGTTGTTGGGTGTCCTCCTGAGAAATATCCTGAAAAATATTGTCCAATTGGCGAGGTAGATCGTAAAAACCGGGAGCTGATTGGAGGACCCAGCCCGTAATGCTCCAAACATTCTCAATTGGCGAGCAATCCGGCTATCTTACTGGCCAAGGGCCAAGCATGAAGCAGAAACTGTCGCCATGTATATGGGCAGGCAGTAACTTGCTGAAATGTTAAGTCCAGGATGGCCTGCCGTAAGGGGAACAAAACAAGACATAGAATAGCACCGAGATACCACTGAGCTTTAAGGGTGGAGCGGATGACAGCCAAAGGAGTACTGCTATGTCACGCGGGGTAGCCGCTCGGTCTAAGGCGTCTTGTCACAGTCCGCGCGTCTACCCCCGTCGGAGGTTCAAGTCCTCCCTCGGGCATGGGTGTGTGTGGCGTCCGTAGCATAAGTTACTTTGACTTAGATTAAGTAGTGTGTAAGCGTAGGGACCGTTGACGTCAGCAGTTTGGTCCCATAAGACATTACCACTCCGTCTTCAGACCACGAGTGGCCTACCGGGACCATCCGAGCGCCGTGTCATCGTCAGTGGAGGATGCGGATAGGAGAGGCGTGGGGTCAGCACACCGCTCTCCCGGTCGTAATTATGGTATTCTTGACCGAAGCCGCTACTGTTCGGTCGAGTAGCTCCTCAATTGGCATCACGAGGCTGAGTGCACCCCGAAAAATGGCAACAGCGCATGGCGGACTGGATGGGCACCCATCCAAGTGCCGACCACGCCCGACAACGCTTAACTTCGGTGATCTCGCGGGAACCAGTGTAGCCACTGCGGCAAAAGACCTTACCACACATTTGAATTCTTTTTAATCCTGCTATGAAATGAAATGGCAGCCAGATCATCCCATCTGGTTGATGGACCGTATGGTGAGTGATAGTGAGGTTGGTATGGCACCACTGTCAAGGACCTCTCCAGACAAGTCTTTGTTGTGTAATCTCATTGATTGGAGTAGAAATGTCTTCAGTGATGAGCCTCGCTTCGAAATGAACCTTGAGCACCGCACGAGAGTGTGTCTGCAGATCCCTCGGACAGCAGTAGGATATCAACCTGACTGTCACCCACCATACGACCCGACAACCAGATGGGATGGTCTGGGGTGCCATTTCATTTCATTCACATCCAATGGGACACCCTGTAACAACTGCACCACCGTATTTTCTAGAAGCTGTCGTAGTTTGTGGGTGTTTAGTCAGATAAATGAAACAGATTCAAATAAGCTAAAGAAAATTTTGCTTACAAACGCCGTATCACTTTACAGTCTGGCTAAACAGCACTCATACAGCAACGGTGGACACCCAGCTACACGACACCATGAGGCTCATCTCAGGCACTGTTAAACCGACGCCCCACCAATGGGTCCCGGTACTGGCTAACATAGCCCCACCTCATCTAAGGCGAAGATCTGCACTGAAAAGGGAATGGCAAAAGTGCGCTAACAACCGTGACCTACCCTTACACGAAGACTGCAAGAATCCCAGCCACAGGCTCAAGTCCCGTAAGCCATCATGGAGATTAGGGCAACAGCTGATCGAGGACAATTATGATATCGACAAAGCCTGGCGTCGGGAATGGGATATGTCTAACCCTGATCTCCTTAACTTAGTCTCGGACCCAACCGTACGGCCCGAGGGCTTCGGTCTTCCCAGAAAATCTTGGACAACTTTAAATCGTATCCGAACAGGCTATGGTAGATGTAATTACTGGAAGCACAAATGGGGACAGACTGACTCACCCAACTGCGACTGTGGGAATCCACAAACTCTACATCATATCGCAATGGACTGCCCTACGAGGAGATTCCCTGGCACAATGCAGGAGCTGCACCTCCTGGAGGGAGATGCTTCTGGCTGGCTGAGGGACTTGGACATACAACCATGAGTCTGGTCTACTCTTCTCCTTCTGAAAAACCTATTACTAGATACTATTACTATAATTTCTATGTATTTTTGTGTATTTTGTGTTTTACTTCCTTTTTTAGATCTAATAATTGTTTGTTGACTGTAACATTGACCATTCATTGTTTTTATACGTTGTTTGTGTTACTACTTACTTACTGCTGTATTCTATTAGCCATACGAAATATATATACTTTACAGTCTTGGTAAACTCCATTTGGAGAACTGTATTTAATTCTGAAAGTCATTACCATACAACTGTTGTTGAAGCGAAATACGGAAAGGATGAAATGCAATCAAATGTGAGTTACCAAACACTCCTTTGGCAGATTCCACTTGGAGATTCAAGCTGCCATGTAATGACATGGGGATTATGTGTTACTGCTGGTAAAATGTTGGTCGCGTTTCTCTCATCAGTTCCTACTCTTTTTAGTTGGTGTATTTACATGTCATTACTCTCCCATTTTCTCGAAAAAATGTAATGTTTGTAAAGACAGGTCGCGAAGAATTGCCGTGTACAGGATATCTTTCAGCACACACCAGCTCCGCAGTTTTAAGAGTTGGGTCACTTTGGCAATAAAGGAAAGAGTATCCCCTTTGTCGATTGTCGTATACATTGTAAAAGTTGATTAGCTTGAGGAGCAAGTTGTCTGATAGCTACAACAGCATAGTACACACTGGTAGGCCTCAAGCGCACAGCTGAACACACGAACCGCACCAGAGTAACATGGTTTCTTGCGTTTGATACAGCAGGGAAAATGAGGGACACCTTCTCCTGTTATGGGCACAGTGATACGTGATGCTGTTGTCTTGTTACTGTCAGATCAAGTTCCACACACACTGCCTGACAAAAAGTGAAGCGCCTAGCAGGGGATGCAGAAATAGAATTACCCTACGACTTATCTTAGAAAATAGATTAAGGAAAGGGAAACCTACGCTTCTAGCTTTTGTAGACTTAGAGAAGGCTTTTGACAATGTTGATTGGAATACTCTCTTTCAAATTCTGAAAGTGGCAGGGGTAAAATACAGGGAGCGAAAGGCTATTTACAATTTGTACAGAAAGCAGATGGCAGTTATAAGAGTCGAGGGGTATGAAAGGGAAGTAGTGGTTGGGAAGGGAGTGAGACAGGGTTGTAGCCTATCCCCGATGTTATTCAGTCTGTATATTGAGCAAGCAATAAAGGAAACAAAAGAAAAGTTCGGAGTAGGAATTAAAATCCATGGAGAAGAAATAAAAGCTTTGAGGTTCGCCGATGACATTGTAATTCTGTCGGAGACAGCAAAGGACTTGGAAGAGCAGTTGAACGGAATGGACAGTGTCTTGAAAGGAGGGTATAAGATGAACATCAATAAAAGCAAAACTAGGATAATGGATTGTAGTCGAATTAAGTCGGGTGATGCTGAGGGAATTAGATTAGGAAATGAGTCACTTAAAGTAGTAAAGGAGTTTTGCTATTTGGGGAGCAAAATAACTGATGATGGTCGAAGTAGAGAGGATATAAAATGTAGACTGGCAATGGCAAGGAAAGCGTTTCTGAAGAAGAAAAATTTGTTAGCATCGAGTGTAGATTTAAGTGTCAGGAAGTGGTTTCTGAAAGTATTTGTATGGAGTGTAGCCATGTATGGAAGTGAAACATGGACGATAAGTAGTTTAGACAAGAAGAGAATAGAAGCTTTCGAAATGTGATGCTAGAGAAGAATGCTGAAGATTAGATGGGTAGATCACATAACTAATGACGAGGTATTGAATAGAAATGGGGAGAGGAGGAGCTTGTGGCACAACTTGACTAGAAGAAGGGATCGGTAGGTAGGACATGTTCTGAGACATCGAGGGATCACCAATTTAGTATTGGAGGGCAGCGTGGAGGGTAAAAATCGTAGAGGGAGACCAAGAGATGAATACACTAAGCAGATTCAGAAGGATGTAGGCTGCAGTAGGTACTGGGAAATGAAGAAGCCTGCACAGGATAGAGTAGCATGGAGAGCTGCATCAAACCAGTCTCAGGACTGAAGACCACAACAACAACAAAAGTGAAACAAATTAATATAAAAAGGGTCCCTTCTTTTCATTAAATTAACAACAATATGAGTGATCATCACTACAAATTTCGGGGAGTTGAAATTTTTTCGGCAAGAGGGTAAATTTCTTAAAACGGTTTTCCTATGTTATTTCACAGCCTAGCCGCGCGGGGTAGGCGCACTGTCTAAGGGCGTCGATCCACGTCTCGCGCGGCTCCCCCTGTCGGAGGTTCGAGTCCTCCCTCGGACATGGGTGTGTGTGTTGTCCTTAGAGTAAATTAGTTTAAGTTACATTAAGTTGTGTTTAAGCCTAGGGACCGATGACCTCAGCAGTTTGGTCCCATAGGAACTTACCATTAATTTCCAAAAATTTGCAGAGTGTACTGCCACGTGTGAATGCAAATGGGAAAGTTTTGAAGTGGTTCCCAGTAGGCAGTCCCTTGTTTGCCCTCACGGAGGAGAACAACGTATTGATTCTTTGAAATTGGAAACCAGTTGGGAATATTCACTTAAAATTCACTCTTCACGTAGAAAAGAAATCATTCTTTATTCATTTGGCGGGGGAATTGTGACACTAGTCTGCTGAACTGTCGGTCTGTGAGAGGACTATAAAAACACTCGCGATTTAACTACATTTTCCAAAAGTAGAATAACAGAGCGGGTGTCGCAGGTTGCACTTTTAGAAAGCCTGCGCTGTCTCTCTGTGCACAGGTGGGCATGGACGACGGTGGTGCGCGCTGACACCCAAACCTCCAGATGTCAGACACTCAGATCGGTATCAGACTTTCTGTATCGATAGAGTATCAACCAAAACAGCGATTTAGTTCGTACTGTGTGCTGTCCTCCAGCAGAACATGTCAAAACGTTAATTAAAAATGTTCAAATGTGTGTGAAATCTTATGGGACTTAACTGCTAATGTCATCAGTCCCTAAGCTTACACACTACTTAATCTGAATTATCCTAAGGACGAACACACACACTAATGCCGGAGGTAGGACTCGAACCTCCGCCGGGACCAGCCGCACAGTCCATGACTGCAGCGCCTCAGACCGCTCGGGTTAATTAAAAGTAACACCATAAGTGTGGAGTATAGGCAAACTATATCTGTGAGCTCTGACTGTGAAGAACTCTGGAAGTTGAGTTGGTAGAGCATCAGGTTGTTGTGCTAAAGGTCACGAGTTCGTAACCAAAGGATTGCGATTTTTGTTGTTGTAACAGATTACGCGTGACATTGTTATACGGGAGAACGTTTTTCTGCCATGTAAAAGGACGTTTCGGTGTTTGTAGGAATGTTATTTTGCCAATTTGCTTTCGCTTAATTAGCTGAAAGTAGCAAACATAGAGCGTACATTTGCATAGATAACACAACACCTATCTGTGCAAATGTAAGCTATTGGTTTGCTACTTTCAGCTAACGAAGCGAAAGCAGATTGGCAAAAGAACATTCCTACAACCGAAAATTCCTTTTACATGGCAGAAAAACGTTCTCTCGTATAACATTTTCGTGGGTAATCTGTTAAAAAAATCCTCTATCCGTTGGTTACGAACTCGTGACCCTTAGCACAACAACCTGATGCTCTACAAACTTAACTTCCAGAGATGTTCACAGCCAGAGCTCACAGATATACTTTGCCTATACTCCATACTTATGGTGTTACTTTTACACTACTGGCCATTAAAATTGCTACACCAAGAAGAAATGCAGACGATAAAAGGGTATTCATTGGACAAATATATTATACTAGAAGTGACATGTGATTACATTTTCACGCAATTTGGGTGCATAGATCCTAAGAAATCAGTACCCACAACAACCACCTCTGGCCGTAATAACGGGCTTGATACGCCTCGGCATTGAGTCAAACAGAGCTTGGATGGCGTGTACAGGTACAGCTGCCCATGCAGCTTCAACACGATACCACAGTTCATCAAGAGTAGTGACTGGCGTATTGTGACGAACCAGTTGCTCGGCCACCGCTGACCAAACGTTTACAAATGGTGAGAGATCTGGAGAATGTGCTGGCCAAGGCAGCAGTCGAACATTTTCTGCATCCACAGAGGCCCGTACAGGACCTGCAACATGCGGTCGTGCATTATCCTGCTGAAATGTAGGGTTTCGCAGGGATCGAATGAAGGGTAGAGCCACGGGTCGTAACACATCTGAAATGTAGCGTACACTGTTCAAAGTGCTGTCAATGCGAACAAGAGGTGACCGAGATGTGTAACCAATGGCACCCCATGCCATCACGCCGGGTGATACGCCAGTATGGCGATGACCAATACACGCTTCCAATGTGCGTTCACTGCGATGTCGCCAAACACGGATGTGACCATCATGATGCTGTAAACAGAACCTGCATTCATCCGAAAAAATGACGTTTTGCCATTCGTGCACACAGGTTCGTCGCCGAGTACACCATCGCAGGCGCTCCTGTCTGTGATGCAGCGTCAAGAGTAACCGCAGCCATGGTCCCCGAGCTGATAGTCCATGCTGCTGCAAACGTCGTCGAACTGTTCGTGCAGATGGTTGTTGTCTTGCAAACGTCTCCATCTGCTGACTCAGGGGTCGAGACGTGGCTGCAGCCGGCCGGAGTGGCCGAGCGGTTCTAGGCGCTGCAGTCTGGAACCGCGCGACCGCTACGGTCGCAGGTTCGAATCCTGCCTCGGGCATGGATGTGCGTGATGTCCTTAGGTTAGTTAGGTTTAAGTAGTTCTAAGTTCTAGGGGACTGATGACCACAGCAGTTAAGTCCCATAGTGCTCAGAGCCATTTGAACCATTTGAACGTGGCTGCACGATCCGTTACAGCCATGAGGATAAGATGCTTGCCATCTCGACTGCTAGTGATACGAGGCCTTTGGCGTCCAGCGCGACGTTCCGTATTACCCTCCTGAACCCACCGATTCCATATTCTGCTAATAGTCATTGGATAACGACCAACACGAGCAACAATGTCGCGATACGATATACTGCAATCGCGATAGGATACAATACAACCTTTATTAAAGTCGGAAACGAGATCGTACGCATTTCTCCTCCTTACACGAGGCATCACAGCATCGTTTCACCAGGCAACGCCGGTCAACTGCTGTTTGTGTATGAGAAATCGGTTGGAAACTTTCCTTATTTCAGCACGTTGTAGGTGTTGCCCCCGTCCACAACATTGTGTGAATTCTCTGAAAAGGTAATCATTTGCATATCACAGCATCTTCTGCCTGTCGGTTAAATTTCGCGTCTGTACCACGTCATCTTCGTGGTGTAGCAATTTTAATGGGCAGTTGTGTAATTAAAGTTTTCACATGTTCTACTGGACGACGACACACAGCACGAAATAATTCGGTGTTTTGGTTGATACTGTGTCGACACACAACGTTTGGTACCGATCTGAGTGTGTGACATCTGAAGGTCTGGGTGTCAGCTGGCTGGCGGCGGTCGCTGCCCTCCGGCCTGAAGTGGGCCGTGGTGCGAGGCCTGTGGGCGCCCGCTACACCGCCCGAGCAGACGCGGCTCGCCTGCGCGACGCGTGGCCAGCCTTACTAACTGGCTGACTCAGGGCCACTTACAACTAACTGGCCACTTACAACATCCACGATATATATATATATATATATATATATATATATATATATATATATATATATATATATTATTACGAGTGAAATATGAACGTGTGGAAAATTACGTAACTCAATAATATTCATTCAATTGTGTAACTATTTCTTAAAAAGATGATAATTATGTAAAACAGAGACAATATTTGTCTCACATTCTTTGTTAATCTATGTATTTCTTTTTTTTTTTTTTGTTTTGTACCCTTTTGTCGTCTTCTTCTGATGTACGTCGCCGACGCAAGACGCGAGTCGATTTGAGGTCTGTTGAATGAAAAACATTTAATGTAAAATTATTGTACTTTTATGTTCATTTGCTGTTAAAAAAACAAATAGAGCCAAATGTGTTAAAACTATTTATGATTAATTACTGAAAAATCACTTCCTCTTTTAATTATAATTTTGTATTAATTGTTTTACCATAGCTTCAAGAAGCGCAGCCATTGTTAGTTCCGATTATATAGCAACTTCGTCTGTACTGGTCAAAATATCAAGGGTTTGTGTTAAACTAATTTGAAAAACATTATTAATAATTTCTGTTTGGTGGCATCAATTTAAATGATTAATTATTTATTGAGCAAAGGAAAATATGAATTAAAAAAGAAATCCTCTTTCTTTTGTTGGCCGCCATCTTAACTTTTATCTCAGCGGCCAATTTAAATTACTTGAAACTGCAAACAATATTCCAATGTGTAATAAATAAATGTGCGCCGGTGGTACTGAACTCTATTTATAAAAGAAAGAAATTAATCGAATCAGACTGCATTTTCTAAAAACAGTGCTGATCGTACACTCCTGGAAATGGAAAAAAGAACGCATTGACACCGGTGTGTCAGACCCACCATACTTGCTCCGGACACTGCGAGAGGGCTGTACAAGCAATGATCACACGCACGGCACAGCGGACACACCAGGAACCGCGGTGTTGGCCGTCGAATGGCGCTAGCTGCGCAGCATTTGTGCACCGCCGCCGTCAGTGTCAGCCAGTTTGCCGTGGCATACGGAGCTCCATCGCAGTCTTTAACACTGGTAGCATGCCGCGACAGCGTGGACGTGAACCGTATGTGCAGTTGACGGACTTTGAGCGAGGGCGTATAGTGGGCATGCGGGAGGCCGGGTGGACGCACCGCCGAATTGCTCAACACGTGGGGCGTGAGGTCTCCACAGTACATCGATGTTGTCGCTAGTGGTCGGCGGAAGGTGCACGTGCCCGTCGACCTGGGACCGGACCGCAGCGACGCACGGATGCACGCCAAGACCGTAGGATCCTACGCAGTGCCGTAGGGGACCGCACCGCCACTTCCCAGCAAATTAGGGACACTGTTGCTCCTGGGGTATCGGCGAGGACCATTCACAACCGTCTCCATGAAGCTGGGCTACGGTCCCGCACACCGTTAGGCCGTCTTCCGCTCACGCCCCAACATCGTGCAGCCCGCCTCCAGTGGTGTCGCGACAGGCGTGAATGGAGGGACGAATGGAGACGTGTCGTCTTCAGCGATGAGATTCGCTTCTGCCTTGGTGCCAATGATGGTCGTATGCGTGTTTGGCGCCGTGCAGGTGAGCGCCACAATCAGGACTGCATACGACCGAGGCACACAGGGACAACACCCGGCATCATGGTGTGGGGAGCGATCTCCTACACTGGCCGTACACCACTGGTGATCGTCGAGGGGACACTGAATAGTGCACGGTACATCCAAACCGTCATCGAACCCATCGTTCTACCATTCCTAGACCGGCAAGGGAACTTGCTGTTCCAACAGGACAATGCACGTCCGCATGTATCCCGTGCCACCCAACGTGCTCTAGAAGGTGTAAGTCAACTACCCTGGCCAGCAAGATCTTTGGATCTGTCCCCCATTGAGCATGTTTGGGACTGGATGAAGCGTCGTCTCACGCGGTCTGCACGTCCAGCACGAACGCTGGTCCAAGTGAGGCGCCAGGTGGAAATGGCATGGCAAGCCGTTCCACAGGACTACATCCAGCATCTCTACGATCGTCTCCATGGGAGAATAGCAGCCTGCATTGCTGCGAAAGGTGGATATACACTGTACTAGTGCCGACATTGTGCATGCTCTGTTGCCTGTGTCTATGTGCCTGTGGTTCTGTCAGTGTGATCATGTGATGTATCTGACCCCAGGAATGTGTCAATAAAGTTTCCCCTTCCTGGGACAATGAATTCACGGTGTTCTTATTTCAATTTCCAGGAGTGTATTTATTGTTGAACAAGATTTCATTGCTGATGTATGAGGCCAAAATTAAACTACGCACGAATCACGGAGAAAAATATTTCTGGTAACATACGTCAGTGTTGCGTGCGGATGGTATTCTGTGGTTCGTTTTCATGATCAGTTTGCTAAAAATAATTAAATCCATCGAAGACAAAAATTATAAAAACTCTGATGTACGATCTGTAATTTTAGTGACATGAACACAACTTACAGTCAACATTATTACACATTCTTGTGCAATTTGAACAAAATAATTATCCGGGAGAAGTTGTAGTACGAATAATGCATTTACATGTGTATCATATTGTCAGTATCATTTACAAAATCAAATCAATGCAACTGCTAAATAACAAAGTGAATTCAAACCGCAGAATACCATAGAGTATCATATCATCGATATTCATTGCATCGCTCCATGTTGATGATACGCAAAACCGCCACACACTGCGGGGGTCACCACTGCCGCGTCCTTTAACACGAACCAGCAGCGTGTAACAGTGATCCAAAGGATTAAAGGAATTCATTTCAGCTGTTGTCGTCGTTGTGCTCTTCAGTCCTAAGACTGGTTTGATGCAACTCTCCACGCTACTCTACCCTGTGCGAGCCTCTTCTTCTCCCAGTGACTACTGCAACCTACACCCTCCTGAATCTCCTTACCGTATTCATCTCTTGGTCCCCCTCTACGATATTAGCCCCCCCGCCCCACTTCCCCTAACACTAAACTGGTGATCCCTTGATGTCGCAGAATATGTCCTATCAACCGATCCTTTCTTTTAATCAAGTTATGCCACAAGCGTCTTGTTCCCCCAACACTATGCTGTACTTTCTCATCACTTACGTCATCTGCCCATCTAATCTTCAGCGTTCTTCTCTAGCACCACATATAACACTCTACTGGCGTCTGAGTGTTTACAGATAATTAACAAAAATGGTTTATTACGCACAGTATATGTTACCCTCTGAAAGGATTTTTGGTAATTTGACCGAGATTACCTACCGGATAATTTGGAATCGAACCTTAATTACGTAAGAATAGGTGGAGGTAAATAACAGAAAGAATTAATTTTGCAATGGGTAAGAGTAAATGATTAATGTTGACTGGAATAGTTATACGGTCGCCAGCCTAGTTAGGCATAATAATGGAAAAGCATTATTCATAAAAAATCTATTTTTAGTATTGCAAAAAATGAACTTTCATTAAACACTGTTCTATGAAGTGCAATAACGACACACAAATGGACAATTTATACAGGGGGAAGCAGCAGTTGTCACCTTAGGATTTAAACAGACACAAGCCTTGCAAATAAGTCGTTTCTCTTGTTTACCTCAATCATTACTTTAGTCTATAGACAAGTACAATAATCACACACATTAATTATACAAAGCAATAAAGAACACACAGTATACAAACCTTCTATCTTCGTCACTCATTGATTACCTCAAGATCCATTAGCTAGAAACTTGCTAATCAGATTTATCTTTTTTATTTTGTTGGAATAGAAATGTGGTCCTACAAACTATATCTTTCTTTGTAGTAGAAACAAAACTTTGTTTCTTCTCAACAGTAAATATTTTTGTCATGTAGAAATTATTTCATTACCAATTATTGCGAAATATACTACTAAACTAGAACTGGACATGTGCTTAGCCCTATTCCAAAAGTTGCCCCTGAAGTAGTAAGGTATAATCAAAAGTCACTTCCAATTGAATTTTTACCCTCTCTATAAAGCCAAATTGTGTTGTTTTCATGAATCAAAGCAATAATAGTAACTTTTTATAAACAAAGGGTTAAGTGAGTACCTCAAACTGGCTTTCCAGTTTATACTACACAAAGTACACAAAACTCTAGTATTTCTTCAGAATGCAATTAATAAATTTATTATCTAAGAAGGTTTTCTCATTTTAAACAGCACAAATAGGTGAACTTTTAAAATGCCCATAACCATGAAGCTAACTAAATACTCTTTTCTAGGCCAAACTGTGCACTAATTTTACTCACGTTACATGAATTTTAAAACAGTAAATTTCAGTAACCTTTTATAATATAATTTTAATGCATTAAGACAAAAGGTTCATAGTATAACTTGTGAAGTAAGTAGGTTTTGAAAGCAATTTTGACTCAGTAAACTTTAGCATTCTCTTTTCCTAAACTGATTTTTAGTTCATTTTCTAGTTAAGTTTTAAAAGTTTCAAACCAAGATATCACTGTTATAAGTATGAGAAATGAACAATTCTTGACCAGCACTTTAACTGTACGGGCAGAAAACTTTACCACACATCATAAAATTACACTGTATTTTTGTTAATACTTTTATGCAAGAATCACTTTGGGAATTCATTAATCTATGGTGAGGATCCTACTTGATTAAGTGCAACGGATACACACGTGAGTGGAACACAATTCTTTTAGCTTTAAGATTATATTTCCACTGAGCCAAATACAAAATAACTGGTTCACACATGCTTACATATCTGACCTTTTGTGAGTGTGACGAAGTGGTTGCGCAATCGAGGTGGCGAGTATGTGGCAGCTAGGTGGTCTTTCCATTGGCACAAATAAGCTCTACATATTTCTTCTTGGTGTTGATAATAATAATTTCAGAGCTTTTTCCAAAACGAGAGCACCATTTTAGAGCCACATATTACATCCGAGGCCGTTCCATTCCACTGGTAACACAATAGGCCTCACTCGGCACCTCCGCTGTTTACTAGTCAATGTCTCACTGCCGATTGACTACCGTGCTCTCTCGTTTGGCGCCCAGACGAACGCCACGTCCACCTTCCCGTTCGCGCTAACCACATTTTGGTTTCTTCTCCATGGATTTTAATTCCTACTCCGAACTTTTCTTTTGTTTCCTTTATTGCTTGCTTAATATACAGATTGAATAACGTCGGGGATAGGCTACAATCCTATCTCACTCCCTTCCCAACTATTGATTCCCTCTGTAGGCTGTTTAGGTTCTTATGTTGGTAACGCCACCACCACGTAGCGCTCTGTATGAAAATCACTGGCTGTGCTGTGTGCAGTCTGTGGCTGGTGGGCATTGTTGAAATAGTAGCTATTGTAGTGTTGGGCAGCTGGATGTTAACAGCGCGTAGCGTTGCGCAGTTGGAGGTGAGCCGCCAGCAGTGGTGGATGTGGGGAGTGAGACGGCGGAGTTTTGAGAGTGGATGATCTGGACAGAGACAGTAAGTTTGTATGGCTGGATGTCATGAACTGATATATATATATATATATATATATATATATATATATATATATATATATATATATATATATATATATATAATGACTTTTGAACACTATTAAGATAAATACATTGTTTGTTCTCTATCAAAATCTTTCATTTGCTAACTATGCCTATCAGTAGTTAGTGCCTTCAGTAGTTTGAATCTTTTATTTAGCTGGCGGTAGTGGCGCTCGCTGTATTGCAGTAGTTCGACTAACGAAGATTTTTGTGAGGCAAGAGATTTGTGAAAGGTATAGTTTAATGTTAGTCAGGGCCATTCTTTTGTAGGGATTACTGAAAGTCAGATTGCGTTGCGCTAAAAATATTGTGTGTCACTTTAGTGAATGTCTGAGTACGTTCAGTTTTGCTCAGCTGTTTGAAAATCAAATAACGTAGGGGTTTATCTGCACAGTAACTCATTAATTTTTCAAAGGGGTCGTTTCATATGTCGACCCTTAGCTGAGGATACCTCACTGGAATCTTCTGATTTTTCCTTGTAGTTTGTGTAATTAGTGTAGCTATTGTTTATTGCTAGCGCGTAATTGTGGAGAGAATATCCTTTGTAGTTGTAGTTTTTCATTGTTGTATAGTAAAACAGTTGTGGCATGCATGTAGATTTGCCTCAAGTATTTCGCAGCTGCGCATGCAATTAAGGAGATATTACTTTCAATGCTATGTTAATGTGTTTTCTTATTTTGCTCTTCAAATTGTGCTTTTCTCTGTTGTCATGTGAAATATTGTGACAATAATGGCGTGTGAAAAACGTAATACTAGGCTCCAAAGTAAACTGAGAAATGACAGTGAAGACGAAAGCAGTGTGTTAGCGCCACCGTGTAATGAATTAACTAATGTTCAAACTAGTAATTTGGTAATTGTGCATAGGGAAATGGAGCGGGCTGCAAATAATGGTGTAGAAAGTGAAACAATTAGTGAACAGGGAAGCATTATCGATCGATCGGTCGGCAACAGTTCGCCTGAGGTATCCAAAATGACAGGACACAATCTTGCAAATACTGTAGATTCAGGTTTTGCGTCCTCACCGTTTTCTCAAATAAGTCAAGACACATTTTCTACTTGTCAAAATGTGAATTTTGCCGGTGCAAATGCACTGCCGAAAAGCTTAGAGGAACAGATTCCCGACACTAATACATTATTATTGCAATTAATGCAACAAATGAAACAAAATCAGAGACAAGCACAGCAACAGTTAGACACAATGGAACAAAATCTTCAAAAGTTAGACACAATGGAACAAAATCTTCAAAAGAGAGACACAATAGAACAACACCAGAGACAAACACAGCAACAGTTAGACGCAATAGAACAAAATCAAAAACAGTCGCAACAACAGCTTCAAAAGTTAGACACCACGCTTGAACAAACACGTGAAGGTTTAACTGCTGAGTTACTTAAAATCGAATCGAAATGTCAAAAAGTCTGTAATGACGTAAAAACACAAATTTGTATTTCCAACCTATTTTTTTGCGTCATGAAAATGCATTACAGAATCACGAAGCAGCCATAAAGGAACTGCAAACTATTGTTCATGAAAATCACGACACCTTGCAAGCTAAAATTGACTCAGTTGCATCTACCGATTCGGTTACGCAATTTGCAAAAACTCAGGAAAACTTAAAGGACACAGTAGATACGATTTCAACACAAATGGACACTCTGAAAGTTGGTTCAGAAAAACACACTGAGGAAATCAGTTCACTATCGGAGAAAGTAGCCAAACTTCCGGATCAGTTCACTAACATATCTACAAAGGTAGATGATGATATGAATGACACAAGACCCGTAGCCTTCACTGACACAGAAGAGTATGAACAAATTAGAAAATTCAAACAAAATCAAAATCAAATCAATACACAGTACAAAAGAGAAATCCGGGAAGTACAAGAACAGTTGACACAGGTAATACAAGAATTACATATTTCAGAGGAGTCTCGCGCTCCTACACGGGAAAAGGGACTTAGAAATACGGAAAAGTCACAAAATAATAACACAGGGCATTTAGGAAGTTATGAAAGAAATTGGCAAGGCGCACTGAATTTTGAGTTTGAACCGCCGAGACGAAGTAACAGTGACCGATATGCGACTCGCCGACATGATGATTTTGACTATAAGTTGTTAAGTACTACGCGTAAATTCAAAACATTTAAGAATTCTGACAACGACATTCATCGACAAGCATGGCTTCATCAATTCTCTCATTGTTTTCCTCCCAACTGGTCATTGGAGCACAGGTTAGATTTTATGTGTGGCTACTTAGAGAATGAACCAGCTGTAAGAATGCGATCGGTCATTCACGATTGTCACATTGAAGGAGAATTTTATCATGCCTTCCTCTCAGCATATTGGTCTCAAGCTACACAAGACCGAGTAAAACATAGCATCATAATGATGAAACATTCCGAACAATCGGAATTTTCTAGTCTTGTCAAATATTTCGAAGACATGTTACGTAAGAATCTGTATCTTTCAAACCCATACAGCCCCTCAGAACTCATCCGCATTTGCTTAATCAAATTGACTGAACATTTACGATATATTATTTTGGCAGGACGTTGCAAAGACCACATTGAAGCTTTTCAGGGACTGTTACAAGAATTGGAAATTGACACTGACAATCGCGGGTCGCGAAAACAGGAACACAACAATTACAGGTCACATCCGTCACAATTCAGCGATGAAAGAAATAATATCTGGACACGACAAGGCTATTCTTACAATGTAAATCGTGACCAAAACAGACACCACCCGTATGGCAACCGTTGGCACAGTAGTAATAATTACAGAGATAGATCACCTCTCCGCGGTAATGACTATCATAGAGACAATCAGAGAAACAGCCAATATGGGAACCAAAATAATTATTATCAAGGGAGACAGAATAACGTCAGACGCAACAGTCCACCGTGCAGTTACGATTCCAGGAGAAATTATCCATCACATGACCGACAAAAAAGAAACTATGGAAACTACCGACAAAACGACAGACCTGAATTCCATCAGAACTGGCGGGATTCAAACAGGGCAGGGCCCTCTCGACAAGGTGAATTTGTAGGTCTCCAAATCCCAATAACGACGCGCGCCAACAAAGAGACAACAGGCAATGACTCACACCGCTGGCAGCCACAAAACGTACTTACGAAGCTGACGACGTAGCCGCCGTCAATGCAAGAAATCGAACGATTGCCCCACACTTCCGTTACGTAAGATTAAATTTACAAGGTGCAATCGTTGGAAAAAGTGTAGATGTACGCCAACAAACCAACTTAGAATTCTTTTGTCAAAGCCACAGTTTCTCTATGAACTTCCTTATCGTTCCATTATTGTCAACAGAAATTATATTGGGAGTAGACTTTTTGAATGAATACAAAGCAATCTTAAACTTTCACGATGCTGAAATAAGTTTAGAGAAAGAAGGTAAGTCAATAGCTTTGAAATTTGAAGACTGGCTCTCAAACCATGACGAGAAAATTAATCGGCTTTACCTCCTGTTAGACAACAGTTCGGAATTTTCGAGGGAACTTGACACTAACAATCACTCTGCAAGTACTGACAGGGATGATATCGATGGCGTATTTGATACTAATGAGTTAATTCAGAATAAAATTCAAACAATTGAGAATTGTAATGACACTGATAGGCAGGAACTTTTTGAGATTTTACAAGCACATTCCACAATTTTTTACTCACAAAACAGGAACAATCAAGGGATTTCAATACCAATTTCGTGTTCGTGAGCATACTAAATTTTGTGTTATACCATACGTAATTCCAGCACATTATAGGGACTGTGTTAGAACAGAAATACAAGCTATGCTTGACGAGGGCATTATTGAGCCTGCAGTAAGCTCATACAACAATCCATTACATGTTGTTAAGAAGAAAAATGGATCGATCAGGCTTGTCTTAGATTCGAGACAAATCAATACTATCATCATTCCTGAAACAGACAGGCCGCAAACGATGGAAGAACTTCTTCAAAATTTTAATGGTGTAAAAGTGTTGTCTTCTATTGATCTCAGATCCAGCTTTTATCAGATCGAACTTCATCTAGAATGTAGAAAATACACAGCTTTTCTTTGTTTCGGCGTTTGTTATCAATTTCGGAAACTACCTTTTGGTTTGAACATTTCTTCGGCAGCATTCAATCGTGGGCTAAATTCCATATTACCTGAGTTCTTAAAACGTTACATCACCTTATATGTGGACGATATTCTGATAGCAGAAGCCTCATGGGAACAACATAATCGCATCCTCAACAGCGTGTTACATATTTTTGCAGAATCTGGAATTACAGTTAACTTGGAAAAGTCTGAATTCGGTAGGACAAAAGTGAAGTTTTTGGGACATATTATTTCTTCTGAAAGCATTCAGCCGGATCCTGAAAAGTTAGAAGCAATTAGAGCCATTCTAGTTCCATCCACAAAAAAACAAGTCCGCAGTTTTCTAGGTCTCGTAAATTTTTACCATCGTTTTCTGAATATGCAAATTCTAGTTACACCAAAACTTCGTTCCCTCACTGGAAAAAATACTATTTGGAACTGGGACGAACAGGCACAGCTGGAATTCAATTATTTGAAAGAAGCGCTACTGGACGCGCCAATACTACTAGCTCATCCAGATCTGTCACAAGAATTCTGCCTTAGCACGGATTCTTCTAAAGTTGGTCTTGGTTCCCATTTATTTGAAGAGGCCATAGAAAATGACACTACTGTTCAGAAAACCATTGCTTTTGCTAGCCGAGTGCTAACAAAATCTGAAAAAAATTATTCCGTTACTGAATTAGAAGCTTTAGCTATCGTTTGGGCATTTAACAAATTCCGTTTCTTTCTTTCTGGTAAGCACGTAAAAGTATACAGTGACCGTCGTGCTTTACAATTTCTTATGTCTTCAAAATTAAATCATGACAGGTCAAAACGTTGGCCATTGTTTCTGCAAGAATTCCACTTCACAATAGTCTACATTCCCGGCAAGCAGAACATTGTTGCGGACGCACTGTCACGCGCACCGGCTGGGCTTGAGAAAAGTAACACAGAAGGCAACCTCGAGAAAATTTCAGTATTCTTTACATTCAGAAAGTCGCCTTTGAAAACTTCATCACCACATCTATAAAGGACATTGCTTATGAACAAGATAAAGATCCGATCTGGAAAGACATCAATAGTAAATGGCATGAAAAGACACACACTCAGATTCGGTATTATTATCTGGTTAGAAACAACATACTCTTCAAACGTTGCACTGTTGATGACAAGCTATGGGTACTTTGCATTCCAGACGATTTTGTTAATAAGCTCATTTGGTACATTCGTTTCAGCTACGCACATTTTGGTCCACGAAAATGTTATCATATTCTTCGAACGACTTGTTATTTTAACAAAATGGAAAAGAGAATTCGAAGAGTCTTGTCTATTTGTAAACTCTGTCAAAAGTCTAAACCATCTATTATCTCACATCGTGCTCCGTCGTTTCCTATCATTCCTTCTAAATTAAAAGAATTTGCTGCTGTTGATCTCTTGGGACCCCTTGTCAGAACATCGAATGGATTTTCGTACGTTTTAGTCGCTGTTGAACTTACTTCAAAATTTGTTTCTTTCACTCCGATACGTAAAGCCACTGGACGGTCTGTATCCAACGCCTTTATTAAAAATTTCTTACGTGAAGTTGGACACGTTAGTAAAGTCATTTCCGATAACGGACCGCAATTCAAATCTGCTGTTTGATCACGCATGCTCCGGAATCATAAAATCAAACCTGTTTTTATGTCATTGTACTCACCATATTGTAACCCGTCTGAACGGATTATGAAAGAAATCAATAAGCTTTGCAGACTTTATTGTCACAGAAAGCATCAGCATTGGGACAGATATTTACACTTATTTCAAAACGTGCTGAATGAAATGCCTCATGACTCCACTGCTTTACCACCTATTCTTGTACTGCAGAATGAAGAACCACCGAACAGAATCAGAGAGCTTGTACCTTTCCCGAATACACGTAAACTTCGACACAAAGACATAATTGATTTGGCTATTAAAAATATAAAATCTGCAGCAGACAAAAGGAGAATACTACACGGTAAAGCAAATGCATAGGAATTACATATTGGTCAGAAAGTTCTCATTAAAGCTCATTCATTGTCACATAAGAAGAAACACTTGAGTCACAAATTCTTTCTGATTTACAATGGACCTTACAGAATCCGACGTATACCACATGATAATTGCGTTGAAGTTGAAACTCTGCGTACTAGAAAGAGTAAAGGTTTTCACCACATTTCACATGTAAAACCATTTCTTGAGAGATAATCTGTTTTTTAATTTAGTCTTTACTATAAAATTTTTCACTTCACGTTACTAGTACTCTTTGTCACACTTAGAAACTGTTAACATGCAACTATGTTTTAAAGTTAACTATCCAGTCAAGAACCAAGAGAACTTATTTAAACAGGAATTACGAATGCATTGTTATAGTGAACAGACGGCACAGTGTTGTTATTTGTACATTCTTGATGTTAGTTGCACTATTACGTAACAAATATACGGCTTACTTAGAACATATACTGCTAACCAGATTTTAATGCAACATTTTCGTTTACTTGAAAAGACATTCTTTATGTGAAGTTCTTTCTGTGAGATTAAAGATGACTTTGTATTTGGTTTCTTTGACAGCTACACGATTATATCACGGCGCTATTAATGTGTGACACAATTTACATTATTGCTTTTGCTCTGTATCTGTCTTATATCTGCACAGTTTTTCTGAATTCTTCTGGAAAGTAAAACATGTTTTAGTAGTAACTTTTGTGGTATAGCTACAATGAGACAGCCTTTTTCGTTGCACAACAATACGTTACAGTGTAGTACTTTCTTGGTCACGGTACTGTACGTAATAGCTACGATATCTATACGCATAACATTTCGCTTTTGTTTATTACGAGGTAAGTACATTGACTTCCACAGAACTTTGCTTACGGGCGACGATAATTACGACACTTGGCACATTTCTTTTACCCTTAAATAATGACAGAGATTATGTTACAACAACAAGACGCACAATTTAGCGCGGCAGTACACGTATTTGAGTGATAAATTTTGTACTTAAAACATTTATTTTTAAAGATTTTTAAAGTACAAAGAAAGTTTTCCGTGATACATTTCATTCCATTTCTATAATCTGTAACTCCGGAGGGTATAATTACATTCATCCTCAAGGAGGTACACGCTTACTTTGTGTACCATGTGTTTGGCAAGCACAAGGAACCCTAGCTAATATGGTATTTGCTTATACAACTTTACACATCGGTACCATATTTCTCTAACACAGAATTACACAGCTATCTGATTATTTAACAGAGAAACAAACATTTTTTTACTACGTCAGTGACACATTTTTACGCAATTACACAGTTGGATAACTTCATACTTATGAAATTGTATTTTTGTCTGTACTTTGTGAACTCTTCATATTTTTTCGGAAGCATTGTGATACTATGAAAGCTTTGAATGATGGATTTGGTATTGGATCATGATTTTTAAAGTACGTTTGAGGTAGATGACACTACTGAAATGAGCAAAGAATTTTTTTAGGTTTTGAAATTATTGCAGAAAGCTACGACGTTTTTGAGATTTGACTGAGGTGTTATGATGTTATTATTACGATGACGATGTGTATTATGCTGTTGAGGTATGTTTATGATCAATGACATGATGCTATATGAGGAATTTGATTATGCTATGTATTTATTATGAGGAAATATTGAAGACATGTTGATGAATATGTATATGTGTAATAAGGTAAGGAATAAGGAGTACTGGTTAGGGACTCTGATGTATGAAAAAGATGTTGGAAACCAAGAATCGTACTTTAAGAGTTATGAAATGTGTGTACATACTTGAATGTTAGTTACCACAATGCTGACAAAACTTTGTGGACACTGTTATATATGAGATTTTATTTCTACACACTTCTAATGTAAATTTCTAACATTTGAATTTTTTTATTTTATATGAGACTGTCACTGTAGTGGAAACTGCTGCAGTAAATATTTCAGTAAAGAAGGTAGATGACCTTGACGTAATGTGCTGTGGAGGCCCATCTGAGCGACAGTCACCTGGAAAAAAAGCCATTGTGTGCCTTTCAGAGTCGCAGGTGGAGAAAAAAGGAGGCCATTATCCTCGCTATTGATATTTCTTTGTAGAAAGCATCGCAAATACGACACGCTCAAACTTGAAAACATATGATTACACTGTGGAGCTCTTAATTTATGATATTTACCAAAATGCCTAATGAAATGATGAGAAACATTTTACATCTATTGTCTTGCTAGTTGAGAGATTTTTTATTGCCTTTGGAGACGCCATTTGCCTAGTGAATGACGTTTCATACATTGCTTGTATATATATTTGCCTATTTTGTTTAATATCTAATTTCTAGCTGCACTGCAGCATTGGTTAACATAAAATTTAATAGATGTACTAATATAGATATTTTATGCCTACAGACCCAGTAAATAATAATTTTATGATCTACTTCCAAAAAAACGAGGGAGCACAAAAAGATATTTCCCTTCACAGGAATTGCATACATAATTTTTGTCGATGACTGGGTAACTTGTTTAGTAGTGTAAGTTAAGGTGATGCATCACTCTAGTGTTAAGATCTGACATAGGTATTAGACTTTTCATATCTTTACTGTAATATATATCTTTTTTTTTTTGCTTGAGCTTTGTCATGTTTTGATTTAAGTTATTGCATTTGCTGCTGCTGTTTGCCAGGCACAGTGCTACTAAATTTCACTTTGTATTATTCTGTTAAGCCAGTTTTGCTACTGATTTATTTTTCTTGTTGCTGAACATTGGCTCATATTAATTGTAATGTTGCATTTGCTTTGCTAATTTAGATTTACTGCTGCTAGCTTTGCCAATCTGCATTTTTTTCATTGCTGTTTGTATTAATTGTTTTGTGCTGCTGCACTGCCTCGTCCCTTAGTTTATGCATCTGAGCTCAGTAGATTTAAGTTAGCTTAAGAGGGGGTAGACTATATAAGAGAATGAGTTGTGATGAATTGGAAGAAATTAATTGAGAAGTTATCCGAAAAAAGTACAGAAGAAGGTATAGATAGGACTTTTTGGAAATAATGAAGAACGAAGGGAGATCTCCAAAAAGTAAAGAAAGTTTTGTTTGCAAAATACTGCAGTAAAACAAACCCTGCCCTTTCCTTGTGTTATTCCGCTATGTGTTTGTGTACCCTTGTGTATTTGTGTTCTTCTTGTCTTTATGTGTTTATCTGATGAGAGTTATGTTGTAAAATTTTTCTAATAATGTGTTATTTACTTTGTAAAGATGTTTAGACATTATTTATTCTGTTTTGTTTTAATGCTCATGTGTGAAGTTAATGTTTCAAAAGTTATTCTGATCTTTTATGTATTTACTTATGTCATAACTCCTGTAACACTGATTTATACATTATTTCGATTCTTTTGTAAAGCCCGTATTACTACAAATGTTATCTGTATTGTTATGTTCTTTAATGATGTATTTTGTACCTTTGTAATTGTATTCTTATGTTGTAAATTTATAATTGTATAGACACCAGTTCTTCAAAATAAGTTACATTTCACTGCACACATTTCTGTTGGTCATAGTATATGCACAATAGATGAGATTTTGGGACTGTTAGTGTTTGCACATGTGTTGATAATTCAGCAAGGGACTGGTTAACGGCATTGCTGGTTCTAAGGACAGTTCCAAAAACTTTGTGAGTGCACAAGTGGTGGTTATGAACTTGCTATATTATCCACAAGACTCTTCGGTGGTGATTGTGCACCTGTACACTTGCAACAGATGACTGCTGGCCGCCTCTACAAGGACTACAGTGGGTCTGCATCTTTGATGGCCCACCAATACCATTAGTTCTACAAGGACGCCAGTGGGTCTGCACCTCTGGTGGCCCACCAATACCATACTCTCTACAAGGACTATGGGTCTGCTCTGTGATGACCTACCTACCAATATTCTTCAAACCTTCGACTGACTCCGCTGTGGGTTTGCTCTGTTGTGGCCCATTACCTGTCTGAATGTCAAGAATCAGCACTGTCTTTCCGTTGGAAGGACAACATTACTTCTTCAAGACTGCATGAAAATCCACTACTTCCGTGTGCATTTTCTTTTACTGCTCAGACTTTGAGAAAAACACTGCAATTTTACTGTGATGAACGATCAGGACTGTCTTTATGGACTGTGAGAAAATTTTAGCTTTTGACCAACTTTGTATCAATAAGTGATTTCTTTGTTATTGTAATTGTGAAAAATTTTTAACAAATATGTATTGGCCAGTGCCCAAAACAATTTGCAAAATTTTTTGTGGGGAGCATGGGGACTATGTAAGTAGGCTGTTTAGGTTCTTATATTGGTAACGCTAACACCACATAGCGCTCTGTATGAAAATCACTGGCTGTGCTGTGTGCAGTCTGTGGCTGGCGGGCATTGTTGAAATGGTAGCTATTGTAGTGTTTGGCAGCTGGATGTTAACAGCGCGTAGCATTGCGCAGTTGGAGGTGAGCCGCCAGCAGTGGTGGATGTGGGGAGTGAGATGGCGGAGTTTTGAGAGTGGATGATCTGGACAGAGACAGTAAGTTTGTAAGGCTGGATGTCATGAACTGATATATATATTATGACTTTTGAGCACTATTAAGGTAAATACACTCCTGGAAATTGAAATAAGAACACCGTGAATTCATTGTCCCAGGAAGGGGAAACTTTATTGACACATTCCTGGGGTCAGATACATCACATGATCACACTGACAGAACCACAGGCACATAGGCACAGGCAACAGAGCATGCACAATGTCGGCACTAGTACAGTGTGTATCCACCTTTCGCAGCAATGCAGGCTGCTATTCTCCCATGGAGACGATCGTAGAGATGCTGGATGTAGTCCTGTGGAACGGCTTGCCATGCCATTTCCACCTGGCGCCTCACTTGGACCAGCGTTCGTGCTGGACGTGCAGACCGCGTGAGACGACGCTTCATCCAGTCCCAAACATGCTCAATGGGGGACAGATCCGGAGATCTTGCTGGCCAGGGTAGTTGACTTACACCTTCTAGAGCACGTTGGGTGGCACGGGATACATGCGGACGTGCATTGTCCTGTTGGAACAGCAAGTTCCCTTGCCGGTCTAGGAATGGTAGAACGATGGGTTCGATGACGGTTTGGATGTACCGTGCACTATTCAGTGTCCCCTCGACGATCACCAGTGGTGTACGGCCAGTGTAGGAGATCGCTCCCCACACCATGATGCCGGGTGTTGGCCCTGTGTGCCTCGGTCGTATGCAGTCCTGATTGTGGCGCTCACCTGCACGGCGCCAAACACGCGTACGACCATCATTGGCACCAAGGCAGAAGCGACTCTCATCGCTGAAGACGACACGTCTCCATTCGTGCCTCCATTCACGCCTGTCGCGACACCACTGGAGGCGGGCTGCACGATGTTGGGGCGTGAGCGGAAGACGGCCTAACGGTGTGCGGGACCGTAGCCCAGCTTCATGGAGACGGTTGCGAATGGTCCTCGCCGATACCCCAGGAGCAACAGTGTCCCTAATTTGCTGGGAAGTGGCGGTGCGGTCCCCTACGGCACTGCGTAGGATCCTACGGTCTTGGCGTGCATCCGTGCGTCGCTGCGGTCCGGTCCCAGGTCGACGGGCACGTGCACCTTCCGCCGACCACTGGCGACAACATCGATGTACTGTGGAGACCTCACCCCCACGTGTTGAACAATTCGGCGGTACGTCCACCCGGCCTCCCGCATGCCCACTATACGCCCTCGCTCAAAGTCCGTCAACTGCACATACGTTTCACGTCCACGCTGTCGCGGCATGCTACCAGTGTTAAAGACTGCGATGGAGCTCCGTATGCCACGGCAAACTGGCTGACACTGACGGCGGCGGTGCACAAATGCTGCGCAGCTAGCGCCATTCGACGGCCAACACCGCGTTCCTGGTATGTCCGCTGTGCCGTGCGTGTGATCATTGCTTGTACAGCCCTCTCGCAGTGTCCGGAGCAAGTATGGTGGGTCTGGCACACCGGTGTCAATGTGTTCTGTTTTCCATTTCCAGGAGTGTACATTGTTTGTTCTCTATCAAAATCTTTCATTTGCTAACTATGCCTATCAGTAGTTAGTGCCTTCAGTAGTTTAAATCTTGTATTTAGCTGGCAGTAGTGGCGCTCGTTGTATTGCAGTAGTTCGAGCAACGAAGATTTTTGTGAGGCAAGAGATTTGTGAAAGGTATAGTTTAATGTTAGTCAGGGCCATTCTTTTGTAGGGATTACTGAAAGTCCGACTGCGTTGCGCTAAAAATATTGTGTGTCACTTTAGTGAATGTCTGAGTACGTTCAGTTTTGCTCAGCTGTTTGAAAATCAAATAACGTAGGGGTTTATCAGCACAGTAATTCATTAATTTTTCTAAGGGGACGTTACACCTCTTATACCGCGTCAACTCTTATAACTGCCGTCTCGTGTTTCTACACGTTCTAAATGATATTTCGCTCCCTATATTTCGCCCCTGCTACCTTCAGAATTTCAAAGAGAGTATTTGTGTCACATTGTCAAAAGCTTTCTGTTAGTCTACAAATGCTATAAATGTAGGGTATCCTTCCCTTAACCAGTCTTGTAAGACAAGTCCTGGCGTCAATATTGCCTCACCCGTTCCTACATTTCTCCGGAATCCAGACTGATGTTTCCCAAGGTCTTCTTCCACCAATTTTCTTCTTCTACCACTTTTTCCATTCTCCTGTATTGAATTCGTGTTAGTATTCTGCAATAATGACTTGGAGTTATTACTTTCTTCTTGAAATGTGTGAGTATTTCGCCTATCTCATACATCTTGCACACCAGATAGAATAGTTTTGTTAATGGCTGGTTCTCACTAGGCTATCAGCAGTTGTCACGGAATTCTGTTGACTCCAGAGGCCTTGTTCCGAGTTATGTCTTTCAGTGCTCTGTCAAATTCTTTCTATGTATCAGACTTCCCATTACACTCCTTTTCCTTCTTAGCGCTTGATATTCATATATCTGATTTTGTTTTCTGCAAAGGCCTCTTTAATTTTCCTTTAGACGGTACCTATCAATCCCCTAGTGAAATATGGTTCGCCCTCTAGCCATTCCTTCTCACCGATTTTGCACTTCCTGTCAGTCTCATTTTTTAGACGTTTACATTGCCTTTCGCATGATTAATTTGCTGTATTTTCATGTTTTCTACACTTACCAGTTAAATTCAGTATCTTCTGTAACATACGAGGACTCGTACTAGTCCTTGTCTTTTATCTATTTCATCGTCTGCTGGCTTCATTTTTTCATCTCTCCAAGCTACCCTTTCGTGTTCTGCTCTGCCCCTTTCCCCTGTTCTAGTCAATCGTTACCTAACGGTCCCCCTGAAATCCTGAACAATCTCTTATACAAATCCCATCTCCTTAATTTCCTACATCTTTGCAAATTCTTAGGTTTTAATCTACATCTGACAACCAATAAATTGTGATCACAGTCTTCATCTGTCCCTGGAAATGTCTTACAGTTTGATATCTATTTCCGAAATCTTTGTCTTAACGTTATACAATGAGTCTAAAACCTTCCAGTGTCTCCAGGTCTTTCGCACACAAACATCCTTCTTTCATGGTGCTTAAACCAAGTGATAACCACGATTACATTATGCTCTGTACAAAATTCTACCATGTATCTTCCTTTTTCATTCTTTTCCCCCAGTCCATATTCACCCACTATTTTTCGTTCTCTTAATTTTCCTACTATAGAATTCTAGTCCTCCATCATAACTAAATTTTCGACTCTCTTGACTATCTGAATAATTCCCTTTTATCTCTTCATATGTTTCTTAAATCACTTCACCATCTGAGGGGCTAATTGGCGTATAAATTCATGCTACTGTTGCAGGTGGGGGCATCGTGTCTTCTTGGCTACCATAATGCGTTCGCTATGCTGCTCATAGTAGCTTACCTGCATTTCTATTTTTTCATTCATTATTAAACCCAATCCTACATTACCCCTATGTGAGTTTGTATTTATAACTCCGTATTCACCTGACGAGAAGTCGTGTTCCCCCTACCACCGAACTCCACTACTTTCCACTATTTTTTTAACTTCAATCTATTAATTACCCTTTTTAAATTTTTGTGACATACCTGCCCGAGTAAGGCATGTAACGTTTCTTGCTTCAAGCCTTAGAAAGCCGGTTTTCCTTCTCCTGTTGACGACGTCCTCCTGAATAACCCCGTCCGGAGATCCGAATGGGGGACTATTTAATCTCTGGAATATTTTACCGAAGAGCATTCCATCATCATTTAACCATAATTTCCCCTTGCTTTCAGCCTTTCGCAGTACCAGCACAGAAAGATCGTTTTGGTCGATGTTAAATGGCCAGATCAGTCAGTCATCCAGACAGTAGCCCTCGCAACTGCTGAAGAGGCTGCTGTCCTCTTCAGGAACCACTCGTTTGCTTGGACTCTCGACAGATACCCCTCCGTTGTGGTTACACCTGCGGTACTGCTGTCTGTATCGCTGAGGCACGCAAGCCTCCCCACCAATGGCAAGGACCATGGTTCATCGGGAAAGGGGAGGGGGCAGCTGAGTGGAAGTGCAGTTATGCACTATGAAATTAAACAAAAAAATACAGCGTAAGCAGTTACTGAGTTTTAACTTTTTTTCTCTTTTTTTAAATTTACTACTAGTTTTGTAGGTTTTGCTCAGTCATCAGGTGGGAAATTCTGACGTTATCCAAGACGCAACGCTCTCAGGAAATCAACAACTCTGAGATATCTACAGTTTTCAACATTTTGAAAGCTTCTTGTTACAACGTCAACTTAACTTTCAAAACTATTACTTCTTTTCCGTATTGTGGATCACAAGCGTACTGCAAACATTTTTTGTACCAAGTGATGGATCACTGAAGTTATCATAGTCCTTGACTTGCTGAGAAGGGATGTTTGAAGTTGGGTTGGGTTTTTTGGGGGAGGAGACCAAGCAGCGAGGTCATCGGTCTCATCTGATTAGGGAAGGAAGTCGGCCGTGCCCTTTCGAAGGAACCATTCCAGCGTTTGCTTGAAGCGATTTAGGGAAATCACGGAAAACCTAAATCAGTATGGCCGGACGCGGATTGAACCATCCCGAATGCAAGTCCAGTGTGCTAACCACTGCGCCACCTCGCTCTGTTTTTTTGAAGTTAAGAGATATATTCTACACATAGAAGCGAAGAAACATGTGCAAAAGGTTTCCAAAAGCTTACAGTAAAACAAATAAAAGATCAAATAACTTCAAGTGAGTCATATTTTAAGCAGAGAAACAGAAGGGACTTCTCTAAAACATTTGAAGATAGTTTAAAGAAGCACACACCACCAAGTTTACAGTTCCTAGGTCCAAAGCAGCAGAGGATCAAATAGGTAAAAAGACAAGGCCTAGTAGGAATCCTTGGATTTCACAGGAGATATTGAATTTAAATGATAAAAGGAGAGAACAAAAACAGAGCAAATGAATCAGGCGAAAGGCAATGTATACATCTAAAAGATGAGATTGATAGGATATGTAAAGGGGCTAAGTTGGATCAGATAGATGCAAAAGTAAAAATTTAGAAGCATATTTCACTAGGGGAAAGATAGATATTGCCTACAGAAAAATTACAGAGGCCTTCGGAGAGGAGAGTAGCAGCTGTATGAATATCAAGTGCTCAGTTGGGAATCCAGTCCAAAGCAAAGAAGAGAAATCTTAAAAGTGGAAGGAGTATATTGAGGGCCTGTACAAGAGAAATGAACTTGAAGGCAATATTATAGAAAAGTAAGAGGACATAGATAAATATGAGATGGGAGATATGATAGTGCAAGAGGATGTTGACAGAGTATTGAAAGACCTAAGTCGAAACAACGGTTCTGGAGTAGACGACATCCCACCAGAACTACTGACAACCTTGGAAGAGCCACCCACAGCAAGACTATTCCATCTGGCGTGCTAGGTGTATGAGACAGGTGGAATGCCCTCAGAGATGAAGGAGAATGTAATAAGTCTAATTCCAAAGAAACCAGGTTCTAACAAGTGTGAGAATAAGGAAAAGGAGAGCACCACCCCACTCTCCATTTGCCAAATTTATTCAAGATGGTGGATACAAGATGGCGGATACAAGATGGTGGCTTAGAGATGGCAATGTCACAGTGACGTCATGGTGGGAAGTTCAAATTTTGGCGAAAGATAGGTCAATTGGGCTATCTCAACTAACCTAGCCCCCTCCCATCCCCCCCTCCCATGCCATCCATCACACCACAGCTACCACCTCTAACCTAAGAAACTGGCAGGAAAAGAGGTTACTTGGGCCACCTCCACTAACTTAAGTCATCCGACCACCGCCTCTACCAAGGAATTGGCAGGAAAAGGACTCAGCCTGTGCTGGGCTGCTGCATAGGATGGATGTAAGTCTTTATTTTGCATGCAGTGTTTATTTAAGCTATTTGAGGCAGTAGCTCCAGCCAGTGTGTCGACTATGAGGTCCAGAGTCCAACTGACCTAGTATACAGTACCGCCACTAGAGGGCACTGTCATCCCTTTCATGATGTAATCCAAGATGGCGGTCTGGGTGGGGGGGGGATGGTGGGAAAAGGACTCAGCCTGTGCTGGGATACTGGATGGGATGGACATAAATATTTATTTTGCATGTAGTGTTTATTTAAACAATTTTAGGCAGCAGCTCCATCCAGTGTGTCGACCATGAATTCCAAAATCCAACTGACCTAGTAAACAGTATCGCTACCAGAGGGCACCGTCGACCCTTTGGTGATGTAATCCAAGATGGCGGTCTTGGGGGAGGGAAATGGTGGGAAATGGACTCAGTCTGGCTAGGCTGAAGGACAGAGGAAGGAGTGTACTTTGTTTATTTTGGAACAATTTATTTGGGGACGAATTTCACGTAGTTCATTTATTACACTGATACAAAAGACTAGCCCTGACATGCTTGGGGTCACGCTACACAGCATACAGACCAGCAAACAACTCGTAAATTACCAAAATAATGCAGTACACTGATGTGCAGACACAAAAACAACTCGTAAATTGTCAAAATAATCCATGTAAAACACTCTGCAGACACGCTCACTAATTGTAAACTGTCGAAATAATGCAGTTCACTGATGTGCAAACACACTCACTAATTATACACCATCGAAATAATGCATACAATTTATTTAGGGACGGATTTCACGTAGTTTATTTATCACACTGATACAAAACACTCACCCTGGCATGCTTGAGGTCGCAGTAAATAGCCTACAGACTTGCAAACTAATCATAAATCACCGAAATAATGCATTACACTGACGTGCAGAGACGAAAAACAACTCGTAAATTGTCAAAATAAGGCATGTAAAAGGCTCTGCAAACACACTTGCTAATCGTCAACTGCCGAAATCATGCATTGCACAGCCTGCACATCTGTTCACAAACTAATGCAACAAAAACGAAAACAATTCGAAAATTGCCAAAAGATAATACATGTGTAACACTATACAAACATGCTCAAAACGCTTAAACAGCCGAAAATAATGCAGTGCACAAACACAGATTGCACGTAAAAAACGCTTTTGAGCTATCATCAACTGCGACATGTCAGCAAACTGCCCCCCCTCCCCCCCCCCCCTTCAGAACTCCAAGGTGCACACGCCGGACGGCTTGCTCATGCCGGTAACATACGTTAGACGCCTCTGGGCCACACGCGCGTTTTTAACATTGCTGGCGATACCTCTCTACCAGTGGATACTGATGTCACAGGTCGCATTATAGAAATCTGTTCCAATGCTCCACAGAATAGCACACGCGATCCTAATGGGACATTCGAGCTGCTCCTAGCCGTGCACAGTTTCACCTCCCAGCGTGGCTGACACAGGGACACGAAATGTTATCATGGTGACTCACCATCTAAAAGATTCTTAATGTTATACTGAAGTCACATGACTAAGTAAATAAGAGCCAAGATGACCTCTCGGAAATTGTAAAGTGTCGCAGACATAGTTAATGGTCGCTTTTGTAGAAGCTTTCATGATATCTCAGCTTGTCCACATGGAAATTCTTGTCCTAACAGAACCTGTTTACCAAAATAGCCCAGAATAACGCCGAATGCATTCCTCCTGATGGTCCTAACATGGCAACCCGTCCATCACATGTTACCCTTCCTGGAAACTGTTAAGTTCGTTTTCAAGAAACATCTATGAAATGCAAACATTCTCTCCTCTATGTAGAGGCTCCTATGTCCTGGCACAAAGGATGTCTTTGAATGGAGCATTATGATTGCCTCTTACTGAATTTACCCACCAAATTAATGATGCTGCAGGTGTGGAAGCACTGTCCATCTTTCTTTTCTTTCTGCAGACAAGACTTTCAGTGGAAAAACGATTTTGTACAGATCGCCATATCGCACTGACAGTAGATCCTTGAAAAAGTGACTTACAGATCGTTAAATATGGAAAGACTCTTACTCATTTACAAATCTCTGCCACTGTGGATGGAAGCTTAAATATTTCAGCATGAAACCGATCTCCACGTACCATATCGCATTTCGATGTAGCAAACACACAATTCGTAGCCTGTGTCGTACAAAATCACCACTCCTGCATCCTGCTATCGACCATCAGACACTCGTACCGGAAAGACTGTTGTACAAAGGCTGTGTTGGTTCCCCTCAGCACAAAGACATTACTGTTTCTGGATCTGACCTGTTTGCTTGCTGCTGTGCTTTCTACGGCCATCTCCAGGCTCACAAGAATATTGGTAAGCAGACACATATTTATCAGTGTAAGTACAATTAAATATTATGATTGCTGCCACAGTCTGACACCGAGCAATGTACTGGAAATGTACCACTTGACAGTCTTGGTTCTGTAACGAATCTCAGTATCTGTAGCGCACTTAATTTTCCACGTAAAAAAAAAAAATCTTTCATTCCCCTTACAGCTACCGATGTGCTGAATGTAAACCTCCTTCATAATAGGACACACAGCAGCATCCACCAGACACCCAAACATATACCATGAAGACTGTTTGCACAAAGGCTGCGTGGGTTCAATTCGGCACAAACACATCTCTGTTTCTGGCTCCCACCTGCCTGCTTGCTACACCCATCTCCCGACTCTGTGATCACAGGAACACATGTATTTTAACATGGTTTGCCAGAATATTATACCATTTACACGATTCTTTTCAATATCAAGCACATATTAGTATCACTTGCACACTATAACTCCGAAGATGGCAAATTATTTCTCTAGAAACCCGAAACGTTTGCGAAGTGGGGCGCGCTCTAAACCACTGAGTAATTAGAAACTTATCCTGTCAGTGAAGACCTTTATGTAAGAACTCGAGAAAATTAGAGGAAACTGATATTTCGATTCCAGAAACTGATGTCGATGATGTAACAGATTCTAAATCATTGTTACAATTTCCAAAGTCAACTAAGGTGTTTCTCATGTCTAGAGAACCAGCAAACGTGTCTTCCACCCGTCTTTCACGTGCTGGATGCATAAACCACAGTCGATGATTTCTCAACCAAACGAAGGCGTGAAATGTGTAGAAGTAGTCAACCGGACACCTTCCATGGGTGGGAATATTGGTCCAGCGTAAACACATGACCATATTGAATCTTCTCAAACTTCCTCGTGATCACGAAAGCTATCCGACATATACTAAATATTAGTCCGCTATTCGGCCATCCAGAGGACGCCACGGTTAAGTCAGCTACATTCCTGCATCCCAAACTGTTCTCCATGCGGACAGCTCCTACTGTTAGCCGGAAACGTGAATCATTCCCACCACTGGCCACCGGCACTGACAGAATCATCCTAAGAAACAGGCCACATATATAATTTATCACTGTACTTCCAATTAAATATTAGGATTGCGCTCTCTTATAAAACATTCGACAATGAGCGAAGTATCGGAAATACAACCTGCTGACGGCTGTGGCTCTGGAAATAGAAATATCTGCGCCATTCTTATGACTTGACATACTCTCCCCTTTGCTATAACAGTATTCCACGTCAGATACATACCTTCCTTACGACAGGACATAGTCAGTCCCTTTGTACAGGTCAGAACACACACATACTTTATAAGCCTGATGCTCATGACGAACTTATCACACAGCGCGTACTACTGACAAGGGAACCTCCCCATCGCACCCCCCTCAGATTTGGTTATAAGTTGGCACAGTGGATAGGCCTTGAAAAACTGAACACAGATCAATCGAGAAAGCAGGAAGAAGTTGTGTGGAACTATAAAAAAAATTAGTAAAATATACAAACTGAGTAGTCCATGCGAAGATACGCAACATCAAGGACACTGGGAGTCAAGGAGCGCCCTGGTCCTGTGGTTAGCGAGAGCAGCTACGGAACGAGAGGTCCTAGATTCAAGTCTTCCGTCGAGTGAAAAATTTAATTTTTTGTTTTCATTTTATGTGACAAACTCTTATGTTTTCATCACTTTGTTGGAAGTGATTATCACATCCACAAGAAAACCTAAATCGGGCAAGGTAGAAGAATCTTTTTACCCATTCGCTAAGTGTACAAGTTAGGTGGGTCGACAACATATTCCTGTCATGTGACGCACATGCCGTCACCAGTGTCGTATAGAATATATCAGACGTGTTTTCCCGTGGAGGAATCGGTTGACCTATGACCTTGCGATCAAATGTTTTCGGTTTCCATTGGAGAGGCACGTCCTTTCGTTTACTAATCGCACGGTTTTGCGGTGCGGTCGCAAAACACAGACACTAAACTTATTGCAGTGAACAGAGACGTCAATGAAATAACGGACAGATCATAACTTTGCGAAAATAAATAAAGTAAAATTTTCGGTCGAGGGAAGATTTGAACCAAGGAACTCTCGTCCTTCAGCTACCCACGTCAACCACGGGACCACAGCGCTCCTGAGCTTCCAGCCTCCATGATGTTACCTATGTTGCGCATGGACTACTCAGTTTGTATACTTTACTAATTTTTTTCACTGTTACACACGACTTCTTCCTGTTTTCTCGATTGATCTGTGTTCAGTTTTTCAAGGCCTATCCACTGTGCCAACTTATAACTAAATCTGAGGGGGGTGCGATGGGGAGGTTCCCTTGTGAGTATAATACTCCACCAATAACAGATTGCTGGCGATACGAAATAATACTGACCAAAAATCAGTGATGGGTGGCTTTTCTTGCAAGGTTGATTGAGAAGGATGACAAACAGTAGATGGTGTGCTGATTGAGGTCGCAAGAAATATACATGGGCTTTTCAGATATGTAGTGTTACGCTATCTGCTAGAAATGCTGTCTGGGCTTTGGAATCAAGTCTTTCTATTCAACCACATACCTGCCTTCAATCCTATGGAGAAATTCTTCAATGATTACAGCCACGCGAATTATATTTCAGACACTCTCATCTCGAAACGAGTCACCTTTCACGAACCTATCTGCGACAGTAAAATTCCAATGTCGTTTTATGTACACTCCTGGAAATGGAAAAAAGAACACATTGACACCGGTGTGTCAGACCCACCATACTTGCTCCGGACACTGCGAGAGGGCTGTACAAGCAATGATCACACGCACAGCAAAGCGGACACACCAGGAACCGCGGTGTTGGCCGTCGAATGGCGCTAGCTGCGCAGCATTTGTGCACCGCCGCCGTCAGTGTCAGCCAGTTTGCCGTGGCATACGGAGCTCCATCGCAGTCTTTAACACTGGTAGCATGCCGCGACAGCGTGGACGTGAACCGTATGTGCAGTTGACGGACTTTGAGCGAGGGCGTATAGTGGGCATGCGGGAGGCCGGGTGGACGTACCGCCGAATTGCTCAACACGTGGGGCGTGAGGTCTCCACGGTACATCGATGTTGTCGCCAGTGGTCGGCGGAAGGTGCACGTGCCCGTCGACCTGGGACCGGACCGCAGCGACGCACGGATGCACGCCAAGACCGTAGGATCCTACGCAGTGCCGTAGGGGACCGCACCGCCACTTCCCAGCAAATTAGGGACACTGTTGCTCCTGGGGTATCGGCGAGGACCATTCACAACCGTCTCCATGAAGCTGGGCTACGGTCCCGCACACCGTTAGGCCGTCTTCCGCTCACGCCCCAACATCGTGCAGCCCGCCTCCAGTGGTGTCGCGACAGGCGTGAATGGAGGCACGAATGGAGACGTGTCGTCTTCAGCGATGAGAGTCGCTTCTGCCTTGGTGCCAATGATGGTCGTATGCGTGTTTGGCGCCGTGCAGGTGAGCGCCACAATCAGGACTGCATACGACCGAGGCACACAGGGCCAACACCCGGCATCATGGTGTGGGGAGCGATCTCCTACACTGGCCGTACACCACTGGTGATCGTCGAGGGGACACTGAATAGTGCACGTACATCCAAACCGTCATCGAACCCATCGTTCTACCATTCCTAGACCGGCAAGGGAACTTGCTGTTCCAACAGGACAATGCACGTCCGCATGTATCCCGTGCCACCCAACGTGCTCTAGAAGGTGTAAGTCAACTACCCTGGCCAGCAAGATCTCCGGATCTGTCCCCCATTGAGCATGTTTGGGACTGGATGAAGCGTCGTCTCACGCGGTCTGCACGTCCAGCACGAACGCTGGTCCAAGTGAGGCGCCAGGTGGAAATGGCATGGCAAGCCGTTCCACAGGACTACATCCAGCATCTCTACGATCGTCTCCATGGGAGAATAGCAGCCTGCATTGCTGCGAAAGGTGGATATACACTGTACTAGTGCCGACATTGTGCATGCTCTGTTGCCTGTGTCTATGTGCCTGTGGTTCTGTCAGTGTGATCATGTGATGTATCTGACCCCAGGAATGTGTCAATAAAGTTTCCCCTTCCTGGGACAATGAATTCACGGTGTTCTTATTTCAATTTCCAGGAATGTAGTTTCCATGCATCTTGCAACTGCCCCTCAGACTCCGTGCTACTATCCCTGCAGCTTTGTGCACGTGATCGTTCCAATTTAAGTTGGAACTGCGTAGAAGTCGGAGAAAGCTATATCCAATACCTTCTACTACCAGTGTAGAAACAGGGTGACCTGAGATAGTGCGACAGGACTGTGTTTTGACCTAGCGATGGAAACAGGAACAAGTTGTCATAGCTCCGCCAACTATGCACAATGTGTACTTTCTGCACCAAACGAAGCCTCCTCCTGCAAAACAAAGAAGTATAAAAGACCACTAACTTCATCTGATAGAGAACTGGATAAGATTTTTACTGCGTCTCTCTCCTCCCATATACAGAAAGCAAATACTGCATGTGTGGCGACACTGAGCACAAGTGATGATCCTAGTAAATATACAGGTATTGATCCACTTCTTACGCTGAGTCCGGAACCGCGCGACTGCTACGGTCGCAGGTTCGAATCCTGCCTCGGGCATGGATGTGTGTGATGTCCTTAGGTTAGTTAGGTTTACGTAGTTCTAAGTTCTAGGGGACTGATGACCTCAGATGTTAAGTCCCATAGTGCTCAGAACCATTTGAACCATTTTTGAATCCACTTCTTAGACCATTTGAAGTTTAATCACCTGTACTATAGGAGGATGACTAAATACCACAGACTATACTATATGTTACAAGAGACACTCCCTGTGACCCCGCGTCGTTGTTTAAAACACTGTTTCTTTTCATACTGTAACACGCTTTGTAAGTGCCATACATTTTGTTTTTCTGCCACAAAAAAATGGCTCTGAGCACTATGGGACTTAACTGCTGTGGTCATCAGTCCCCTAGAACTTAGAACTACTTAAATCTAACTAACTTAAGGACATCACACACATCCATGCCCGAGGCAGGATTCGAACCTGCGACCGTAGCGGTCACGCGGTTCCAGACTATAGCGCCTAGAACCGCTCGGCCACTCCGGCCGGCTATTCTGCCACAACTTCGAGGTCTGAGTCAGATTATAAACTGACATTAACACGTTCTGATCAATTGCCTCTCACAGAAAACTAGACGTCACATGGCGTAAATAATTTTGTTACTGCTGCTACCATAGCACACCAACTACACTGGATGATTTTAAATAAAAGACTGTTACAATGGAAACTGGAAGAGTATGGTGGTGTTGTGAAGCATTTCAGAACTGCAGTCCGAAGGTGATTGGCGACCTCTACATTTAAACTCATGTGCCACAGTGACTTAATAGCTGATGGGCCTGCGTTCCATTTAGAATGATTCCTCATATTGCTATCATGTACACAATCATTGTTTCGGTCCTAGCCATCCCCAAAAGGTATTGCTCCTCCACCAAAACTCTTTCTCCATCTCAAACAAACGATGTCATTCAATCATTACGTGGTGACCAACAGTATACCAGCGGATGGATAGGATGCTAAAGGCACCGTCGATGTACTGTAATAATAAGCAACACTGTTGATAGTGCGAACAATTTCAGCAATTTTACAGTAATTTAAACAGTGACCAATGATGCGACAGCATGTTTCCCAATTTCAGCAGCATCGCTTAACTGATCATTCTCTTCTTGGCGAGTATCATTCCGAATGTAGATAGATGGCTGTGCAGTACCTCCATTCACCATTAATTCTCGAACATATACATCATGAAAGTATACGAGACAGCGCTCTACATGTTTCTAGTGCCTCGAGCATAGTGCATAATTTACGATCTGTCTCTATGTGGATGGGAGTCACAGAGCATTCCTGCAATCTAGGAAAAAATTAGAGACTGAAAGACCTTCTTGCACTGTCTTTTACCAGCATGCCCTGCAGCTCCTTTACCGATTTAGTCTGCAACTGAGCAGATGTAGATCACTAGATTCCATGTCTCGTGAATGAATGGAGCTAGCCGAGTCAAATGGTTCAAATGGCTCTGAGCACTATGGGACTTAACATATGTGGTCATCAATCCCCTAGAACTTAGAGCTACTTAAACCTAACTAACCTAAGGACCTCATACACATCCATGCCCGAGGCAAGATTCGAACCTGCGACCGTAGCGGTCACGCGGTTCCAGACTGAAGCGCGTAGAACCGCACGGCCACACCGGCCGGCCATAGCCGAGTCCTCGACCATCCAAGTACACAAGATTTTTTCAGATACACCCATGTGGAGGAGGTTAGCAACCCTTATCCGTGTATAGTATCAGTTTTGAGTGTGTTGAAATAGCAGACAATTAAGAAGAACTAGAAACAGGTGGTTTTTATGCATGAGAGATCACCAGGTGGATGGAGTTCAAAGCATATACGTATTAACTGAGAAAAATACACTTAAATTTGGGGAAACTGAAGAAGCACTTACGTGTCTTCTCGTTGGCGCAGAAAAATTCTTGTACGTGGGGAGAAGATCCAAAGAAGAGCGGCGCGTTTCGTCACAGGGTTATTTGGTAACCGTAATAGCGTTACGGAGATGTTTAACAAACTCATGTGGCAGACTATGCAAGAGAGGCGCTCTGCATCGCTGTGTAGCTTGTTCGCCAGGTTTCGAGAGGGTGCGTTTCTGGATGAGGTATCGAATATATTGCTTCCCCGTACTTATACTTCCCGAGGAGATCACGAATGTAAAATTAGAGAGATTAGAGCGCGCACGGAGGCTTTCAGACAGTCGTTCTTCCCGCGAACCATACGCGACTGGAACAGGAAAGGGAGGTAATGACAGTGGCACGTAATGTGCCCTCCGCCACACACCGTTGGGTGGCTTGCGGAGTATAAATGTAGATGTAGATGTAAAAGTATGCGACCACAAGAGGAATGCGAGAAAACGTCGACATTAAGCAAAGGGAACCAGGGAAACAGTCACTTTTTTTCTGTGGGGGCTGCATTCTACTGTATGACTATTTAGATAACAGTGATACACGCGAGTTGACTATTGTATTTGACGCTTTTCAGGAAAACAGAGAACCATCTGCCCCTAAACTTATATGTATCTGCGTTAAAGGATAACAGAGAGAGAGAAGACGGAGCGATCGATTGTGATGGAGCTGTAATGAGATAGGATTTAATGGTAGGCTGACGATGCATTCTAGAGAGGGAGATGTTCTGTCAGAATGCAACGGTCACGTGTTCGACTCGTATACAACTGTGTGTTCTGTATGTTACTTAGAGCACTGTCTACTCGCGATCGATAACAGCAAACCTCTCGGTCATCATAGGGCTTCCATCTCATGTGTGACGAAACGTGACCTTCCTGTTTCGACACTTTCCTCTAAACGGAAGAAGATTTATGCGATGTACTTCATTCCCCTGTCGCATCTTGGGTATAAAAACGAGACTTCAGTTTCATAACTAAGATGATTCTGATTGAGCGACAGGTGTTTGTGAGACACTGCAATCCCTGTGTATACATCTGCTTGACCGATGTGCTGTTAACAGAGTTAGTGGCAGAATAACGGGTAATTTCACATGTTGGACGCCTCTGCTATGTGTTTATCTGTTTCCTTATAAGTTCATTTTATATAGGACTGATTCGGGTGTAGTATAATTTACGAACCGTGATCTGATGTGAGCAGTGGACGTTATACATCTCTGGAAAGCTCTATTGCATGTGAATCACACAGAGTCTGTGTTTTAAGGCAGTAGTTTTTTCATTTTACTGTTTATTACCATATTTTATTGCAAAGACACCTGCAAGAAGGATGTATGTCATGCGCTGTAAATATAGCTCTTACAGTCAGATATTAAGAGCGCTGCATTCCACATGACTGATAGGTCGGAAACTGAAGCGATCTAACATCATAGATTGTTTTAAGTGCTGAACCGTGTAGCCTTAGGAGCGTGTGTGTTTATGTTCTCTCTTACCAATGCAATCCTGGTACTGATCCCAGACACTAGAACAATACTTTAAAATTGATAGCATCGTTGATTTACATAAACTGCTTCGAACTCCATCCGTTGGGAGCTCCATCATGCATAAAAACCACCTGCTTCTTGTTCTTTTTAGTCGTCTGCTATTACAACACTTTCAAATATGATACTATACACAGATAAGGGGTGATAACCTCCTCCACATGGGTTCATTTGGAGAAATCTTGTGTGCTTAGATGGGTGAGGACTTGGCTAGCTCCATTCATTCACGAGACACGGAGTCTAGTGTTCTATTTCTGGTCAGCTACAGATTAAATCGGTAACGGTGCTGCAGTTCATGCGGGTCAAAGACAGTGCGAGGGGGTCCCTCAGTCTCTAATGTTATTCTAAAGCTGTGGGAATGCACTGTGACTCCCATCCACATGGAGACAGATTGTAAATAATGTATTATACTCCAGGTACTAGAAATATGATGATGTAAATGTTCGACAATTAACGGTGAATGGACGTACTGCACAGTCATCTATCTATGTTCGTAATGATACTTGCAAAATAGAGAATGGGCAGTTTAGCGATGATACATGAAACATGCTGTCGTATCATTGGTCAGTGTTGAAATTACAGTAAAATTGCTGAAATTGTCCGCACTATCAACTGTGTTTCATATTATTACAGTTCATCGACTGTGTTTTTTCCGTCCCATCCATCCACTGGTATGCTGTTGCTCCCCACATAATGACTGAATGACGTCGTTAGTTTGAGATGGAGAAAGAGTTTTGGTAGAGGAGCAACACCTTCAGGGGATGGCTAGCGCCGAAACAGTGATCGCGTACATGATTGCAATATGAGCAATCAGTTGAAATGGAACGCAGAGCAATCAGCTATACCATCACTGTGGCAGATGAGTTTAAATGTAGATGTCCTTAGGTTAGTTACGTTTAAGTAGCTCTAAGTTCTAGGGAATTGATGACTCAGATGTTAAGTCCCATAGTGCCCAGAGCCATTTTTTTTTTTGGACTCTTGACCTCATAGTGGACACACTGGATGAAGATACTGCCTAAATTTGTCTAAATAAACACTGCATGCAAAATAAATACTTACATCCATCCTATCCAGCAGCCCAGCACAGGCTGAGTCCTTTTCCCACCAATTCCTATGAAGAGGTGGAGGTCGGATGACTTAGGTTTTTGGAGGTGGCCCAAGTGACCTGTTTTCCCACCATTTTCTTAGGTTAGTGAAGGTAGCTGTGGTTTGTTGGATTGCCCTGCTGGAATTTGAACTTCCCACCATTTTCTGGGGAGGGGGGAATGGTGGAAGGGGGAGGGTGGGAGGGGTGGTAGTTTGGTTAGTGGAGGTAGCCCATTTGACCTGTCTTCCCACCAAAATTTGAATTTCCCGCCATGACATCATTGTGACATTGCCATATCTATTGTCGCCATCTTGGACCCGCCATCTTGAATAAATTTGGCAACAGTGGAGAGTGGGGTGGTGCTCTCTTTGACCTTTTACTGGTGTGAATATTACCGAACTATCACCTTCATAAGACGTGGTTGCAAAAAGCTAACACGAATTCTTTACGGAATAAGAGTGGAATAACTGGCAGAGGCCTACCTCGGGGCAGATCGGGTTCTGGGGAAATGTAGCAAGACACAAGGCAATAGTAACTCTATGACGTATCTTAGAAGATAAAGGAGAGGCAAAACTACGTTTACAGCATTTATAGATTTAGTGAAAGCTGATGCCCTCAGTATACACATTTCAAGAACTGGAATCAGCAAAACGGTTTTGCTATTCTTTGCATGCGTTACAGGTTAGAAGTTCTGACAGTGTTGGCTTCTTACCATATGAAGTTCGACGTGTTTCTTTTGGTTCTATATATTTCAAGTTTATAGGTAGGAAGGTGTTAAGTTAGCAGGCTGAGATACATGTGAATCGCTTACTGCAGGAAGGCAACTAGTCCGAAATTTAGAAATTTCCGTTTTTTAAGATTAAGGTTCTGAGTGCATCTTTGTATTGTTTGCATCAAAAAGGAAACCTGTTTGTATGATAATGCGGATCTGACAACGCGGTCAGTTTGTCATTTACTGCAGACAGGGAACTAGTGCGGTACACGTTGCTGGAAGGAGGAAAGATACTGTACAGTGGATGACGTTTTTGAACTCATATAACATTTCTCAAAAAAGGATTAGTTTTCGATTGATCAAATATGGATTCTTTTCTCGTCTGCAGTTCCCGTTGGCCTACATTCTATAAAAGAAGCTGCCTGAGCGATGATTCGTATGGGAAAATGTTCCTCGAGACCTCAAAAGGCTCCTTACTACTTCGAAATACCACAAGATGATCTTTCCAGCTGTTAGGTGGAACATGAATACTGCTGACTTGACTTTTAGGCTAAAAAAACTGTGCAACCTTTGTAAATCCCTTCGAAGAAAGCCTACATATCTGTACTGCCTATAAATAACAACAAAATGGATGATATTAAGAAATATTTGGTCAATATCCTTCAGACAAGACGTAGTTTTGGGATTCAATCACACCATCGCCGACAGCAACGACACCTCGTGATGGAGATAACTGAGTATTGCAACCATGCAAAACGTCAAATATCATTCAGACGTATATAACAAACAAAGGCTGTTACAGTAGAAGACGTTTATATATATAGTTCTATTTTAAACAAGTAACTTAACCCTGAAATTAATTTAAAAATCCAGTAAACTGCAGAAAGGGAACATGTTCAACACTAACAGTTCTACTCTTTCCCCTTATGTCGTGCTTGACTTTCATTCGTATATAATAAGCAAGTATTCCCGCATCAAGAAACCAGAAATACATGTCAGGAGACAAATTCCATTAAACCTCTTTTGTTCAGTTTTTGTCGCTACTGTAAAAGTAGCAGGAAATGTTGACATGTTACCTTTCTGCAGAAAGCGTTTTCTTTTTTTTTTCTTAGTTGTCGATCTTCTGGCTGGTTTGAAGCGACCCGCCACAAGAATTCTTCTCCTATGCCAACCTTTTCATCTCACAGTATCACTTGCAACCTACGCCCTCAATCATTTGTTGGATGTATTTCAGTCTCCATCTTCTTCTATAGTTTTGCCGTCTACAGCTCCCACTTGCAACAAGGAAGTTGTCTTGACAAATATCCTGTCATCCTGTCCCTTCGTCCTGTCAGTGTTTTCCATTTGATCTTTCCTTCGCCGATTCTGTACAGAACCCTCTCATTCCTTACCTTATCAATCCACCTATACTGAAGAGCCAAAGAAATTGGTACACCTGTCTGATACCGTGTAGGGACGCCGCAAACACGCAGAAGTGCCGCAACAAGACGTGGCGTGGACTCGACTACTGTCTGAAGTAGTGCTAGAGGAAATTGACACCTTGAATCCTGCAGGGCTGTGCATAAATCCGTAAGAGTACGAGAGGGTGGAGATCTCTTCTGAACAGCACGTTACAAGACATTCCAGATATGCTCAATAATTTTCACGTCTGGGGAGGAGTTTGGTGGCCAGCGGAAGTGTTTAAACTCATAAGAGAGTTCCTGGAGCCAGTCTCTAGTAATTCTGGACGTGTGGGGCGTCACATTGTCCTGTTGAAACTGCCCAAGTCCGCCGGAATGCACAATGCACATGAATGGGAGTAGGTGATCAGATAGGATGCTTTGTACGTGTCACCCATAAAACCGTATCTAGACATATCAGGGGTCCGAAATCACTCCAGCTGCACACGCCACACAACATTACAGAGCCTCCACCAGCTTGAACAATCCCCTGCTGACATGCAGGGTCCATGAATTCATGAGGTTGTTTCCATATCCGTACACGTTCATCCGCTCGATACAATTTGAAACGAGGTTCAAATGGGCTCTGAGCACTATGGGACTCAACTGCTGAGGTCATTAGTCCCCTAGAACTTAGAACTAGTTAAACCTAACTAACCTAAGGACATCACAAACAGTCATGCCCGAGGCAGGATTCGAACCTGCGACCGTAGCGGCCTTGCGGTTCCAGACTGCAGCGCCTTTAACCGCACGGCCACTTCGGCCGGCAAACGAGGTTCGTCAGACCAGGTAACAACATGTTTCCAGTCATCAATAGTCCAATGTCGGTGTTGATGGGGCCAGGTTAGGCGCAAAGCTTTGTGTCGTGCAGTCATCAAGGGTACACGAGTGGGCCTTCAGCTCCGAAAGCCCATATCTATGATGTTTCGCTGAATGGTTCGCACGCTGACACTTGTTGATGGTCTAACATTGAAATCTGCAACAGTTTGCGGAAGGGTTGCACTTCTGTCACGTTGAACGCTTCTCTTCAATCGTCATTGGCCCGCCTTGGTAGCAGAGTTCCTTAACTTCATCTTCCTCGTGACCATCCATCCTGATGTTAAATTTCTCGCTGTTCTCACTTCTACTACTTCTCATTACTTTCGTCTTTCTCCTGTACTCATTAGACTGTTCATTCCGTTCAGCACATCCTGTAATTCATCTTCACTTTCACTCAGGATAACAATGTCATCAGCGATTCTTATCATTGATATCCTTTCACCTTGAATTTTAATCTCATTCTTGACCCTTTCTTTTATTTATGCCTTTGCTTCTTTGCTGTATAGACTGAACAGTGTGTGCGAGAAACTACATCCCCGTCTTACACCTTTTGTAATCATAGTACTTTGTACTTGGTCGTCCACTATTATTGTTCCCTCTTGCTTCTTGCACATATTGAATATTATCAGTGTTTCCCTACACCTTATCCCTATTTTACTCAGAATATCGGACATCTTGCACCGTTTGACACTGTCGAAAGCTTTTTCCAGGTCGTCAAATTCTATGAACGTGTCTTGATTTTTCTTTAGTCTTGCTTCCATTATCAGACGCAATGTCAGAATTGCCTCTCTGGTGCCTTTACGTTTCCCAAAACCAAACTGATCGTCATCTATAAATCCTCAGTTTTCGTTTCTACTCTTCTGTATATTACTCTTGTCAGCAACTTGTACGCATGAGCTGTTATCCTGATTGTGCGATAATTCCTGCACTGGTAGCTTGTACAGAACAGATGTATGTTGAGCTGAATGTAATTTTGCTGGACTAATAATTATCTGTTTCACCTTGATTGGCGGAGTTCATTATTTCACAAGGACAACCATCCCGTTTCCATGTTATTTACCTAATTTATATTGTATTTTTACGTGTGTTTCAATGGATAAGAACAGGGGCTTGCAACGGATTGTTCGGAGACGGAAGTTAACTGCTTTATAATATAGTCATAACACCCCTCCTCCCCTTGGGATATTTTATCCGATCATTCTCTTACAGTATGTAACATTATTCTGATGAAGGATGGCAATACAGTAATGTTTCGGTCAAAGCGAGACGAAGTTCAATGAGCTGCGCTACATGGTTGCATCTAGAGAGACTGTCCATCGTCAATGTTGAGTTATGTAAAATCACGTATCTTGTTAACCATTAACTAATGTCGCCCCTTTGGGAACACCCCTGACTGAATATGCCATTGACATACTGGAGGTAATATCAAAATGGTCATTGCATATAAATTAGATAGAAGGTAAGTTTGTACACGTTCTAGAAACCAGTGGTAATTATGATCATAAAATTCACTTAAATTGATTTCTGTCCGCTATTTCTTCTGTTACACAAAATAAGCAGTGACACTCTTAAATATGCTCCTTTCTGTTAATATGGTCGTTGTTGTTGTTGTGATTTTCAGTACAAGGACTGGTTTGGTGCACCTCTCCTTGCTACTCTATCCTGTGTCAGTCTCTTCATCTCCCAGTAACTACTGCAACCTACATCCCTCTGAATCTGCTTACAGTATTCGTCTCTTGGTCTCCCTCTACGATTTGTACCCCACACACTTCCCTCCAGTACTAAACTTGTGATCCCTTGATGCCTCAGAATGTGTCCTACCAACCGATCCCTTCTTTTGGCCAGGTTGTAGCACAAATTTCTCCTCTCCCCATTTCTATTCAGTACGATCTCATTAGTTACATGATCTACACATCTATCTTCAGCATTGTTCTGTATCACCACATTTCAAAAGCTTCTATTCTTTTCTTGTCTTAACTGTTTATTGTCCATGATTCGCTTCCATACATAGCTACATTCCATACAAACATTTTCGGAAAGGACTTCCTGACACTTAAATCTCTACTAGATGTTAATAAATTTCTCTTCCACAGAAACGTTTTGCTTGCCATTTCCAGTCTACGTTTTACATCCTTCCTACATTGACCATTGTCAGTTATTTTGCTCCCCAAATAACATAAATCATTTACTACTTCAAGTATCTCATTTCCTAATCTAATCCCCTCAGCTTCACCTGATCTAATTCGACAACATTCCATTACCCACGTTTTGGTTTTGTCGATGATCATCTTATATCCTTCTTTCAAGATACTGTCCATTCCGTTCAACTGCTCTTCGAAATCATTTTCTGTCTCCGACAAAATTGCAACGTCATCAGCAGATCTCAAAGTTTCTATTTCTTTTCTCCAATTCCTACTCCCAATTTTTCTTTCCTTTCCTTTACTGTTTGCTCAGTACACGGATTAAGTAACATCAGCGATAGGCTACAATCCTGAATCACTCCCTTCTCAAACACTGCTTCCATTTCATGCCACTCAACTCTTACAACAGACATCTGGTTTCTGTACAAATTCTAAATAGCCTTTCACTCCATGTATTCTACCACTGTCACTTTTAGAATTTGAAAGAGAGAATTCCAGTCAACGTTGATAAAACATTTCTCTAAGTCAACATGTGCTATAAACGTAGGTTTGCCTTTCTTTAATCTCTCTTCTATGAGAAGTTGTAGGGTCAGTGTTGCCTCACGTGGGTATTGGAGCAAAGGGGAGTCTACTCCACTATGCATTGTTGCCAGATGTATCCAAGATGGCAGTGATGACGTCATACAAGATGGCGGCTCTGATGTCATCCAAGGTGGCTGATTTTGGCGGGAAAGTGCCATGACCCCCTTCCCTCTCCTCCCCTTGAAAAATGGTGGGAAGTTCAAATTCCAGGATAATCCATCACACCATGGTTATCTCTACTAACCTAAGAAAATCGCAGGAAGATAGGTTAATTGGGCTACCTCCCCTAACCTAAGTCATCTGACTGCCACTTCTTCCTATGAGCTGGTGCCAAGTTTGAATTTTGGCTTTAAATGGTCAATTCTCGTATTTCTACAAAGCTAATAAAATGGCGCTAAAGGAAAGGCACTTGGACTAACCTCAGTCACCCGACTGCCGTCTACTCCTAAGGATTCGTGGGAAAAGGACTCTGCTGGACATAAGACTTTATTTTGCATGCACCAGTCTAAATTTAAACAATTTCATGCAGCATTGCCATCCAGTGTGTTCACCATGAGTTCTGGACTCCAACTGACTTAGTACACAGTACCACCACCAGAGGGCACTCTCATATGTGACATAATCCAAGATGGCAGGAAACAGTGCGTTTGCCACGAGGTCCGGACTCAAACTGACCTAGTACACTGCGTCACCACCAGAGGGCGCTGTCGCCCAAGATGGCGGCCATGACGTCAGGTGATGATGCGAATGCCTTTATCCAAGATGGCAGCAAACAGTGGGTTCACCATGAGGCGTAGTACATATTGACACCATCAGAGAGCGCTACTGTGGACTTGGAACGAATTTTTGTGAGTGCCATACCTACCTGGACATGGCAGGAAATAGTTTAAGTCTCCACCATGATCCTCAAGCAACTGCCTTGTCCCCTTACCAAACCATGTAGTCGGGCTAACATGCACTAACGTGTACTAACGTGCACTAACGTGTACTAATGTGTACAAATGTGCACTAACGTACACAATGCATGACATCAACCAAGATGGCAGCAGTGACGTCAGTTGATGATGCAAGTGCCACACTCCCCTGGCTGGAAGTTTGAATTTTGTTAGAAGATAGTTCAATTGGGCTACATCCACTAACCTATGTCACTTGGGTTACCCCCACTAACCTAAGTCACCCGACCACCACCTCATCCTAGGAACTGGCACCAAATTTAAATTTTGGTGGTAAAGAAAGATCAATTTGCATATCTCTACTAAGCTAAGGAAATAGTGCGAAAGAAAGGACACTTGGACTACATCCACTAACCTAAGTGACCCAACCACCACTAGTAACTGGTGCAGTTTGATTTTAATGGTAAAGAAAGGTCACTTGGGATTTCTCTACCAACCTAGGAAAACTGCGGGAAACAAAGCTCACCTCCACTAACCCAAGTCACCCGAACACCACCTCCTCCTAGGGATTGGTGGGAAAATGACTCAGCCTGCACTGGGTTGTTGGAGAGAGGAGGGAGTGTGCTTTATTTATTTTGGAACAATTTATTTAGGGATGGCGTATATTTGTCACACTGACACGAAACACTCGCCCTGATGTGCTTGGGGTCACAATAAAAAGTCTACAGACATGCAGACTCCTCCTAAATACTGCATCACAGTGATGTGCCGACACGAAATCGTAAACTGTCCAAATAACTCATAGCACAACACACAGATCTGCTCGCAAAATAATGCAACTGACATGCAATCAACACACACAAGCACCCTCCGCCACCCTCTGTCCACTAGACCGCACAGGAGGTTAATGGCAGCCCCTGCAAAGTGATGTGGCCATGAGCTGTGAAACCACACACAGACTCCTGTTAAGGTCCTACATGCATGACGCAGTGGCACCCTTCTCATACTTAACACCTGAGAAATTCCTCAAGAAATACGTGTTCAGCTAGGCACTGGTGCTGACGCGACCGGGCGGTAGCGCAGACCCTCCAGGACTGCATGCACCGTCACAGCAGCGAGCTGCCGTCGGACATAGGTGAAAGATGGTTCTATTTTCGAGTATACTTTATTTAATAAAATTGCAGCCAAATAGCCATATACAGTTACTTTGCTTAACATTTTACATTTACATTTTACATTTTTGCATATTCATGTATCGATTTCACTCTTTTACTGCACAGTTCTATGTGATATCGTTCACAGGCTTCGTTACACAGTTCACATACACATGTTGCGGTTGGGTCGTGATAAGTTTTGTTTTTGCAGATTAGATGATGGAAGCCGTGAATAGAAAGTCTAGTTACGACATGTCGCTGTTTGAAGTTTGGTGCTGTCCATGAGCGGTTCGTCATTGCTTCGGTGCCATAAAAATCCGGCCATATTTTTTCTTGTTTGGCCTCCATGATCTTCAGTTGCTTTCTGGAAGCCCTGGTGTGTGGCATCATACATCGAAGTCTGATGTCTTCAATTAGGAATGTCTCTCTCGCTAGCAGGTACACTAGTCTAGATCTTGTTGTCTTTGAGAGACCTAGTGCTCTTTTTAGATAGGTCGATTTTACGTTTTCTAGTGTTTCTAGATTTTTGTCTGCCAGGTGGTTCCATATAACCTCCATCCCATAGGCCAGGATTGGCAAGATTTTTGTGTTGAATAATTTCATGGCTGTTTCTAGACTGAGTAGGCGGATGTTTTTGATGTCCTGTATTGCTATAATTGATTGGGCTGCACGTTCTGTTGTATGTTTTGTGAAGCATTTGGCTGTTGGTTGCAATGTCACTCCTAGGTATTTAATGTCTGATGAGATTTTTATTTTTTGTCCTCTGATACTGATTTCCGCATTCTTGGGTGTTTTGCCTCATTTTCTGAAAATTACCATTTCTGTCTTTATTATGTTTAGGTGTAGTTTGTATTCACTGCACCATCTGTCTATTTTCTCAATGATTCTCTGCAGCTTCTGTATATCTGTTGAACCTACGGCTATGTCGTCAGCGTATGCATATACATACACATCTTCTTCATTTTCTCCAATTCGGAGTACTTATTCAGTGGCAAGAATGTACAGCAAAGGGCTCATTTGGTCACCCTGTAAGACTCCGTTCGATTGCAGAATGGGGTTCGAAAAAGAGAGGTTGTCTGATATTGTAATTAAGTTGTATTCGAGGATTGACTTGATTATTCTTGCCCATACGCTATCTTCTCCCATTGTGTTTTCCACTTTTCGGACTATGAGCTCTCTTTCCAATAGGTCAAAGGCTTTGGTAAAGTCTATGAACACTGTGTAGAACATTTGTTTCTTTTGTAGCGCATCATCGATGTTGTTTATAGGAAGCCTGACTGCCGTAAATGTTGATCTTCCAGATCTGAAACCCATATGTCGTTCTGGGAAATGACTGTCCACACAGGCTTGGATTTTTTGTGTTATTATCTTTGAAAACATCTTGAATTGAGTATTTTGCAGGGCTATGCCTCTGCACTTGTTTGGGTCCATTGGGTCTCCTCTACCTTTGTAGAGAACTTTTATTGTTGAGTGTCTCCATTGTGTCGGAATTCTTCCAAGTTCCAGGCATTTGTTAAACAGTTTGGTCCATATGTGTTGGAGGGCCTCTTTTGCATCTTTTATATGCTCATTATATATATTATCAGGTCCTGCTGCTTTCTTGTTCTTCAGTGCTTTTATTACTTCTTTCAAGTCATCTTCATTTAGGGGTTCCCATGTATTGTCTTTTAGCTTAGTTTGATGTTGTTTCTCTTTCTTTGGGGGTGTTTTGAGTCCTCGTTTGTTCAGTATCTTACTAAAGTGGTCTTCCCATTCCTTCAGGTCTATATTTGGTGTATGAGCCATTTTTCTTGGTCTTGCTGCTATGTATGGGTCTTTCTTTGCTTCATCCACTTCTCTTTTTGCCTCTCTTTCTATGTATTCTTTTTTCTTCTCTTCTATTAGTTTTTTGTAGATTCTCCTCTCTTCTGCGTACAGTTTGTATGTTTCCTCATCATGCTGGTTTCTTAGTCTGTGGAGGGTTCTTAGAACAGTGTTCCTTTTGCTGTAGAATTCAACATCGAACCATCTTTCAGCCGTCCTTGCTTTGGGGGTTGTTTCTATCACTGAATTTTTTAGGAGGTCTTCTAGTTGCTCTGTTGCTTTTTCAAGGTCTCCTTCCTCTATGAAAGTTTCTATTTGTGTTAATTGTTCTTGCTGGTTTGTTAATTTTTCTATATCAATTTTTCTTTGTGTGATTTGGTGGGTCTTTCTTGCTGGCAGTGACGTGACGATATTTATTTTTATCTTCATTGGAATGTGCTTTCGTATAGGAGTAATTGTGGGGCGGCGTGTTGGAAAATATGTTTGTTGCTGTTATATAATTTGTTGAATGTAGAAACACTTCATTTCCCATTATTTATGCTGTTGTTTGCCGTTCTCAACACTGGCTCTCTAACTACAATATTGGCTACCAGAAAGTGATTAGCAAAACGTGAAGCCTGTAATTAGAATTCCTAGTGCCCACTTCATCTGAGAATACACTTATAGTTACAGCTTATAGCTCTGAGGAATTAGGAGATTGTCTGGGATTTATAGTCAAAAACGGTCGTGAAAAAACGTACTGTATTCTGAAAGTCACAGATGAAAACAAAATAATCCACACAATCTAACTAACAGAGCAGTTCAGAGACTAATGCGCTGATGCAACTATAACTGTCCAAATTAAATGTTTAAATGACTGCTCACCATAATTTGATGATAATGTTCATCAAACGCCACGCTAGATAATGGTAGAATATCTGTCCCGCGGCGGCACGTGAAAATACGACATACGCAAACTGAAGATCGATAATTAAAGTCAACCCATAATTAACACTTCACTCGAAAATGATTTCATGGTGACGCGTATTCCGAGTAACTTAATACGGCATCCGAGGCTGTTTGTAGCAATGATACCGACGCGACGCGACTCCCGACACAGATGACGTGCTATTCAGCGTCTGGAGAGAACTGGGGCCTTGCTTCCTCGCGCAGCGTTCTTATATATAAAGCCGCGGTGCGGAGGGCTAAGGGAACGCCTGATCAAATCGGTTCTCCCGACTAGCCGCTGGGCTAGTAATGCACCACTTTAAGTCATTGAATAAATCATAGCTTCTCTTGCTGATGGCCGATGAAGCTCTTAATTTAAATGTGCATTCAGCACGCAGGTAAGTATTGATAATAAAATTTTGACGTGGCTAAGTTAAATATTTTGGGCGAGAGAATTAATTTAATTACACTGCACGCAGTAGACGAGCTCTGAACTGGCCCTTTGGAGATACGCTATCGCTATAGTTTTATAGGTATTCAAATGAAACTTCTCACATCTTCATAGTTATAGCGGATCTCCAACCTACTTAAATATAAACATCCTAGCCTTATTTATTAGCCTACTTAATCTATCTTGATTCCTTAAGTTTTAAGACAAAAACCAGAAAATCATGAATTTCCACTAAAATCTTAAATTGTGAGATCCAGAAGACTGTTTTTATTAAATAATTATGAAAAATGAATCTAATTATCAATTTTTAATTCTCTAGCTCTTTTCTATTGCGCCAATGATTTTTACAGAAAAAGTCAAAATTTCGAAAATGGCTAAAGTTATCGAACTGATATTCAACACATGTTGTTTTAGTATTACTCCTGACATGCTAGAAATGTTTTAGGTTATTTGCTTGATTTTTAAAGTATTGCGCAACATTTATGACGTCAGAGCTAGTTACAGCGGACTGGGCTGGCACACAATGCAAAGACTGATGTGAATTTACTACAGCGTGAGTAGGCTGCTTCCCTACATCATGCCATATTGGTTGAATACTTCCTTCTATGTCTCCTCTTGTTATTGCAATATCAATGGTGCTCTTCCCATTGTGGCATATGTATGTAGGTATCTGTCTATCGTTAAGTAGGGTGAAACCATCTTCTTCTAGGGTTTCAACGACTAGTTTTGTTTTATAGTTTTCTGTGTCTATTCTGCAGTTGAGATCGCTTGCAAGAATGGTGGGTTTGCTGTCGCATTGTTTGATTAGTGTGACTATTTTGTCAATTACTTCTACAGCATTTGTGTGCAGTTTAAAATAGGCTGCAATTATATTTATGTTTGCCGCTTCTATTAGCATACTATTTTCTTGTTTTATGATTTTTTTGGTGGGCGTCATCCAGGGTTTCAGTAGGATAGATATTCCTCCCATGGGTCGTCCTCTTTCTCCCTTCTTTACCATTAGGTGATAATTATAGAAATCTTTATGTTGCCAGCTGTCTATCAGGAAGGTTTCTGTTAGAATTGCAAGATCCAAGTTTTGCAGAATGTCTGTTGGTGTTAGGTTAAGAGCACTTTTTACTCCCTCTGTATTCCACAAGACTGCTTTTATTTCTTGCTCTTCTGGTTTTCTTCTTAGTTTAGTTGAGCTCTGCTCCCTCTTCCATTGATCGTCTTGGGAAACGAAAACGACGTACTTTTATGTTTTCTGGCCAGAATTCTGGTTCTTGTGTGATTTGTAGCTTTTCAAACGGAATGCCTACTTTGAAAGCTTTTTTGTCGCCCAGTGTCCGCAGTTCACATTCTAGTTGTCCCTGTATTCCGTTCTTGTTAAGGTATTTCACTACTGTAGCAGTCGTGGTGGTTCTCTTTAAGTTACCGATGTATAACCACACTGTTGTTTCTGCTGCTTGCATTTCTTCGTCTTTTTTGGTACCCATTATGGTTTTATAATTACTATGGTTTCTTCTGTACCAGCTCCTCCCTACCACAGTACTCCAAGTCGGTTCCTCTAGTTCATTAACCTGATTTCGGGTTTTATTATGTTGCTCATGTGCATTGATTTGCACTTGTAGCTGATTTTGTTGCTGGAGCAGAGGATTTCTGTATATTGTCGTTCCCTCTGGTTTAACTTTGTTGTTGTATTTAGTTTGTATGTTGTTTCCATCAGTTTTGGTTTTCTCTGCGTCTAGGTGGTTTTCCTTTTCTAGAGTTTTCTTTATTTGCTCTTGTATTAATATCCCTAGTTGCTTTCTCAGGAAATCAGTTATCTCCTCCACTTTATGCCTCAGTTCTCCCATTTCCGTCTTATTTCCGTCTTTTTTTTTGCTTTTTCCAGAAAGCTACCCACACCGATGTCTCCGTTGAAGTTCTTCTCAGATTCTGTAGGTGTCTCTTCCGTCTGTCTCTGTCTGCTATGTGCTGTTTGCTGCGTTTCGCCAATAGATGTCGCTAGGTGACTAGCAGTCCACTGTCCGCTATGTGCTGTTTCCTGAGTTTCTCCAATAGATGTCGCTAGTTGTCCACCAGTGCAGCTGTCTTCTCCCGCACTCGTCTCTTGTTGGATGTTCCTAACCTCTCTTGTAGGATACCTATTCTCCACCTTATTTGCTTTTGTTTCGTTTTTCAAAGATTCTAAACATTTTCTTATTTCACTCACCGCCTCTAGTAAGTCGTTCTTCATTTCCTTCTTCATATATCCTCCTTCTTCTGCCACTTTTCCGATCATCACAAGAGCATTCTCAATACGATACACTGCACTGTCCGCCATCTTACTATGTCCAGTCAGTGTTATACTGACACAGAAATTCAAAGCATGCTCACGCCGTTAAGAAGTACAACTTTTAACATTAATAATGTGCAAAAGGCATTCTTTTATTTAAAAATAACTCATCAATGTAATGCAATGCCTTAACTTTAAAATCAGTTACAGATTTCTTTACGTATGCCATCCATGATACATTTCATGACATTCAATTTCACGTCAGCCTTAATTGCTGGATTTTTCAATTTCTTCAATTCAGCAGCAATATACTGACCAAACTTGTAATCTTCATTACTGCCACTAATTGAAACTCTAATGTCTCTTAAGACTGACAATGTTGAGGTGGCAGTGTCCTTCCTACGCCTCTTTCTGGCTGAAGCATAACGCTGCTCGGTTAGAGGTGATGGTGTTGACACAGGTGTACTTCCCTCTGACAATTCCACAGTAAATATGTCTTGAGAGTACTGGAAATAGAAAACTGATACAGTATTGTGCTACATATGTATTACAATATCTAACATTAAAGTGGTTATGTAAACTACAGTGGTCTGTTTAAAGTTCTCTGTGTAAAATATAAGTAATGTAAGTAACCTGTATGAAAGTGAAGTGCTATTTTGTTGGAGCAAATATATACAATACAATCAAAGTGTTACATTCTTTTGGTCAAGAGAGCTTCATGGCTAATGAACTGTCATTGACATACATGAGAATACTGTTTATGCACTGACATTGCTGTTGTCATCTTCAATATATCCCTCATTTACTATGGTCTCTTCAGTAACTGTGGTCACCTCACTATTCTGAAATAGCTGATGTCTTATTCACTTGTTGCAGTTACTATTTACAACTTTTATTTAAATGTAGGTAAATACTTACACAAGGGTCATTGACAGTGTTCGTGCTACATGGATTTGATGAGAGTGACTGTGGTATCTGAAATATTAAAGGCCCATGTTAGTCTATAGCAGATTGTGAACCTCTCATAACACTGAAAAATACGAATACACATGGTAGTATTAAAATATCATTCACTAATACAAGCATATATACTACTTGAGCTGGAATATCCATCTACAACCTGAAATCAGAATAAGCTGTCTTACAGAAAGCAGAATTCCTACAAAGGAAGGCAACAAAATGTTCGTACTTACCATACGGCTTGGGATATTTGTCACTCTTTTCCTCGGTGTCACGTAGTCCTTCAAAAACTTCAAAGCATTGAACCACCACACAGCTGGCTCGTAAACTTCGCTTGCCCCTGCACCACTATGCTCACTGGCTCTAATTTTTTTAGCTCTCCACAAAAGTGCGACCGCAGAGACATGAATCGAGTTTTGCAGTCCTCATCTGTTGCGTTGGGCAAAACTGCGCGAACTGCCAGTTTCTCTTTCCTGGCATTCTGAAATAAAGCAAGAGATGCAATGAAATCAAACATGAACTTTCGTAAGTTAAGGCATTGATATACGAATCGAAAATCATCGTGTAACATAATATGCATATTACTCAGAAATAAACGATGCCGACGTACCTTACTATGATATAGCGGGTCCTGCGGGTTGTACATACACTTTTCTTCGCTGTACGCCTGAATGAGTATGCTTAAAGCCTGTTTGTTCCATTCCATTTCTAGAATATGAAGCAATAAATAGAACAATAAGCGTTCACAAACAGCTAGTATAAAAGAAAGTCAACTGGCAAAAAAATACTATTTTTAACTGCATTTATGAAAACCTACTTACTGAAAAAAATGCGGAAAATCTCCAACACGAAAAACTGTAATTTGCCTCTACACACCCAACCATAAACAAACAAGCAGAAAGCACTGCAGTACCCGCTTCTGCGCATGCGCAAGTTTCGCAGCCTAGTGCGCATGCGTGGGTTGACGGGAATTTAGAACTGCTCCCTATTCCGGCGCGCGGATTATGTGTCTGCTAATTTTCGTAGTTTCACCCGTTCTACCGCTAGATGGCTGTCGCGACAGACCAGTACCGTTCGCGGCGGACCGTCGTGTAATACCGGCTTGAGACACCTCTGGATAGCTCATGTCTTTACGGTTGATGACAGAGGAAGTTGTATAGTCTCCCAGAAATAATTAACACTCGTTTTCTTGATGTCTCAGCTTGTATGCGCGAAAATTCTTAACCTAACAGAACCTGTTGACGAAAATAACGCAGAATAGCCTGGCCCATCACATGCTACCCTGCCTGCTCTTAACATGTGGAAACCTCCTCACCTCCATGTAGAGACTCCTATATCCCAGCACAATGGATGTGAATGAATCGAGCAATAAGACTGGCTCTTATCGAGTTTACCCACCGAATTACTTATGCCACCAGTATCGAAGCACCATCCACCTTTTCTTTCTTTCTGCAATTAGGATTTTCAGCAGTAAAATTATTTTGCAAAGATTACTAAATTGCATTTACAGTTAAACTGGCAAAGTTGTTTACAGATCTTCAAATACATATGAGACTCACAAGAATATTGGAAGCCAGGAAGATATTTACCTGTGTAATTACAATTAAATATTACGATTTCTGCTACAGTCTGACACCGATCGATGTACAAGTAATGTCTCCTCTTGATGACTGTGCTTCTGGAACGAATCTCACTATCTATAGCGCACATAATTTTCCACGTAAACAGTCTCTCATGGTTATCGATATGCTGAATCTATACGTCCCTCACGATAGGACACACACTCATCTTCTCTAGTCATGCTACAACATAAGCCACAGTAACTTTACAATACAATATATAAACATTTTAAACAAACAGTGCCGTTATCTTTTATATCTGTACAGCACCCGAAAAAAAATTATGGTATGCCTACACTCACACCGGCAATATGTCATGATGCTCGTCAGAGCTAGGGAAGCACCATCAGCCTTTTCTTTCTTTCTACAGACGTGACATTCAGCGGCAAGAAACTCTTTTGCACTGATCACCATATTGCACTGACAACTAAACCTCGCAAAATTATCTAACCATAAAATGGAAAAACTACTTCTGTAAAACATTTGCTCTGCGTGAAACGAGCACAATATAGCTTTCCAGAGACGTAAGGTGTCCAATGTTCACATCCGACCATGATTCAGAAATTATATGATGCCTGCATCTGACCTATATAAAATGATCGTTAGAAGCGGGAGGTATCTCCTACAAGAAAACAGATAAACGCATAGCAGCAGCGTCCAACATGTGAAAATTACAAGTCATTCTGTCACTAACTGTGTAAACAGCACATCTTCTAGGCAAATGTGTAGATGGGGATTGCAGTGCCTCACAAGCACCTATCGCTAACTTAGTTATGATGGTGAAGTCCCGATTTTACACCCAAGATGCGACAGGGGGATGGAGTACATCGCATAGATAAAAGCTCATTTAGAGGAATGTGTCAAGTTTCTTCATACATGAGATGCAAGTCCTCTGATGACCAACAGGTTTACCGTTAACGATGGCTGTATACGAGTAGAACATTGGCTATGTCATGCGACTGATGCATCTGGACAGAACATTGGTAAAATTGAGCTGCATGCATATACACAGACATCAGAAAGGTGAGTAAACGCTCTTTAAATGTGGAGGTTACTGGATACAGTCGAGTACAGTGCTATATTACGCTTCCTGGTCAGTGCAGTTGGGCTAGGTCTTGGATGCTGTGCTAAATTTACAAGCAACTTTAGAACACAGAATGAGGGGTTATGTCATGATCGCATGGATAGATCTGACATAAAATCAATAGAATTGCGAAAAATGACGAGGGAATAGGTATAAATTGACCGAATATACATCGAAATGCGGGGAAAATCAGGAAGTACTTGAGTACCTTCTGGTTTGCTCTGAACAATTTGTACATGGGAACAAGTATGAGGCAACAAGAGGAATTCGAGAAAACGTCAACATCGAAACGAATGGAATCAGGGAGGCAGTGAATTTTTTTCCATCAAGGCAGCGTTATACTGTATGTCTATTGACGTACGAGTGATACACGCGAGTTGACTACTGTATCTGATGCTTTTCAGTAGGACGTAGAACCATTTACATTTGCAACTGCCTTGAAGGACAACAGAGAGTGGACGGGGTGATCGATTGTGATGGAGCTGTAATGAGGTACGATGTAATGGGTGACTAATGCATTCTAGAGAAGAAGATGCCGCAGGTCAATTTTTCGTCTGTTCTGTCTGGATGCATGAGTTGCGTGACATAGCCTGCGTTCTACTCGTATATACAGGGTGTTTCAAAAACGACCGGTATATTTGAAACGGCAATAAAAACTAAACGAGCAGCGATAGAAATACACCGTTTGTTGCAATATGCTTGGGACAACAGTACATTTTCAGGCGGACAAACTTTCGAAATTACAGTAGTTACAATTTTCAACAACAGATGGCGCTGCAAGTGATGTGAACGATATAGAAGACAACGCAGTCTGTGGGTGCGCCATTCTGTACGTCGTCTTTCTGCTGTAAGCGTGTGCTGTTCACAACGTGCAAGTGTGCTGTAGACAACATGGTTTATTCCTTAGAACAGAGGATTTTTCTGGTGTTGGAATTCCACCGCCTAGAACACAGTGTTGTTGCAACAAGACGAAGTTTTCAACGGAGGTTTAATGTAACCAAAGGACCGAAAAACGATACAATAAAGAATCTGTTTGAAAAATTTCAACGGACTGGGAACGTGACGGATGAACGTGCTGGAAAGGTAGGGCGACCACGTACGGCAACCACAGAGGGCAACGCGCAGCTAGTGCAGCAGGTGATCCAACAGCAGCCTCAGGTTTCCGTTCGCCGTGTTGCAGCTGCAGTCCAAATGACGCCAACGTCCACGTATCGTCTCATGCGCCAGAGTTTACACCTCTATCCATACAAAATTCAAACGCGGCAACCCCTCAGCGCCGCTATCATTGCTGCACGAGAGACATTCGCTAACGATGTAGTGCACAGGATTGATGACGGCGATATGCATGTGGGCAGCATTTGGTTTGCTGACGAAGCTTATTTTTACCTGGACGGCTTCGTCAATAAACAGAACTGGTGCATATGGGGAACCGAAAAGCCCCATGTTGCAGTCCCATCGTCCCTGCATCCTCAAAAAGTACTGGTCTGGGCCGCCATTTCTTCCAAAGGAATCATTGGCCCATTTTTCAGATCCGCCAAACGATTACTGCATCATGCTATCTGGACATTCTTCGTGAATTTGTGGCGGTACAAACTGCCTTAGACGACACTGCGAACACCTCGTGGTTTATGCAAGATGGTGCCTGGCCACATCGCACGGTCGACGTCTTTAATTTCCTGAATGAATATTTCGATGATCGTGTGATTGCTTTGGGCTATCCGAAACATACAGGAGGTGGCGTGGATTGGCCTCCCTATTCGCCAGACATGAACCCCTGTGACTTCTTTCTGTGGGGACACTTGAAAGACCAGGTGTACCGCCAGAACCCAGAAACAATTGAACAGCTGAAGCAGTACATCTCATCTGCATGTGAAGCCATTCCGCCAGACACGTTGTCAAAGGTTTCGGGTAATTTCATTCAGAGACTACGCCATATTATTGCTACGCATGGTGGATATGTGGAAAATATCGTACTATAGAGTTTCCCAGACCGCAGTGCCATCTGTTGTTGAAAATTGTAACTACTGTAATTTCGAAAGTTTGTCTGCCTGAAAATGTACTGTTGTCCCAAGCATATTGCAACAAACGGTGTATTTCTATCGCTGCTCGTTTAGTTTTTATTGCCGTTTCAAATATACCGGTCATTTTTGAAACACCCTGTAGCCACGTGTTCTGTATGTGGCTTAAAGCACTGTATACTTGCGATCGTTCATGGTAAACCTGATGGTCATCAGAGGACTTGCATCTCATGTGTGATGAAACTTGACACATTCATCTAAACGAGCTTTTATTTATGCAATGTGTTCCATCCCCATGTCGCATCTTGGGTGTAAAATCGGGACTTCAGCGTCATAACTAAATTAGCGATAGGTGCTTGTGAGGCGCTGCAATCCCCATGTACACATTTGCCCAACAGATGTGCTGTTTACAGAGCTAGTGACGGAATGACTTGTAATTTCACATGTTGGACGCTGCTGCTATGCATTTATCTGTTTCCTTGTAGGAGGTATCTCCCGCTACTAAAGATCATTTTATATAGGTCTGATGCAGGCATTGTATAATTTCTGAACTGTGGTCGGATGTGAGCATTGGACACTATACGTCTCCGGAAAGATATATTGTGCTTGTTTCACGAAAAGCATGTGGAATAATTTATTGGTTCCGCCAGACACGTTGTCAAAGGTTTTGGGTAATTTCATTCAGAGACTACTACATAGTAGTAGTGGGGTGTGTGTGATATGTTCGCATTTGAGCGTTGGGCCTATAATATATGTGTTTGTGTTCTGACATGTGTAAAGGAAATGACTATGTCAAGTTGTAAGGAAGGTACAGATATTTCCATTTCCAGAGCCACAGCCTTCAGCAGGGTGTATTTCCAATACTTTGCTCATTGTCGAATGCTGTTCAATTGAGACCACGATCATAATGTTTAATTGTAAGTATAATGATAAAACATATATGTGACCGGTTTTCTACAATGATTCCATGTATACATGGTCTGTGGTGGTAATGATTCACGTTTCCTGTTAACGGCAGCAGCCGTCCGAATGCAGAGGCCCATTTGGAGTGTATGAATGTATCCGAGTTAACTTTGCCATCTTCTAGACGACCGAATAGTGAAATAATACTTAGTATATGATGGGCGGCTTTCGTGATCAAGTGGAAATTTGAGAAGATTCTGTATGGAGGTGCGTTTGTGCTGGAGCATTATTCCCTTCCATGTAAATTGTTCAGTTGAGTGCTTCTGCACATTTCGCGTTTTTATTTAGTTGAGAGAAGATCGATTGTGATGTGTGCATCTAGCATGTGGAAGACACATTTACCTGTTCTCTAGACATGGGAAAGACCTTAGTTGACTTGTAAATTAGAGGGATGATTTTGAATTTGTTACATCACCAACATCGGTTTACGAGAGTAGAAATATCAGTGTCCTCTATTTGTTTCTAGTAACTCAATGGTTTACAGCATGATGCACCATGCAAAATTTTGGAATTTGTAGAGAAATAATTTCCAATCTATATCTTGGGAATTATCTTGCACTAGCAATCGGTAGGATGCTGCCTAGTGCTTGACATCAAGAGTACTGCAAAAATGGTACAATATTATGGCGGATCATGCGAAAATACGTGTGTTCTTGTTACCCCGGAGTCTGGAGACATGTGTAGAAAAGCGAACAAGCAAGGAAGCAGGTTTGGATCAGAAACAGTAACGCATTTGTGCTGAGGGGTGACAATCCCGAATTTGTAGAAGAGTTCTGAGAGCGACTTCGGTCCACTGAGGGTGCTCTAATGTAAAAGGGATGATTTTGTATGATGGAGGATATGAATAGTATGTTTACTAGATCGACATGGTACGTGGTGATATATTGCCGGGATGGAGATCGGTTTCACCCTTTAATATTCAAGCTCCTGTCCTCGGTGGGAGAGCAGTGTAATTGAGTAAGAGTCTTTCCGTATTTGACGATACGCATAGCACTTTGCGAGGTTTAGTTGTCAGTGCAATATGGTGATCAGTGAAGAAAGAGTTTCTTGCCGCTGAATGTCACGTCTGTAGAAATAAAGAAAAGGCTGATGGTGCTTCCCTAGCTCTGACGAGCATCATGACATATTGCCGGTGTGTGTGTTGGCATACCATAATTTTTTCGGATGCTGTACAGATATAAAAGATAACTGCATTGTTTGTGAAAAATGTGTATATATTTTATTGTAAAGTTACTGTAGCTTATGTTGTAGCATGACTAGAGAAGATGAGTGTGTGTCCTATCGTGAGGGACGTATAGATTCAGCACATTGGCAATGATGAGAGATTTTTTACATAGAATATTATGTGTGCTATAGATAGTGAGATTCGTTCCAGAAGCACAGTCATCAAGAGGAGACGTTATCTGTACATTGATTGGTGTCAGACTGTAGGAGCAAAGGTAATATTTAATTGTAGTTACACTGGTAAATATCTACCCAGCTTCCAATATTCTTGTGAGTCTTGTACGTATTTGATGATCTGTAGACAACTTTGTGGATTTAACTGTAAATGCAATCTAGCGATCTGTGCAAAATAATTTCACTGCTGAAAGTCCTATCTACAGAAAGAAAGAAAAGGTGGACGGTGCTTCAATACTTGCGGCATCAGTAATTTGGTTGGTAAACTCAATAAGAGCCAATCATAAAGATCAATTCATTAACATCCATTGTGCTGGGATATAGGAGTGAGGACGTTTGCGTATGTTGAGAGCATAGAGCGTAGCACACAATGGACTGGGTTATTCTGCGTTATTTTCGTGAACAGGTTCTGTTAGGGTAAGAAGTTTCGTGCATACAAGCTGAGACATGAAGAAAGCGAGCGTTAACTGTTTCTGGCAGACTATACAACTTCCTCTGTCATCAACGGTAAAGACATGTGCTGTCCAGAGGCATCTCGCATATGAGACCAGCATGAGCATGCTTTGGAGTTCTGTGTCAGTGTAACACTGACTGTATACTTGAAAATAGAACCAACATTCACCTGCGTCCAGCGGCGGCTTGCAGTTGTGACAGTGTGTGGTTCTGGAGGGTCTGCGCTACCACCCAGTCAGGTCAGCACCAGTGCCTAGCTGAACACATATTTTGTGAGGAATTTCTCAGGTCTTAAGTATGAAAGGGGTGCCACCACATCATGTGTGTGGGACCTTAATGGGTGTCTGTGTGTGGTTTGACAGCTGATGGCTGTGTCACTTCACGGGGGCTGCCATTAACCTCCTGTGCGGTGTAGTGGACAGAGGGTTGCGGAGGGTGCTTGTGTGTGTTGATTGCGTGTCTGTTGCATTATTTTGTGAGCAGATCTGTATGTTGTGCTATGCATTATTTGGACAATTTACGATTTTGTGTCTGCACATCACTGTGCTGCAGTAGTTGGGAGGAGTCTGCATGTCTCCAGGCTCTGTATTGTGACCCCAAGCACATCAGGGCGAGAGTTTTGCGTCAGTGTGATAAATATACTCCATCCCTAATTAAATTGTTCCAAAATAAATACAGCACACTCCTTCCTCTCTACAGCAACCCAGTGCAGGCTGAATCATTTTCCTCCCAATCCCTAGGAAGAGGTGGCAGTCAGGTTAGTGATGGTGAGCTTTGTTTCCCCTCAATTTTCTTACATAGGTAGAGAAATCCCAAGTGACCTTTCTTTACCGACAAAACTCAAACTCTGTGCCAGTTCCTAGGAAGAGCTGGCGGTTGGGTGACTTAGGTTAGTGGGGGTAACCCAAGTGACATATTTTCCAGCGATTTTCTTAGGTTAGTAGAAATAACCATTGTGTGATGCATTATCATTTTGGAATTTGAACTTTCTGGTTTTTTTTCTGTGGGAGGGAGGGGAGGGAGTTAGGTTAGTGGATGTAGCCCAATTTAACTATCTTTCACCAAAATTCAAACATCCAGCCAGAGGAGCGTGGCACTTTCATCATCAACTGATGTCACTGCCGCCATCTTGGATGACGTCATGCGCTGTGCACGTTAGTACAAGTTAGTGCACGTTAGTACACGTTGTTACATGTTAGCCCAAAACATGATTTTGTAAGGGGACAAGGCGGTTGCTTGAGGATCGTGGTGAAGACTTGGTTCAAATGGCTCTGAGCACTATGGGACTTAACATCTGAGGTCATCAGTCCCCTAGAACTTAGAACTACTTAAACTTAACTAACCTAAGGACATCACACACATCCATGCCCGAGGCAGGATTCGAACCTGCGACCGTAGCAGTCACGCGGTTACGGACTGAAGCGCCTAGAACTGCTCAGCCACTGCAGCTGGCTGGTGCGGATGTTAACTAGTTCCTTCTAAGTCCAGGTAGGTATGTTGTTGTTGTTGTGGTCTTCAGTCCTGAGACTGGTTTGATGCAGCTCTCCATGCTACTCTATCCTGTGCAAGCTTCTTCATCTCCCAGTACTTACTGCAACCTACATCCTTTTGAATCTGCTTAGTGTATTCATCTCTTGGTCTCCCTCTACGATTTTTACCCTCCACACTGCCCTCCAATGCTAAATTTGTGATCCCTTGATGCCTCAAAACATGTCCTACCAACCGATCCCTTCTTCTAGTCAAGTTGTGCCACAAACTTCTCTTCTCCCCAATCCTATTCAATACCTCCTCATTAGTTACGTGATCTACCCACCTTATCTTCAGCATTCTTCTGTAGCACCACATTCCGAAATCTTCTATTCTCTTCTTGTCCAAACTGGTTATCGTCCATGTTTCACTTCCATACATGGCTACACTCCATACAAATACTTTCAGAAACGACTTCCTGACACTTAAATCTATACTCGATGTTAACAAATTTCTCTTCATCAGAAACGATTTCCTTGCCATTGCCAGTCTACATTTTATATCCTCTCTACTTCGACCATCATCAGTTATTTTACTCCCCAAATAGCAAAACTCCTTAGGTATGGCCCTCACGAAAATTCATTCCAAGTCCATGGTAGTGCTCTCTGGTGGTATCAATATGTACTGGGCCTCATGGTGATCTCACTGTTTGCTGTCATCTTGGATAATGGGACCGCATCATCACCTGACGTCATGGCCGCCATCTTGGACGACAGTGCCCTCTGGTGGTGGCGCTGTGTACTAGGTCAGTTTGAGTCAGAACCTCATGATGAACGCACTGTCTCCCACCACCTTGGATTATGTGACAGATGAGAGTGCCCTCTCGTGGTGGTACTGAGTACTAAGTCAATTGGAGTCTGGACCTCGTGGTGAACACACTGGCTGGCTGTGCTGCATGAAATTGTTTAAATAAAGACTGGTGCATGCAAAATAATGTCTTATGTCCAGCACTGGTCGAGTCCTTTTCCCACAAATCCTTAGGAGTAGGTCGCGGTCGAGTGACTGAGGTTAGTCCAAGTGCCCTTTCTTTCGCGCCATTTTCTTAGCTTAATAGAGATACGCGAATTGACCTTCATTTACAGCCAAAATTCAATCTCGGCGCCAATTCATAGGAAGAAGTGGCGGTCAGATGACTTAGGTTAGTGGAGGTAGTCCAATTGACCTATCTTCCCTTGATTTTCATAGTTTAGTAGAGATAACCTTGGTGTAATGCATTATCCTGTTGGAATTTGAACTTCCTGCCATATTTCTGGACGAAGTGAGGGGGCACAGCACTTTCCCGCCAAAATCTGCCAAATTGATTGACGTCACAGCTGGCATCTTGGATGAAGTCATGCGCTGTTGCCAAGTCTACACACTGCCATCTTGCATTACATCATCGCCGCCATCTTGGATACATCTGGCAACAATGCAGAGTGGGGTAGAATCCCCTTTGCTGCAATACTTGCACGTTCCTACATTTCTCTGGAATGCAAACTGATCTTCCCCATGGTTGGCTTCTACGAGTTATTCCATTCTTTCATCCATTTGGTCATATATCATTATAAATTCACTTGTAGTGTATAAACTTATATTTCAAAAGCGCATTTATTAAGAGGATTCTTGTGAACACATACTTTAATAAGAGACAAAAGGGTAGTCCCCTGAATCTTCTTTCTGCATACGCATGATGAACGCATTCGGCACCTTGTACTCGTTGCACACGAGCGAACATCAGCCGCGCCAACTGGCAAGCGGCGACATCCCAGCGAAAATTCTGCAGCACGACTACACTGGAAGAAAACGGTATGGACGTAGTCAGGAGAATACGGATTGTATTTTTGTGGAATGTAACAGGAGGTTTCACGCCCCCTCCGCTTGTTAATTAACTGCTGCTAAAAGGTGGGTTCGTCACATTGTTCGTAGATTTAAGAGAGGATGAAAGCAGAGTTTCGCAGCAAAGCCTTCGCGAAACTTTCACCCACTTAAAACAATGCCCTTGTCTTCTTCTTAACCATAGTACAGTGTGTATCAAAAAGAATCATCCGATTTAAAAAGTCGTAATTATTATGTTATATGAGATAATTGGACAACGTACTGTTCGAAGGAGCAAACTCTCGAGTTTTGCATGATCGTCGCTAGGTAGCAGTAGTGAGCGCACACTTCAGTTCTGGTATAAACGGTGTTGGGACAACAGAAAGCGTTTTGTGTTCTTTGTTTTGCGCAGTCAGGGTCAGTAATAACTGTTCAGTGTGACTTCCATGCTAGGTACGGTGTGGATCCTCCTACAGCACGGAGCATTAGACGATGGTGTGAACAATTCCGAGAAACGGGTTGTTTGTGTAAAGGCAAATCGCTGGGCCGTGCCCGAGTGTCTGACAAAGACGTCGAACGCGAAGCATCACAAGGAGTCGGCAGAAATCCGTTCGCCGTGCAGCTGTGCAGCCCCCAATGTCCGTCTGGCGTCGGTTGCGTCGACATGTAACACGAGACAGTACAAAATTCGCCTACTGCAAGCTGTTCGTGAAGGTGACAAACAACAATGTGTGCAGTTCTGTAACTTCGTTCTTGGCAGGATGGAGGATGACAATCCTCTTCCATGCTTAGTGGTTAGTGACGAGGCAAAATTCCATTTAAATGGAAAGGTGAACCGTCATAATGTGAGAATATGGGGTATTGATTAACCATATGAAGTTGTACAACATGAGAGAGACTCTCCGAAATTTACTGTGTTTTGTGCAGTGTCACAGGAATGGGTGGATGGTCCACTTCTCTTTGTCGAGGATACTGTTACAAGAAGCACATATCTCGATGTACTTGAGAACTTTCTTTTCCCATAGTTGGTGACTGATTAGAATGATTTCATTTACCAAGAGGATGGGGCACCGCGAGACTGGCATCTGAAAGCGCGATAATTTTTAAATGAAAGGATAACTGACCTGGGCCAAGTAATTCAGCCTTACATTACTGCCTCGAAGTTAAACGAACCTGACTATAGGTGATTATTTCTTGTGGGGGTTTATAAAAGAATCTGTTTATGTGCCTCCGTTACCAACAACAATGAATGACCTGAGACATTGCATAACAGCAGCTATGTGGAAGCTGTAAGTCAAGACATGCTCGCTGTAATGTGGAAACAAACTGAATATCTCAAGGGGGGGGGGGTCATATTGAACACCTATGAAAAGCTATAGAAAAAAAACTTTTCGAGTTTCCCATTTATCAAAAAACAAAATTTATTGTATACTTTACTAAGATTTGAAGCGCCGTTTGATGTTCTTCCGTGTTTGCGATTTAACAGACACACATACACACACACTCAGACTCACACATACACATGTATACACATTACATACATTCTGTCCTGTCCCAGCAGTCACACCACACCAGTTCTGACGAAACGTTTAAAATTACCGCCACAACAAACACAAGACCAATTATGAGGAAGTCAACAGGGACAATAACATAACACCTTTCACTGGATATGGAGTCAGAAGTGTCTGCTCAGATCACATTTCGTCACATTTTGTGAAAGTGCATGGGTGGTGAACTAGCGAGGAAACGTTTTGTGGAAAGCTGTGTGGAAACAGTGCACTGAACAACGGTTGATAGAAACACCAACCAGAAAGACGAAACAGAATGGAAAATGTAAGTACAGAAATGTACATAACCTCTATCCACGAAACAGTTCTTCACAAATACGCAATAATTTTCTTCATGGCTAATCTGCAGACGACATGCTGTCAAGAAGACGACAAAAAAGAGCACAAAAAGCCGATGTTTAACAAGCAGTTCATTTAGCAATGAGCGTCTAAACGAAACAAAGCAATTTGCATGTACTGTAATTCTTAGGCCTACAACTGTTAAATTAGTATAAATTTGATATTGTACTTTACAGAAATAAAAGTTTGACCCACAGAAAATGACACAAGGTGTCGAAACATCCCTGGGTAAATATATAAAAAAAAAAACAAATAATTGTGTTTGCATAAGGTGGATTTTGAAATCAACACAATTTTCATTGTGTATGTTTATTAGTTTCAGAAATATAGACGGGCCAAATCGGATGATTCTTTTTTAAACTCCCCACATTCTTTCGGAGGTGACTCCCATATACCAGGGTATTTGTCCACCCTTTTACTGAAAAGTTCCGAGTGCGAACCGGCTTTATCCGTGGCAGGCTGACGGCAGCTGTTGGTAGCGCTGCGGACACGCGTGCGCCGTCTGATTCTCGCACAACTTCCGTGGTGAGCGGCGAGGTCGCTGCCGACCAGCGGTTTTCGGGGAGCACGGGTCTGTCGCAGCTCCACTGCCGCAGTGTGCGTGGCTCCATTGTTCCTACTTGTTGCTAAACCGCGTGAGGAGGCGACGCTGCGACCCGCGACAAATCGCTCGCGTGCATCGAGCCCGCGGTCGGGCGGTTCTGTACGCCACGGCTGTGGACGGCGCACGGGGCCCAGCAGAGAGTGGGAATCGTCTGAACCACCCCCAGCCACTACTCGCAGTCCTGCCTCACACCCTCACAGCCTCACTCCCGCCAGCGTCTCTCCTCCTACCTTCCGAACTTGACCCAATTTCTCCCTGCTACCTTAGCGTTCCTGGAAGAAAGGATATTGCGGAGACATAGCTTACCAGGTGTAGGAGTATGAAACCGGAATTTCCCTACAGATAGTGCTAGCTGTCAGTGAAAGAAACGGGAGAGCGCGACTGCGGTGCCATCTGCTTCCTGTGACGGCTGACGACGAATGCCAACACAGACTAACCCAAGTCCCACACATCGCTGTTTCAAACCCGTAAACATGTCGGGTTTTGTGCCTACGAACTACGATTTGCGGACAGCGTTGGTTTTCTGTCTGTCGAACTCAACAGGAACATGCGCAACAATTGAATGTGACGCTGAAAGCTATGGGAAAAGTACAGAAAATCCGAAAATGGATTCGGTATGAACTGAATGAAAGACAACAAGCAAATCGAAATACGGCTTGTGAAACGCTGCTCGCCAGATAAAAAAGAAAATCGTTTCTCTATTGAACAGTGACAGGTGATGAAAAATGGATATATTTTGAGAATCCTAAGCGTCGTACATTACGGGTGAATTCACACAAAACATCGACATCCACTGCAAGACCAAATCGCTTCGGAAAGAAGACAATGCTCTGTGTTTGGTGGGATTTGAATGGTGTCATCTATTATCTGCCGCTAAAACCTGGTGAAACTGTAAACACTGATCGCTACCAACTGCGAATCATCGATTTCAATAGAACATTACGTGAAAAACGACCGGAATATGGAAAAAGGCAGCACAAAGTCATCTTTCTCCATGATAACGCAGCATCACACACAGCAAAACGGGTCAGGGAAACGATCGAGACGTTCCGTTGGGAAGTACTAGGGCATGCGACGTATTGTCCAGACATGGTCCCGACCGATTACCATCTATATGCATCACTGGGACACGCTCTTGCTGAAGAACGCTTCAATTCGTATGAAAATATACGAATAATGGCTCGCTGACTGGCTCGTTTCAAAAGATCTGTTTTTTGTCGTGGCATTCATAGCCTGCTGGAGAGGTGAGAAAAATATATAAATAGCAATGGGGATTATTTTCTATAAGATATTGTTTATCACTTCCCCCATGAACCATGGACCTTGCCATTGCTGGGGAGGCTTGCGTGCCTCAGCGATACAGATGGCCGTACCGTAGGTGCAACCACAATGGAGGGGTATCTGTTGAGAGGCCAGAGAAACGTGTGGTTCCTGAAGAGGGGCAGCAGCCTTTTCAGTAGTTGCAGGGGCAACAGTCTGGATGATTGACTGATCTGGGCCTTGTAACACTAACTAAAACGGCCTTGCTGTGCTGGTACTGCAAACGGCTGAAAGCAAGGGGAAACTACAGCCGTGATTTTTCCCGAGGGCATGCAGCTTTACTGTATGGTTAAATGATGATGGCGTCCTCTTGGGTAAAATATTCCAGAGGTAAAATAGTCCCCCATTCGGATCTCTGGGCGGGGACTACTCAAGAGGACATCGTTATCAGGAGAAAGAAAAATGGCGTTCTATGGATCAGAGTGTGGAGTGTCAGATCCCTAAATCGGGCAGGTAGGTTAGAAAATTTAAAAAGGGAAATGGATAGGTTAAAGTTATATATAGTGGGAATTAGTGAAGTTCGGTGGCAGGAGGAACAAGACTTTTGGTCAGGTGAATACAGGGATATAAATACAAAATCAAATAGGGGTAATGCAGGAGTAGGTTTAATAATGAATAAAAAAGTAGGAGTGCGGGTAAGCTACTACAAACAGCATAGTGAACGCATTATTGTGGCCAAGATAGACACAAAGCCCACGCCTACTACAGTAGTACAAGTTTATATGCCAACTAGCTCTGCAGATGTTGAAGAAATTGATGAAATGTATGATGAGATAAAATAAATTATTCAGGTAGTGAAGGGAGACGAAAATTTAATAGTCATGGGTGACTGGAATTCGAGAGTAAGAAAAGGGAGAGAAGGAAACATAGTAGGTGAATATGGATTGGGGTTATGAAATGAAAGAGGAAGGCGTCTGGTAGAATTTTGCACAGAGCATAACTTAATCATAGCTAACACTTGGTTCAAGAATCATAAAAGAAGGTAGTATACCTGGAAGAATCCTGGAGATACTAAAAGGTATCAGATAGATTATATAATGGTAAGACAGAGATTGAGGAACCAGGTTTTAAATTGTAAGACATTTCCAGGGGCAGATGTGGACTCTGACCACAATCTAATCGTTATGAACTGCAGATTGAAACTGAAGAAACTGCAAAAAGGTGGGAATTTAAGGAGATGGGACCTGGATCAACTGAAAGAACCAGAGGTTGTAGAGAGTTTCAGGGAGATCATAAGGGAACAATTGACAGGAATGGGGGAAAGAAATACTGTAGAAGAAGAATGGGTAGCTCTGAGGGATGAAGTAGTGAAGGCAGCAGAGGATCAAGTAGGTAAAAAGACGAGGGAGAAATATTGAATTTAATTGATGAAAAGAGGAAATATAAAAACGCAGTAAATGAAGCAGGCAAAAAGGAATACAAACATCTCAAAAATGAGATCGACAGGAAGTGCAAAATGGCTAAGCAGGGATGACTAGAGGACAAATGTAAGGATGTAGAGGCTTAGTCACTAGGGGTAAGATAGATCCTGCCTACAGGAAAATTAAAGAGACCTTTGGAGAGAAGAGAACCAATTGTATGAATATCAAGAGCTCAGATGGCAACCCATTTCTAAGCAAAGAATGGAAGGCAGAAAGGTGCAAAGAGTATATAGAGGGTTTATACAAGGGTGATGTACTTGAGGACAATATTATGGAAATGGAAGAGGATGTAGATGAAGATGAAATGGGAGATAAGATACCGCGTGAAGAGTTAGACAGAGCACTGAAAGACCTGAGTCGAAACAAGGCCCCGGGAGTAGACAACATTCCATTAGAACTACTAATGGCCTTAGGAGAGCCAGTCCTGACAAAACTCTACCATCTGGTGAGCAAGATGTATGAGACAGGCGAAATACCCACAGACTTCAAGAAGAATATAATAATTCCAATCCCAAAGAAAGCAGGTGTTGACAGATGTGAAAATTACCGAACTATCAGTTTAATAAGTCACAGTTGCAAAATACTAACGCGAATTCTTTACAGACGAATGGAAAAACTGGTAGAAGCGGACCTCGGGGAAGATCAATTTGGATTCCGTAGAAATGTTGGAACACGTGAGGCAATACTAACCTTACGACTTATCTTAGAAGAAAGATTAAGAAAAGGCAAACCTACGTTTCTAGCATTTGTAGACTCAGAGAAAGCTTTTGACAACGTTAACTGGAATACTCTCTTTCAAATTCTGAAGGTGGCAGGGGTAAAATACAAGGAGCGAAAGGCTATTTACAATTTGTACAGAAACCAGATGGCAGTTATAAGAGTCGAGGGGCATGAAAGGGAAGCAGTGGTTGGGAAAGGAGTGAAACAGGGTTGTAGCCTCTCCCCGATGTTATTCAATCTGTATATTGAGCAAGCAGTAAAGGAAACAAAAGAAAAATTCGGAGTAGGTATTAAAATTCATGGAGAAGAAGTAAAAACTTTGAGGTTCGCCGATGACATTGTAGTTCTGTCAGAGACAGCAAAGGACTTGGAAGAGCAGTTGAACGGAATGGACAGTGTCTTGAAAGGAGGATATAAGATGAACATCAACAAAAGCAAAACGAGGATAATGGAATGTAGTCGAATTAAGTCGGGTGATGCTGAGGGAATTAGATTAGGAAATGAGACACTTAAAGTAGTAAAGGAGTTTTGCTATTTGGGGAGCAAAATAACTGATGATGGTCGAAGTAGAGAGGATATAAAATGTAGACTGGCAATGGCAAGGAAAGCGTTTCTGATGAAGAGAAATTTGTTAACATCGAGTATAGATTTAAGTGTCAGGAAGTCGTTTCTGAAAGTATTTGTATGGAGTGTAGCCATGTATGGAAGTGAAACATGGACGATAACCAGTTTGGACAAGAAGAGAATAGAAGCTTTCGAAATGTTGTGCTACAGAAGAATACTGAAGATAAGGTGGGTAGATCACGTAACTAATGAGGAGGTATTGAATAGGATTGGGGAGAAGAGAAGTTTGTGGCACAACTTGACTAGAAGAAGGGATCGGTTGGTAGGACATATTTTGAGGCATCAAGGGATCACAAATTTGGCATTGGAGGGCAGCGTGGAGGGTAAAAATCGTAGAGGCAGACCAAGAGATGAATACACTAAGCAGATTCAGAAGGATTTATGTTGCAGTAAGTACTGGGAGATGAAGAAGCTTGCACAGCATAGAGTAGCATGGAGAGCTGCATCAAACCAGTCTCAGGACTGAGGACCACAACAACAACAACACATTGTTTATCAGTTTCAAATAACAGACGTGTAATTATTGCAACCAAATTCCAGTTTCACACTTCTATACCTAGTAGCCTACAGCGTAGGTGATTGTTTTGACAATGAATCTGTGGAGCCTGCGCTGTTTTGAAACTGCTGCCAGATTAAAACTGTACAACTGACCGGAACTCGAATCTGACAAGGTTCCGGTTAGTCACACAGTTTCGGTCTTCCAGAAATTTTTATCACTTTCGTTGTATTCACCAGATGTTCTTAGCGTCAAACAAATGACTATTGGAGGAAGAGACCCCTCTACTGTGATGAGGTGCCCTGCTTGTACGCAGTACATACATAAACAGCCTCTTCACAGGGCCAAATAGCGTTAGGCAACAGCTATGACAAAAAATGACCGCAACACAGATTAGCAAGAATTTACAATAATTTGCTAATAGAAACTTTACACTTCTTAACTGCAGTATGAAGACAGAATTGCATCAATGTTCACTTTCACTGATTTGTCTTTAAACACAGTTGTAGTATTAAACCCAGTGAACGATAATTAACATCACTTGTGTAGAATGTCCAGTTTCACTCTTCTTTGTAATGGCTGTTTTCTGATGATTTTCTTGGGGTACTGTGCTGAGACTATCTCGATACTGTCTGCCTGAAACAGTGCGTCTGCTTTCATCCGCGTTTGGCTGCTGGATGTGGGCTTCGCAACTATTTGCATGACGTCAAGCGGAATCATAACATAGTGCTTGATGCGAGCGCCCTCACTCAAACCTCTCCTAACTGTGTTGCGCCTGAGAGGTAGGCAGCTTGGTGCTCTTTTGTGTAGGCTGCGTCCAGTAGGTTCTAGAGCACACAGCAACTTAATATTATTTACGTGCTGCTAAGTTTTTCGAGTCTCACCTCAATATCAGACGACCATTAAGTGTACCTCTTTTCAGATTATATTGAGCATAGCTGGAATTCCACTGTGCTAGAAATGTGACGTTCTGTGGGTTCTTGCTGATGCATTACTCCCAGTGCTCCGTCAGTGCTCATTTCCTAACGAATGGAGTATCAAGAAAAGCTCTCTAGTGTGAGCTTAACGACAGCAAAATTTTGTCCAGTTCCACGAGTCGTCGTGTCCTGCTTTCTCACTTCTTCTCACTCAGTCGCTGTATTTCCTGCACGCTTGTGGTTCAAATGGCTCTGAGTTCTATGCGACTTAACTTCTGAGCTCATCAGTCCCATAGAACTTAGAACTACTGAAACCTAACTAATCTAAGGACATAACACACACCCATGCCCGAGGCAAGATTCGAACCTGCGACCGCAACGGTCGGCAGTTCCAGACTGTAGCGCCTAGAACCGCTAGGCCACCCCGGCCAGCCCTGCACGCTTGTGTTCAAGTCCTGTGTTGTCAGTTTCTCTGAGACTGTTCTGGATGTAGTGTTTATAAATAATCATAGCTGTGCATTTGGGTAATTCCACAAAAAGAAGATTCGACATAAGTAAAGACATTATATAGCAACACAGAACATAAACTCACTATTTAAGAGCGGAAATCTCAACATTTTCACAGATAAATTAAATAAACAAAAAATTTCAATAGCGGACCTCCAAGAAATGAGAAACACGATAGAGGGCCCGTTCTAATCTCCGTGATATAGAATTTACAATGGTAAACGAGGACAGAGGGTTACGAAGCAATGTAAACCAGGGCAGAGGGCTATGAAGCAAGTCCCCAAATTGGAAAACGGAACAAGAATGGTCACACACTTTTAGAACACTGCAGAGAACACAGCCTTATATATAAATCAATATACTTCAAGAGGTAGCCAAGTAAACTTAAAACATGGAAACACCCAGACTGGAAGACCATGTCTGTACAGACAAAAATTTTCATAAGGAAGTTTACGATACTAAAATATTGACATGAATACACACAGGCTCAGATCGCTGTTTGGTTAAAATTAAAATCAAATTCACTCCATTAAACAAAATGTGTTGAAAAACTAACAAAACAAAAACGAAGTGTGACCCACAAAAGCTAATTAAAAAGACAAAAGAACTGGTACCAAGTATCAAGAAACAAGCCGAGAATTTAGCTCCCTTGAACCCACGAAGAAAACATGCATGATGCGCACCAGAATATGGCAAATTCCACGAGGAAACACATCAAGCTTGGTTAAAGTTTCGAAAACACAAAACAGAAAAAAATGCCATCAACCTCAAAAATGAAATGAAAGGGAGAGTGTTCAATAGAGACGTAATAAACGCTATAGAAGATATTTACCACAACACAACTACAACAGTATGAGCCCCCACGCTAACACAGAAAGATGAAGATGAAAGAATGGCACAAGGCAACAAAAAAAAGTTGAAATCATGGCAAAAGCATTTAATCAATTTTGAATTTTGAAGAAATAAAGAACTCTTATAAATCGTAACAATAATTCCCCTCCCCCCACCCCACCCCACCCAACTTTCCAAGGAATAGAAAGAGCCCTCAAAGGACAAAATAATTGTAAGGCATTGTGGAGAAGATCAGGTTTTTGTTGAAATGTGGAAATATTCAGTTGACAACAGCCAAGACCTCTTTTCACGTGGCTGTAATAAAAATTTGAATAACAGAACAATTCCCTGAATATTGGACCACAGCCATTATACAATCACTGCACAAGAAGGAAACCTCTCTCCTAGACTGCACATACAAGATTTTATCCAAGATACTATACGGAAGAAGCAAGGAATAACTAGAACAGGAGTTAGGGGTATAGCAGCAAGTTTCAGACCACGGAAAACTGTGTAGATTAGATCATTAGTTTAAAATTGATTATGGCATACTACAGGGAACGGAACAAACTTCTGGAAATAAGAGCTGTAGATTTTAAGACGGAATATGAGTGTCTCCATAGATACTGAGTATTAAAAATGTTGAGGAATATGGGGCTCCATCTAGGAATACGGGGCTCCATCCAAAACTCATTAAATTAGTGGGACCTACTCTAAGCAACACCAAATCGAAAGTGAAGTTTAGAGAAGAAATTTCTGAACCATTCTTCATAAAAACAGGCTTAAGACAAGGTGACTGTCTACCACCATTACTATTCAACTGTGCACTGGAATACATAATAAGAGAATGGTACAACGATAGCCCAAAGAACATAATGTTTCGAAGTGCGAAAACTGCTGGGGGATCTGCTGCTAACGTTACTCTCCTAGCCAACAATGTCCATGAAACCAGGCAACAAGTTAAATCACTACAAGAAATAGCATAGAAAACTGGCCTCAGAACATAATTCGAAAAAACAAAGATTGTGGTAACTGACCCACCAACCACTTGCAAAACAAAATTACAATAGCATTTACAATACCAGAGTAAGAAACCGAAATAGTTTATAAAGTTAAGTATTTACATGAAATCGTAACATACAAGCTAAATGAGAAACCCTCATGGTATAATAGAATTAAAAAAGTGAACAAAGCAAATTACATTACCTAAAATACATACAATAAAAAAAGCTTATCCATAGCTGCAAAGCTGAAACGTTGTAGAAGAATTACACAACCAGAAATAACTTACGCAGCTTAAACGATCGTCAAAATAATTTACACTGCATAAGTGACACAAAATTCTAAATATAGAAAGAAGAATAATTAGGACATGCATAAATAAACTATATCAAGTAAATGAGCATTGGAGAAAAGCTTCAAATGAAACAGTATACAGGAAAATAGAAACAGTAATGAGCACATTCAAGGAGAAAACGTATCTCATTCTTTGGACGCCAGAAACGGAATTATTAAGGAAATAATAGAGAAATTGTGGAATTGTAAGAGCAATATCAAATGGGTCACAGAAATTCAGGAAGATATAAGAAAATTCCAAATTACAGAAGGTGGCCTCAAACACAAGACAGAGAAAACTAGAATATTGCAAGACACACAAAATATCTGAAAGAACGAAGAAGTATTGGGCAGACAGAGGAGCAAAACACCGTTCATATAATTATAATAATCCTTCTATTGAACTGCATTGTGTTACTGAATAAAAAAGAAGTTCCATAATCCTTTTGTATAACTGACCAGAGTGGTCCAATGAAGGCCGGAAAATAAAAATAAATGAAATAAAATATGTCTGTGGCAGTCAGCTCCCTACGTATTTCGAATTTGTAGCTGGAGATTTACAATCCTTCAATCTAAGTTGCTCCATGGTTCTTCTAAACTATGACTGGTAAAAACTGAAATAATGTCTTTGGAGGAAATCGACAGTCACTTTGTAAAATACTTTTCTATTGTTCATCTTGATTGCTTCAGTTTTTTTTAAATGATCAGCTCCGGTTCGACGTGAACATCATCAGGTCTGTAATAACTAAACAACAATTACAATACGAAATACAGTGTTGTTATTATACCATACCATCAAACATGAAATGTACCCGAACGTACCTGACTATTGGTTACAAGAGTAACTCGTCCAGCTTACTAGCAAAATTTAAATGTAACGTCACACACTAAAATACACTACTGGCCATTAAAATTGCTACACCACGAAGATGACGTGCTACAGACGCGAAATTTAACCGACAGGAAGAAGATGCTGTGATATGCAAATTATTAGCTTTTCAGAGCATTCACACTAGTTTGACGCCGGTGGCGGCACCTACAACGTGCTGACATGAGGAAAGTTTCCAACCGATTTCTCATACACAAACAGCAGCTGACCGACGTTGCCTGGTGAAACGTTGTTGTCATGCCTCGTGTAAGGAGGAGAAATGCGTACCATCACGTTTCCAACTTTCACAAAGGTCGGATTGTAGCCTATTACTATTGCGGTTTATCGTATCGCGACATTGCTGCTCGCGTTGGTCGACATCCAATGACTGTTAGCAGAATATGGAATCGATGGGTTCAGGAGAGTAATACGGAATGCTGTGCTGAATCCCAACGGCCTCGTATCACTAGCAGTCGAGATGACAGGCATCTTATCCGCATGGCTGTAACGGATTGTGCAGCCACGTCTTGATCCCTGAGTCAACAGATGGGGACGTTTGCAAGACAACAACCATTTGCACGAGCTATTCGACGATCTTCCAGCAGCATGGACCATCAGCTCGGAGACCGTGTCTGCGGTTACCCTTGACGCTGCATCACAGACAGGAGCGCCTGCGACGGTGTACTCAACGACCAACCTGGGTGCACGAATGGCAAAACGTCATTTTTTCGAGTGAATCCAGGTTCTGTTTACAGCATCATGATGGTGGCATCCGTGTTTGGCGACATCGCGGTGAACGCACATTGGAAGCGTGTATTCGTCATCGCCATACAGGCATATCATCTGGCGTGATGGTATGGGGTGCCATTGGTTACCCGTCTCGGTCACCTCTTGTAGGCATTGACGGCACTTTGAACAGTGGACGTTACATTTCAGATGTGTTACGACCCGTAGCTCTACCCTTCATTCGATCCCTGCGAAACCCTACATTTCAGCAGGATAATGCACGACCGCACGTTGCAGGTCCTGTACGGGCCATTCTGGATACAGAAAATGTTCAACTGCTGCCCTGGCCAGCAGATTCTCCAGATCTCTCACCAACTGAAAACGTCTGGTCAATCGTGGTCGAGCAACTGGCTCGTCACAATACGCCAATCACTACTCTTGATGAACTGTGGTATCGTGTTGAATCTGCATGGGGAACTGTACCTGTACACGCCATCCAAGCTCTATTTGACTCAATGCCCAGTCGTATCAAGGCCGTTATTACGGCCAGAGGTGGTTGTTCTGGGTACTGATTTCTCAGGATCTATGCACCCAAATAGCGTGAAAATGTAATCACATGTCAGTTCTAGTATAATGTTGTAGCATAATATATCTGTCCTGTGAATACCCGTTTATCATCTGCATTTCTTCTTGGTGTAGCAATTTTAATGGCCAGTAGTGTAGATTTTTGTAATAGCAATTTTCGAGTTCCACCAAGTTTTTAAGGAATCGGCCCTTTTGAGCTCTGTGTAGAATGTCCAGGTTTTTATCAATCTTCGTGACAGTGTGCTATAAAGTCACCACACTCGCCGCAAACGCTGTTTTCAGAGTATCTATGCTCTCTCAATCTAGTTTCATAGTTCCTCACCGTTTGCCGTTTGTACTATGTATTTTTGTCACTGCGATTGATTCTATACTCACCTGAATCCCGAACTTATTCCTGGTATTACAGATTTCATGACCAAGCGTGAATTTTAACATGTTATTTGTACGAAAACCCATTTTCACATTCCGTTTACAAAAGTGTGCATCGATTTTGTCGAAAGTCTTTCCGTTACAGGTCATAGTCACGTACTTTTTCTTGTTGTCATTCTAAACTATGATGTGACTTCCATTTAATTATTTTAATAGTTTCTTCATCCACATCTACATGAATACTCTGCAACTCACAATTACGTGCCTGCCGGTGGGTTCGTCGAACCAACTTCAAGCTATTTCTTTACCGTTCCACATTCTAACGTCGCGCGGGAAAAAGGAAAACTTAAATATTTTCGTCCGAGTTCTGATTTTTCCTATTTTATGATGATGATCGTTTCTCCCTATGTAGGTGGGCGCTAAAAAAATATATTCATCTCCGAGAACAAAGTTTTGAAATTTCATGAGAAGATCCCACCGCAACTAAAAACTCCTTTGTTTTAGTGAGTGGCACACCGAATTTCGTATCATATCCGTGGCACTCAATCCCCTTTTCGCAATAATGCAAAACGAGCTTTCCTTCTTTCAGCTTTTTCGATGTTCTTCATCAATCCTATCTGAAGCAGATCCCACAGGCACAAGAAGGGCGGACACGCGTCGTGTAGGCAATCTTTTTAGTAGACCTGCTGCATCTTCTAAGTGTTCCTCCAGTAAATTGCAGTATTACGTTTATTTGCTGCGCAACGTTACCTATGTGGTCGTTTCAATTTAAATTATCCGTAATTGTTATCCCTTAGTTGTGTTTACAGTCTTTAGATTTATGTGATTTATCGTGCGACCGAGATTCAATGCATTATTTTTGATTCAATTGCCACTTTTTACACCACACAGATGTCTTGTCTAAATCATTTTTGAAATGGTTTTGATCATCTGATGACATTAGATGATGGTAAATGACAGCATCAGCTGCAAACAATTTAATATGACTGCTCAGAGTGTCTCCTAAGTCGTTTATATAGAGTGGGCACAACAGAGGGCCTATAACACTTTCTTGGGAAACGCCAAATATTACTTTTGTTTTACTCGATGACTTTTATTCAATTTCTACGAACTCTTGTCTTTCTGACAGGAAATCACAGATCCAGTCGCACAACTGAGACGATACTCCATAGGCACGCAATTTGAATTAGAAGTCGCTTGTAAGGAACGGTGTCAAAAGCCTTCTGGAAATCTAAAAATATGGACTCAATTTGACAGCCCGTGTCGATAACACTCATTATTTCGTGAGAATAAAGAGCTAGTTGTGTTTGACAAGAACGATATCTTCTGAATCCGTGTTGGCTATTTGTCAATAAAGCATTTTCTTCGAGGTAATTCTAATGTTCGTACACAGTATATGTCCCAGATTGCTACTGGGTCTGTAATTCAGCGGATTACTCCTATTTTAGTTTTTGGGCATTGGTGGCATGTGCAGCTTTCCAGCAATTTCTTTAGACGAGCGACCCGTTTATATACTTGTTACGTATGGAACTATTTATGACCGTACTCTGAAAGGAACCTCACAGGTATATCATCTGGACTGGACGCCTTGGCTTTATTAAGGGATTTAAGCTGCTGCGCTACACCGAAGATATCTAATTCAAAGTTATTCTATCGGCATTTGTTCTTAATTCGAGTTCCGGAACATTTCTTTCGTCTTATTTGGTCAAGGAGTTTCGGAAAACAGTGATTAGTAACTGCATTGTGGCACTGCCATCAGTGACTTCACGATTGCTGTCGCACAGTGACCGTATTGATTGCGTCTGGTCGCTGGTGTACTTTGCATACGACCAGAATATCTTTGCGTTTTCTGACAGATTTCTAAACATAGGAACAATAGAAAACATCGCGCATTGAAGTTCGCGATAAATTCCGAGCTTCTGTGAAACTTCGCCAATCTTGGGAGCTTTGCTTACTCTTAAATTTGACTTGTTTTTTACATTGCTTCTGCAATAGTGTTCTGATCCGTTTTGTGAATCCTGCAGGATCAGCACCATCTCTTATTAATTTATTTGGTAAATATATGTCAACTGCCCTCGATGATATTTTTTTTTCAATTTAAACAGCATCCTGAGTTGCGCCATCGGGTGGTGGGTTTCCGGGTTACGCTTAATAGGTCAGCAGTCCACTACACACAGAAAGCGGCTACGCGGGTAGCGGAGCCTGTGTGGAAGGGACTGGGCGATTTTTTAGGTTAGAGGGTCTCAGGGAACCACAGAAGGGACGTCCGTCTAAAACTGGGCAGGTAAAACACAGTAAGGCAGTTGTAGAAACGATTGGTATTGTAGCTGTAAATTGTCGTAGCTGTGTTGGGAAAGAACCAGAGCTCCAAGCCTTAATAGAAAGCACTGAAGCTCAAATAGTTGTAGGTACAGATAGATGTCTAAGGCCGGAAATAAATTCAGCCGAAACTTTTTCAGACGAACTAACAGTGTTCAGAAAGGATAGATTAAATACGGTTAGTGGTGGAGTATTTATTGCTGTCAGAGGTAGTTTGCCCTGTAGCGAAATTGAAGTAGATAGTTCGTGTGAAATAGTATGGGTAGAGGTTATACCTGACAATCGGACTAAACTATTAATTGAATCGTTTTACCGACCCCCCGAGTCAGAAGATATAGTTGCTGAACAGTTGAAGGAAAACTTTTTCATATAAGTACCCCGCTCATACAATTATAGTCGGTGGTGACCTCAATCTACCCTCGATATGTTGCAAAAATTATACGTTCAAAGCAGGTGGCAGGCATGAAGCGTCATCCGAAATTGTACTGAATGCTTTCTCAGAAAATTATTTTGAACAATTAGTTCATGAACCCATTCGAAGAGTAAATGGTTGCGAAAGCATACTTGACCTTACAAATAATCCTGTACAAATAGTGAGTATTGTGACGAATACAGGGATTAGCGACCACAAGGCAGTTGCTGCTAGGCTGAATACCGTAACACCTACAACCATCAAAAAGAAACGCAAAGCATATGTATTTAAAAAAGCTAATAAAAATGCTCTTAATGCCTTTTTAAGAGACAGTCTTCATTCCTTCCGATCTTATCATGTAACTGTAGAAAAGTTGTGGAATGTTTTCAAAGAGATAGTATCGACAGCAATTGAAAGATATATACCATATAAATTAATAAATGATGGTACTGATCCCCCATGGTACACAAAACGGATCAGATCGTTGTTGCAGAAGCAACGAAAAAAGCATAGCAAATTTAACAGAACGCAAAATCCCCAAGATTGGCAAAGTTTTACAGAAGTTCGAAATATGGCGCGTACTTCAATGCGAGATGCTTTTAATAACTCCCACAACGAAAATTCTGTCTCGAAATCTGCCAGAAAACCCAAAGGGATTCTGGTCATTCATAAAGCACGCCAGTGGCAAGACGCAATCAATACCTTCACCACGCGATAACAACGGTGAAGTCACTGATGACAGTGCCACTAAAGGAGAGTTAGTAAACACGGTTTTCCGAAACTCCTTCACCAAAGAAGACGAAGTAAATATTCCTGAATTCCAATCAAGAACAACTGCCAAGATGAGAAACATAGAAGTAGATATCCTCGGAGTAACGATGCAGCTTAAATCACTTAACAAAGGCAAGACCTCCGGTACAGATTGTATACCAGTCAGATTCCTCTCAGAGTCTGCTGATAAAATAGCTCCATATTCAGCAGTTGTATACAACCACTCGCTCACAGAAAGATCCGTACCTAAAGACTGGAAAATTCCTCAAGTCACACCAATACCCAAAAAGGGAAGTAGGAGTAATCCGCTGAATTACAGGCCTATATCACTAACGTCGATTTGTAGTAGGATTTTGGAACATACGCTGTATTCGAACATTATGAAGTACCTCAAAGAAAACGATTATTGACACATAGTCAGCACGGATTCAGAAAATATCTTTATTGTGAGATACAACTAGCTCTTTATACTCATGAAGCAATACGTGTTATCGACAGGGGATATCAAATTGATTCCATATTTTTAGATTTCCAGAAGGCTTTCGACACCGTCCTTCACAAGCGTCTTCTAACCAAACTGCGTGACTACGGAGTAACCCCTCAGTTATGCGACTGGGTTCGTGATTTCCTGTCGGGAAGTTCACAGTTCGTAGTAATAGACGGAAAGTCATCGAGTGAAATAGAAGTAATATCCGGCGTTCCCCAAGGACGTGTTATAGACCCTCTATTGTTCCTGATCTATATTAACGACATAGGAGACAATCTGAGTAGCCATCTTAGATTGTTGTAAATTCAGTTAAATACTTAGGGATTACAATTACAAATAACCTAAATTGGAACAATCACATAGATTATATTGTGGGTAGAGCAAACCAAAGACTGCGATTGATTGGCAGAACTCTTAGAAGGTGCAACAGGTCTACCAAAGAGACTGCTTACACCACGCTTGTCTGCCCTATTCTGGAGTATTGCTGTGCGGTGTGGGATCCGCATCGGGTGGGACTGACGGGTGACATCGAAATAGTACAAAGAAGGGCAGCTCGTTTCGTATTATCGCGAAATAGGGTAGATAGTGTCACAGTCATGATACGTAAATTGGAATGGCAATGATTAAAACAAAGTCGTTTTTCGTTGCGACGGGATCTTCTAATGAAATTTCAAACACCAGTGTTCTCTTCCGATTGCGAAAACATTCTGTTGCCACCCACCTACATAGGGAGAAATGGTCATTACGATAAAATAAGAGAAATCAGGGCTCACACAGAAAAATTTAAGTGCTCGTTTTTCCTGCGTGCCTTTCGAGAGTGGGACAGTAGAGAGACAACTTGAAGGTGGTTCATTGAACCCTCTGCCAGGCACTATATTGTGAATAGCAGAGTAAACACGTAGATGTAGATGTAGATCTGTCCTATGTTTACATATTCAGATTGGAGGGAATGAAAACTGTCTCTTAGGAAGGGATTAAGCGATTTTTTATCTACTTTTTTAAATACATGTATTTTGTGTTTATTCTTCATTATCTTATTATAAATTTGCATCGCGTCCCTACCTCCGTGTTAGTTCGCCACTGCCACTTGCTTCAAAATTCTCAGCTCTCTTTGAAATTCATGTTGGCGGAATGGTAACCTTATAATCTGTATACCAATGCATTAAAATACACCAACTTGTATCTTCGAGAATGGAATGAGCTGTCATTAAAAACACCTGTACATGTATGCTTCCTGAATGTGCTAAATTCATTCATAAGTGTTTGTTTCTACATATACATCTACATCTATATCTATATGGCTACTCTGCAATTCACACTTAAGTGCCTTGCAGAGGGTTCATCGAACCATTTTCATACTACTCTATCATTCCACTCTCGAACGGAAAAAAGGAACACCTAAATCTTTCCGTCCGAGCTCTGATTTCTCTTATTTTATTATGATGATCATTTCTCCCTACATAGGTGGGTGTCAACAAAATATTTTCGCATTCGGAAGAGAAAGTTGGTGATTGAAATTTCGTAAATAGATCTCGCCGCAAAGAAAATCTCCTTTGTTTCAGTGGTTGCCACCCCAACTCGCGTATCATATCAGTGACACTCTCACCCCTACTGCGCGATAACACGAAACGAGCTGCCCTTCTTTGCACTTTTTCCATGTGCTCCGTCAATTCTACCTGGTGAGGATCCCACACCGCGCAGCAATATTCCAGCAGAGGACGGACAAGTGTAATGTAGGCTGTCTCTTTAGTGGGTTTGTCCCATCTTCTAAGTGTTCTGCCAACAAAGCGCAGTCTTTGTTTCGCCTTCCCCACAATATTATCTACGGGGTCTTTCCAATTTAAGTTGTTCGTAATTGTAATTCCTAGATATTTAGTCGAATTGACATCCCTTAGATTTGTGCGATTTATCGTGTATCCAAAATTTGTCGGCTTTATTTTAGTACCCATGTGGATGACCTCGCAATTTTCTTTCTTTAGTGCCAATTGCCACTTTTCGCACCATACAGAAATCCTCTACAGAACATTTTGTAATTGGAATTGATCGTCTGATGATTTTACTAGATGGTAAATTACAGCGTCATCTGCAAACAATCTAAGGGGGCTGCTCAGATTATCTCCTAGATCATTTATATAAATCAGGAACAGCAGAGGGCCTATCACTACGAACTGTGACCTCTCTGTGAGGAAATCACGAATCCAGTCACACATCTGAGACGATACTCCATATGCAAGCAATTTGATTAATATTGGCTTGTGAGGAACGGTATCAAAAGCCATCTGGAAATCTAGGAATATGGAATCGATCTCAGATCCCTTGTCGACAGCACTCACTACTGCATGGGACTAAAGAGCTAGCTGTGTTGCGGAAGAACGATATTTCCTGAATCCGTGTTGGTTATGTATCAATAAGTCATTTTCTTCAAGGTGATTCATAATGTTCGGGTACAGTATATGCTCCAAAATCCTACTGCAAATTGAGGTCAGTGATATGGGTGTGTAATTCAATGGGTTACTCCTATTTTCTTTCTTGAATATTAGTGTGACCTGTGCTACTTTCCAGTCTTTAGGAACAGACTTTTCGTCAAGTGAGCGATTGTATATGATTGCTAAGAAAGGCGCTATTGTGTCTGCATACTCTGAAAGGAACCTGATCGGTATACCATCTGGACCGGAAGACTTGCCTTTCTTAAGTCATTTGAGTTGTTTCTCAACACCTAAGATATCTACTTTTATGTCACTCATTCTAACAGCTGTTCTGGTTTCGAATTCTGGAATATCTACTTCGTCTTCTTTCTTGAAGGAATTACGGAAAACTGCACTTAGTAACTCCGCTTTAGTGGCACCATCATCGGTAACATTTCCATCACTATCGCGCAATGACGGTATTGACTGTTTTTTGCCACTGGAGTACTTTAAATACGACCAGAATCTGTTTGAGTTTCTACCATATTTTGAGACAATGTTTCATTGTGGAAACTATTAAAAGCATCTCGCATTGACGTCCGCACTAAATTTCGAGCTTCCGTGAAACAGCCAGTCTTGGGGATTTTGCGACTTCTGAATTTGGCATGCTTTTTTCGTTGCTTCTGCAACAGTGTTCTGACGCGTTTTGTGTACCAAGGTGGATCAGTCCCGTTTCTTATTAACTTATGCGGTATGAATCTATCTGTTGCTGTCGATACTGTATATTTGAATTTGAGCCATATCTGGTCTACACTTACATAATTAGCTTGGAAGGAATGGATACTCTCTCTTAGGAAGGTATCAAGCGAATTTTTATCTGCTGTTTTAAATAGATATATTTTGCGTTTATATTTAGTGGTTTTGGTTGATATTGTTTTGAGCCTCGCTGCAATGACCTTGTGTTCACTAATCCCTGTATCCGTCATGACGCTCTCTATTAGATCAGGATTATTTGTGGCTAGGTGGTCAAGTGTGTTTTCGCAACCACGTGTGGGCTCATGAAATAATTGTTCAAAGTAATTCTCAGAGAAAGCATTCAGTACAATTTCGGATGATGTTTTCTGTCTACTACCGGCTTTCAACGTGTATTTTCGCCAACAAATCGAGGGTAGATTGAAGTCTCCACCAATTAAAACTTTATGAGCGGTACTTATTTGTAATAAGATTCAAGTTTTCTTTGAACCGTTCAGCTATTATATCATCTGAGTCGGTAGAACGAGCCAGTTATCATTTTGGTACGACTGTTGAGTATACGCTCTACTCATAGTAATTCGCAGGAACTATCTATTTCAATTTCACTACAAGATAAATTACTGCCAACGGACACAAACACACCACCACGTACTTTATTTAATTTATCCTTTCTGACCACGGTTTGCGCCTCTTTAAAAATTTCGGCAGAATTTATCTCCGGCTTTAGCCAGCTTTCTGTTCCTATAACGATTTCAGCTTCAGTGCATTCTATCGGCTCTTGAATCTCTGGTACTTTTCCAACACAGCTACGACATTTTACAACTACAGTACCGACTGTTGTTTGGTCGATTCTCGTCGTTTCTTTGCCCTATACCCTTTGAGACTGGAGCCCTTTTTGATCTTTCCCGAGACAGTCTAACCCTAAAAAACCGCCCAGTCCACGCCACACATCCCCTGCTACCCGTGTAGCCGCATCCTGTGTGTAGTGGACACCTGACCTCAGGCAGGACTCACCTCATTTGAAAACCAGACTCTCTTGCATGTAAAGAATATAATGGATTTTTTTCTGAGTTTTGTAATTGAGGAACTGTTTACACTCAGCGACATTATTGTCCAATTATTTAAATTGTCCGCGTCCTTAGCTGGGTTGTCAGAAAGTCTGACTGCCAACCAGGGGCCCCAGGTTGGATTCCCGGCCTGGTCGGGGATTTCTTCCACTCGGGACTGGGTGTAGTGTTGCCCTCATCATCATTTCATTATCATCGATGCGTGAGTTGCACAATTTGGCGTCAGCTGAAAGGACTTGCAACTTGGCGGCCGAACTTAACCAGGTATGGACTCCCAGCCATCAATGATCATTTCACCTACTCAAAGTTTCGAATGTAACGTTTCCATAATGCAGTGATACAAACTTATCGCCCTGATTTTTACATAATTTTATAGTAACTAATGAAAAATTGTAAATATAACATTTGAGTTCTTAAGAAAATCTTTGATGTGTCTCGATAGAAATGTCCGCACCTACAAATCCGCTCATTGAAATAGGAGTGTTATTGATGCCATGAAAAGAAAGACAGATTACAATAAAACAAAGTGATTTCATTGGCAGGTACAAATAAGCATTGCCCGTTATTCCTGTATTCTGTGTTATTTTTGAAATAAAGTTAGTAAGCATTTTGATATTTTATAAAAAAAATTCTGCCAGTCCTTAAATAGGCACAGTAGACAGTACCGTAGTAAGCCTCCGTTTACAAATGTTCTATGAAATCAGCCTCTGTTAAATTTTCATCATAGCAATTTTATGAACGCTTTACACGCTTACAAATAGTTTCGATAAGTTTATGGAAAGTTTCTGTTTGGAATGTTTATCTACAGCACTATTACAGATATCAAGATGGGCATTTTTATTTGCATCTCAGCCTGAACACTTTTACTGCTTGTAAAATATGCACTATCTAGGACATCAAGGCGACTTAATTAACGCCAACCACGACAATGTTTATATCACATCAAGTATTTTTCCTTCCAAATGTCTAACATTCTGCGTGGTGTCTGTTTGTTCTAAGTCGTGTCTCCCCACCACTTTCGTGCAACGACGCTCTGAGCGTGTTTTTTTAGGGAATTGACTAGTTTGAACCTGGGACCTGTTGCTGGTAAGGAGACGACAGACCACACATGACATGTAGAGTTCAGAAGAATTCAGTGAGACTAGCGATGATATAATCAAATACTTAATGATTTCAGTGTCAGCTCCACTGCTCTCCCTGTAAAAGAATCTTAATACTAACTAAATTTAGTGGAAGGGGTTCAAGGCTTTCCTATTTTTAGTTAGCTGGTAAAACAACGTCGAGAAAGTACTTAAGTTTTCCATTGGAATTTTTATTCTACTCACAAAACATTGTTTATAAATTGCACTTTTGATAAAAGAAAATATTTTAATACAGGATGATAAAAGCCAACTGTGTTCAACAAAAATGTGAACGAATATTCCCTGAATGGGTTTCCAAGTTCTACAATGGATCGAAGGATGACCTATGCTATATCACATCTATAATCTAGGTTTAAATTAATTTTCATAAAAGAGAAAACTATCAAAAATGGCCTACAGTGACCCTCAATTATCTTTAATTACTTATTTAACTTGTCATAAATTACAGTGGCTGATGTGGCTTCTCAATAATTATATAACAGAAAAATCATCGCGTTTCAGATTTTTAATTCAAGTAGCAAAAGTGAAAACCATGAGATTTAATTGACGATCGACACTAATATTATGTAAAAAGGGGATGTAACAGATGAGACTTCTGCAGTTCTGAGTGCGGCATCACGTACGTTCATTACCTTGTCGTTGGTTAGGCAGCGTCAGGGGGCGGCGGGCGTCGCAGCTCCACACACCTCGCTGTCTTGGAAGAAACTCATTCTATCTTCTCCTTACTACAATTTACCGAAGTTAGTTTAAGAAAAAGGTATCTGGCTGTGTTTTCAACTGACCAATCAGGGTCTCAATGTTAACCTTAAGCTCTGCCTACAAAAATTCTGTCTATCCAATGAGAAACGTTATACTTTTCGTGATGGGGCAATGTTTTTAATGTTTGCAACGTAACAGAGACGCGTATAGTCTCACGCTAAAACTTGCAGCTGGTGTGGCCCTTTTAGTGTTATCGTAAGATCTATACTGTTATTCCGGAGGGCTCTATCTTTTAACATGGGCTGGGGGGTGGTCTCGGCGGTCGGCCGACGATGTGGGTGTCGGGCCCTTATCGTAGGGCCTTCTAGCTTACACGACACTGCTCTCGGCTTCTGTTCTCATTTCTCCCCTCGGAACTGCGTCTGTTTCACGGTGCCGGACTGGCTATCATGTCAGGGTTTTCATGGAAGGTGTTGGATTTTCCTGACACCTTACATATCACCACCCTTCGAACTTAATTTTTGCACTGAAGTTAGGCAATGATTGAATCCTTGTCTAAGTCAGTCAAAAATTATTCTTTTATCTAAATTTTGTTGACAACTGTTCAGCCACGTTATTCTAGTTCTATGCTAGTTTGTATTACTAATTTATTTTTTATGTTCTTCCACATTATTCTCAAAAATATGATTATATTGACAAGAGAAGAATATTTTTATGCTATTATCATTATTAATTTTTAATTAATTTCCTTTTTTATTTAAGTGTGAAGTTTATTTTTTAACAAGTTTGTTATCGAAAGTGAGGAGTCTATCACATCGGTTTTCTTAGAAATATTAAAACCTATTCCTAACACATACTCTAAATAGCATGTACAAGCAAAATGTTTTTGTTTCTAGACACTCATTTCAACATTGTTACACTAAAAAATAAGAAGTATTTCCAAGAATTGCTTTGACGAAGAAATATACATACATAAGTATTGAGATATTATCCTAACAAATGGTACAAATGTTAAAAAAAAGGGAAAACATCCAACAAGATAATTTTTTATTCTTTGTTTTTATTCTTTTATTTGTATGAGGAGAAAATAAGTAGCATATAGTTTTAGTGTTTATTATGTCTTAGTGTTGTTCTTTATACACTGTCCATTTCAGAACTAATGACTTATTTTTATCGATAGTCTATTTTTACTTAAGTCCATCGTCAATGACTGTTATTTTGCAGTTTATTAGCTGTCTGGTGTACTTTACTTATTTAGTTTTTCACGTGTCTTTTGCACAATTCCTACATCACATGATTTCACACATTTTTATTATCCTATCAATGTTTATGCATGAGGTTGACGAATGTTTTTGCACGAAGTTGATGGACTTGAGCGAGATGGATGTGGGCAAGTATTTGATGTACAGCTTCGTTCGTCGTTCCTTGTTGGCTTTCTAACGGTGTATTGCTGTTGTGGAGGTACCATAATGGAATGGAGCTGTGAGCGCGGAATCTCGTGGTTTACGGGCTTTGTATGTGTGAAAGTCATCGTTACATGTCGCTGAAAGCGGTCGTTTTTCTTTGTAATACTTCACAGACGACTAGTTTACAATAGGATAGGGGTTTGGGAAGGTATGTCGTCTATTCTTCACCCATCTTCTTTCTTGGTCTCAATCTTGCGAACCTTCAACTTCTGTTCTTCCTGATTTTTCTCTGCTTCTTACTTGATTCTTGGTTCTTTTCTGGGCAGGATATGGGAATATTTATTGATAACTAGTCACTTTGAAGTTCTCCTCTTAGTAACAGTTTGATAAGTTGTTTGGACATGTCATTTCTACTTTGTGGAAGTTTTCTTCAGTTTCGTGCATCAGCGTGCTGTTTAATAGCGGTAGTGTGACTTTTACACATATTTTTTGCCAGTGGTGGCTTGTCCAAGCCGTCTTCTCGTCAGGCCGTTTTTTGCTTGCTCCGCTGAGTCGGTGCGTCCTGGGACCCTCTTGGCCTTCCGTGTGTGTCTGCAGGGTTCCGCCACTCTGTGGTTCCGCTTAGCAGTAGATTTACTGCCCACTTCAGATACAAGTGCTCTTTGTTGGTCTCGCTGTCCTTTCCCTTCTATCGACGCTTCTGTCTTGTAGGAGTCGTGTCTTGCTAATTATGTCATTTTTTTTTTTATACTTCTCTCCTTGCAACTTGTGGGTCGCTGCTTCTGGTTCTTCCTGAAGTTTTTTACAATGATTCTTACAAAAAATTTTACTTATAATCATCTAACATATATCTAGTACCTACATTGTTTTACGCCTTTTAAAAAAGCTTTACAAATTTCGGCGCCCTTTCCATGTTACAATTCTAAGATATTTTGAGTCTTAACTTCTACAAGAATCCTCAAATTCGTTTTTTTGTGTAGTGTCGTGGTGTATAAAATTTTAGTATTTCATTCTGTTAGACTATCTACACTTTATCCCTTCACTTTAATCTATGCTACTATTGGTGTTACTTTTGTTTTTGTTTTTATTGAAACTACTTTCTTTTTCCCACCTTCCTCTCTCTTCATTCTTCTTTCTCCTGACGATCTTATCTGCAACATAATCTTGAAATATTGTGCTGATTATTTACCAGTAATAAAATTAATCTTCAAACTTTTTGATATGCTCACATGGTGAAGTCCTAAGGTTTTGCCTGTTTTTGGGTTCATTAGTTCCACAGCATTATCATGAGCAATTCGGCTAATTATGACAGGTCCTTTTTATGCAGCGTAAAACTTATGTATTTTGTGTTTCTGTTTGCTGGAGAGATGGTGTGTTTTTACAAATACTTTCTGGCCTACTGAGAATGTTCTTTTAATTGCTGTTCTATCTCCTCTTTCTTTTCTTTTAATGGCTGCCTTTCTGATGTTGGACAGTGCTGTTGCTATGACTTGTTTGTGTTGTCTACGTGGCACAATAGGAAATCCAACATTTTCTCTGGTTATGTTTCGGGGCTCAATATTTTTAAGTACAGTAACTGGAGGTATTACTGTAGTGCTGTGTGGCATTTCATGTATTACTTCTTGAAAATCTTTAAGGAATACATCCCAAGTGTTGTATCTATTGACTGCATATAATCGGCATAAAGTGCCTATGTCCTTCATAGATCGGACTGCTGGATTTAAGCTAGGTTTGTACATAGATATGTAGATGGGTTTTATTTCGTGTTGTGTTAACGTGTTCTGCCATTGCACTGATTTGTATTGTGGGCCATTATCCGAAATCATTCGTTCTACTCAACCTACTTGTCTCAGAAAATCTTGTCTAAATGCTTATCTTACAGTAAGACCTGTTGCCTGTTTTAATGGTGTCAAGGTAACATACACTCCTGGAAATGGAAAAAAGAACACATTGACACCGGTGTGTCAGACCCACCATACTTGCTCCGGACACTGCGAGAGGGCTGTACAAGCAATGATCACACGCACGGCACAGCGGACACACCAGGAACCGCGGTGTTGGCCGTCAAATGGCGCTAGCTGCGCAGCATTTGTGCACCGCCGCCGTCAGTGTCAGCCAGTTTGCCGTGGCATACGGAGCTCCATCGCAATCTTTAACACTGGTAGCATGCCGCGACAGCGTGGACGTGAACCATATGTGCAGTTGACGGACTTTGAGCGAGGGCGTATAGTGGGCATGCGGGAGGCCGGGTGGACGTACCGCCGAATTGCTCAACACGTGGGGCGTGAGGTCTCCACAGTACATCGATGTTGTCGCCAGTGGTCGGCGGAAGGTGCACGTGCCCGTCGACCTGGGACCGGACCGCAGCGACGCACGGATGCACGCCAAGACTGTAGGATCCTACGCAGTGCCGTAGGGGACCGCACCGCCACTTCCCAGCAAATTAGGGACACTGTTGCTCCTGGGGTATCGGCGAGGACCATTCGCAACCGTCTCCATGAAGCTGGGCTACGGTCCCGCACACCGTTAGGCCGTCTTCCGCTCACGCCCCAACATCGTGCAGCCCGCCTCCAGTGGTGTCGCGACAGGCGTGAATGGAGGGACGAATGGAGACGTGTCGTCTTCAGCGATGAGAGTCGCTTCTGCCTTGGTGCCAATGATGGTCGTATGCGTGTTTGGCGCCGTGTAGGTGAGCGCCACAATCAGGACTGCATACGACCGAGGCACACAGGGCCAACACCCGGCATCATGGTGTGGGGAGCGATCTCCTACACTGGCCGTACACCACAGGTGATCGTCGAGGGGACACTGAATAGTGCACGGTACATCCAAACCGTCATCGAACCCATCGTTCTACCATTCCTAGACCGGCAAGGGAACTTGCTGTTCCAACAGGACAATGCACGTCCGCATGTATCCCGTGCCACCCAACGTGCTCTAGAAGGTGTAAGTCAACTACCCTGGCCAGCAAGATCTCCGGATCTGTCCCCCATTGAGCATGTTTGGGACTGGATGAAGCGTCGTCTCACGCGGTCTGCACGTCCAGCACGAACGCTGGTCCAACTGAGGCACCAGGTGGAAATGGCATGGCAAGCCGTTCCACAGGACTACATCCAGCATCTCTACGATCGTCTCCATGGGAGAATAGCAGCCTGCATTGCTGCGAAAGGTGGATATACACTGTACTAGTGCCGACATTGTGCATGCTCTGTTGCCTGTGTCTATGTGCCTGTGGTTCTGTCAGTGTGACCATGTGATGTATCTGACCCCAGGAATGTGTCAATAAAGTTTCCCCTTCCTGGGACAATGAATTCACGGTGTTCTTATTTCAATTTCCAGGAGTGTATTTAGAACTAAGTTCCAAAACGACAAGTAGGAAAATATATCCATTTTTCGTGTGTGGGAGGGGCCCCATCAAATGTTGCAGCTATTTGTTTTAATTTTTTAGGGATTATTGGAAACATAGGTGGCTTGGTTTGGAAAGTGACGTGTTTAGCCCTCATACATTTTTTGCATTTGACTAATACTGTTCTAATTCGTCTTTCCATATTATGAAAATGGCTTGTTTGTTTTATTTTTAAAAAGCATTTCTTTGGTCCAAAGTGGCCATCACTTAAATGTGTATACCATACGTACTTATTAATTAGTTCACTTTGGATATAAATTAACAATTTTTTCGTTGCAACATTTCGTCTAAAACATAAACCATTAGTTTTTAGGAGATGGTGCTGTCGAATGTCTGGAAAATCCTTACTTCTCCACTTGTGTTTGATTCCTAGTATTTCGGGATCCTTGTCCTGTTCTTTCCCTATGTTTTTCAATGCTGTCGTAATGCAGTTTACGAAAGGTGCTTGTTTCATATAGTACATTGTAAACTGGTCTTCTGCTGCTTCCAAACCTTTGTTATTGGATGCACCCTATGGACATTGTGATAAAGCATCTGCTGGTCCTGGTATGTGTGTAATAGTGAAGTCAAATTCTTGTAGTATTAACATCCATCTGGCTAACCTCGCATGAGTTAGTTTGGCGGATAACAGAAATTCTAATGCTTTGTGGTCAGTGTATACTTTTGTTTTTCTTCCGAATAGGAAGTATCGAAAACGTTGGAAGACCCATATAATGGCCAATGCTTCCAGCTCCGTGACTGAATAGTTTTTCTCGCTTTTTGTGAGTAAACGAGTGGCAAATGCAATTGTTCTGTATGATCTTAGCCCTGTTCGTATTCTTGGAATAAAACAACACCTAATCCTGTTTTCGCGCTATCAGTGGCCATACAAAATTTTTTTGTTAGATCAGGATGTGCTAAAATCGGTGCTGTTGTTAGTGCGTTTTTCAATTTTAAAAATTCTTCATTGGCTTGCTGATCCCATACCCATGGCGTGTTTTTTCCAGTCAATGCACATAGGCATGGTGTTGCGAGAGAGTCGATCCAAATAAATTTTTTATAGAATCTGGCGAGACCTAGAAATCCTCTGAGAGTTTTCTTATTATATGGAGTACAGAATTCTTTGATTGCCGTGAGTTTTTCTGGGTCGGGCATTACCCCATTCTCTGAAATTATGTGTCCTAGAAATTTGACCTCTCGCCTTCCAAATATGGATTTTGTTATATTTACTGTAACCCCATGCTCTTTCATGATCTGTAAAAACTGATTTAATGTGTCATTGTGATGTACCCAAGAGGGTTCTGCTATAATCACATCATCAACATAACAAGTAATTTTTTGTAAAATTTCAGGACTGAGTATAGTATTAAATCCCCTAATAAACGCTGCTGATGATATGTTTAAACCAAATGCCAATCGTTTAAATTGGTAACATCTACCGAATTCGATAAATGCTGTAAATTTTCTACTTTCTGGGGCCAATTCTATTTGCCAGAAACTACTCCGTAAATCAATTGATGAAAATATCTTAGCACTGTGAAAGTATTGTATCAATTCCTCTAATTTTTCTGGGCGATCTCTCTCAGTGGTTATGATTGTGTTGATCTGTCTGGAATCAAGCACTAACCTGATGCTCCCCTCTCGTTTTTGTACAATATGGAGCGGTCTGTTATATGTAGAGCTAGCTGGTTCAGTAATATCATCATCTAACATTTTAGATATCTCCTGGAATACTTTATTCCTATAGCTTAATGGGATTGTATAGGTTGGCACTCTAAATGGTTTGTGCTGTTTTACTTCAAACTTGTTTTGAAAGTGTTATCTCGTAAAATAGCCTCTAATTCTCTTTTACTGTGTTCCGAAATACCTTGAACTTCTTGCAATTTTTCGTCAATTTCTTTATGGACTTCTAACATGAACCGTGTACCTTGCCATTAGTGGGGAGGCTTGCGTGCCTAAGCGATACAGATGGCCGTACCGTAGGTGCAACCACAATGGAGGGGTATCTGTTGAGAGGCCAGACAAACGTGTGGTTCCTGAAGAGGGGCAGCAGCCTTTTCAGTAGTTGCAGGGGCAACAGTCTGGATGATTGACTGATCTGGGCCTTGTAACACTAACTAAAACGGCCTTGCTGTGCTGGTACTGCGAACGGCTGAAAGCAAGGGGAAACTACAGCCGTGATTTTTCCCGAGGGCATGCAGCTTTACTGTATGGTTAAATGATGATGGCGTCCTCTTGGGTAAAATATTCCAGAGGTAAAATAGTCCCCCATTCGGATCTCTGGGCGGGGACTACTCAAGAGGACATCGTTATCAGGAGAAAGAAAAATGGCCTTCTATGGATCAGAGCGTGGAGTGTCAGATCCCTAAATCGGGCAGGTAGGTTAGAAAATTTAAAAAGGGAAATGGATAGGTTAAAGTTATATATAGTGGGAATTAGTGAAGTTCGGTGGCAGGAGGAAAAAGGCTTTTGGTCAGGTGAATACAGGGATATAAATACAAAATCAAATAGGGGTAATGCAGGAGTAGGTTTAATAATGAATAAAAAAGTAGGAGTGCGGGTAAGCTACTACAAACAGCATAGTGAACGCATTATTGTGGCCAAGATAGACACGAAGCCCACGCCTACTACAGTAGTACAAGTTTATATGCCAACTAGCTCTGCAGATGTTGAAGAAATTGATGAAATGTATGATGAGATAAAATAAATTATTCAGGTAGTGAAGGGAGACGAAAATTTAATAGTCATGGGTGACTGGAATTCGAGAGTAAGAAAAGGGAGAGAAGGAAACATAGTAGGTGAATAGGGATTGGGGTTATGAAATGAAAGAGGAAGGCGTCTGGTAGAATTTTGCACAGAGCATAACTTAATCATAGCTAACACTTGGTTCAAGAATCTTAAAAGAAGGTTGTATACATGGAAGAATCCTGGAGATACTAGTAGGTATCAGACAGATTACATAATGGTAAGACAGAGATTTAGGAACCAGGATTTAAATTGTAAGATATTTCCAGGGGCAGATGTGGACTCTGACCACAATCTATTGGTTATGAACTGTATATTAAAACAAAAGAAACTGCAAAAAGGTGGGAATTTAAGGAGATAGGGCCTGGATAAACTGAAAGAACCAGAGGTTGTAGAGAGTCTCAGGGAGATCATAAGGGAACAATTGACAGGAATGGGGGAAAAAAATACAGTAGAAGAAGAATGGGTAGCTCTGAGGGATGAAGTAGTGAAGGCAGCAGAGGATCAAGTAGGTAAAAAGACGAGGGCTAGTAGAAATCCTTGGGTAACAGAAGAAATATTGAATTTAATTGATGAAAGGAGAAAATATAAAAATGCAGTAAATGAAGCAGGCAAAAAGGAATACAAACGTCTCAAAAATGAGATCGACAGGAAGTGCAAAATGGCTAAGCAGGGATGGCTAGAGGACAAATGTAAGGATGTAGAGGCTTAGTCACTAGGGGTAAGATAGATACTGCCTACAAGAAAATTAAAGAGACCTTTGGAGATAAGACAACCACTTGTATGAATATCAAGAGCTCAGAATGAAAACCAGTTCCAAGCAAATAAGGGAAAGCAGAAAGGTGGAAGGACTATATATAGGGTCTATACAGGGGCGATGTACTTGATGACAATGCTATGGAAATGGAAGAGGATGTAGATGAAAATGAAATAGGAGATATGATACTGCGTGAATTGTTTGACAAAGCACTGAAAGACCTGAGTCGAAACAAGGCCCCGGGAGTAGACAACATTCCATTAGAACTACTGATAGACTTGGGAGAGCCAGACCTGACAAAACTGGTGAGCAAGATGTATGAGACAGGCGAAATTCCCTCAGACTTCAAAAAGAAAATAATAATTCCAATCCCAAAGAAAGCAGGTGTTGACAGATGTGAAAATTACCGAACTATCAGTTTAATAAGTCACAGCAGCAAAATACTAACGCAAATTCTTTACAGACGAATGGAAAAACTGGTAGAAGCCGACCTCGGTGAAGATCAGTTTGGATTCCGTAGAAATGTTGGGACACGTGAGGCAATACTGACCCTACGACTTATCTTAGAAGCTAGATTAAGGAAAGGCAAACCTACATTTATAGCATTTGTAGACTCAGAGAAAGCTTTTGACAATGTTGACTGTAATACTCTCTTTCAAATTCTGAAGGTGGCAGGGGTAAAATACAGGGAGCGAAAGGCTATTTGCAATTTGTACAGAAACCAGATGGCAGTTACAAGAGTCGAGGGACATGAAAGGGAAGCAGTGGTTGGGAAGGGAGTGAGACAGGGTTGTAGCCTCTCCCCGATGTTATTCAATCTGTATATTGAGCTAGCAGTATAGGAAACAAAGGAAAAATTTTGTGTATGTATTAAAATCCATGGAGAAGAAATAAAAACTTTGAGGATCGCCGATGACATTGTAGTTCTGTCAGAGACAGCAAAGGACTTGGAAGAGCAGTTGAACGGAATGGATAGTGTCTTGAAAGGAGGATATAAGATGAACATCAACAAAAGCAAAACGAGAACAATGGAATGTAGTCAAATTAAGTCTGGTGATGCTGAGGGAATTCGATTTGGAAATGGCTCTGAGCACTATGGGACTCAACTGCTGAGGTCATTAGTCCCCTAGAACTTAGAACTAGTTAAACCTAACTAACCTAAGGACATCACAAACATCCATGCCCGAGGCAGGATTCGAACCTGCGACCGTAGCGGATTTGGAAATGAGACACTTAAAGTAGTAAAGGAGTTTTGCTATTTGGGGAGCAAAATAACTGATGATGGTCGAAGTAGAGAGGATATAAAATGTAGACTGGCAATGGCAAGGTAATCGTTTCTGAAGAAGAGAAATTTGTTAACATCGAGTATAGATTTAAGTGTCAGGAAGTCGTTTCTGAAAGTATTTGTATGGAGTGTAGCCATGTATGGAAGTGAAACATGGACGATAAATAGTTTAGATAAGGAAAGAATAGAAGCTTTAGAAATGTGGTGCTACAGAAAAGTACTGAAGATTAGATGGGTAGATCACATAACCAATGAGGAGGTATTGAATAGAATTGGGGAGGAGAGGAGTTTGTGGCAAAACTTGACAAGAAGAAGGGACAAGTTGGTAGGACATGTTCTGAGGCATCAGGGGATGACAAATTTAGCGTTGGAGGGCAGCGTGGAGGGTAAAAATCGTAGAGGCAGACCAAGAGATGAATACACTAAACAGATTCAGAAGGATGTAGGTTGCAGTAAGTACTGGTAGATGAAGCAACTTGCACAGGATAGAGCAGCATGGAGAGCTGCATCAAACCAGTCTCAGGACTGAAGACCACAACAACAACATGAGTTGAGGCGATTCCCCCTTTTGTGCATACCATTCTAATTCTTCATCCTCTTTATCTCGCATCATTCTTAATTGTTTGTTTATAACTGATATATCTTCTAATTTTAGTTTTTGCTCAAAGAGAAGTGTGACATTCCCGAATGTTACGCTACCTTTCCCCTTATCTATTATCGCTCGTCTCTCATTTAAAAAATCTGCACCTATAATCAAATCTACAGTTTGTTTAGGTATAATCACGAAGTTGGCTTCTATCTTTTGACCTTGACACGAAAGAGTTAACCTTGTTTGTCTCGTAACTTCCGCAGCATTGTTTCTAATAGGACCTCTTACTTTAATCTTATGTGTTTTCAGAACTGGCAATTCCTCATTGGCATTACACTGCATGAATAAATTTTCGGAGATCGCGGTCAGTTCACTTCCGGTATCAATTACAATACTGACTGGGATATGTTTTAGCATGGCCTTCACAATTGGTTGAATTTGAAAGGGTTGTTGTGTTCCTCTTCTTCTTCTTCTTGCATCAACGAATCTGCCACTGAATCATACATGAGTCTTTTCATGACTTTCCCCTGTGAATTCGAACTTTCTGTAGGATAAGCTTCGACTGCTACTTCTCTCTCTTTTATTTCCTGTTCTCTATTTCTTCCTTCATTTACGCTTTCTTCGACATACTCTCCTTTTTCCTCATCTTCGCCTATCTTCTCGTTCTTCGTCGCTGCTTCCACATAATCGCATCGAAATGCTCTAATTATCGCTTCATAACTTGCTTCATTATATACGTTGGGTTGTGTGCCCACTAGTAACTTATTTTCAACTTCTGTCGACTGTGCATTATCCTCATTGAATTCGCTTTCCCTGGTTTCCATCTCAAATAGCTCTGCAATACTCATTACTTCATCCTTTCCTCCTACATTCGTTGTGGATGCCTCTGGTAATTCATCTTCCTCGTCAGTATTCTCCCAATTAATTTCGTCCCAACACGATATTGTTATTTTCCTGTCTTCGTTTTCATCTGGTCCCTGCGGTTTTGTTTCTTCCTTCTTCTCTTCTCGTGATAAGGTATTTACTTCTCTGTTCAAGGTGCTGTAATTTTCCTGGGTCGGTGCTTCATTCTCTTTGGCTTGGGCACTTAGCTGTCAATTCGAACGTTTTTCGGGGTTTGGTGGTCTTACCTCCATCTCTATCTGTATCCTCTTTCCTTGTTCAGCTTGTTGCTGTTGGTTTCTTTGTTGATAATTTGTCGGTCTGTTGGTTCTCCAACAGCCGTTCCGGTTGTCATTATTCCCTCTGTAATAGTTGTTGCCGTTCCTGGGTGAATTATATTTATTGCCATATTCTTTTCTAAATCCATAACCGTTTCGTTGTTGAAATCTGTTGTCGTTTCTTGGTACGAAGTTATCACGTGGTTCGTAATTATTGTTTCTTCGTACTGTGTCTTGTGGATTCCACTGCATTTTGCTTTCGTTTTCACGTGCGCTTCGCCTTTTTCTTGCGTCATCTTCCGAAAGTATAAACTCTAGTTCCCTTAGAATTCCTTTAAATGCTTCGACGTCATTGCCTCCGCGACCTACTAATGATTGTTGGTATTTCAATGGTAACTTCATCGCGCATAATTTAATCAACTTTCCATTTCTGTATCGTACATCTAAGCATTGATTTTTCTTTGCCATTACTTCGAAAAATTTCACGGGACTCTTCTCTCCTGAATTTTCAAAATATGGGTTCTGTAATATTTCGTACTTCACTCTGTTCTGTGCTTCGTTGGACCAATATCGTGAGAGAAACTTCTTTCTGAAATCTTCGTGTGATCGGCATGTCGCTGCAACATTCTGCATGGTTTCTGCGACTGTTCCTGACATGTGTGCACAGATAAAGTCTAATTTGTGTGCTAGCGTCCAGTGTTCTGGTAATCCTACTCGGAACTGATCAATAAAAGTTTGTGGATGTAATGAGTTTCCTTCTCGAAAGTGTTCAAATTTTCTGACTTTGATGAAATGATCGTTGTCGTATTTCGTCATGGTTCCATATGAAATTCGCGATTCTTCGCCACTTTTGTTTCTTATCATTTCTCTCGTCGTTCTTTCTGGTTGTGGTAGATCCATTGGATATTGTCCACTGTTAACTTTCACCTACCCTTGCGTAATATCGTTGTAGTGGTACGCAATAATTTTCTTCCATCTGCAGTGAACGTGTAGCTGAATGCATTGCACTGTACTCTTCGCGACCTGGCTATCCATTGTCACGTATTGGTTCGGTATCTTGTCTGGCTAACCTTGCTGCTTCATTGCACGATCCAAACTGTCTTGAAAGATACATTTGTGGTTCCGCATGTGTTTGTGGTGCCGTTAGTTCATCAAGAATTTCGAAACCTGTTTGTTGCAGTGCAGGCTGTCTGATTTCACGTATGTTACTTTCCGCCTGTGATTGGAATCAAAATGCATGATATCTTCGTTGATTGCTTGTTTTTCCGGTGCTATTACAGATACGGATTTGGTTGAAGACTCAGTGCTGGTTCGATCCTGTTCACTACGCTCTTCAATGGTTTGCAACAACTCTGCTCGCAATTTCTGAAATTGTCGCTTCGTTTGCGCTTCTATTTTGACTATGCGATTATCATATCTTTTCAGTGTTGCTTTTGTGATATGTTTGTGTAACACACTGTTTTCAACAATTTCACGCGCTGTACCTGCTGCTTGTCTAGTAATTACGTTTATCTGTTTCTCTAGTTTCTTGACTTCTCCCTGGGTGTTGTTACGTAATGTTTTGATCTCGTCCTGAATGTCATTACGCAATGTTTGTACGTCCACTTGTACCTTGTCAATGTCTGTTCTCAATTGATTGTGACCTGTTATTAAGTTTCCTATCACTTCTCGAGATTCTTTTGCCTCGTCTTCAATATGACGTAGGTGTACTGAATATTTTTGTTTTGTTCTTTAATCTAACGCTTTTGTCTCGTAGTTTCTGCATTCTGAATTTGAATTTGGTTCGCAATTTCTTTATTTTGCCTTGCCATGGTTTCCGTCATTTGTTACAATAATTCTGCCAGATTCGTGGGTCCTATTGCGTTTTCTTCTGACGTCCTACGCTCTTTATTTTCGCCCAAGTGTTGGTTTGCAACCGATTTCATTGAAGTGACACGTTTCTGCTCGAATTCCTTGTACTCTGTTGTGAGGAAGCTCTGATTACTTGTACTATGGGTTCTACATATTCAAGACGCAAGTTAGAATCCTCATCGACTGTCTCTCTACTTCCCTGCTCCTCTGTCGTATGCTGACCTACGTTTTCTGTGCCTTGGCGTTCATTATCCTCGTTATGGTGCGTTATCTGTCCTATTTCTCGCGATACTGCATCGTCTGTTGTACTGTCCTCTTTTCTCTGTCCGTCTACATGCTGGGTCTCTACCTCAATTCGGTCAAGGTCTCGATCTGCCATTGCTAATCTTTCTGATTCCCTTATTTTCTGTTTTAAAAGCAATTCACGCGCCCTACTTCGAGTCAACATGCGCTCAAACGATCTCAAGCGTTTCATAAACTTTTTGCTCACACGACTTGACACTTATTATACCCAAGACTGACAATCCATTCACTTACAGAACCAACTTGCAACGATGTATCCGCCACCTGTGCACTTGCTTTGGAGAGAAAACTTAATTCTAAGAATATTAAAATCCCTAACTTAATTATGCCATTGTCTCTGATGGAATGTCTCACTTTCAGTTGAATACTATCTTACTATCTATCGCTGCAGCTACTGTTTTCGACTATTTATGCCTTTCAAACAAATTTTCTATCACCAAAATTTTTTCAACAGGATATTTTTCTGACCTAGTAAGGCATGTGATCGATCTACAATCATGGTATTTTACCTTCCCGGTAGGGTCGCCATTCTCTAACATTCTACGTGGTGTCTGTTTGTTCTAAGTCGTGTCTCCCCACCACTTTCGCGCAACGACGCTCTGAGCGTGTTTTTTTTAGGGAATTGACTAGTTTGAACCTGGGACCTGTTGCTGGTAAGGAGACGCCAGACCACACATGACATGTAGAGTTCAGAAGAGTTCAGTGAGACTAGCGATGATATAATCAAATACTTAATGATTTCAGTGTCAACTCCACTGCATTCCCTGTAAAAGAATCTTAATACTAACTAAATTTAGTGGAAGGGGTTCAAGGCGTTCCTATTTTTAGTTAGCTGGTACAATAACGTCGAGAAAGTACTTAAGTTTTCCATTGGAATTTTTATTCTACTCACAAAACATTGTTTATAAATTGCACTTTTGATAAAAGGAAATATTTTAATACAGGATGATAAAAGCCAACTGTGTTCAACAAAAATGTGAACGAATATTCCCTGAATGGGTTTCCAAGTTCTACAATGGATCGAAGGATGACCTATGCTATATCACATCTATAATCTAGGTTTAAATTAATTTTCATAAAAGAGAAAACTATCAAAAATGGCCTACAGTGACCCTCAATTATCTTTAATTACTTATTTAACTTGTCATAAATTACAGTGGCTGATGTGGCTTCTCAATAATTATATAACAGAAAAATCATTGCATTTCAGATTTTTTCTTCAAGTAGCAAATGTGAACATCATGAGATTTAATTGATGATCGACACTAGTATTACGTAAAAAGGGGATGTAACAGATGAGACTTCTGCAGTTCTGAGTGCGGCATCACGTACGTTCATTACCTTGTCGTTGGTTAGGCAGCGTCAGGGGGCGGCGGGCGTCGCAGCTCCACACACCTCGCTGTCTTGGAAGCAACTCATTCTAACTTCTCCTTACTACAATTTACCGAAGTTAGTTTAAGAAAAAGGTATCTGGCTGTGTTTTCAACTGACCAATCAGGGTCTCAATGTTAACCTTAAGCTCTGCCTTCAAAAATTCTGTCTATCCAATGAGAAACGTTATACTTTTCGTGATGGGGCAATGTTTTTAATATTTGCAACGTAACAGAGACGCGTATAGTCTCACGCTAAAACTTGCAGCTGGTGTGGCCCTTTTACTGTTATCGTAAGATCTATACTGTTCTTCTGGAGGGCTCTATCTTTTAACATGGGCTGGGGGGTGGTCTCGGCGGTCGGCCGACGATGTGGGCGTCGGTCCCTTATCGTAGGGCCTTCTAGCTTACACGACACTGCCCTCGGCTTCTGTTCTCATTTCTCCCCTCGGAACTGCGTCTGTTTCACGGTGGGAAGGTATGACATGCATTTAGGCATTCTTGTGTTAGTCTGTGGTATTCCATTTGCTCACTCGTTACTCGTATTACTTTGGTTAATTTAATGTCACGATTTATTCGGAGCTATGTGACATACTACTGGATTTACTTATCATGTCAGGGTTTTCATGAAGGTGTTGGATTTGCCTGACACCTTACAAATGTTTGCGCTGCTTTCTCTGCCCAAAAAGTAAATAAATGTAAAACTTCGTTATTTCTTAACGTGTGAACATGTTAGAGGACAGAGAAAGGTAGTTTCATGATGGATATAGTCTTGTATTTCTTGAACTCCTTTGGGAAATTTCATTTGAGGCGACTAACGTTTGTCATTATTTTTTCTTATCCACGTTACGGTACAGAAGTGAAGTGCAAGTCTGACAACAGGTTTATAAAATTTTGTTTGTGTGCCATTTGTACTACGGCGGTCGAAAATATTTGAAACTGTTTTTCACACTTATGAAAATATAGCCATTTTTCTTTCAGTATCCCTGCTCTAATGGTGTCAAACGCAGTATCCGAGGTGTTTAGAATGTTTTATTACTTCTAGAGCAATATTGTTGTTGTTGTTGTGGTCTTCATCTCGAAAATTGTTTGATACAGTTTTCAATGCTATTCTATCTTGCGCAAGGCTCTTTATCCATGAGTAGCTACTGCTACCGACACCCTCCTGAATCTGCCTAATGTCTTCATTTCTTGGTCTTCCTCTATGATTTTCAACTCCAGCGCTTCCCTCCAGTGCATAATTGGTGATCCCTTGATGCCTCAGAACGCGTCCTACCAACCGATCCCTTCTTCTTGTCAACTTGTGCCACAAATTACTCTTCTCCCCAGTTCTATTCAGTACCTCCTCACTAGTTACGTGATCTATCCATCTAACCTTCAGCGTTCTTATGTGGCCCACGTTTCGAATACTTCCATTCTCTGAAACTTCCTGGCAGATTAAAACTGTGTGCCTGACCGAGACTCGAACTCAGGACCTTTGCCTTTCGCGGGCAAGTGCTGTACCAACTGAGCTACCCAAGCACGACTCACGCCCCGTCCTCACAGCTTTACGTCTGCCAGTACCTCGCCTCCTACCTTCCAAACTTTGCAGAAGCTCTCCTCTCTCCATTCTCTTGTTGCCTATCTGTTTGTCGTCCATGTTTCACTCCCATACATGGCTACATTCCAGACAAATGCTTTCAGAAATGACTTTCTGACACCTAAATCTATACTCGATGTTAACAATTTCTGTTGGTCAGAAAACGCTTTTCTTGCCATTACCTATCTACATTTTATATCCTCGCTAGTTCGACCATCATTTATTTTGCTGCCCTAATAGCAAAACTCATCTACTACTCTAAGGTTCTCATTTCCTAATCTAGTTTTCTCAGCATCACCTGATTTAAGTCGACTACATTCCATTACCCTCGTTTTGCTTTTGTTGATATTCGTCGTATATCCTCCTTTCAAGACACTGTCCATTCCGCTCAACTGCTCTTCCAAGTCGTTTGCTGTCTCTGACAAAATTGCAATGTCATCGACAAAGTTCTAAGTTCTTATTTCTTTTCCTTGGACTCTAATTCCTGCTCCAAATTTTTCTTTTGTTTCCTTTACTGCTTGCTCAATACACAGATTGAATAACATCGGGGATAGGCTACAACCCTGTCTCACTCCCTTCCCAACCACTGCCTCCCTTTCATGTCCCTGCTACCTTCAGAATTTCAAAGAGATTATTCCAGTCAACATTGTCGATAGCTTTCTAAGTCTACAAATGCTACAAATGTAGGTTGCCCTGTCCTTAACCTATCTTCTAAGATGAGTCGTAGGATTGTTATTGCCTCACGTGTTCCTATATTCCTCCGGAATCCAAAGTGATCTTCCCCGAGGTCGGCTTATACCAGCTTTTCCATTCTTCTGTAAAGAATTCGTATTAGTATTTTGCAACCATGACTTATGAAACTGATCGTTCGGTAATTTTCACACCTGTCAGCGCTTGCTTTCTTTGGAATTGGAATTATTACATTCTTCTTTAAGTCTAAGGGTATTTCGCATGTCACATACATCTTGCTCATCAGATGAAAGAGTTTTGTCATTGCTGACTCTGACAAGGGTATTAGTAGTTCTAAAGCAATGTTATCTACTCCTGTGGCCTTGTTTCGACTTTGGTCCTTCAGTGCTCTATCAAATTCTTCTCGGAATATCATATATACCATCTCATCTACATCTACGTCCTCTTCTATTTCAATAATACTGCTCTCACGTTCATCTCCATTGTATAGACCCTCTACGTAGTCCTTCCATTTATCCGTTTTCCCTTCTTTGCTTATGACTAATTTTTCATCTCAGCTCTTGATATTCATACAAGTTTTTCTCTTTCGTCCAAAGCGCTCTTTACTTTTTGTGTAGGCGGCGTCCCTTTTTCCTTTAGCGATATATGTTTCTAAATCCTTACATTTGTCATCTGGCTTCACTATTTCATCTCTGAAAGCTACGCATTCATATGCACCTGTATTTCTTTCCCCCGTTCTAGTTAGTCGTTACCTAACACTCGCTCTGAAATTCTCAAGAACCTCTGGCTTTTTTTACTTAATTTCCTACCTTTCGCAATTTCTTCAATCTACAGTTGACAACCAATAAATTGTAATCAGTGTCCACATTCTCCTGGAAGTGTCTTACAGTTTAAAATCTGGTTCCGAAATTTTAGTCTTACCATTATACAGGGTGAGTCCCTAACTATTGCCACCAAGAATAATCCCCAAAGTATTATAGGAGCTGAAAAGTTCGTGGGACAAAAATTACGTGGGATAACGGGGGCCATAATATGACGTTTTTTATTGCTATTTGGGGTCACTTCAGAGATATCAAGGTCAACTTTGTTTTTCTTTTTAACTGGGATGCTATAGTTAGGCACTTATTTTCTGATAGAGGCTATCGAGACGAATCCAATGATGTGTAACAGTAAGGTCTTTGAGGGTCAACGAAGGTCACAGTGGTGGCATGAACGTCCATTTACAGAAGGTGTTCGAAGTGATGACCATTGGTATCAATGCAATGCTGCAATTATCTTATCATGGATTGAGTAGTATTGCTTATCACATTGGCAATTAGGAAGCACACGTTCTGACGATTCTCTCTCGCATATCTTCAAATGTTGTTGGAACGTCTTTATAAAAAATGTCTTTTACGAATCCCCAGAAGAAAAAATTCAGAGGCGTCAAGTCTGGAGAACAAACCGGCTACGACACATCTCCGCATCCAATCCAGGGATTTGGGAATTGTGTCTGGAACTCATTTCTAGCCGTTAGCAAAAAATGTGCCGGACACCCATCGTGTTGATAGCGCATTCTGTTCCTTGTTCCTAAACGTATTTATTCCAATAACAGATCTAATGTTTCTTGCAGGGATGTGGTGTACCTCCTATCATTAAGATTTCCTTCGATGAAATAATGGCCTATAATTCTGTCTTCCACAGTCCCACACCATACGTTCACCGACCACGGTTTTTGGTGTACAACTTGCCGCAGCCAACATGGATTTTCAGTTGTCCAATAATGCATGTTACGCAAATTAACATTTCCATGGTTCATGATTATAGCCTTGTCAGTAAATAAAATCAAATTAATAAATGTGTCATCCCTCTGAATCTGAAGTTGAGCCCATCGGTGCAATTCAGTTCGGCTCATACAATCCGTACCAGTTGATTCTTGGTGAAGACTAATATGGTAAGAATGATATTTATGGCGACGTAGAACACGAATAACACCACTCTGGCTCATGCCAGATTCCCTTGCGATTTGACGCGAACTAACACAAAGATCTCGAACTAGAGTGGAGTGGCGCTGTGAGTCGATCTGCTTGCGCTGCTATGTGAAAGACAAGTGAGATTTTCTGGTGATACAACCACTGGTCCGACAGTCAATTATATGCCAATAATTTGTGCTACACATATTGTTTTTGTAGTTTCCAAAACGTTTTATTGGTATCTTGAGATTGTTACAACGGTTCAAAGAAAAGCAATCACACCACTGTGCGGCCGTTATACCTCCACATCAAACAAAGAACAGCCTCTACCTCTGCCACTTCCAAATATCTCCCTCTGAAAGAGAACTTCCTCTTATTTTAACTAAACCCACTGGCACGATGATTACTCTGAAATCTCTCCAAAAACTGGCGTAATTCAAGAAACCTCGCAAAGTTTATATATACATGTTTTGCAACAAAGTCATTCATTTTTCCTTTTTAACACAGTCAATTAACGAAATAATTTGATTTTGACTACGTCAATCAGAAAATATAGTGCCGCCAGGTAGCAGGTTAATTTAGACTTGAAATAGCCTTATTCACAGTGAATTCACGAAATATACATTTACAATATTTCGAAGATACAACATTTCACATAACCTATGGATTATACTTCTCAGTTTGCAATTATCATAACATGACTCGATGTATACTTTTAATTTAAAGTGGGTGGGAATCTGGTAGCTATTAGGTTTCACACTCCATACATACCATTCATGTTAATACAGATCCATCATTTCGATCCATTTGCTATCGACTTCAAATTAGGAAGGATGTTTTGGCGCAGTAATTACTACAGCACGGATACGAGAGAATGTAGAGGCGATGACGGAAAAGACATTCGTAAGTACATTGAAATGTCAAAGAAACTGGCACAAACATGCGTATTAAAATACAGAGACAGGCAGAACACAACGATGCGGTCGACAATGCCTATAAGTCTTCGGCACTTGTCAGATCTGCTAACACTGCTACGATGACACGTTATCAAACTTTAAGTGAGTTTGAACATTGTGATAAAGTCGGCGCACGAGCGTTGGGACACAGCGTCTCCGAGGTAGCGATGAAGTGGGGATTTTTCCGTACGACCATTTCACGGGTGTAACGGGAATATCAGGAAACCGGAAAACATCAAATCTCCGACATCGCTGAGGGCGGAAAATGGTCCTGCAAGAATGACGACTGAAAAGAATCGTTCAACCTGACAGAAGTGCAACCCTTCCGCAAATTGCTGCATATTTCAATGCAGGGCCATCAACAAGTGTCAGCGTGCGAACCATTCAACGAAACATCATGGACATAGGCTTTCGCAGCCGAACGCCCACTCGTGTACCCTTGATGACTGCACGACACAAAGCGTTGCGCCTCGTTTGGGCCCGTCAGCATCGACATTGAACTGTTGATGACTGGAAACATATTGCCTGGTCGGAGGAGTCTCGTTATAAATTGTATCGAGCGGATGGACGTGTAGTAGTATGGAGACAACCTCATGTATCCACCCATGATGCCTGCATGTCAACAGGGGACTGTTCAAGCTGGCGGAGGTTCTGTAATGTTGAGGGGTGTGTGCAGTTGGAATGATATGGGACCCCTGATAGATGTAGATTCGACTCTGACAGGTGACACGTAATAAGCATCCTGTCTGATCACCTGCATCCATTCGTGTCCGTTGTGCATTCCGATTGACTTGGACAGTCCCAGCAGGACGTTTTTTCTTGTGGAGGAATCGGTTGACCTACGATCTTGCGATCATACGTCTAGAATTGCTACAGAGTGGCTCCATCTGAGTTTAAACACTTCCGCTAGTCACCAAACTCCCCAGACACGAACATTATTTAACGTGTCTGGGATGCCTTGCAACGTGCTGTTCAGAAGAGATCTCTTACGGATTTATGGACAGCCCTTCAGGATTCATTGTCTCAATTTCCTCCAGCAGTACTTCAGTAATTAGTCGAGTCCATGCCACGTCGTGTTGTGTGCTCGGGATGTTAGGCAAGTGTAGCAGTTTCTATGGCTCTTCGGTGTGTATGTAAAGGAATTAAGTATCGTCTAGACATTCCACAGGCAATAAACGGGGCGCATATGAAAGTGCATCCATAAAGAGCTTCACGAGTTAAAGTACCATTTCCAATAAAATGGTAAACTGTATCTACCGTAGTTCCTTACAAGGGAATCTCCCCATCGCACCCCCTTCAGATTTAGTTATAAGTTGGCACAGTGGATAGGCCTTGAAAAACTGAACGCAGATCAATCGAGAAAACAAGAAGAAGTAATGTGGAACTATGAAAAAAATAAGCAAAATATACAAACCGAGTAGTCCATGCGAAAGATAGGCAACATCAAGGATAAGACTGATTATACGTAACAAGTACAATTTTAATGCAATATGCACCGTGGTCCCGTGGTTAACCTGAGCAGCTGCGCAATAAGAGGTCCTTGGTTCAAGTCTTCCCTCGAGTAAAAAGTTCAATTTTTTTTATTTTCAGACAATTATCAAAGTTCAGGCACTCACACATAATCAACTTCGCTCTCCAAAATTCCAGGACATGTTCAGATTTGCTTGGACATATGCAGGATTTGACGGTCTACACACGGAAAAATTTCAAAACGTTAAAAACATATGTTTTGACAGAGCACAGGGAAAACTGTGCGACTGTGAGACTGTTGCATTCATTTGTTGCAGTTTATGTGACAAACTCTTATGTTTTCATCACTTTTTTTTGGGAATGATTATCACATCCACAAGAAAACCAAAATCGGGCAAGGTAGAAGAGTCTTTTTACCCATTCGCCAAATGTACAAAGTTAGGTGGGTCGACAACATATTCTTGTCATGTGACGCACATGCCGTCACCAGCGTCGTATAGAATATATCAGACGTGTTTTTTTGTGGAGGAATCGGTTGACCTATGATCTTGCGATCAAATGTTTTCGGTTCCCATTGGAGAGGCACGTCCTTTCGTCTACTAATCGCACGGTTTTGCGGTGCGGTCGCAAAACAGACACTAAACTTATTACAGTGAACAGAGACGTCAATGAACGAACGGACAGATCATAACTTTGCGAAAATGAAGAAAGTAAACTTTTCACTCGAGGGTAGACTTGATCCAAGGACCTCTCATTCCGCAACTGCTCACGCTAACCACGGGACCACGGCGCTCCTGAGCTCACGCTCTCCTTGATGTTGCCTATCTTGCGCATGGACTACTCAGTTTGTATATTTTGCTTATTTTTTTCATAGTTCCACACAACTTCTTCCTGTTTTCTCGTCTGATCTGTGTTCAGTTTTTCAAGGCCTATCCACTGTGCTAACTTATAACTAAATCTGACGGGGGTGCGATGGGGAGGTTCCCTTGTTAGAAATAAATTTTTGACATCGGCGAAAGACTTTCTACTCAACTTGCACTGTACTCACTTGCAAATGACCACAAATTCGAAAATATGCAGTGGAAGAAAATTAAAAAAAAAACAGGGGTCCAGGGATATTTTAATCCAACTAAAGACGATTAGTGTTGCACATCGGTGTCATGCCGTAATATGTGCCGGACAACGAAGAACGGCCCAAGCTGTAGCACGGGGTTTCAGTACCGGCTCCGGCCGATCTTGCAGAGGCAGCTGGTAGTATGCAGCAGTAAGCAAGAGGACGCACGCCAAGACACACCGCGAGCACGCACACGCACAGTGCATGAGCGCGTGGCGACCCGCTAGGGGCGTGTCCGCACGCACACAGAGGCGCGTGTCCAGGCTGTCAGTTGTCTCGGACCAGCACTTGGCACGCGGCGCTTTTTTTTTCCTTTATTGTAATTTTTATCACCTTACACAAGGCGGGCTGTCAGCAGCTGAGTACGCCGCTCTTCAGCCTTGAGATTTACAATAAGTAAGAAATAGAGGGGACACAGAGAATACAATCAAAAATGGCGGGCAAAACAATGTAGACACCAAAAAACAAAAAAACAAAAAAACACGGAGCCGTTCACGCCTGATGAGAAAACATCACTGACACTAGTGGACACGGCGCACAAAACAGTGATGATGGCGATGGTACACGTGAACAGTGGCGGCGTTCCGGCGAACAAACACTAAACACAAACGAAGACACACACACAAGACACTAATGGCGATGACCTCCGGCGCGCGAATGTTCACTATGCGTGTGCGAGTCCGGGGACCTGCCAAGAGAGGAGGAGGAGGAAGGGGAGTGGGAGAGCGAGAGGGGAGAGCAGAGATGCCACGGGCAGGGGAGAAAGGGGGGGAGGGAGGAAGGGGGAGGGGAAGCCCGGGGGAAGAGCGGTGGAGGGAGGGGACGTGGGAAAAGAGAAGGGAAGGGAAGAGAAGGGAGGGAGGGTGCCTAAGGGAAAGGACACCGGAAGTGGGGGGTGGGGCAGGGTCAAAGTTGATAGGAGGGGTAGATGGAGGGGAGGAGGACATCATCAGGGAGGGGGAGCCGGCGGAAGCCACCTTGGGAGAGGGTAAGGAGGGTGGGGAGATGGAGAACGGGTGGGACGTGCGAATACAGGCGCGGCAGCGGGCGGGGGTGGGAGAGGATCGGGGAGACGAGCGGGTGAGGAGGATCGAGTTTGTGGGAGGTGTACAGGATCCGCATCCTTTCAAGGAAAAGGACGAGGTGGGGGAAGGGGATGAGATCGTACAGGATCCGCATGGGGGAGGGGAGACGGATGCAATAGGCGAGGCGGAGAGCATTACGTTCAAGGATTTGGAGAGATTTATAAAAGGTAGGGGGGGCGGAGATCCAAGCCGGATGGGCATAACAAAGGATAGGGCGGATGAGGGATTTATAGGTGTGGAGGATGGTGGAGGGGTCCAGACCCCACGTACGGCCAGAGAGGAGCTTGAGGAGACTGAGGCGGGAGCGTGCCTTGGCTTGGATTGTCCGGAGGTGGGGAGTCCAGGAGAGGCGACGGTCGAGGGTGACGCCAAGGTACTTAAGGGTGGGAGTGAGGGCGATAGTAAGGCCATAGATGGTGAGATAGAAATCAAGGAGGCGGAAGGAAGGGGTGGTTTTGCCTACAATGATCGCCTGGGTTTTGGAGAGATTGACCTTGAGCAACCACTGGTTGCACCAAGCGGTGAACCGGTCAAGATGGGATTGGAGAAGGTGTTGGGAGCGCTGTAGGGTGGGGGCAAGGGCAAGGAAGGCGGTGTCATCGGCAAACTGGAGAAGGTGGACGGGGGCTGACTGCTGCGGCATGTCCGCCGTGTACAAAAGGTACAGAAGGGGGGAGAGGACGGAGCCTTGGGGCACACCGGCAGAGGGGAAAAAGGTGTAGGAATCTGTGTTATGGATGGTGACATAGGAAGGACGGCGGGAGAGAAAGGAGCCGACCAGACGGACGTAGTTAATGGGAAGGGCGAAGGTTTGGAGCTTGAAGAGGAGACCAGAATGCCATACGTGGTCATATGCACGTTCGAGGTCCAGGGAGGGGAAGATTGCGGAGCGACGGGAATTAAGCTGTTCGGAAAGGAGATGAGTGAGGTGAAGGAGAAGGTCGTCAGAAGAGAAGGACGGCCGAAAGCCACACTGGGTAACGGGAAGGAGGCGGTGCTGGCGGAGATGCTGGTGGATGCGTCGGGTGAGGATAGATTCCAGGACCTTGCTGAAGGCCGAGGTAAGGCTGATGGGACGGTAGGAGGAGACGGCAGACGGCGGTTTGCCGGGTTTAAGGAACATGAGGATACGGGAGGTTTTCCACAGGTCGGGGTAGTAACCGGTGGACAGGACTACATTGTAGAGCCTGGCCAAGGTGGAGAGGAAAGAGACAGGAGCTTCACGAAGGTGACGGTAGGTGACACGATTGTGACCAGGAGCGGTGTTGCGTTTTGTGCGGAGTGTAGCAATGAGATCCTGTGTAGTGATAGGGGCATTGAGTTCCGTGTGTGCAATGTTGTCCAAGTACTGGAAACCAGGAGCGAGGGGAGGGACAGAGGTGTCAGTTCGATCGGGGATATCCGGGAAGAGGGAGTAATCGAACTGCGGATCATCGGGGATGGAAAATACATCGGAGAGGTAGGAGGCAAAGTGATTGGCCTTACTAAGGGAGTCAGGAAAAGGGTGATCATCATGGAGAAGAGGATAATAGGGGGAGGGTTTAGTTCCGATAAGGCGACGGAAGGCCGACCAGAACTTGGACGAGTTTATTGGTAGGGTAGCATTTAAACGGGTGCATGTCTGTCGCCAGTCCCGGCGTTTCTTAGCCGCGAGCAAATTACGAATGTGTCGCTGGAGTTGCCGGTGGCGTCGTAGTGTGTCCGGGTCACGTGTGCGGAGGAAGGCACGGTAGAGACGACGGGATTCATGGAAGAGGAGGACGGCCTGTGAGGGTAGGGTAGGACGGTGGGGGTGGATGGTGACAGTAGGGACGTGGGCCTCCACGGCCTCAGACAAGGTCTGCTGGAGAAAGGAAGCGGCATGGGTGACATCGTCAGGGTGGTGGTAGGTGAAGGGGTGGCTATCGACCTGGGTGGAAAGGGTATCCCGGTAGGCATTCCAGTCAGCACAGAGTAGTTATGGACATACTTAGGGGGAGGGTCATTACGAGGGTCGGGGCGGGGGCGACGACCGTCTGAAACGGTGAGGAGGACAGGGAGATGGTCGATACCAACAGGCTCCAGGACTTCCACCGTTATGCGGCCAAGGAGGTTGGGGGAGGAGAGGATAACATCAGGAGTGGAATTGGATTCGGGACGGGTGTGCTGGGGGATGGGGATTAGGTCGCCTTGAAGGGAGGAGAGGAACCGATGCCACCGCCGTAACTGGGTGGCGGAACGACTATGGATGTTGAGGTCGGCGGCGATCACGTAAGAGGAGAAGGTACGCTCGATGTGAGAGAGGAAGTCGAAGGGAATAGGATTGTTGGGGCGGACATAGATGGTGGCGCAAGTAACGGTAAGGCCAGGGAAGAAGAGACTAAGGATGAGGTGTTCGGTGGGGTCGGGAAGGAGAGGTTGGAGCCGAACGGGGATCTGGCGGTGGTGACCAATGGCAACTCCACCACGCGCAATTGGGAGGGGATTATCGGAGCGGTGGAGGAGATAGGGCGAAGTGTGGATGGTGTGGAGGGGTTGGAGGAAGGTTTCATTAAGGAGGAAGGCATCCACACGGTGGGTGGCAAGGGTGTGCAGGAAGAGGTTCTTGTTGGCGGGAAGGGAGCGGATGTTGTTGAAAAGGATACGTTGCTGTCGCGCCATGACAGGGATTTAGACAAGGGTGTCAAGGCGGGAGAAGGTGAAATGGGCCTGGTTGTTGGAGTAGGTGGCGTACATTTTGAGGTGGAAAACGGATCGGGCGGCGAGGGAGATCTGTTGGAGGGTGTGTGGGCGCTGAAAAGGATGTACATTCTGCAGGACAATAGTGAGGAATTGGATGATGTCCTCAGCGGTAGGGGGTGGGCGAAGGGAGTTGCCGGGAGGGGTGGGGGCGTCCAGAGGGCGGACAGGAACGGTGAGTTCAGGAGTGGTAGGAGGGGGGCGGGCCTTACACTTCTGGGAGTAGGTGGGATGAGGGCGGTTACAGGTATTACAGGAGGGGGGGGGGTCTGGAGATTGGGGCACTGCCGTAAAAAGTGGGCTTGCCTACAGTACGGGCAGGTGGGGGCCTCGCGGCACTCAGGTGTTGGGTGCGCATTATATCGCAAGCACCTTTGGCAGCGGAGGGATTGAGGAGGGGAACGGGAGGGGTCAACTTTATAACGCTCGTTAAAAAGGAGGGCACCCTCCTTCAGGAGACGGTCTATGGAGGGGGAGTGCTCAGAAAAAACGCGCATAAGGTGGGTGGGGCCGGCAGCGTTATGGATCCGGCGAACCGCACGCACCTCCAGATGGGGATGGGCCTGAAGCTCCGCCAACACCTCCTCCTCCGTGATCACTGGACTGAGCCGAGTGATCACAGCGGTGAGGGTCGGCGGGCGACGCGGAGGTTGGTGTTGGCAGGAGGGAGGTGGCGAGGGAGCAGGGGTGAGAGAGGCATGAGGGCCAAAGTGGGTGATAGGGATGCGGGAAAGGAGGTCCGTGTGGAGGGTAGGGCTGGGGGAGGAGATGAGTACCGAATCACGGCGAGGAGTGAGGAGGGAGATGGGGGCACCAGGACAATTCTGGCGAAGGAAGAGGGTGAGGTTCCGGGCTTCAAGGAGGGAGGGATCCGGACGGGAGAGGAGGTAGCGGTAGGAGGAGGGGGTAGAGGAGGAGGAGGAGGGGGCAGGGACGGGCGGGGAGTCATCCATGGCATCAGGGGTGGGGGAAGGGGGACGAGGCGGGGCCTTTTTTGGAGCAGACGAGACAGGAGTGCCACTGGGGCGCTTGACGGCGGCGGAGGAGGTGTGGGGGATGGGAACAACTGGAATGTGGTGGGGAGTGGCAGGTCCCGGGGCTGGAGTCGGCGCCGGAGATGGTGACGGTGACGGCGAAGGCGACGGCGACGATGACGATGACGGTGCCAGTGGCGGCAGTGATGGCGAAGGTGACGGGGAGAGCTGGGCGTGGACAGTGGCCCGACGGGCCACCACCCGAGCCGGAGCTGCAGTGACAGGCTGGGGGAGTGGGGGGAAAGGATCAGAACGAGAGGAGCGAGAGGAAGAAGCGGGAGAGGGGGCGACAAAGATAGAGGGGGAAGGGAGAGTGAGGAGAGGTGGGATGGAAGGAGGGGGGTGGGACTGGGCACACCAAGTTATAGTGGTGGAGGCGGCGGAAGGGGATGTATAGACGATGGCGGTGGTGGTAGTAGTGACGGTGGTGGTGGGGCCGGGCATAACGACAGGAAGAAAAAACGCACAGCACGAAAAGGAAAGGACACAAACTGGGAACAGGCGAAGACGCAGACGGACGAAGACCAGGGTCGGACGACCAGGGCGGACGGCGACGGCGACGTCGGACGGCGGACGGCGGACGGCGACGGCGACGGCGGCGGCGACGGCGGCGGCGAGCACCGGCTGGCGGCGGCGGCGGCGGCGGCGGCGGCGGCGAGCACCGGCTGGCGGCGGCAGCGACGACGACGACGAGCACCGGCTGGCGGCACCAGCTGGCGGCGACGGCGGCGGCGAACAGACGGACGGACAGCAGGCGGCGGCGAACGGACGGACGGACGGACAGCAGGCAGCAGCGGATACGGACAGCGAGCAGGCAGGCGGACGGACGGACGGACGAACAGCTGAGAGTAGCCCAGGCTTTGCAATCAGGCGCCTTCGAATGAGGGGATCCAACCCTCTGATGGCACGCGGCGCACCTCCCCATGCTAGTTACCCCGCCTAGCCTACTTAGTGCCTGCGGGTACTGCAGGTCCCACCGGGCTATTAGGCGAGCTCCCCTCTCGTCGGTATACGTTTTGGAGTCATCTTGAGGCGTAGCGCCGTATACCGATCCTGCCTTGGAGGCGGTTAAGTGGGAGATGTTTCTCAGAGCTGGATAGTGACAGATGGTGACGTGAGACTGGACGCGCACGTAGTTTATGTGTCAGCCGATAGAGGACAATACTGGCCATGGGGCTGATTTAGTTTCGATTGTGCCCAGTAGAGTGCACTAAAGTAATAGAATGTTTTTCATAAACTGTTCTAGTATTTTCATAAAGTGTTATTATGTCTTTTTGTGTAGGTAAAATGTTATAAATGTGTTTTAACAGTATGAATTATGCGTGAGTGTGGTTTAAGGTTAATATGAAGATAATTGTTTAACGAGTTATGTAGTGGGATTTAGTGTGGGAACATTTCGAAGAAGTATGGATGTGGACAAAGGGGATTTTTGTAGAATAGATTTGTAAAGTAAGTTTATGGTAAAGGGTGAGTTAATTCAGGTATAAATAACAATAGTAAATAACTTTATGCATAAACAAAACTTCATCATATTAGATAATTACGTCGGTAAAAAGTGCAGTCGTTAGGTTTACTATTTCGCGATTGGTTATTGACGAAAAGCGCGAACTGACGCAGGAGAATGTTGTTTTGCTATTGGCTGTTGAGTAAATTGACCAATGGTAAAGCAATATTCTTCGCGCGCCTTTCTCTGGTGGTAGAGAAGACTTAGAGTATTCTAGAGAAGATTGGGAGCCTAACCCTGAAACAGTTCGGACGTGTGTAGTAGTAGTTCCGATGGAAACGATAAGTTGCCGGATCTAGTAGTGTTTCATACATCAAAAGTGTGTTAAAGTGACGGCATAATTATTCCGATGGACGTGTAGAAATTTCGGAATTATTAAGTGAATTCTGTTACGAGAAAAGACATATATTCCGCGTGGCGTATTGAGCAGGTCGGTGACTGCATTTGGTACCGACAGACTTAATATTTGGCGAGCATTCTCAATCAAAAACAATCAGTATCTTTGTAGCTATTACGTTTTCGGGAAGTGCAACACCATAAACTTGCTAACATGAGTGAAAGGGATTGTGAGTGACTGTGTTAAGACTAGCACGGGCTTGGCAGTGATACTTGTTCACCTAAGTTTCAGAATATATTAATTGAGGACAAAATTTCCAACATTTCATTTCGTGTGAAAACTTTCTGCCGAAACGTAGAGTAGTGACTTTAATTGTAGCCTGGTTCACGTCGAAGTACAGTAGATTTCGGTCGGCTTCCCTACTGATGATATGCTGAGACAATGTTCACAGGTAGGTGCAGGTGCGTCGTAAAGGGACGGAAAGAACCGTGTCGCCGCACTCTTAGGCCGTATCTGTTTAGTGCGTGTGATAGGGTTTTCTTCAGTACGACAAAAATAAGAGACACTCGTTAATAATACAACATTTGGTCATAAAAAGAGCAATTTTATTTTGAAAAACAAAATATTTTTAAAAATTACAACAGTCTAATAGGTACATAAGTGCCGTGATATTCGCGGCAAAACTGGAGGTCACAGCCCACTGGGCAGGTGAAGCTAAACTCGCGTGCAGTTCCGTCACTGGTCCCGAGAGGGCGCCTCTAACATCCAGTGTGGTAAAGCTCTGTGCAGCCTTACATCCCCCCCACCCTTTTGAAGCTGATGTTTCCCGCCGTATTGGGCCTTTACGTTGCTTGTGTAACATAGGAAGTCTTGTGTATTTTCGTAAACTTCGTGTTGAATAATGCCACCTTGCTGGGGAGTGAAGGTGGCGTGGGAGGAGGGGATATTTACAGCCATCCTTCTGAAGAGGCAGATGCACTAAGAGGAAGAATGTGGTAAGCGAAAATCAGTAGAGCTAACTGGCAAACTGGAAGAGAAGACTGATTATATGTAATAAGTACAATTTTCATGCAATAACGTAAATTATAAGATTTAAGATTCACTGGCAATTTATCAGGTAGCAAAGACCTGCAATATTTTAACTTGAACAAATATGTGTTGAAAATTTCTGCATAACCTTGCAGGGGAAAATGTGAAATCTGGTGTTTTATTTAAACTTTGTTGCAGGTTAAATAACGCTGCTGTACTATTATGTGGTTCGTTTTCGTTAAATTCCTTTAAACGGTCACAACAACTGCTTCAGAATTCCGGCGCTTGTCCTCCTACTTTCAGTTTTCCTCGAACAAGCGACGTTTCACCAACTGATGTTGCTTACTATTTTCAGCTTCTGTGAATCTGTGATGATCAGTTGAAAGCTACATATACAGCAACGCAAAGTATTTTAGCTTTCAGTTATAAGAGGAACTTAAAAACTTACCGTTGTCACTGTTAATGAATGTTAGCATCACGGAAACTGAAGTTTGACCTAGTCAAAATATATTTTGTTGACCCATTACGCTTCCATTTTTTGTTGCTGAAAATTCTAGATATCCAGTGGGAGGCTTGTGGTTTACGTTCGCGCTGTGTGGGGCGTCTGAATCCGCTTCTTTAGTGAAAGTCGGACAAGCGCAGGTAGGAGTGGCACTCTGAGGGTTCTGTACGAAGTTAAATATGCCTATACGACCGACCCAGTATATAGTATACTTATATGGATATGGTGTCTGTTCTTTCGGACATGTCCGAAAGAACAGACACCATTGATGACCTGAAGCCGTCTAGAACGAAATTAGAATTATATTTATACCTTCAGCTGCTGACGGGCGTTGATATATATCAACGGGGACAGGTGAAAATGTGTGCCCCGACCGGCACTCGAACCCGAGATCTGCTTACATGGCAGACGCTCTATCCATTTTTTTTTTCGTTGTTGATCGTTGTGTTTGGTCGTTGCGGATGTCACATTGTAACGCCGAAAATGCATATCCTCCTATTTCCATCTATTGTACTATATTTTTTTTCCTTGTTTTGTTACCTCAAGATATGACATTTCTGTCTCTTTATATATTGTAATTGTTTTACTGTTTGCATATACACTCCTGGAAATGGAAAAAAGAACACATTGACACCGGTGTGTCAGACCCACCATACTTGCTCCGGACACTGCGAGAGGGCTGTACAAGCAATGATCACACGCACGGCACAGCGGACACACCAGGAACCGCGGAGTTGGCCGTCGAATAGCGCTAGCTGCGCAGCATTTGTGCACCGCCGCCGTCAGTGTCAGCCAGTTTGCCGTGGCATACGGAGCTCCATCGCAGTCTTTAACACTGGTAGCATGCCGCGACAGCGTGGACGTGAACCGTATGTGCAGTTGACAGACTTTGAGCGAGGGCGTATAGTGGGCATGCGGGAGGCCGGGTGGACGTACCGCCGAATTGCTCCACACGTGGGGCGTGAGGTCTCCACAGTACATCGATGTTGTCGCCAGTGGTCGGCGGAAGGTGCACGTGCCCGTCGACCTGGGACCGGACCGCAGCGACGCATGGATGCACGCCAAGACCGTAGGATCCTACGCAGTGCCGTAGGGGACCGCACCGCCACTTCCCAGCAAATTAGGGACACTGTTGCTCCTGGGGTATCGGCGAGGACCATTCGCAACCGTATCCATGAAGCTGGGCTACGGTCCCGCACACCGTTAGGCCGTCTTCCGCTCACGCCCCAACATCGTGCAGCCCGCCTCCAGTGGTGTCGCGACAGGCGTGAATGGAGGGACGAATGGAGACGTGTCGTCTTCAGCGATGAGAGTCGCTTCTGCCTTGGTGCCAATGATGGTCGTATGCGTGTTTGGCGCCGTGCAGGTGAGCGCCACAATCAGGACTGCATACGACCGAGGCACACAGGGCCAACACCCGGCATCATGGTGTGGGGAGCGATCTCCTACACTGGCCGTACACCACAGGTGATCGTCGAGGGGACACTGAATAGTGCACGGTACATCCAAACCGTCATCGAACCCATCGTTCTACCATTCCTAGACCGGCAAGGGAACTTGCTGTTCCAACAGGACAATGCACGTCCGCATGTATCCCGTGCCACCCAACGTGCTCTAGAAGGTGTAAGTCAACTACCCTGGCCAGCAAGATCTCCGGATCTGTCCCCCATTGAGCATGTTTGGGACTGGATGAAGCGTCGTCTCACGCGGTCTGCACGTCCAGCACGAACGCTGGTCCAACTGAGGCACCAGGTGGAAATGGCATGGCAAGCCGTTCCACAGGACTACATCCAGCATCTCTACGATCGTCTCCATGGGAGAATAGCAGCCTGCATTGCTGCGAAAGGTGGATATACACTGTACTAGTGCCGACATTGTGCATGCTCTGTTGCCTGTGTCTATGTGCCTGTGGTTCTGTCAGTGTGATCATGTGATGTATCTGACCCCAGGAATGTGTCAATAAAGTTTCCCCTTCCTGGGACAATGAATTCACGGTGTTCTTATTTCAATTTCCGGGAATGTATGTGTTTATGCATTTATGTTGGTTTGTTTTGTGAATATTATTTGTATTTATACGCTGTGTCTGGCCTAGGGAAAACTATGCTATCGAACGAATACATCGATAGGTCGTGTGGAGAACCAAAGTGTTTAGGATCTTTGGTAGTGTTAACTCTGCCGCGTGGAGCGCGGGCGGGGCAGAGAGAGAGAGTCTGGCTGGAGTAGTGCGGTGGAGCAGGTGTGTTGTGTGACGCTCCCGCGACTTGCCGCGCTTTCGGGGTTGGGCAGCATGTAATTGCGCTTGACTTGCTATGTTAGTTTCTGACACGGTGTCGCGGACGGGAAGCATTAGCTGGCGCGCATCAAGAGCCCGTTTCGTCTGGTGACCGTGTCGAGAAGAAGGCGCGCCAACATCCAGCTTCTGCAACAGCGACGGCCGACAATGAGTGACTGTCGCCACCTCCTCGATCGACTGCTTCAAACCTTCAATCAACCAACAAGGAAGACTGGAAGCACGTAAAGTTTTAGAACTGTATGGCAGACCTCAGCTTTTAAAACTGTTCAAATCACAAAATTACAGCAACTTAGCATGAACGTTTGTTGCTCATTATCCCAATTGCATTACCAAGCAGGGTCCCTTCCTTTTCCGGAATGAACCCGAGTGTCGTTGAAATTCAAACGCCAGCATCATTCGATTTCGCTGCTTTAATTTCAAAGTTCAGTTAAGGTATTCATAGCTGGCTACAATATTTAGATTACACAAGCACAAATTAAGAGTGCGAGTTTTGTTACCGTATTTTAGCTTACCTGTGACTGCAGCTCAGCTTGGTACATACTAAATTTTACTATTGTTAATTGTTCAGAATCATTTCATTCAAGTTCAAAGTTAAATCTCTTATATCTAAATTGCGTAGATTCAAGTAGCTTTTGAAATGATTGTTGAGGTAGCCCAAGACTATCCGTATTTTACTGAATTTCGATGTGCTTCAGAAACAAAGCTCACGATTAATTTCAGTCACTAAATTAACTTTCAATTTTCCGGTTTTATTAATTATTTTGCTAAATTAAGTCAGAGTGTAGCGAAATTTATTACTTCTGACAAACATTCAGTTTTCACACAACACGTGTCAACCTTCAGTTGCCACGCTTTTAGTGCTAATTGTATGTGCAATAACCATTCTTTTTCAGTTACTATAGTAATTGTCCTTAGGACTGGCGACCGTAATTTCCCCCAAATTTCAAATATCTAATTACCGCTAGTTAATTGTTAACTTCACCCCTTTTCAAAATTAATTTCCACCAGTTTCATTTGCATTTTTCCTTTCATTTAGATGTAACCCTTTCCTCCCTCTTTACCAACAGATTAACTTCGGTTACGATTGATTTTCCCAAATTTCCATTAGGTACACGCGGTTTAATTTTTCACTGTCATTAAGTTCGATAAGTGAGGGAGAGGTTACAACATGACATTCGTTCTAGTTCTTTTGTTGATAGTTCCACTCAGTTTTTTTTTTATTACAGAGGCCACGCTGAGCTACCGTGCCGGCATTTCGGACATGTGCGAAAGAACAGACACCATATCCATATAAATATATAGTTCTGGCAATACCGGCCATGACCTTCTTCTTCTGTGCGGATGCACACATATTCCCCGAACTCTTACGGGACTTGTAAGAATGTCTTCCACTAGTAATCAATGTGTTGGGGTGGGACACTACGAATGTAGTGTGTGGACATACAAGATGAGAATGTGGGTCTCACGAGATGCGTGCGCCAGATAGTCGCTGTAGTCGCCCTATCCACCGTGTCCTCGGTGGCTCAGATCGGTTCAGAGGGTTAGCTGCCCTCTGTAATGAAAGAACTGAGTTAACCGATCAACGACGAACTTAAACGGGTGTCTTACGACGTCCGCCCCGAGCAGATGCAACGAACGAAAGCGAACAAAATGAGATTAAAAAAAAAAAGATGGATAGAGCGTCTGCCATGTAAGCAGGAGATCCCGGGTTCGTGTCCCGGTCGGGGCACACATTTTCACCTGTCCCCTTTGATATACAGGGTGTTACAAAAAGGTGCGGCCAAACTTTCAGGAAACATTCCTCACACACAAATGAAGAAAAGATGTTATGTGGACATGTGTCCGGAAACGCTTAATTTCCATGTTAGAGCTCCTTTTAGTTTCGTCAGTATGGCTTCATTCCAACGTGATCAAATTGCAAATTTTTACAATCAACATGTGTGGGCTGACGAGAATCCGCACGCAATTGTGCAATCACGTCATCAACACAGATTTACTGAGATCGTTTGGGCAGGCATTGTTGGTGATGTCTTGATTGGGCCCCATGTTCTTCCACCTACGCTCAATGTAGCACGTTATCATGATTTCATACGGGATACTCCACCTGTGCTGCTAGAACATGTGCCTTTACAAGTACGACACAACATGTGGTTCATGCACGATGGAGCTCCTGCACATTTCAGTCGAAGTTTTCGTATGCTTCTCAACAACAGATTCGGTGACCGATGGATTGGTAGAGGCGGACCAATTCCATGGCCTCCACGCTCTCCTGACCTCAACCCCCTTGACTTTCATTTATGGGGGCATTTGAAAGCTCTTTCTACGCAACCCCGGTACCAAATGTAGAGACTCTTCGTGTTCGTATTGTGGACGGCTGTGATACAATACGCCATTCTCTAGGGCTGCATCAGCGCATCAGGGATTCTATGCGATGGAGGGTGGATGCATGTATCCTCGCTGACGGAGGACATTTTGAACATTTCCTGTAACAAAGTGTTTGAAGTCACGCTGGTACGTTCTGTTGCTGTGTGTTTCGATTCCATGATTAATGTGATTTGAAGAGAAGTAATAAAATGAGCTCTAACATTGAAAGTAAGCGTTTCTGGACAAATGTCCACATAACGTATTTTCTTTCTTTGTGTGTGACGAATGTTTGCTGAAAGTTTGGCCGTACCTTTTTGTAACACCCTGTATATCAACGCCCGTCAGCAGCTGAAAGTACAAATATAATTCTAAATTCAGAATATAGTAGGTTGACCCTATAACACTCCGATTTTATGTATCCCGCTCGATCGGGATCTGATAGCATCCCAAATAATAATTAATTGATGTGACCGTGTACCTAATGGGGCTGGCAATCGGATTTGACTGCTACGGAGTTGTTACATTCCATTTTGTCCTTCTCAAATGCTGTAATAATGAAATGTCTGGTACCAGGAAGAACAACAACACAGCTTCACTAATCAAGACCTATATTCGTCTCAAAAACACAAGAATAAGGAGACAGCCACTGCCTTCGTCATACATATTTAATTGCGGCTAATCTCAGCACAGGCTTCTTCGTTATTCATAATCGTCACACGCAAATTCAATCACTGTAATCCAACACTGCAATCCAACACTGCAATCCAACACAGCAATCCAAATGATGCCGACGCGGTAGACGCGAAACCAAATAAATCTCGTCACAAAAATATCACTGAGCACTCTCGTAATTAAACTTCTTCACTTTCCCGTATTATTCTAACACAAAGGGGTTAAACCGCGGCGATGGCCACTCCCTTTGTCGGTACAGCCTTGCATACATCAACAGGCCTCCACCCACTCGGCCCGCAACCCGGGAACTGACTCAACTCCACACTAGCTCTCGCAACCCGACACTATCGATTGTTTGCCCTGTCCCCCTGTGCCGAGTGCAAACTTATAGTAAGGGCCTACGGACCCCTTACATCCCCGCCCTCGAAAACTTCTTTGGAGCCACAGGCGTAAAAGAATCGGCAAGGGAATTAAACATTGCTAAATTTGAACAAAACACATAGCGTAAATAATTAATGAAATTACAATTCACCAAATAATCCCTCGACTCCGGTAGTGGGCTGCCTCCACAATAATTTCTACAAAAGGTTATTATATCTCATAAACATGGCATTGTCCAAATTACAATTTTCATATCAAGCAGCAATATTCCTCTATAGTCCATATTGAATAAAACACACAACATACAATCAAAAATTATGACGTGAACATATGACATATGAATTATTATACTACAAATTAGTTGTTGCAGGTTTTTACATCCATTCTTAGGTAATCGTCGATATGAAATATGAAGTTCTAGTTACAATACATCAGAAAACACAATGTAAATAAACATTTCCCTTTTTCAAATGTCCGTTTAACAACTAAATGTTCTAAACATATCTTACCTAACTTCATCAAGGAGCTTGAACGCTCTCATTTCAGACATTCGCCCGAATCGAGTTCCCTTTCCTCCTCTGGGTTATCCCTGTTCTCGTGTGAGTAGTACCTTTTTATGTTTTCCACATGTTCTTTACCATGCACTCTCTTTGTCCGTGCATATTCCAACTCCACAGTGTTGGGATTACCAATTTTTATAATTCTGTACGGTCCCTTATAAACGTGGTTAAATTTATGTATTTCAGAGTTTATTTTCTTTGATTTTGCATGAACCTTTACTAGTACCAAGTCTCCCACTCGGTAAGTTATCGGTTTCACTAACTTGTCGTGTCTTTCCTGTCTTTTTCTAGCCTTCTCCTTCATACTTAATTCCACTAACTCCAATTTTCTTTCCCAAGTCAATGAACTTCCTGGTGGGTAGACTACCAACTCACGAAAAATACTGTCAGGTTCTTGATTGAGCAATACTTCACATCGTGCAAACTCTGTAGAATCATGTGGGAGGTGATTCCTGACCCGCTCAAATTCTTCCAGATATTCTTTCCATGAACCATGCTTCCTATGACAGTATGTTCGGCATAAACGGTTCAATTCCTTCATTGTTCGTTCTGCTGGGTTAGAAGCTGGCCTATACCTAGAAATGGCAATTTGCTCTATTTTGTGCTCATTTAGCATCTCTGTCCACTCCTTTGATCTAAATTGTGACCCATTATCACTCAAAATTCGCTTAGGAATACACACCTTTTGAAAATAGTCTTTCTCAAAATGGTTAATGATGGCTCTACTAGTAGCTTTCTTCAATGGGTAAAATTTTATGTACTTAGAAACCAGTTCTTCCACTACTAAGATTTGTGTGTAATTCCCTCGTGAGGCAGGAAATGGCCCAAAGAGATCCACTGCAACTATGTCCTTAACTGCTGTTGGTACAGTTGGATGCATATATCCTTTGTGCTGTACTGTAGTCTTTTAGATTTTTGACATGTGTCACATGAACTCAGTATGTTATGTATACACCTTCCCATGTTGTTGAATGCACAATCTAACTTCAACTTTTCCAGACACTTTTTCAGTCCATAATGCGCATTACTATAGTGCGTATACCAAATTAATTTTTCTACCACATGCTCAGGCACACAGAGTTTCCAGTTTTCCTCACTCTCCTTGTTTCTTTTATTATGAATATAATAAAATGTGCGAATTCTTTCCTCTCCAGCACACCTGTATTTGTTTTTAATTGTCTTTAATTTCTCATCCTCGTTCTGTTCCCTGCGCACATTCTTTAGGAACTTCCTTATGAATTCTTCATACTGTACTCCTTTCATCAGGTTAATTCTAACTCCTTCTCCTTCTGGCCTATCCACCAACATTCCTCTCGAGTCAGCTGGTAATCTTGATAAAGCATCAGGTATTATATGTGTTGCTCCTGGTTCATAAATTATCTCGAAGTCATAGTCTTGTAATGCCAGGGCCCATCGCATTATTCTGCTATGCCTCAACTTGCTTGTAGTCAGAAATGTAAGGGCCTTATGGTCAGTCACTACTTTCACATGCCTCCCGGCCAAATAATACCGGAAACGCTTAAACCCCCACACAATTGCCAATGCCTCCCTTTCAGTAATCGAATATTTCCTCTCCCAAGCATTTAAACTTCTGCTACCGAACGCTATTGTTCTTACACTTTCACCATTTCCGCTCCTCTCCATTTGGTACAAATGTATTCCTAGTCCATAGTCAGAGCTGTCTGCTCCTAAATAAAAATCCTTGGAAAAATCTGGGTGGCACAATATGTCTGCACTATATAGTGCTTCCTTGATATTCTCAAACTCGGTTTGGCACTCTGCACTCCAATGCCACGGCATCCTCGCCTTGGTCAATTCCCTCATACTCGGGGCATTAAGTACAGATCCTTTGACAAATTTTCTATAAAACTCACAAACCCCAAAGAATGCTCGCAACTGCTTCTTACTATGGGGGGTCGGAAAATTTCTAATAGCCTCCATTTTACTAGGGTCAGGATAGATACCCTCCTCGGATATTATATGGCCCAGGAATTTTATCTTTGATTTGTCAAATTCCGACTTGTCCAGGTTTACAGTTACCCCTGCGGTTTCAAAAGCTGCCAAGATTGCATCCAATCTATTCAAATGTTCTTCCCATGATTCGCTTGCTATCAAGAGGTCATCCACGTAGATGGTGACCTTTTTAAGTAACTCCTCGCCTAGTATCTTATCCATCGCTCTTATGTATTCAGACACTGACACATTAAGCCCAAATGGCAACACTCTAAATTGATAGCACCTTCCTCCATAAGTAAATGCTGTATACTGGCGGGACTCTGTGGCCAATGGTATTTGCCAGTAACCAGCAGTTAAGTCGATGCTACTAAGCACCTTTGCTCCTCGGAATTTTTGAATCAGTTCTTCTATAGTCTCAGGTTTGTCCCGCTCCGGTTCAATGATTTTGTTCACTGTTCGTGCATCCAAAACTATCCTCACCTTTCCATCCTTCTTATCAACAACAAATAGGGGGTTGTTATATTGACTGTTGGCCCTTTCTATAACACCAAGGTCCATCATCCTCTGTATCTCTTCATCTACTGCTCTTCGTTTCGCCTGGGGAAAATACTGTTTTATATTGAACGGTTTGTGGTTCTTTATCTTTAGCTTACACTCCACCCCTTTCATGATGCCTGGCCATTGAGAAAATACTTTACAACGCCTGTATAATACTGTGGCTAATTTCTTCTTAGTCCTTTCATCTAGTTGTTTCATCTCCTCCAACTTTTTACTGATCTTATCCTCTTTATGTCTATCCTCTCGTGCTAATCCTTCAAGGTATATCAACACTTCTTCTCCTAGTTCTTCTTCCCCGTATCCCGTGGTGGGTTCCTCTTCATGACACAAATTTATTCTTCTGAATTCCTCCTCTTCTTCGATTGCACTCCCCTCAGCAAACTTTAACCTCTTCTCTTCTCCCTTTCTTCCTTTGACCTTGATAGTACCTTCATCAAAACTCACTACTGCATCAACTTCATTCAACCAATCTATCCCTAAAATAATTGATGTGTTCAATCCAGCCACCACCAAAAATGTTGCTTCGTATTCTTCTCCCTCTATCTCGAATGTAATCAACACTTGTTCTTTAATAGGTTTACTCCTTGCACCCAACGCGTTCACAATTCTCACTCCACTCACCGGGAAACTAGGCAAGCTAATATTTGCTTTTAGTATCTGTTCATATAACCTTTTGGATACTGCACATGCTTCACTTCTTGTATCGACTAATGCCTCGATATTCAGTCCACATAGCTTGATCCCTATCATGGGTAGCATGGGTTCTTTGGGAATCCCACTTCTTTCCTCCAGTAGATCTTCTCTCAGATCTCCACCATTGTCGTGTCTTAGTAGGTTTACCCTGGTCCTTGTAGCTCTCACTCCTGACCGGACCTCATCTGGAGTATCATTCAGTTTTCCGGTCTCTCCGCCTCTTATATATGCACTGTGTCATTCATTCGCCTATTCCATCCTCTCTCATGATCTCTTGGTTCTTCACTCCTTCTCCAATCATCTCTCCATTGCCGTTCACCACCATGGTTCCTGTACCTATGGCCACCACCTCTTCCTCTATAATTAGACGAATTACCAAAATGATTCCTTGGGTCATTACTTCCCCCCTCGGTTTTGATCATTAGCTTGATTGTGTTCCTGTGATCGAACAGATTCCAACTGTTCCAGTATTTCCATCAAGGCCTCCCTATCTTTAATTAGGCTCCCGGATACAGTTTCTTGCATTCTCCGGCTCATTCTTCTTTTTATCGCTGATATCATTACGTCATCACTCAGGGGTTGTTCCAAAGTCTCGTTCAATTCCCACAAATGTTCGGCAAACTCTCTCAACGTTCCTCTCCATGTACTAAGTGACTTGCGGTGGAGTAGGTCCTCAATTGCTGCACACTGATGACTTTTGGACCAGTATTTCTTCAAGAATTCCTCTTCAAACTGATCATAACTAGCAGTCCCTTCCTTTTTCCTGACTCCCCAAGTGAAAGCCTCACCTTCCATTCTATCTATTGCAAATTGAATCTTGTCTGAGTCTTTAAGATGTGCTGGGAAAACTCCTTTTAACCATTTCATAAATATCATTGGGTGCAACCCTCCTTTCGGTCTAAATTTCAGCCCTGTATTATTTTGGACGTACCGATTATCACTGCTCATCAAGGATACTACTCTACCTTCCCCAACGGTTAAAGTGGCATTGCTAATTCGTTTATCAATTTCTTCTGTCTTGCTCTCCAATTGCTGCACTCCCTGTTGTAATTGCCTGACTTCCATTGCAACCCTCTTGTTATCCTGTTCTCGTTGCACGGCTATAGCATTTTTCAGATTGACAGCCAGTTGGTTTTGCCTATCTCCTATTCCCTTAACCGCATCATTACATTGTTTCTGCATCTGCGTCACCTCGGTGATCTTTCTCCCAATTTGGCTTTAGCTTCTTCAACATCGTCTTCTATCTTTTTTGTCAACTTTCCTTACTCTCTCTCTCATTGATGTCCATCTTCAACTGTACTTGTAGCTCGTGCATCTCCTTCTTCAGATTATATTCTATCTTCATTTGCGATGTTTTGATCTCTTGTGCTATAGTTTCCTTAAATGACTCCAAGCTTTCTTTGGTTTCTTGTAAATCTTCCTTTAATGATTTGCGAAATATTTCTTCCCTTTCTCTAGCTTCTTGTAAACTTTTCTCTACTGATTCTCGGGATATTCTTCCCTCTTCTCTAGTTTCTTGTAAACCTTTCTCTAATGATTCTTGGGATATTCTTCCTTCTCTAGTTTCCTTAACCTCCTTTAGCAAGTCTGCCAACACCGACCACATATCGGCACCCTCTGAAACTGACTTATTTCTCGTCGTTTGTCCCGGTGTCATGGGATAACTAGTTGAATGTGCTAATGGGCTGTCTAATGACAATCCACAACCACTGATTTCTGAATCATCTCTGTCTTCCTGTCCTATCCCTTTCCTTTCAACTACTGCCTCACAAACCTGCTTATCTTCAGTAGACATGTTTGGTTTATTTTTAATGCACAGGCAAGTAATATAGAATAACCTCTAGTAACCCAAAACACTCCTAATTACCATGAAACTAATCAAACAGTACCTACAGTATATTCAATTAATCCCAAAATTGACACAATATGTATGAATACCGAACATGACAACTCTCAAAACCTAATAATTTCAAATATCAATTTTCACATACACAGTTTGTGCAAAATGTTTTAAATAAGATAAATCATACCACTCATAAAATCTATAAATGTAAAATCCCCAAAGACAATGAGCATATCTGTATAATTACCATTTAGACAACGCAGTATGCATAAATAAGTATGCTATATTTCAGAGTATGTTTCGCAAACTTTTCGGAAATTACTGTAATTGGGCACTTTTCCTAACGCGAAACTCAGTTTACAAATGTTTATTTACCGCGAAGACTGCACACTACAATTTAATGTTATGTCAACCAGTCGTCTTCACTCACCAACTGACGTTACCACGAGTCGCCATGTTTTGACATTTGAAGTGTGCGTGGCGCTGTACTGCTGCCGGAGCTGCGTGAAGTCACGCTGAAGATCGGTGGCGAGTCGTCGTAGTTCTCCGTCGACTGCTCCATGACGCTGCAGGCGGCCGTAGTTTGTAGTTCGGCCGCTAGATGCCGGGTCGGCGCTCGGTGTCTCGAAGTCGCGCTGCGGCGGGACGTCATAGTTCTCAGCCGGCCGCTCCGTGGCGCTGCAGGCGGGCGTAGTTTGTAGTTCGGCCGTTAGATGCCGGGTCGGCGCTCGGTGTAGTGCATCTGTGCTTGAACTACTCCTTGCACAGGTAGTTGGGATGATGTGTGAAAACACTTCGCGGATCGAAGCTCTTTGGTGCAGCTGCTACACTGGTCTGCATGACGTCACTCAACAATTGCGTCGCCACAATAAATTGTTGTCCGCACAACAGTTTATGGGTCCACATGAAACTGTCCGATTTTCACTATTCAAAAGGCAATTTCAGTCAAAATATTACCACTAAACACTTCTTTAAAAACTTTCGTGACGAATTCTTGGCTCGTTTTGCTATTTTAATGTTCACACGTGTCTTTCTTTAGTGTTCACTTTTCACAGTTTTTCGCGCGGATTTACGCATTTGCACATTATAACACAGTTTATTGACACTATTATTCTTATCTAATATGGCAAGGAGAAACAGTTTAGTCACAATCGTAAGATATTATTACTTCGTATTGTTCAAAGATGCACTGATTCTTGTCGCGATTTTAAAGTTTATGCTCTGTCCCGATCCAACATTGAAAAATATTTTCTCGCGTTAAGCAAGATAAAATTAGCTATTGTTCTTTACTATTCATCCGAAAATTGCACTAGTCCTTTCACGGTAAGCCAAGGGTATAACACTCCGATTTTATGTATCCCGCTCGATCGGGATCTGATAGCAGCCCAAATAATAATTAATTGATGTGACCGTGTACCTAATGGGGCTGGCAATCGGATTTGACTGCTACGGAGTTGTTACATTTCATTTTGTCCTTCTCAAACGCTGTAATAATGAAATGTCTGGTACCAAGAAGAACAACAACACAGCTTCACTAATCAAGACCTATATTCGTCTCAAAAACACAAGAATAAGGAGACAGCCACTGCCTTCGTCATACATATTTAATTGCGGCTAATCTCAGCACAGGCTTCTTCGTTATTCATAATCGTCACACGCAAATTCAATCACTGTAATCCAACACTGCAATCCAACACTGCAATCCAAATGATGCCGACGCGGTAGACGCGAAACCAAATAAATATCATCACAAAACTATCACTGAGAACTCTCGTAATTAAACTTCTTCACTTTCCCGTATTATTCTAACACAAAGGGGTTAAACCGCGGCGACGGCCACTCCCTTTGTCGGTACAGCCTTGCATACATCAACAGGCCTCCACCCACTCGGCCCGCAACCCGGGAACTGACTCAACTCCACACTCGCTCTCGCAACCCGACACTATCGATTGTTTGCTCTGTCGACCTGTGCCGAGTGCAAACTTATAGTAAGGCCCTACGGACCCCTTACAACCCGTAAGTTCGTAGCGTTTTTGTTTTGCCTGTTGGTATTCCGGTTGCTATGGACTTATTTATTGATTGTCATTTTTTATTTATAGTTCACTGGTGTTATTTGAGTTTAAGTATTGTCATTTTGTCATTTGGAGATAGTGAGTGGGCCTGTGAATGCTAGAAAGTGGAGCGACGAGTGGAGAACATTTCCGACATATTCTTCTGTTTGAATTCAGTAGAGGAGTAACAGCTGCGGAGGCGGCTAGAATTATTTGCGCCGTGTTTGGAGATAATGCCATTAGGCAGACCACAGCAAGAAAATGGTTTTCTCGTTTTGAGAAGGATCTTTTCGACATCAGTGACTCTCCACGTTCAAGAAGAGCTTCGGGATTTGATGAAGATCGTTTAAACGCATTAATCCACAATGATCCACGTCATTATACTGGAGAACTAGCAAATGTGATGAACCACTCCACCATTTTGCGACATGCAATGGTTAAGGTTCAAAAATTGGGTGTATGCGTACCGCATGCTCTGAGCCAAAATCACAAAAATTAAACAAAAAAAAATGGTTCACTGCTTTAAGCACTATGGGACTTAACATCTGAGGTCATCAGTCCCCTAGAAATGAGAACTACTTAAACCTAACTAACCTAAGGACATCACACACATCCATGCCCGAGGCAGGATTCGAGCCTACCACCGTAGCAGCAGCGCGGTTCCGGACTGAAGCGCCTAGAACAGCTCGCCCACAGCGGCCGGTTCACAGAAATCAGCAGATGGGCAAATGTGCGTCTCTGCTTGCTCGCTATCAATTGGTTAGTGAACAACACCGACTATTCCTGTCCTGTATCTCAATCCTGTATCGTTACTTGTGACAACAAATGGTGTCTTTATGTTAAAATAAAGAAAATAAAGAAATGGTTGAGCCCAAACAAAGCAACAACTCCCCGCAAAAACATCTGCGTGCATCCACAAAAAATAATGTTATGCATCAGGTGAAACATCAATGGTGTGGTGTAGTACGAATTGCTTCCCCGAGGTGTAACGATCACCACCGGCATTTGCTGTCAACAACTGAGACGTCTTGCAGACGGTCGAGGAAGACTACATGAAGTGATGTTACTCCACGATGACACCTGCCCGCATTCTGCTAGACTGGCAAAAACCACTACACAGGAGTTGGATTCCGCACCCACTTTATTCATCTGATATAGCGCTGTAAGATTTTCACCTTTACTGTTCTCTATCGAACAACGTTCAAGGAACTTCCTTTCCAGATGAAAATGCGCTCCGAACATGCCTCGACGAGTTCTGCGCCTCAAAACCACTTGATTTCTACAGTAGCGAAATCACGTTACCCCAACGTTGGCAGACTGTTCTAAATAGTGAAAGAGGATATGTTATTAATGAGTAAGGTCGTTGATATGTTTATCTGCTGTGTTTACTAAACTTTTGGGAAACTCTACGAACTTAGGCACCAATTTAATATTAATGACAATAATTCTGTGTGGTGGAATGGCCTGGTGCCAGTCTTTCTATTGCATGCAACTTTGGCGACTTCGTGTCTCTGCACTACCCCGACTGTCCAAACGAGAAAGAGGCCCTATAGTTTAACGCGAAATCCGAACCACCTGTTATTTCTGGTGAATCCTCACATCGTTAAGATGTGAACGCCAGGTTCAAACGGAGAGTGCAAAACCCGTGATCCGGGCGAAATTTGATGCTGAGACCTCTCGGATTTCAGGCACGCACTTTGCAGCCCCGCCCCACCTCTCCTCCTCCTCCTCCTACCCCCCCCCCCCCCTCCAGTTTTTTCCGTTGCATTTGGTCGTGGAGGACGTCACATGACACCCATTCAAGTTCATTGTTGATCCCCTCACTCATTTCTTTTACAATTTTTTCTATTGTTACAGAGGACAGCCACCCCTCTGACCCAACGCACTGAGCTACCGTGCCGGCTACCTCTAGACCACCAGGCCCAACATGTACACTGCTGGCCATTAAAATTGCTTCACTACGAAGGTGATGTGCTACAGACGCGAAATTTAACTGGCAGGAAGAAGATGCTGTGATATGCAAATGATTAGCTTTTCAGAGCATTGACACAAGGTTGGCACCGGTGGCGACACCTACAACTTGCGAACATCAGGGAAGTTTCCAACCGGTTTCTCATACACACAGAAGTTGACCGGCGTTGCCTGGTGAAACGTTGTTGTGATTCCTCGTGTAAGGAGGATGCGTACCATCACGTTTCCGACTTTGATAAAGGTCGGATTGTAGCCTATCGCGATTGCGGTTTATCGTTTCGCGACATTGCTGCTCGCGTTGGTCGAGATCCAATGACTGTCAGCAGAATATGGAATCGGTGGGTTCAGGACGGTAATACGGAACGCCGTGCTGGATCCCAACGGTCTCGTATCACTAGCAGTCGAAATGACAGGTATCTTATCCGCATGGCTGTAACGGATCGTGCAACCACGTCTCGATCCCTGAGTCAACAGATGGGGACGTTTGCAAGACAACAACTATCTATACGAACAGTTCGACGACATTTGCAGCAGCATCGACTATCAGGTCGGAGACCGTGGCTGCGGTTACCCTTGACGCTGCGTCACAGACAGGAGCGCCTGCAATGGTGTACTCGACAACGAACCTGGGTGCACAAATGGCAAAATGTCATTTTTTCGGATGCATCCAGGTTCTGTTTACAGCATCACGATGGTCGCATCCGCGTTTGGCGACACCGCGGTGAACGCACATTGGAAGCGTGTATTCGTCATCGCCATACTGGCGTATCACCCGACGTAATGGTATGGGGTGCCATTGGTTACACGTCTAGGTCACCTCTTGTTCGCATTGACGGCACTTTGAGCAGTGGACGTTACATTTCAGATATGTTACGACACGTGGCTCTACCCTTCATTCGATCCCTGCGAAACCCTACATTTCAGCAGGATAATGCGCGACCGCATGTTGCAGGTCCTGTACAGGCCTTTCTGGATACAGAAAATGTTCGACTGCTGCCCTGGCCAGCATATTCTCCAGATCTCTCACCAATTGAAAACGTCTGGTCAATGGTGCCTGAGCGACTGGATCGTCACAATACGCCAGTCACTACTCTTGATGAACTGTGGTATTATGTTGAAGCTGCATGGGCAGCTGTACCTGTACACGCCATCCAAGCTCTGTTTGACTCAATGCCCAGGCGTATCAAGGTCGTTATCACGGCGAGAGGTGGTTGTTCTGGGTACTGATTTCTCAAGATCTATGCACCCAAATAGCGTGAAAATGTAATCACATGTCAGTTCTAGTTTAATATATTTGTCCAATGAATACCCGTTTATCATCTGCATTTCTTCTTGGTGTAGCAATTTTAATGACCAGTAGTGTATGTAGCTTGTTGATGAGTGAATTTGTGATTATCAAGACATGTGACGTATAAGGACGTAGTTTTTGATTGTGTTTACTTAGAAGCTTGAATTATTTACACTCCCAAAAGACGGTAGCCATTAGTACTTGATATAAATTTCAGCTTCATGCCTCTGCTCTTTCCTAAGAAAAAGGCGTCTTCACAGACAGACAGGCGGACGGAGAACAAAGTGATCCTGTAACAGTTCCGTTTTTACCTGCTAAGGTTCGTATCCATAAAAATTGCTAAATACGCTGTAGCGACAACGTACGAGGGTCGTTCAATGAATAATGGTCTACATTTTTTCTCAGAACATATTTATTGTTAAGAGTCAGAATTTGGTGACAATATACATCAACATGTCCATGTCCAATGTTTCTACGTAGTCCCCATCACGTTCTATGGCCGTTGGCCAACGTTGTGGAAGAGCATGTTGGTGAAAGCTCTTGTCCTGTAGGCGTATGTTTTCACTGCACGACTGACTCTCTCGTCATCTTCAAAGCGTGTTCCCCGTAGAGAAACTTTAAGTGGCTCAAAGAGATGAAAATCCGAGGGTACCAGGTCTGGTCGGTAGGGTGGATGAGGCTATGATGGTAACGATGTCCAGTCCAATTTGCCGATGGGTTCCCAGATTCTCAGACTTGTGTGTGGGCGTGCATTATCGTGCTGGAGCAAGTTTTCTGCTGGATTCTTGTCCGATCGAACACGTCGGAAACGGTTCTGGAGTTTATTCAGAGTCTTCACGTATGCTTCTGAATTGATGGTTGACCCTCTTGGTATCAGATCCACGAGAATGACGCCGTCACACTCCCAGAAGACTATCGCCATGAAATTTCCGGCAGAGGAGGTTGTCTCAAGTTTCTTCTTTTGTGGTGAATGAGGGTGATGCCTATCCGCGGACTGCCTTTTTGTTTCTGGCTCGTAGTGGTGCACCCAGCTTTCGTACGCCGTAACGCTCCGTGACAGAAAGGCCTCTCTGTCGGTCTCAAAACGCTCCAACAATTCAGATGAAATGACCTGAGGCGTGCTGCGGCTCGCGCTGGTGCTGTTTGTAGGTTTCCGCCCTCTGTTGGAAGCCAGACGGTATCGTTTGGTTGGCATGGTTGCGGTTGTTTGTCTTCTTCTCGTGTTGACTGGCGCCACGCGGTTTCTCAAGCGTTGCCTGTACGCTAGTGGCAGCAGCGGCGGTTATCGATATGTAGTAAAGCCTTATCTTTGGGGCGACGTCGTTGTTTCTCCTTTGTCATGTAAGTATGCGGAGTTCGGCTGAGGACTCAGGAGGATCCAGGTCCGCGCAGTGCCAGAACACGCTGGGACTGCTGGTGGCACGCATGGACTGCCGGATGGAAGGGCTGTGGTTACGAGGGTTTACGACCTCGTCATAAACCGGATCGAACAAGCTTTAAGATGAGTGCATTTCAATCTAAGTAGAGAAACCTCCACCATTGTGATATCTCGCGATTCTCCAGTGACTTGGGTTCGTGTTGCTGCTCGTAGTGTCGCCGAGGCGAAGAGCAGCGAGAGGAGTGCTTGGAGAAGGCGGATCTGATTAGCTTTCCTCGACTTCTTATTACTATTTACTGCGTTCAACTTTCTACAATTTGTTAAGTTCAACCAGCGGTAATTTTTCTTGCCTGGTGACCGCTAACTCCCCAGTTACCTGCCCTCTTGTCCTGAGGGTTAGTTTATGTAACGGCAGTGTACGTTTCCTCGCCTTGCCGCTGCTGTCCGGTAAGGCGTGTAGTTTTGACAGCTTTCTTGATTGCAGGCCGGTTGGTGACTCTTCTACTCTGGCGGTAGTGATTCTTTTCCCGTTCCGGGCGCTCTAAACACAGTATTCTGGAGACGTAGTGCAGACCGCCGTTTCAGGCTTTGGTGTATTGTCCCATCGTTGAATTTGGTTTATCGGACGTCAGGTAGCTTAGGCAAGATTATCATTAGCCATTCGTTAGACTGCCACTTGTCTGAGTTATCATCTTGTGAAGTGAAAGCAACTCTTGGCTGCCTGTCTCATCGCTCGCGAAAGTGTTTGTTGCCGGACCTTCTCAGAGGTCGATTCGTGAAGCATTATTGGTTCTTGTAAGACATGTGTGTTCTAAAGGGAGGGCAGTAGTTCAGTCTAACGCTCCTTCAGTGCAATCCTTCTGCGGGTATAATCTGCCTCAGTACCCTTTAAGGAACTTATGTACTGGTCCTTGTGTTTTATTATTGTATTATTTAGTACAATACCTTGTAAGGTCTACATTAAAGGTTATATATGTCTGGTTAATAGTTCGGGTCGCCTTCTGAAATAAATCTAGCAGTGTAGCGTTCAGTGGATGTTAAGGGTTGTGTTGCAAAGTTTACCATCATCTTATTTCACCCGTTTGGTGATCAGTTGCTTGTTTCTTTATTGACCTTTGCTACTGTATTTGCTGTTTTACAGCAGGTTTCTACATTTTTTATATCATTGCCGTTCCTGGCGTGTAAGGCCTTCAGCCGTCATTTTGGTCATTTGCCTTAAAATTCTAATTTGGGATTTATATTCCAGCAGTAAGCTTTGAAACCTTATTTACTGCCATTCCTAGCGTCTGATGCCTTCTGTTGTGTTGGTGGCAACTTACCTTTAATATTTCAATACCTTTAAGTTGTAAATTGCAGCGAGTTCTTAAACAATTCTTAATTTATTGCTATTACTGGCGTGTAAGGCATTCTGCCCAGATCACAGTTGCTTGCTTTTAAAACATTATCTGCTTATCTGTATTTAATGGTGATTTGCTAAATTGTAACTCACTGAAAACACTATTTTTACACAGTTGTTTATTCCTTCATTAACTTGTGGTATTTTTATTTATTGTTGAGTCTGGAATTACTGGCTTAAAATAAATTCTGTGTAATTGTAAAAGGCAACCAATAGTAACTGATTACGGCCGTCCACAATCGTAACCAAATCCTGCCTTCCCTCGACTATCAGGTTTCATGGCCTTTCTTTGAATCTTGTGGTCCGCTGTGAGCATTCGTGGAACCCATCGTGAGCACCTCTTTGAATATCCGTGAGTCTCGATCATTGCAGACGCATTTCCAATGCTGACCGACAAGAGCCAATTGTCGAGCTGTGATGCGCCGGTCGGCACGAATAATGACATCCGTACGATTCAGCCTATCTTGGAAAAGTGGCTGTTACATAACGTCCCGAGCATGGCTGATCATGGAGTCCTGTTTCCGCAATTCCTGAGACTGTAACTTTCTTTACCCATCGCCATTTTGTACTTCTATCAACTGCAGCATCGACATACACTGCACACAAACGTTTACTGATATTCACCATGGTTTCTTTTTCTGCACGCAAGAAGTGAATAACAGCACGCTGCTTGTAACATGGGTAGTATGTAGACGCCATTTTGACTGCCATCTGCCAGAACGGTTCGAAACTTGACCGACGCACCGAACAAATATCAAATGTGAAGCACAAACAAGGACGTTTGTCTATGTATATTAATGGCTTTTTTTTAAAAAAAATGTGGGGCATTACTTATTGAACGACTGTCGTATAAGCAGGAGCGAGATAGGGCCAATATGGGCGCTGTCGGAAAGTCTGTCATGCTTTCCCTACACAGAGCTTCAAGAGTGGAGGCTGCGGCTACCACCGTGGAAGTCGAGATGGAGCGGCCGCAGCTGCCCTTGGGAGTCACACGGAGGCAGCGCAGAGGAAGTCTGTTTACCGGTCGGTTTAGTTTCCTGGTGGCTGCAAAAGCTGCCTGGTTTGATGCTGCCCGCCACGCATTCGTCCCCTGTGCCAACTTCATGTCGGAGTGGCACTTGCACGCTACGGCTTCGGTCGTTGTACGTATTTCAACTGTCTTCCTGTACATTTTTTGCTCTCTGCGTCTCCTCCTAGTACAATGGTTTCCCACCTGGTGGTAATTACCCCCTGAGGTGTAAAATGATATTTTCTGAGGGGCAAAAACTAAACGATTTGATACTGTTTCAGTCACTAAACTAAATTATTTTCAAAAGACATTGCTATTATCACAATTTTGTAAGACTGTAATAATAATTATATAAGTTATCAATAACTACTTTTTATCAATTAGCAGCATTAATCCGGTGGAGGTTACAGGTTCATCAAATAATCTACCTATTACACACAAACAGGGCGACAATTATTGAACTATACGAAATAAAATCGTCATCATTTCTGAACGGTTTGCGTTAGGACGTCCAAACTACACGGTTGGCCGGGGTGCATGATGGGAATTAGTATGCGCTGTATGGTTTGGTTTAGCGACGAAGCCCACTTTCATTTGGATGGGTTCGTTAATAAGCAAAATTGGCACTTCTGGGGGACTGAGAATCCGCATTTCACTATCAAGAAGTCTCTTCACCCTCAACGGGTGACTGTGTGGTGCGCAGTGTCCGGTCACGGAATAATGGATGCTATATTCCTTGATGGCACGGTGACTACCGAACGTTACGTGAAAATTTTGGAAGATGATTTCATTCCCATTATCCAAAGTGACCCGATTGTGACAAGATGTGGTTCACACAAGACCGAGCTCGACCCCATCGAAGAAGGAGAGTGTTTGATGTCCTGGAGGAGCACTTTGGAGCCATATTTTGGTTATGGGTTATCCTGAGGTCACTGGCATGGACCTCGATGGACGCCATATTCTCCGGATTTGAACACATGTGACCCCTTTTGTGGGCTATATTTAAAGACAAGGTGTACAGCAATAACCCCGAAACCACTGCTGAGCTAAAAACAGCCATTCAGGAGGTCATCGACGGCATCGATGTTGCTTCATTTCACTGGGTCATGCAGAATTTCGCTATCCGTCAGCGCCACAAATTCAGTGATGGCAGGTATATAGAACATCTCATAATCTAAATCGGAACATGTGTGGTGATGTTTACGCGTTGAATAAAGTGTCTCTACGCCGTAGTTAGTAACTAATTTACGTTTTTTTTCATACAGTTCAATAATTGTTACCCTGTTTGTTGTGCTTTGTCTCGTTCATCACTGATGATAAAAGTGAGACACGTACGTACGTAACAAATGCTAAATATCTCAAGAAAATTTCTTCTCGAAGTTGAAGGTAGTACCTGCAGTAGTCCAGAAATTGCTTCATTACTCGCTTCCAAACAAATAAATGAATTAATTGACAGCACGACACAGCAGTTAACTACATAAGGGCTACTACAGTATTGTACACGGTTTTATTATTATTATTATTATTATTAGAGGGGTTAGCCACAAAGCATTAACAGCCTGAAGTCGTCCAATTTTTGCCAGTTCAGAAGTAAGGAACGCAGCAATGAAGTGATTTGCGAATAGTAAGTATAGTGCACGTATCTGAACTTCTATGATTTTAAATGGCGTTGCAATGTGCAGGTCAAACAAGTGCCGCAGTAGAGAGGAGTAATGCAGGAGAAGTATGTTTTGCGACAAGTGTCTACCCTCACTGTGGATAGTTAGCTTTATTTTCTGATGAGGAGTTGTGGGTAGCATTTGCGATGCACCTCGAATTCCTTCGTCATCCATTCTAACTCCCTCACATACACACACACACACACACACACTCCCACACACACACACACACACACACACACACACACACATGCACCAAATATCATTCATCTTTCATCATTTTAATAATAAGTGTTCTAAGAAAAGTCTTTCATTCTACAGTTTAGTTAGGTGATTAAGTTGGTATAATGTGTTAGAGGGTGGCGGGGTAACAGCTGGAAGGAGGGGGAGGGGGAGGGCAGTGGTCAAAGAATTCTTCGCCGATTCTGCGGAGAACTTCCTCATTCCTTACCTTATCAGTCCTTCCGATTTTCAACACTGTTCTGTAGTACCACATCCCAAACGCTTAATTCTCTGTTCCGGTTTTCACCTTAGACCATGATTCACCACCACACAATGCTGTACTCCGAACGTACGTTCTGTCCGCCCCCGGTAGCTGAGTAGACAGTCTGCTTTCCGCAGCGCTGCGGCGAGGACGTCTTGTTTACGTCCCGTCCGCGCGGTCGCGAGTGCCCGTAGTTGTTTACTACTTCGTCGCGGCTAGTTTAGAGTCCATCACTATCGACGCAACATGGCACATTCATACAGACAAACCACCATCAAGATCAGTTTTCAAACCGATCATGCACGACCGCGAGCTTTTGAAGTGGAACGTTTTCTACGTGACGACGTTAAAATTGACCCGCGAGACATAATTGGTATCCATCTCTCTATCACGAGCAGTATTGTCTACGTCAAGCTAGTAAGTGACGAGGTGTGCAACAGAATCGTGAGCGCACATGCGAACGATCTTAAATTCAAACATTCTGATGGCCATATTGGGGCGGTCTCTATCGATCACGCGGGGCTTGGCCTCCGTACGATACGCGTCTTCGAACTCCCTTTCGAAGTACCACCGGACGTAGTCACCGCGGCTTTCCAGCCCTACGGCAAAGTGATCAGCCATATGGCCGAAAAGTGGACCACCTTTACAACGTATCCCGTTCTTAACGGGGTACGACAGATTAAAATTGAACTGACCAAACATGTTCCGTCATATCTTGTCATCGGCGGATGTAGGGCGATCATTATGTATGACGGTCAGCCACGCACTTGCTCTGGTTGTGGCCAAGTAGGGCATGTCCGGTCGGATTGTCTCCGACGACGGCTTACTCAAATCCCGGCAGGTGAATCTATGACTCCTTCTACGGTGACGACCCTTCCTCTCAATTACGCCGAAGTTACACGGGCAGCAACCTTTTCCGATGCTGACGACAGTAGTCCGATAGCCGCCCCCGATGGAGAGACCAAAATGGCTTCTGCAGTACAGGATCCGGCCTCTACAACGGCGCCCCCACCTGATCACCGACCGCCCTTGCAAGAAGGCGTGGATGCCAGGATGGACATTGACCCACGGGTTGTGCCGACAGCGGCTTTTCTTCCAGACACCGGAGCAGCTGACGAAATCCACCCACATTCAGATACTGAAACACACGTCCGTAAACAGCGTTCCCCGCGAAAACACAAGAGACGGCGGCGTGCTCCATCGGACGAGTGTTTGCAGCGATCGTCTGACATGGACTGTGGAACTTCCGACGACGGTACCGGCGGTACAGAGGCCGCTGTAACTTCAAACTCAACAGATCGCCGTGGTGACGGCTTCAGCACTTCAGACCCCACAGCACAGCAGGATCACAAGCAGACAACCGCTGCCGCTTCCCAGCCAGCAGAGCCGATGGAGTCAGCGCCGAGTGCTGCAGCAGCCACTAACAGCCACCAACAGCCGATGGTGTTTCATGGCGACTGGGCGGACGACTGTGAGGAACACTCCTTGCCCATCGTGTCGGACGACACGGGGGGAAATTTACCCCACCAGTGTTGATCCTTTCCCGCCGTCAGTTACAGTGACGAGACAGCCTTACCAGGGTATTGATGGCTAACACGGATGCTGTGGATAGACCTCAAACTTATCGCGTTGCAACTATAAACATCAACACTATACAAACGCGCGCTAAGTTATCCTTGCTTCAGGATATGTTGAACTCTGCTTCCATCGACATAGCCCTTCTCCAGGAAGTGTACGTCGACGACTTCCCAGGCATGTGCGGTTACGATGCTTGCGTCTCTCCAGCTTCCCCAACAGGCAGCGGTGTCGCTGTACTTCTTCGGGAAGGGATAGTGGCGGACGATATCCTGTTTCTGCCTGGGGCAAGAGGAATGGCACTCACAGTACTGGGGGTCCGCCTTATCAATATCTACGCACCTTCCGGGACGGACAAACGTCGCGAACGTTCACGATTCTTTGCGAAAGACGTCGCCCCGCTCTTCCAAGGCCGCCACGACCATCTGGTGTTTGGAGGTGACTTCAATTGCGTGCTGGCGCCCAGAGATCAACTCCCACGACATAATCCGTGCCCGGAACTCGGGACGCTAATTCGAGACCTGCAGATGGTGGACACTTGGGAACGTCTTCACGGCCACCGACCGGGATTCACGCACTTCACAAGTCACTCTTCCAGTCGTATCGATCGGATTTATGTCTCACGCTCTCTCGCCGCTGGAACACAGGATGCGGAACTGTGGCCTGCAGCATTCTCGGACCACTCAGCTTACATTTGTGCCGTCACCCTGCGGCGGCAACAAGTGTGGAGAAGCCGCAGCCCGTGGAAATTAAACATCGCTCACCTGTCGTACCCGGATTGCCGCCAAGCCGTTGAGGATACGTGGCATTCGTGTGAAAATCGCCTCCGTGCATATCCCACGACGATCCGCTGGTGGTTGGACTGCGCCAAACCGGCACTGAGGCGAACGTTGATAACCTACGGTCGTGACCACGCTACTTGGCGAAGACATACACTCGACTTTTACTTCCGGATCCTGCGCGACTGCGATGCTATGGCGCCGTCTCCGGAACGACAAACGGCGGTCCACCGTGCTAAGGCTCAGATCCTCGCTCATATGCGACGCCACCTAGAGGGGGTAGTCATCCGCTCGAGAACGCAGGATCGGATACCGAGCGAACGCCCGTCAATGTTCCACGTCCTTCGTGAACGTAAACGACGCCAACGAGCGCTGATACGCTTCATCGACACGGAGGACGGTCATCGCCTCACCACGCAACAAGACATAAACACAGCGTTCTACAATCATTATTCCCAACTCTATTCCGCTCAGACCCCTGATCCGACAGCACTGGAGGACGTCTCTCAGACGATTTACGGCACCGTCACCCCGGCAATGGAAGCGGCCTTGATGGAAGAAATTACAGAAGAAGAAGTGATCGACGCCATTAGAAAAGGTGCTGTCAACAAGTCTCCGGGTCCTGATGGCCTCACCTTGGAATTTTACCGGACTTTTCAATATTTATTAGCCTCCCGATGGACGGACATCTGTCGCGAACTCCTATCCCCGGACGTGCCGCTCCCTGCGGCCCTTGTGGAAGGGATGATTATTCCTATTCACAAACCGTCCGGTGGCTCACGACTGCAGGACTACCGCCCGTTGACGCTATTGAACTGCGACTTTAAGATCTTTTCTCGACTGTTGGCGGCACGGATACGCCTGACCCTACGAAATGTTATCTCACCCGATCAAACGTCATTAGGAGGCGACAATAATATTCAAACAGCACTCAGTGAATATCGTGACTTGATCTCACTGGCGAGGGCATGTCGTCTGAAGGGTGCACTGGCGGCAATCGATTTTAGTCAAGCTTTCGACCTAGTGGACCACAACTATTTGAAAGCGGTCCTCCAACATATGCGGTACCCACAGCCATTCGTCACTGTCGTCATGCGACTACTCCGTGGCGCGACGTCCAACGTGATCGTCAACGGCCGACCTTCGCAGCCCCTCACCATTTCTCGATCGATACGCCAAGGGTGCCCTCTGTCCACTTTACTTTACGCTGTGGCTATGGAACCTCTCCTCTGCGGCCTGCGCCAACGACTAACGGGTATGACGTTACGAGGCCACACTTTCCGGTGTAAAGCGTACGCTGACGACCTGGTGATTGTCATCCGCCACGGTGACGACACCGCTAGCGCACTAAATTGGATAACGAAATATGGCATGGCCACTGGTAGTCGTATCAACGTCACAAAATCGGTGGCGATGAACATCGGGGTCGGATTGTCTGAGAACAGTGTCACCCCCTTACAGCTCAGAGATAGTTTGAAATGTCTCGGCATTGACTTTACAGACGATATACGACGGACCGCTGCTCACAACTTTCGACGGCTTTTACGGAATGTTCGGACTGGAATTGCCAACAACCGTCTACGAGCCCTGGACATCGTCAAACGGACCCAGTATGTTAACACACATTTAGCGTCACGCATTCCGCACATCGCCCAGATATTACCTATACCGGTGATGTTAGCTCGCCGTATACTTGCGGCTTTTGGGTCCTTCGTGAGTTCAGGAATGCTTTTCAAGATCAAATATGAGACTCTCACCCTTCCCCGGGATCGGGGAGGGCTTGGCCTTTATCACGTTTATGACAGAGCGGTCGCCCTATTTGTGAGCACATTAGTCAAACTATGGCACCGCCGTCCGGACAGTCTGACCAGTTTGTTAATAGAAGAACTAGCACCGCCCTCCCTGTTGCCGCCTGTGCCGATACACCACGTCCCCTCCTCGCTCTTCTACATCGGTGTCTTTTACCTCGAACTCAGTTACGTTCGACTTGCCTTACCAGCGACTCAAATGGCGACGGCAAAGACAGTTTATAGGGTCCTGCAACGTGGACGACCCGATAACGTCGTGGAGAGGAAGCACCCGAACGTCAACTGGCGAGTAGTGTGGAGGACAATTCACCACGTAACACTGGACACTGACGTCACGGCGATGTGGTATATCACTGTCAACGGTAAGCAGGTGACCAGATCAAGGCTACATGCGATCCACATGGTAGACTCACCCACGTGCACGAGCTGTGGCGTTCAAGACGACGATGAACACCGTCTTAGCTGTGGCGAATCTACGGCAGTGTGGCACTTAGTGAGACAAATGTCAGCATACTTCCTTCGGGTAACGCCGAATCATATCGACCCCAAGACTATCTTATTCCCGGATGAAACGTATTACCCACGCACTAAAACTAATGCAATGACGTGGCTTCGTGGACATGCAGTGCATTATTTGTTTCAAGACGGCACTAAGGACACTTTAGACTTTTGGAACTATTTGCAGGAACGACATTGCAAGATCCTCCGTAACCCTAAGTATCGCCAATATTTTTCCAATTTTTTGTGGAGTGCGTTCCACGACCCTCCACGTAGCTGGAACATCACGGGTAAGAGAAGCTAAAATTACATACGATGATAGAACACTACACGGTACAACGTGGGATCTACTTTCATCATTACGAGAAGTCATACCTGGATGATACAGCAGATGGAGAGTTTCGTTGTGAACCCTCACACTCTGTAGCAGTATTGGCCCCATTTCCTCTTTTTGTCCCCGGTGCGAAAAGCTCTTCGCAGTTTTAGTTTTCCCATCCGGTGCAAGATGTAGCACTGGTTAATGGTGGTATGGATTCCACCCTTCAGTTTTGTTTCATGGTTTCCTTCGCCCTGCACTTTGCTCTGTTTCTTTATGCCTTTTTCTACAACTATTAGCATGGTTCTAGTTATGTGCGTCCCCAACTCGACGCAAAGAGTGCATTTACTAGTTTTCAGTTCCTTACTGTTAAAAAAAAATTTAAAAAAAATGAAAAAAAATAAAAACAATAAAAAAATTAATGAATAAATAAACTTAAAAAATCACAATAATGCACCAACTGCATCCTTTGTACCACTAAAAAAAAAAAAGTCGGTAGAGCACTTGCCCGTCTATAAAAAAAAAAAAAAAAAGTAGTCAGCGCGACAGAATGTCAATCCCAAGGGACCGGGTTCGATTTCCGGCTGGGTCGGAAATTTTCTCCGCTCAGGGACTGGGTGTTATGTTGTCCTAATCATCATTATTTCATCCACATCGACGCGCAAGTCGGCGAAGTGGCGTCAAATCGAAAGACTTGCACCCGGCGAACGGTCTACCCGACGAGAGGTCCTAGTCACACGACATTTATTTATCGTACATTCTCAAAAATTTCGTCCTCAAATTATGGGCTATGTCTGATAATTCTTTGTTCATCAATGCCCTCTTCACCTGTGATTGTCTGTTTCTTATGTCCTCCTTGCTCTGTCCGTCACGGGTCATTTTGCTTCGAAGGTACAAGGTGACAATTATTTAACTTTGAGAAAAAACGTAAATTATTTCAAATTACGTCATGCACACACTTTATACAACATTTCAACTTCAGTACAGATATTATGATTTAGGATATGATATGTTAGATAGGCCTGACGTCATTGGCGATGATGGGGATCAGATAAATAGAGAATTTCTGCATGACTCGCTGAAGCGTCGATGCTGTCGTTGACCTGAATGTCTGTTTTCAGGACAGCAATGGTTTTGGGAGTATTGCTCTACACCTTGGCCATAATATAGCCCCACAAAAAGAAGTCGCATATGTTCACATCCGGAGAAAATGGCTGCCAATCGAGGCCCATGCCAGTGGCCTCTGGGTACCCCAGAACTGGAATGTGGTCCCTTAAGTGCTCCTCCAGGACATCAAACACTCTACTGCGTCGATGGGGTCGAGCTCCGTCATGCATGAACCACATCTTGTCGAAATCAGGGTCACTTTGGATAATGGCGATGAAATCATCTTCGAAAACCTTCACGTACCGTTCGGTTTTCACCGTCACATCAAGGAATGTGGCACCGATTATTCCGTGACTGGACATTGCCCACCATACAGTCACCCGCTGAGGGTGGAGAGATTTCTCTATCGCGAAATGCGGATTCTCAGTCCCCCAAATGCGTCAATTTTGCTTATTGACAAACCCATCCTAATGAATTTGGGCTTCGTCGCTAAAGCAAACCATGCCTATGCATACTAATTCCTATAAGGCCCTGAGGCCAACCGTGCAGTTTGAACGTACTAGCCCAAACCGTTCAGAAGTGATGACGATTTTATTTCATATAGTTCAGTAACTGTCACCCTGCAGCAGAATTCCTTCACTTCGTCTGCTTCGTGGTCACCAATTTTGATGTTAAGCTTCTCACTATTCTCACTGCCGCTGCTTAAACTGATAACAGTGTGGTGTAGTGATTTAAAACATTTGTGTTTTTATTCTGCAGTGTTTATCTGATGATGTTCACTGGAAAAATGTGTGCTACTGCACTTGTAGAGCGTCAAGGCAAGTTAAATTCCATAGCGACACATTGCAAGTTTCAAGTTATACGTTCTCTGGGAATCATTGGTTATTTAAATTTTGCACGTTTCCAATTTTTCTTATTGTCATTTTTCTTTCATTATCAGAATATTAAGCCAATTCACCAACATTGTGCTTGTAAGATTGTTTAAGGGTTTTTTGAAATTTTTATTTTCAAATAAATTTACGTAGAAAGATAAATGCTAGTAAAATTATGACCCCACAGCTCGAAGTCTTTCCACCCCACAGTTCCAACGCAGTTGCAAACCTATCACTCGCATATTGGAAATGTTCCTTTGCATCTCTATGCATTTTTTGTGTTCCTGAAATTACATTCATTATTATTTTTCGAAACTGTAATGTCAGTTGCTTCAGTATTCCGGCGTATGTTTTCCTTCAGTTGTTGTATCGCTTCAGGATTATCTTTTAAATATCTGCACACATAAAAACCACAAGCAGATAGGTCCGGGAAACGAGACGGCCTCAAACCTTTCCGCATTGCGCTTCACCTATACGAAACAGCGATCGACGAGACGTTGCTCGAAAAAATAGTTGTACCCTGTTCCATGTTCCCTTAATTGGGAACAGACGTCCTCGAAAATTTGATGTTAAACCCCAGTATTCATATTGAATTCGAAGAACATGTACCTAATAGTTCAAACACCAGAAATCTTGCAGCAAAGTCCAGTTTCTCTTAATAATGGAATGGTATTTGATTCACAATGTGAAGGCTCCCCCGTCGGTCCTTAGCGATTAATCTGGCTATTCAAACGGTTAAAAACCGAGCATAGTCGTTCTGAAAATACAGTGTCGGATCAAGTCCACCATCAACAGTCTTTGTAGGCAACCACTCGCAATACCTCTTTGCTGCATTAGCTAGAGATAATACTTGTACACATGATAGGTTCGTAGTACATGGGCTGTACGGTACAAACTCGTCTGTTGCGAAAGCCACCTAATAGATATTTTTGGACTAACACTAATTACAAGCAAAATGTTTCTAACAGCTTCCGCAGTTCTAACTGAAGACTTACAGTAACGCTTAGAATTGGAGACATCACCACTGGACCGCCAATTTGTCATCAACTTCCGAACAGACTTTATTAAGAATATTGGAGTTCGGGAATCGTTCATGAGACAACTTCATGAATCTTCTTAACCGGTCAGGGTATAAGCTTCAGCTACACACATCGTTTCATTAGCAAAATATGGTATAATTTACTTGAGTAAGAGATATAAGAACGAGAAGACACTCACAGCACTTCAAACTCTCAAGGAACGAGTAAAAACCGAAGGTGTCAACCAAGCCCGTCACGTGATCGGGAGGTAAGGAGAGCTGGAGACAGTAAATTCATAACGAGTCGCTTACAGATTGGGGCCACCTCTAACTTGGACGTGACTGCATAGTCTGTATGTTACATACATTCCCCAAGAATGGAATGAGGTCGAAATGCGTATGCCACCCCTCTTCAGACGTAGAAAAAACCAGCTACGTACGCTGAAGTGTCAAAGAAACCGCTATAGGCATGCGTATACAAATACAGAGATATATAAAGAGGAAGAATACGGCGCTGCGGTCGGCAACGCCTATATAAGACAACAAGTGTCTGGCGCAGTTGTTAGATCGGTTACTGCTGCTACAATGGCAGGGTATTAAGATTTAAGTGAGCTTGAACGTGGTGTTACGTCGGCGCACAAGCGGTGGGACACACCATCTCCGAGGTAGCAATGAGGTGGGGATTTTCCCGTACGATCATTTCACGAATGTATCGTGAATATGAGGAATTCGGTAAAACATCAAATCTGCAACATCGCTACGGCCAGAAAAAAAATCCTGCAAGAACGGGTGGACGACGACTGAAGAGAACCGTTCAACGTGACAGAAGTGAAACCCTTCCGCAGATTGATGCAGATTTCATTGCTGGGCCATCAACAAGAGTCAGCGTGCGAACCAATCAACGAAACATCTTCGATATGGGCTTTCGGAACCGAAGGCCCACTCGTGTATCCTTCATGTCTGCACGACACAAAGCTTTACACTTCGCCTGGGTCCGTCAACATCGACATTGGAGTGTTGATGACTGGAAACATGTTGCCTGGTCGGACGAGTCTCGTTTCAAATTGTATCGAGGGGATGGACGTGTACGGGTATGGAGACAATTTCATGAATCCATGGGAACCTGCATGTCAACAGGGGCTGTTCAAGTCGGTTGAGGCTCTGTAATGGTGTGGGGCATGTGCAGTTGGAGTGAATGGCACGTCTAGATACGACTCTGACATGTGGCACGTACGTAAGCATCCTGTCTGATCACCTGTATCCATTTATGTCCGTTCTGCATTCCGACGGACTCGGGCAATTCCAGCTCGACAAAGCGACACCTCACACGTCCAGAATTGCTACAAAGTAGCACCGAAACACTCTTCTGAGTTTAAACTTTTTCGATGGCCACGAAACTCCCCAGAGTGAACATTACATCCGTTATGCCTTGCACCGCGCTGTTCAGAAGAAATCTCCACTTCCTCGTACCCCTACGGATTTATGGACAGCCCTGCTGGACTCATTGTGTCAGTTCTCTCCAGCACTACTTCAGACATTAGTCGCGTCCGTGCCACGTCGTGTTGCGGCACATCTGCGTGCTCGCGAGGGCGCTACACGATATTAAGCAGGTGTACTAATTTCTTTGGCTCTTCAGTGTATAAAGGTAAGTGAATATGAATAAAAATGGTGATTTCAAGTTTGGTAATATGGTGGTAAGACGCGCAGTTTTGAACTGTGAGAGGATGATGGTATTGTGGGATTTTGGTTACATTTCCTACGCGAGGGATTTGGATGCAGGTGGGGTTGGGGATGAAGTGGAATGTCGAAGAATGTAGGATTATTGGGGAGCCCCAGTGACCAGAGAAGACATGTCTGGAGACGCTCCGGGCAGTTATGGGTATCACCTTCACTGTCGCCTGCCATTCTGCTCGACTTACGAGAAGTGATGGCCTGAGATGGGATTTCTTTTCGTGGTAGGATCCCTTTGGTTGTCATCCGCATACCCTCTCCTACCGTAACAGTCCGCATTCTAGCTAACAACTCAGTGGGAATGTGATGGAACGTATTTAAGAAATGGAAGACGACGTGCACAAGCAGTGTGAATGAACGAGTGAGTCAATCAGTCTTTCAAAACAGCTACATCGAAAAAACTACGAGGGCGGTTCAGAAAGTAACCTCCGATTGGTCACAGTGCGGGTTGTGGTGGGAGTAGCGACGCCATCTGTGCGTTCACGCACTCACCAGGTCAGTCGGCATCAAGCCGTGGTCGAGTGAACGTCGTACCTGCGCTAGTTTAGTTTTTGTGGCAGTTTGAAATGTGTGCTGCAATAGAAAACCCCGCCAAATGTGAAGTGCGTGCTGTCATAAGGTTTTTTACAGCCAAAGGATATTCTGCAGCAGCTATTCATCGTGAGCTTCGTGCCGTGTACGGACCAAGAGTTATGAGTGAAGGAGTTGTCCGTGAATGGGTACGTTTATTTGAAAGTGGACGAGAAAACGTTCATGATGAAGAGAGGAGTGGTAGACCATCATTGGTGACTGACGAACTCGTTCAGACAGTTGATGCAAAAGTTCGTGAAAATCGACGTTTCTCAATGTCGGAGTTGTCTACTGGTTTTCCACAGATTTCTAAGACTCTCTTGTACGAAATAGTGACAGCACGATTGGGTTACCGTAAGTTCTGTGCACGATGGGTGCCCAAAATTCTTACCGACCACCACAAAACTCAAAGAATGGCCTCTGCATTAGACTTTCTGTCACGTTATGAGGACGAAGGAGAACCATTGTTAAACAGAATCGTGACCGGTGACGAAACCTGGATTACGTACGTGAACCCTGAGACAAAAGAACAATCAAAGATGTGGGCACATTCAAATTCGCGTACCAAACCAAGAAAAGCCTCGCAAGATTTTTCTGCCAGAAAACTGATGGCAACGGTGTTTTGGGATGCCAAAGGGGTGTTGTTGGTTGAATTCATGGAACGTGGTACGACCATTAATCAAGACGTGTACTGTGAAACAATAAAAAAGTTACGACGGGCTATACAGAACAAACGCCGTGGTATGCTGACTTCCGGTATCGTTTTTTTGCACGATAACGCCCGTCCTCACTCTGCTCGCAGAACAACGGCCCTTCTTGAGTCCTTCAAGTGGGACGTTATCAACCATCCACCTTACAGCCCAGACCTGGCGCCAAGTGATTATCACCTCTTCTTGCATTTGAAGAAATGGCTCGGGTCACAGCGGTTTGATGACGACGAAGAGCTCAAAGATGCGGTCACAGGCTGGCTCCAGGCACAAGCGGGTGATTTTTATGCAGAAGGAATTTCAAAGCTTGTGAAGAGATACGATAAGTGCCTCAATCGCTATGGAGACTATGTAGAAAAATAGTGCAAAGATGTAGTTGTAAGATGTATATATTAAAATATTTTTATTTAACTTGGTGTATTTTTTTAAATCAACCGGAGGTTACTTTCTGAACGGCCCTCGTACAAAACACTGAGTGGTTTGTGTTGTGTCTAGGAACCCTGCATACTCTGTTCGTATTAATGAGTTTTATTACAAAAGACAATTACAATTACGTAACTTTGATATGTGTCGCAAGCGAAAGGCTATATGCAAAATAATCAGTCTTATTGAGAATAGACAAACACAAGTCTGTGCTAAGCGGAGAGTGCTAATGAAGTCACTAGAGTTGACGCTGCTACCGAAGTGACTTGTCACTAGTCGGGCCTAACGCTTTTGTCTTCTTCACATAGCGGCCGCTGTTGTCGCTTTGTCGTCCTGGAGGGAGGTCAGTTACCGTGCGATTCGCTGACCTTCTCTCATAGCCATCGCTCCTCTGTCGTTTCCGGCTGCCGTGCCGGCGCTGACTTTATGCAGTAACATTCCTCCACCCCCCCCCCTCCTCCAAAGCGACGGACGGTCGTCGTAAATGAGGGGGGGGGGAGGGGGTGTAGAGACAGGAAGCTCTGGCTGCAGGGGACGTCAGACTTCCGGGCGTACCCCGCAATACGGCCTTCGCTCTGGTTGAAATGTCCTCTGGAAAACGCCCAGAAGGGTACGTGTACCTCTGAAGGCCCATACCCAGATGTAGAAGGCGTCGAGTGCTGCGGTGTGGGCTCCATCGGTACAACGAGAGGGAACGGAAGATTCGAAGGCTCTGTCTCCATGGGGTCGCCCACGGTGTCGTGATGACACCCACTGGCGGCTGCCGTGTCCGCGCTGTCCTCGGGTTCCGTAAATATGGGGGAAGATATACAGCAGGATCGCCGTGCACGTGACAGTGGCTAATTTGATTGTGATGTCGGCACTGCAGTCCCTCTGGACCTGAAATGAGATACATGCATGCGCCAAGTCGATGAAGCATCTCGTCTCGCGCCCATCGCCTGCTGCCGCTAAAAATCCTGAAAAACACAATATCATGCGGTGCGAAACGATACTTGCGGCCTTCCCTCGGCGCCGGATGCTGAGCAGGGTGGAGCAGATGGCGTCTGCCGTGTAGCAATTCCGCCGGCGATGGTCCATCTCATGGGTGCGAACGATATGAGGCGAGAAACAGTTGCAATGCCTGATCCCTGGTGTGTGCCGTGCGAAGTTTGGACAGCTCCTGGTTGAAGGTCCTGACAAAACATTACGCTTCGCCGTTTGACTGTTGATGGAACAGTGCACTAGTTACATGCTGTATGCCATTTCGTTCACAGAACGTTTCAGATTCATCTGACGTGAACTGAGGGCCGTTGTCCGACACTATGACTTCAGGCAAACCTTCGTGGCAAAAAATAGAGGACAACGCCTGAACTGTGCTACGTGCCCTCGTCGAGTTTACTGGCACGGCAAAACGAAACTTGCTATATGAGTCTATCACAATCAACCAGCGAGTGTTCCAAAAAGGTCCCGCAAAGTGTATGTCCACACATTGCCATGGTGATGGAGAGTTAGGCCAAGCAGAGAATTTTTGTGGCTGAGCGGACTGATTTTCCGCACAAGCGTGACACTGTGGTGTCATCTGTTCTGTTTGGGTGTCCATACCCTGCCAAGTACAGTGTCGACGCGCTAACTGATTCGTACGAACACTCCCTCAATGTCCTTGCTGAAGTAGCAGCAAAACTTATTTTTGCAAAGCTTTGGGGATCAACACACGTGACTGTCCACTGTCATTTTTAACAAGAATCACACCTTGCTGTACAGCGAGGCCATGGCGACGTGCAAGGTATCGGCGCACTACAAAGTTCTTTATGCTATGCAATGAGCGAGGCCAAGATGTGCGAATGCATTTTAGCAAAATGTTCAAATCTGAAGCAGCTTCCGTGGCCTGTGCAATTTTCCTATAATTCAGAGGAAAGGATTGAAGCAATTCAGAATCCTGAGCATCGCTGTGACAACAAGATGCAGCAGAAAGTCTGTATCAGGGCGAGTCGGAAGCCGTGAAAGTGGGTCCGCATTACCAAATTGAGCTGTCGGACGATACACAGTCTCATACTGATATTGAGACAACAACAAAGCCCATCTTTGCAATTTTTGGGCACTTCGTACGGGAACCGGCTGCATCGGATGCTACAAGAACTGCAATGGCTTGTGATCCGTTACTAAGTAGAATTTTCTGCCATACAAATAGTGGTAGAATTTGGTGACACCATAAACAATAGCCAATACCTCTTTCTGTATTTATGCATGAGCTTTTGACAACCCTTTTGATGCGAAAGCAATAGGCCTGGTCTTTATCACCAAATCTGTGTGAAAGCACTGCACCGATTGCGTAAGAGGAAGCGTCAACTTGCAACACAAGTAGTTTGTCAGGATCAAAGTGAACCAGGCATCGACCACTAAGCAATGCATCTTTAAGTTTTTGAAAAGCTTCTTGGCACTCTTCTGTCCAAACAAACAGGACATTCTTGCGGCGCAAGCGTTGCATGGTGCTACGATTTGTGCAGCATTCGGTATGAACCGAATATAATAGTTCATTTGCCCTAAGACTGACTGCAATTCTGCGACATTGCGAGGAACTTGCACGTCACGTATAGCTAACAAATGTGACTGAAGAGGATGTACACCTTGACTCTTTATGACATGACCAAGATACTGCAACTCAGGTTAAAAAAAAAAAAAAAATCACAAAAATGGCTCTGAGCACTATGGGACTTAACTACTGTGGTCATCAGTCCCCTAGAACTTAGAACTACTTAAACCTAACTAACCTAAGGACATCACACACATCCATGCCCGAGGCAGGATTCGAATCTGCGACCGTAGCAGTCGCGTGGTTCCGGACTGCGCGCCTAGAACCGCTAGACAAAAAAATCACACTTGTCCAGTCTACTCTTTAGTCCTGCATCACGTAACACACGAAACAAAGCACGCAAATTTGCAATGTCTTCTTCAGGTGTAAGATCTACTACGACAATATTGTCCAAATAGCTTGAAGAGTTTAGTACTTGAACAGTCAGCTGTTCCAAATACCGTTGGAAAATGCTGGGTGCGGAAGCACTGCCAAAAAGCAAACACAAATATCTGAACAAGCCCAAATGAGTGTCCACAACACACACGGCTTGAGATTCTTCATCTAGTGGTATTTGAAGATATGCGTCACGCAAATCAATTTTTGAAAAGTAGCGACCAGCGCCTAATCTGTCCATGAGATCCTCTGGGCGTGGCAATTGGATAAGTATCAATCACAGTTTGTGGGTTGGCTATAGACTTAAAGTCAACACAAAGGCGAATACGACCTGAAGGTTTAGGGAGCAAAACCAGTGGACTTTCCCACTGACTAGCTTGTATGGGCGGAATAGCTCCGCTATCTTGCAATTGCTTAAGTTCAGCAGCGTCTTTGTCCCGAAACGCAATGGGGAAAGTTCTGGATCTGCCAAATTTCGGCTGAGCATTGTCTTTCATGGTAATATGTGCAACAAAATTGTTAGCCGTACCTAAAGCTTCCGAACAGAGTTCAGGGAATTCTTTCAGCAAACTAGCTACACAGTCGTTGGCACTGAATGCAGTCACTGACAACACATTGTCCTGAATGTTAAAGCCAAACAAATCAAACGAATCAAGGCCAAATATGTTCTCACAATCGCGTGATTGTAGCACAGTGAAAGTCACAGTTCAAGTATGCGAGCGATACATGGTAGGCAAAGTACATTTTGCGAGAACGGCAGTGTATTGTCCTTTATAAGCCGTCAGGTGCGCACTAGTTTTAGACAGGCGTGAGGAGCCTAACAGTTCAAATGTATTACGATTCATCAGTGTAACAGAGGCACGATGTCCAATTGAAATTTCACATATTTCCACTAGGATGGAAATGAACAAAAAGTTTGTTGGACTGGCACTGAAGAAATTGTTTGCTTGCTACCTTTGCTAATGCTTGCAGCAGGCTTTGAATACGGCACGTTTATGACATGGGCCTTGTGAGTAGATTTTTGTGAGCAGGCAGAATTCTTAAGTTTGTTCCATTGCAAACATGCGGACTGCACATGTCCTTTCTTGCCACAAGCGTAACACTGTGCTTGTCTAGAGGGGCAGTCTTGGTGTTGGTGCCGTCAATAGCCTACTTAGTGAACTGTTTACATGGCTTGGCGCGCACGTGCTGTTGCTGCCTACTGGGCCTGTCGTGAGCAAGGGACGACTCAAGCCAAGAAATTGGCGGCTGCTCAAATTTATCGGCCGTCATGGCACCTGAATCATACAGATCTAGAATTTTCACTACTTGATGATATGATGGATGGGACTGTTTCAAAATCTGTTCTCTACGCGATCGCATCACGCAACATAACATCTGATTATGAAGCACCATACGCACATTTCAGTTTGCATCTCCTCGTCATAACCCGCAAAGCTGTTACCCACTCGCGATAAGTTTGTTCTGACCTTTTCTTGCAACGAAAGAATTGGTACCTAGCTGCCACCAGATTCACTTGTTAGGCATAATAGTTAGAGAATCTACAACCTGTTCAAGGGAAAGTTTAGTCGGAGTGGCGTTAAGGAACGGTTTCTGAATGAGGAGAGAGACTTCCTATCATTGACAAAAGTAATGTAGCTTCGCAGTTCCTGATACGTTATGAGCAATGATGTGGGCTTCATACTGTTGCAACAACTCGAGCCATTCCTCTTCTTTTTCGTTGAACTGGTGAAAAGGCGGTGTGGCACTAAGAGCTACAGTTGTATTGAACAAAAAAAATGGTTCAAATGGCTCTGAGCACTATGGGACTAAACATCTATGGTCATCAGTCCCCTAGAACTTAGAACTACTTTAACCTAACTAACCTAAGGACATCACACAACACCCAGCCATCACGAGGCAGAGAAAATCCCTGACCCCGCCGGGAATCGAACCCGGGAACCCGAGCGTGGGAAGCGAGAACGCTACCGCACGACCACGAGATGCGGGCTGTATTGAACACATACTTTTTCTTTTTCTAATCCGAACTGTAGTTTTTGAGATACTACGTTGTCTCAAGATAAAAAATCACCGCGTGTTCCACAGAAAACGCAACGCTTGCCCTGGTAACGACTGCATTACCTACTAACACCGCAAAGAATGCCTCGTCCCCTTTCCACTCACCTTTGAAATCCTTTACACCACTAACCTTGTAACGCTCTTTAAAAATTATTTTTTTTTAGATTATGTCGAATGAATGTCTGAACTGTAGAATGGATACTAACCTCGAGTTATCGTGTAGCGTGTTGTAACTGCAAGTGGTGTGCTTACCCTGTGTCATTGTTAGCAAAACTTTGTACGCATTGATAGGGCAATGCAATTCCCAATACCAATAATGAAATACAGTCAGTGAAAAAACACATTCAGCCCCTTAAGCACTCAACCCTCTGCGCCTATTCAAAACTTATAAGTGATAACTTTGGTCCCTGTGCACATGACAAATAAATTAAATTGTCTTACCTCTAATGCAGCAACGGTGGAATGCGATACACTATGTATCCGGACACCTGGCCGAAAATGACTTACAACTTCCTGGCACCCTCCACCGGTAATGCTGGAATTCAATTTGGTGTTGACCCAGCCTTAGCCTTGATGACAGCTTCAACTCTCGCAGGCATACTTCCAATCAGGTGCTGGAAGGTTTCTTGGGGAATGACAGCACATTCTTCAAGGAGCACTGCACTGAGGAGAGGTATCAATATCGGTCGGTGAGACCTGGCACGAAGTCGGCGTTGCAAAACATCTCAAAAGTGTTCTTTAGGACTCAGGACTCTGTCCAGCCCAGTCTGTTACACGGATGTTATTGTCGTCTAACAACTCCGCCACAGGCCGTGCATTATGAACAGGTGCTCGATCGTGTTGAAAGATGCAGTTACCGTCCCCGAATTGCTCTTCAGCAGTGGGAAGCAAGAAGGTGCGTAAAACATCAAAGTAGGCCTGTGCTGTGATAGTGCCAAGCAAAACAACAAGGGGTCCAAGCCCCCTCCATGGAAAACACGACCACACCGTAACACCACCGCCTCTGATTTTAGTGTTGGCACTACACACGCTGGCTGGTCCCGGCAGAGGTTCGAGTCCTCCCTCGGGCATGGGTGTGTGTGTTTGTCCTTAGGATAATTTAGGTTAAGTAGTGTGTAAGCTTAGGGACTGATGACCTTAGCAGTTAAGTCCCATAAGATTTCACACACATTTGAACAACTACACACGCTAGCAGATGACGTTCACCGGGCATTTGCCATACTCAAACCCCGCCATCGGGTAGCCACATTGTGTACCGTGATTCGTCACTACACACAAAGTTTCTCCACTGTTCAATCGTCCAATGTTTACGCTCCTTACACCAAGCGAGGCGTCGTTTGGCTTTTACTGGCGTGATTTTTGGTTTATTTGCAGCCACTCGACCATGAAATCCAAATTTTCTCACCTTCCCCCTAACTGTTATAGTACTTGCAGTGGATCCTGATGCAGTTTCGAATTCCTGTGTAATGTTGTCGATGGCTGTCTACCTATTAAACATTACGACCCTCTTCAATTGCCGGCGGTCTGTGTCAGTCAACAGATGAGGTCGGCCCGTACACTTTTGTGCTGTACGGGTCCCTTCATGTTTCCACATGACTATCACGCCGGAAAGAGTGGACCTAGGGATGTTTAGGAATGTGGAAATCTACCGTACAGACGTATGACACGACACCCAATCAAATGGTTCAAATGGCTCTGAGCACTATGGGACTTAACATCGGAGGTCATCAGTCCCCTAGAACTTAGAACTAGTTAAACTTAACTAACCTAAGGAAATTACACACAACCATGCCCGAAGCAGGATTCGAACCTGCGACGGTAGCAGTCGCACGGTTCCGGACTGAAGCGCCTAAAACCGTTCGGCCACCGCGGCGACACCCATTCACCTGACCAAGTTCGAAATCCGTGAGTTCAGATGAGCGCTCCATTCTGCTCTCTCAAGATGTCTAATGACTACTGAGGCCGCTGATATGGAGTACCAGGCATTAGGTGGCAGCACAATGCGCCTAATATGAGAAACGTATGTTTTTTGAGGTGTCCGGATGCTTTTGATCACAAAGTGTATATTCTGGTCTCTCATAAAAAAATATAGGTATGCTAATTACACGCTCAACACAGTGCAATGCTGGCCATAACACTTGAAATGCACCTTAAATTCTTATGGCTGAGGAACAACTTCTTTGAAAAATATATGATCTGGACAGGGAGGCGGTGAATTACTAACACTGTGTTTTTTTGGCAAAATTGTATTGCGAGTTAAGTTTGTCTTTTCGAAAACATTTGACAACTGAAGTTACATTGTTAAAAAAAGGAATATGTATTTATTAATTGACCCATAAATAATTTGATTTTTTTACAGCAACTGTTATCTAGCCTCACTAATCCAGCATAATCGCAGATCGTCAAATTACATATAGCTTTGTTAACAAATCTTATAAGCATTACAAAAGTGAAAAATCTAACTAGCCTTTTTATGAAATCAGTTTACGTACATTCTGGTGTTACTCAACAATTACTAATTATCAGCCGACTCATCTGCACTAACGCGCTGGGAAAACAAAAATCATAATTATTTAACATTTTTACCTTGGTAGCATGAAGACTTCTGCTTCCATATTCAACAATATTGACATACCTAAATTAATCTAACACTTGGTCGCTTCAGAGAGCACACCATAAAAACTGCCTTCTCCATCGTATTTCGCTCACAGACAGCTTCCTACAACTGTGCGCCCAGTGCTCTCTTACTCCAACACTACAATCTCAGACCAGAAACAGTATCTTTGGCTCTGCGGTCGTGCTGTTAGGGATCCGCTTTATAAAGAATATCAGAGACATATATCGTTTATACTGTGATAGGTTCAGTCTGGTGTACATTAATATTCTTTTCATATTAGGGTGCCACATACAAGTGTACCCCAGCAGACTCCTTTCAACCTCTCAGCAGATTACTATCCTCAGAAATGGAAAGCCACAGAAACCTGCTACTTATACTTCATCCTACTGTCTCTTCTGCCTCACCTCGGTCCATCCTTTCCTGACGCATCGAACATCACTTTAACCAACGCCGTCTCCTTCCCATCAAGCAATGTGGCTACCATCTTAATTTCTCCACTGATGCCCCATCTCATATTTCACCAGCTCATTTCCCGTAAATCCGGTATTTGTGTCTTCTTCGACCTAGAGATATCCTATGATCATGTACGGCATTTTGGTCTCCTTTTCAGACTCCAGACATATGTACTTCCAATTAGCTATGTCCGCCTCATTCTATGCTTCCTATCTTATTGCCCATCCACAATACTAGTTCGCACCCCTTCCATGCCACTGCAGGAGTCCCCAAGGCGGCGATCTCTCTCATCTCTTCTACACTCTTGATACGCCCTAACCACCTCCACCAGACCACCTCGTTCAGTGTGCTAATGACACCGCTTTCCTCACACTCTACTCCACACGATCCCCTCAAATACACTTCAGATAGTTTACCTCCTGTTGTAAGCAATGGCTCCTCAAGATCAACCTCTCCAAAACCCAACAATAAATGTAGAACAAATCACTGACACAGTCCGTCCCCACGATGTTTACCTTACCAATTACAACCGTCCTGTCCAGTTAACTAATACACTAAAATATCTTGACTAACCATCGACTGGCAACTAATGTGGAAACTTCACCTACTAACGCATCCAACAGAAAGCCTCCAACAGACGAACACTGCTAAAAGTACTAACAGGCTGAACTTGCGGATTACACCCGTCCACTAATCTCCACACCCACAAAACCCTAATCCGACCTATCCTCTGCAATGCAAATGTTCCATGGTCTAAGTCGCCTTGCCACGGTTCGCTTCCCCCAAAAATGGCGTTCAAATTCCTCTGAGCACTGTGGGACTTAAGATCTGAGGTCATCAGTACCCTGGAACTTAGAACTAGTTAAACCTAACTAACGTAATGACATCACACACATCCATGCCCGAGGCAGGATTCGAACCTGCGACCGTAGCGGTCGCGCGGTTCCAGACTGAAGCGCCTAGAACCGCTCGGTCACAGCGGCCGGTGCTGCTTCCCTCATCAGTGGTTCGAGTGCTCCCTCGAGCATTGGTGTGTGTGTTGTTCCTAGCGTTAGATTAAGTAGTGTGTAAGCCAAGGGACCGATGGCCTGAGTAGTTTGTTCTCATAGGAACTTACCACCACCACGATGGAACTCTGCCTCACCAAAGTTACATATATCCCTCCAAATCCTCGAACGCCATGCAATCCGCCTCCCTTCCTGCATCCGTTTACCTTCCCCCACATCGGTCTTCTGCCATCTCATCAAATTTCCACCCCTCCTCACCGGCATATAACTTCTCTGCACTCCTATACCAACTGCATACTAGATTCCAATAAACCTATTTGCTCCCCTGCAAACAGAAACCCTGGTATGGTGCTGCGACTTCACAAAAAGACCCGCATACCTTCGCCTACATACACTCCATATCCTATCCCAACCAACTCCTTCCACGAGATAATGAGACGCACCCTGATATCTACCCCTTCTACCAGGTCTAACTCTTCCCCACCTACCCCACTCCACATCAGGGTCCTCTCCCCCTTTCCCTCCCCATCCATCCCCATTTCTTTCGTGTTGTTACCTCTACTCCAGCCACACACGAGACTCCTCCTCACCCTTTGTCTTCGCCACCTTTCGTCTTCCCACTGTCCACCCCAACACCTACCTTCATCTCCATTGCTTTCCTACCTAATAGACCTGTACCTCTTCTACCCACATCCCTTAACCGCGTACAACATATTCTCCCCTCCAGATACCCTACTCTCCCAGTGGATGTCCTTCAGATGTCAAGTGGAAGTGTGGAAGTGCAGTGCTCCAGTGCTTTTTCTTAGAAGAATTTCGCCATTTTGTGATTTTTTTAAAATGTATATATTTTCGTTTTTTTTTTTTGCCTGTCTGTCTTTGATTTTCAATTTCAGAAAGAAAATCAGTTTCAATTTTTTTCATTTTTGCTACATTTTTAAAAATGTTCCCGGCTGAAGAGCGAAACATTGTACAGCCGACAGCACACCACGCACACATAGGGAGTGAGGGGAATGAAATAACAATAAAGAAAAAATATATGTATGTATATTAGAGCTACTTATTTTCATTGAAATATGATGACAGACCCTATATCATTGCGCGATGATCACTGGATGAATGAATAAATGAAACAATAAATTAGGGAGCATACGAGGGCACAAAGGCCGTCGCTCAGCACGCGAATGGAGTGGCACTGGAACTCGCTAGTAGGCACCCTCTGCCATGGAGTGTAGTGGCTTGCGGAGTGTACGTGTATCAGAATGAGATTTTCACTCTGCAGCGGAGTGTGCGCTGATATGAAACTTCCTGGCAGATTAAAACTGTGTGCCGGACCGAGAGTCGAACTCAGGACCCTTGCCTATTGAGAGCAAGTGCTCTATCAATTTTTTTTTAATTGATCTCATTTTGTTCACTGTCGGTCGTTGTATTTGTTCGGGGCGGACGTCTCATGACGCTTATTCAAGTTCAAAGTTGAGCTATTCACTCAGTGTTTTTTTTATTTTTTTATTTTTTTTATTTTTTTTTTTTACAGAGGGCACGTACCCCTCTGACCGAACACGCTGAGCTACCGTGCCGGCATCCATCTGAGCTACCCAAGCACGACTCACGCCCCATGCTCACAGCTCTAATTCCGCCAGTACGCATATCGGTAGATACACAGTTATTGTTCCTGAATAGCCGTGTATAGAAAGGTGATGTCAATGTGCGTTGTTGTTTTACGTGTAATAGGTCTATGAAGAGGACGGACAGAGAGCGGCGCTGGATCGCAGAGTGGCGGCGCGGTGGCGGCTGTTAGGCGCGCGCCCATGTTGGGCAGGTCGCGGCCGCCGCTGGCTCAGCTGTGGGCCGTAAATCTGGCCGGCAGGCAGCAGAATGGCGGCGTGTTAGCATAGGCCGCCGCCAGACGCCGCCGCCGCTCCCGTGTCTAGCCGGCCGCCGGAGTCACCGACCCACGGCCGACGCCGGTCGTCGAACCCCGGCCGTCAGGCTCAGAATAACGCCCCCTCCACCCCGTAGAGCTGTCGTCTATGTCCCTTGCACTGCTTCGTTACGACTATATGCTGTTCGCCAAATGAGAGGCTTCGCAGAGGTTACATATTTTAATGTGTATAACACATAAATGTACCGGGTGATCAAAAAGTCAGTATAAATTTGAAAACTGAATAAATCACGGAATAATGTAGATAGAGAGGTACAAATTGACACACATGCTTGGAATGACATGGGATTTTTATTAGAACCAAAAAAAAAAAATAGAAAAGTTCAAAAAATATCCGACAGATGGCACTTCATCTGATCAGAATAGCAATAATTAGCATAACAAAGTAAGACAAAGCAAAGATGATGTTCTTTACAGGAAATGCTCAATATGTCCACCATCATTCCTCAACAATAGCTGTAGTCGAGGAATAATGTTGTGAACAGCACTGTAAAGCATGTCCGGAGTTATGGTGAGGCATTGGCGTCGGATGTTGTCTTTCAGCATCCCTAGAGATGTCGGTCGATCGCGATACACTTGCGACTTCAGGTAACCCCAAAGCCAAGAGTCGCACGGACTGAGGTCTGCGGACCTGGGAAGCCAAGCATGACGAAAGTGGCGGCTGAGCACACGATCATCACCAAACGACGAGCGCAAGAGATCTTTCACGCGTCTAGCAATATGGGGTGGAGCGCCATCCTGCATAAACATCGTACGTTCCAGCAGGTGTTTATCAGCCAGGCTGGGCATGATGCGATTCTGTAACATATCGGCGTACCTCTCACCCGTCACGGTAGCAGTTTTGTTGTCTAGCGCCATCTGTCGGACATTTTGTGAACTTTGTTGTTTTTTTTTTTTTGTTCAAGTAAAACCCCATGGCTTTCCAAGCACGTGTGTCAATTTTTACCTCTCTATCTACATTATTCCGTGGTTTATTAAGTTTTCAAATTTATAATGACTTTTTGATCACCCGGTACATGTAATATACAGGGTGTATCAGAAAGAATCATCCGATTTATAAAAATCATAACTATTGTGTTATTTGAGATATGTGCGTGAACAATGTACTGTTGGAAAGAGCAAACTCTCGAGTTTTACATAGTTCCCGCTAGGTATCAGCAGTGAGCGCCCACTTCAGTTCTAGTAAAAATCGCGTCGGGACAACAGAAAGCGATTTGTATTCTGCGTTTTGCGCAGTGCAGGTCAGTAATAACTGTTCAGTGTGAACTTTCGTACTACGCAATGTGTGGATCCACCTAATGCACAGAGCATTAGACGGTGGTACCATCAATTCCGAGAAACAGGTTGTTTGTGCAAAGGCAAATCGCCAGCCGTCCCGGACTGTCTGACACAGACGTCGAACGCATCCGCCATAGTTTCACAAGGAGTACTCAGAAATCCGTTGGCCGTGCAGCTCGACAGCTCACCGTGCCCCCGATGTCCGTCTGGCGTGCGGTGGTCGACGTTTACACCTCAAACAATACAAAATTCAGCTACTGCAATCTCTTCCTGAAAGTGACATCAACAATGTGTGGAGTTCTGCAATTTAGTTCTTGGCAGGTTGGAGGATGGCAATTTTCCTCCACGCTTAGAGTTTAGTGAAGAGGCAACATTCCATTCAAAGGGAAAGGTGAACCGTCTTAATGTGACAATATGGGGTACGGAACAACCACATAAAGTTGTACATTGTGAGAGAGACTCTCCAAAATGTAATGTGTTTTGTACAGTTTCATAGGAAAAAAGTGTGTTGTCGATTTTTCTTTGCCGAGAACACTGTTGTAACGCGAAGCACATGTCTCGATAAGCTCGAGAACTTTCTTTTCCCACAGTTGGAGACGGATTCGAACGATTTCATTTACCAACAGAATGGGGCACCGCCACACTGGCATCTGGAAGTGCGGGTATTTTTAAATCAAAGGATTACTGAACGATGGATCGGTCGCACTGGACCAAATGATTCAGCCTTACATTACTGGCCTCCAAGGTCACCGGACCTGGCTGTATGCGATTATTTTTTGTGGGTGTTTATAAACGACTGTTTATGTGCCTTATTTACGAACAGCAAGGAATGAACTGAGATATCGCATAACAGCAGCTGTGGAAGCTCTAACTCAAGAGATGCTCGCTGCAGTGTGGGAACAATTTGAATACCGCACTGACGTATGCCGTGCATGTCAAGCGGGGGGTATCGAAACCTATGAAAAGGTATGAAAAAGCTTTTTGTGTTTCCCGTTCATCAAAAAACAAAATTCATTGTATATACTTTAAACATAGCTGCACAACAGCAACGGTTTCACGTAATAAAATTATAAACAGCCGACCAGTTGCAATGGATAAAGAAATTCTTTACCTAGGCTTCGACAAATATAAATTTGTGTTCTTCAGAAGGTAACAATTTTACATTAGTGAGGACTAATGTGCCATCGCCGTTTTTACAATTGTCGGCATAGATCCATGTGTCAAAAATAAAATATAGCCCTAGAATTAGGGTTTGTCACGTTAATATGAAATATAGCTATATTATTTTTGACACATGGATCTGTGCCGACAATTGTAAAAACGGCGATGGTACATTAGTCCTTACTAATGTAAAATTGTTCCCTTCTGAAGAAGACAAATTTATATTTGTCGAAACCTAGGTAAAGAATTTCTTTATCCATTGCAACAGGTCGGCTGTTTATAATTTTATTCATTGTATATGTTTATTAGTTTCAGAAATACAGACGTGCCAAATCGAATGATTCTTTTCGATATGGCCTATATAAAGGGGAAACGTTGTTACCACAAATATCGAAAAGTAATTAACCGATTTACTTCAGATTTTTACATGTCACTCTAGTAGTGCATTCTCGAGCGTGTCTTCCGTTATACATGCCTTTCTTACTACAAAGTCGCCATCGTCCCACAGACAACTGTGGATGTGGAGCAGTCGGTATCGCGGACCCCATCGTCGTGGAGTGTGCGAATAGACAAAATGTTACAGACCAGGAGAGAAGCGTCTTTAATATTAAAATTATCTACAGTATCCAATGAGGAGCGATGGCACGTGCTGAATTTCTTCACAGACAGACAACCGAGAAGATGCCATACATCGTGACAACGACAACCGCCACGTCAGCACAACCACCTACAACAACCTCCTGTAGACCGCAAGGAGACGTGTCTCTCAGGTGACCTGGAAGGATTTCCTGAGTCCTGGCAGCAAACTCCTAATCTGTTCACTTTGGAATCCTGAGCGAATCCCGAGTTGTGCCCCATCGCGCCAGAGTCTAGCTATCCAGGCAAAAGAGGAAGTCTAGCTCCGTTCTGGTACCAAGTACAGCAGTGTAGCGCTGTGTAGTGTTATACGTACAGTACGGTCTACAATTGTAAATTACAAAATTTGTGATGTAGTGATGTAGCATAATACAGTAGACCAGTAGTACGTGCTTTCTGGATTCCAGATGAACATATATCTGTGAGCCAAATGGTCAAAATTTATTATGTATCGTTTTAAAATTATTATATTATTATAATTATTATATGCATGCATAGTTTTTTCCTAGGATAGTTATTCTACCTCATTTAAAATATGCAGACAAACGAGGAAATCTAGCGTAACGTTGCTAAGAGCACGCAAGGTCGCTAGTAGAAAAGGTAGAAAAGGCGAATTGGTAACTCGGTTTATTTGGGGAATTCTAGGAGAGATTGCTTTTTATTTTTTTTTTTGAGTCAACAGTCATCTGACTAGTTTGATGTGGCCCGCTACGAATTCTTCTCAACCTCTTCATCTGAAAGTAGCACTTGCAGCCTACGTCCTCAATTTTCTACTGAAAATATTTTAATGTCTGTCTTCCTCTACGGGTCTTACCCTCTACAGCTCCCTCTAATATCATGCAAGTTATTTTCCGATGTCTTAATAGATATGCTACACCCTGTCCCTTCTTATTATCAGTGTTTCCCGTATGTTCCTTTCCTCTCCGATTCTGCGCAGAACCTCTTCATTCCTTAAATTATTAGCCCAAGACACGAAAATGTAGCTGATCTATAATGCAGAGTTCATACAGAACCCTACATCTACATCTACATCTACATGACTACTCTGCAATTCACATTTAAGTGCTTGGCAGAGGGTTCGTCGAACCACAATCATACTATCTCTCTACCATTCCACTCCCGAACAGCGAGCGGGAAAAACGAACACCTAAACGTTTCTGTTCGAGCCCTTATTTTCTCTTATTTTATTTTGATGATCATTCCTACCTATGTAGGTTGGACGCAACAAAATATTTTCGCATTCGGAAGAGAAAGTTGGTGACTGAAATTTCGTAAATAGATCTCGCCGCGACGAAAAAGTCTTTGCTTTAATGACTTCCATCCCAACTCGCGTATCATATCTGCCACACTCTCTCCCGTATTACGTGATAATACAAAGCGAGTTGCCCTTTTTTGCACCCTTTCGATGTCCTCCGTCAATCCCACCTGGTAAGGATCCCACACCGCGCAGCAATATTCTAACAGAGGACGAACGAGTGTAGTGTAAGCTGTCTCTTTAGTCGACTTGTTGCACCTTCTAAGTGTCCTGCCAATGAAACGCAACCTTTGGCTCGCCTTCCCCACAATATTATCTATGTGGTCTTTCCAACTGAAGTTGTTCGTAATTTTAACACCCAGGTACTTAGTTGAATTGACAGCCTTGAGAATTGTACTATTTATCGAGTAATCGAATTCCAACGGATTTCTTTTGGAACTCATGTGGATCACCTCACACTTTTCGTTATTTAGCGTCAACTGCCACCTGCCACACCATACAGCAATCTTTTCTAAATCGCTTAGCAAATGATACTGGTCTTCGGATGACCTTACTAGACGGTAAATTACAGCATCATCTGCGAACAACGTAAGAGAACTGCTCAGATTGTCACCCAGGTCATTTATACAGATAAGTGCGACCCGTTCTTTAGTACTCCTCGAGAGTTTGGAACCCCCAGAAGTTCGGATTAAAGGAAGATAATGAAACAATTCAAATGTGTGCTGCTAGATTTGATACCGGTACGTTCAATCAATACGTGTGTATTACGAACGCAAAGACGCCCCTATTAACCTCCGCTTGATACATCGTCTTTACTTTAGGAAGAGAATAAGGACGTCTTTACGTTGTAACTTATTATTTCCCGTATTTTATAAATTATTTCGACAGACTCGGCTATTCCTTAAGATTGAATATCTTTTTCCAAATCGGCTTTAATGGTTAATATATACCACTGATTTCCATTCGGAGCGTAAGTTGCAGGCGCGTCTCGGATCAAGTCCTCCTTTTAGTGATCCGATTCCCTCACATATATGCCATTTTACCCCACGGTTTTTATCATCCATTCCAGCCACTACGTGTTAGAGTTCGAGGCAGAATTTTGTAAAAACTGATGAACAGCGAGAACACAGCAGGTTGATGTACCTTGTCTCATGTACTGCATATTTCCTGGCTGTGTTTGGGAAAGGCTATTCTGCAAAAATTACTGCTCTTCCCGCGGGTTACTCTGTATCATTAAATGATGTATATCGTTCAGTTCAAGAAATTATAGTTGCTTCAGTGTCTTGATAAATTAATGTTGCTATTATTAGGCATACAGAAAAATGCTCACTCTCTCTTCTGCACCTACTTGCGAAAAAAAAAAAAAACCTTGCCCCCGTATCTCTTAACGACTTCCACGTTACGTGGTACAGCTTATACGCGTAATGTGACCAACTGAACGTTTTCTTCCTGCGCATGTCCAATAAATAAATAAGAAACCCATTTACGATACTTTGATTATCAGACTGGTTTTTTACACCTATGAAAGAAATGAAGATGATAATGAAATCAGATGCACCATGTTCTGACAGTTTAGGTTCCACATTTTGTACTGAGTTTCGATGCGTACGATAATTACAGCCCATACTGGACCTCTGTGGGTAGCTGCACTTTAATTATAACCATTGACTATTTAAAAAATCCTAAAAAAAGCCAACACCTCGCTCAATAAGAAAGCACCGCAAGGTTTAAATGGATTAAGAATCAAACTTTGGTAATGCTCGACGGTATTTCTATTAAATGTTACATGAAGCATGTGTAAGCTTATAAAATGTTCTCAATCCGTATAACGTGAAACAGATCGTGAACGCCAAGGATGATTGTTCATGATAATAAAAATCTTACATTTATTTGTCTAGCATCTCAGGACGATGAATTGATTCCATGTCAGAAATAAAAACATCAAACGTTTGCATATTAATTTTAATAGCATCTGAAAGTGTTGTTACTGTTCCTGTAATTATCTGCCAGCCATAATTATTAAGAATAGTTATAAAGTCCCAGCCGTTTGCCAACAATGACATCAACAATATTCCAACAGAACGCTTACGCTGCTGCATGTATCTACACTACAAATCTTTTCATACAATTCAGTATGAGAAATATTCGTAATTGCATACATAAATAATTGCGGACATTGCTCAGTTACTTTTAAAAGTCTTTAATTTAATTTTAACTGCGAGAATTTCTTGCGATGGCGTCTGCTTCGCCGTTATGTCAAGAATTAATTGTTACCTGTAGCGCCTTACAGCTCCAAAATACGGCTGGTCCCGGCGGAGGTTCGAGTCCTCCCTCGGGCATGGGTGTGTGTATTTGTCCTTAATATAATTTACGTTAAGTAGTGTGTATGCTTAGGGACTGATGACCTTAGCAGTTAAGTCCCATAAGATTTCACACACATTTGAACATTTTTTGAGCTCCAAAATAGGGTTACTTATGCATCGATAAACTATCGATTAATCGATAATATATGCCCTATCGTCACTATCGGTAGTCTGGTTTAACTATCGATAGTCTATGGTTTACAATGTAATTTTTTTTTTAATTGGCGCCTGAAAAATTTTCGGTTCCTATTACCTCCATGACGTTTGGAGCGCAGACTGAAAGTAGATTGTGTGGAGGTATTTAATCAACAACAAATATGGTAGCACCTTAGACAGTCTAAATTGTTTATAAACTAAGTTCTTAATAGATTGGTCGCTGTGGGAGAGGTGTCTTGAGAGAGGAAAGTTTCTTGCTTGTCTTTCAGCGATGACAACTCACGGTCGTGCGCATCTCGTACTGATCAGATGCTTATGGTCAAAAGTACACACCTAAATAACATGGACTCGTGAATGTGCATTATACTGAGTTTCATCTTCAGATGTTTGGGCTTACTTACTTGTAGTAACGAATACAAATGTAAATAAGGGGGTTGTAATACAGCGCAGTTAGTAGAGGAAAAAAAATGACATGTTAAAGATTTGTTAAGAGTTTCTGATTCTACTGTATAACGCATCTGAAAATAAATACAATTATTGTAGCTAATTCTTAAGCTCTTGCCTGTTAATGCTGAAGCCTCATGTTTGAAACTTGTGCGGCGGATGAATAAGCTCATATTTTTATTTTTTTCCATTTTTTCGAGTTTGCATCATTCTGCAACCTGATTAATAATTTTTCTAGCGTCACGAGCAGGAACTCCGCCTCTAAAGCTTCTAGCTCTACGGGGTATCGCCGGCCTGTGTGGCCGTGCGGTTCTAGGCGCTTCAGTCTGGAACCACGTGACCGCTACGGTCGCAGGTTCGAATCCTGCCTCGGGCATGGATGTGTGTGATGTCCTTAGGTTAGTTAGGTTTAAGTAGTTCTAAGTTGTACGCGACTGAAGACCACAGATGTTAAGTCCCATAGTGCTCAGAGCCATTTTTTTCTACGGGGTATCGTAGGAGGTGACCTCAATGTGCCAACAACGGCTTCTTCGTCACTCATTTCGTTATTTAAACACCACACAACAGGATTATTCTCCATCACGCAACTATGGTGCCACAACTCTTGAATCGCTGTCTTTAGCAGCAGTAAGACAAACAGCACAGGAGCGAAGAAGTGTCCCGAACGGCGCCGACATGAAACGATGAGTACTTCTCTCGCGCCACCGGTAGTCTCTGTGGGCTGAGGAAATTCCGAGCTTCCAATATTATTTTGTTTATGTAAGATGTGCGGAAATAGACTTTTTTGTTATTGTTTTGAAAATGAACCATGAAATTCAATCATCTGTGTGGAATTTTTTCAAGAAAGTGGGAGGGTAATAGTCAGTTTGTAAAGTGTGCCATCTGCATTAAAGATTACAAACATGATCTGGGAATAGGTCTAATTTAAGAGACCACTAAAAAGAAAGGATGGTGAAAAACTAGGAACCACGAATTAGTAATATAATTGAAAGGTGAGGGATCAATTTGTGAGCTATATCGAATGCAAGAGGTGCAACCAAAAGAATCGAGAAGCTCTGTAGATAATTATTTTAACAGAGGTCAGTTGTACGATGCTAGTTCGAAAGTAAAAAAAGAACTTGATTCTCTTTATACAAAAATGACTGCTATCGGTATGCTACCGTACGGAACTTCTGACCATATAGGTTTGAAAAAAACTTTTTTTCCTCGGACAGCAGATATGAGTTGCTAGATAAAACCACACTTAAATGTTTTCTCATCTCAAAACTATAGGAAGAGACAAAAAATAGAGGAAATCCTTACAAGATGTAATTTTTTAGTGTTACAACGGACATGTGGAAAAGCAACGCAAATGAAGGCATACTGCCATTGACTTGCCACTTTATTATAGACGAAAAATTAGTTTCACCTTGTAATGGTACTTGAATTACGCAACCATTACGGCACCTCACCTGAGCCACTCGATACCAGCAATATTCTACTGTGTTTCTGTAAAGTAGTTAACATATTTCTGAGACAACTTTCAGATTTGATTTCATTAATGTAGGGGTACATTGATACATCGATATGTTTATATTGCAATGATATTATTCTTATGTGTATTCTTTCTTTTGTCACAATGATCTTTGACGTAGTTGTAACTCTGATTTTTGGGCGCGTAAGCGATTATTAGAGTTAGAGTCGGACCTTGAAAAAGTCAGTCTTGGACGTCATGTTGGAAAGACGCATATTGTAGTCAGCTTATAAAAAAAAATGGTTCAAATGGCTCTGAACACTATGGGACTCAACTGCTGTGGTCATCAGTCCCCTAGAACTTAGAACTACCTAAACCTAACTAACCTAAGGACATCACACACATCCATGCCCGAGGCAGGATTCGAACCTGCGACCGTAGCAGTCGCACGGTTCCGGACTGCGCGCCTAGAACCGCGAGACCACCGCGGCCGGCAGTCAGCTTATAAAATGTGAACTTTAACAGTCAGGAAGATGTTTTCAAGTATGTTTTGTATTGTGAAGTGATGTTTTGTGTGTTACGTGATATTGCAACAAAAGCACTAAAAAGTAGTGTAACTTAAATTCGGAGTGCTGATTACTTTTTTACGTCACCATTGTACTAACTTTCAAAGGTTTAATCTTCAAGAATGGTTTGTGAAACACATCTATAAAACTTTTGAATATCGCAGAATAAAACCTAGGCCTCTTTGCATCCGGGCTTGGAATCATCACCACCTAGATTTTCGACGATTGAGCCATGATTTTACAACGAGACCAGCGTGGGAAACACGAAAAGATGAGTGCCCAGTTTATTCATTATTACATGAAATGACTTTATTAACTGTGCTCTAATGACACCTGCCACATAATAACTTTGTTGCTGCCCGAAAATGCAGTATTTAGCAGCGTGAGCAACACCACAATCATTATTAAATTTTGACCTTTGTTGTGGTAGGGTTGTTAGAACCTGTATTAAAAGTGACAAAATGTGCAGGTCATCACATCGCAGAATCTATGCACATGTAACTAACATTTTTAAAAATGTTTCTTTCTCTAACTCTTCAATGCCGTGCTGAGTTTCGTTTCATTCTTGTGATCGGAACATGTGGGTGTAAGTCAGGTCGGCATAGCTTGTAAGGTATTTCTTGGCAGTTCCACCCCTCCTCTCCCAGATCCCACTCCCCCTCCCCCACATCTGAAGCCGTCGTGTCATTTGTGTTCTGTTTACGGACACTGCCAACCGTAACAAATTACTGAATAATTGCGTTACAACAGCATTAATATATTTTCTTATTCATTACTACAAATAAGCAACACATTTGAACATAGATGCGCTATCTCAAAACTTTGTCACTTCAGCGCCCATTGTTTTCACTTGAGAGTTTGTGCGATAGCAGAGTAAGAAGTGAGAAGCGAATGCGAATCCCAACACCGCGTTACAATTACTGTCTAGCTGTTTCCGAGTATACAAACAACTTGCTTTTGTGTCGATTAATGTATATATTTGCCAAAACAGACTAACCATAGCAAGCTCAAAATACAGCAGAGTCCCGCTAATCCGAAGCCCGGTAATCTGAAAGTTCGGTTAATCCGAACGTGAAAAGTGTTAGTCTAAGTGTGGAAAACTGTGCGGTAAACTGCTGTATATGCACAGTACAGTAATCATGTATTGTAAAATTGGTATGAAAACATTAGGTTTAAACATGCATAACAATGAAAGAAAAGCTGTCAAACTTAGTAAAATACAGCGGACATTTTACCCCTACTTTTTAGATGACAAAAACTCAGTCATTGTTTTTTGGCGTGATGAAGACAGTCTGTTCTATGACGCATAGTTGCGCCATCGTCTCAAAAATATCAAATCAGCAGGTGCAGTAGTGGGCTGTTGCTCCAAATGACGTAGCGCAAGGTCAAGGGCTCCTGCTGCGTCACTGTGTGGCGCCAGCTCTCCTCTGTCGCTTTCAGGCTCTTTGTCAGTCCACTTCTTCCTGGTCTTGAGTCACAGCAGCAACTAAATCAGCGTCAGTAAGGTTCTCCACACATGCCCCATCTGTGCCATCCACTCAGCTACGTCTCCTTCACTAGTTTCTTCACATCCAGGGATTTTCTGTATCATTTGTAGTAGATTTTCCTCTTCATTTTCAACTAGATTGTCCTGAAATTCAAGAGATGTCCATAGTTTTCTCCACGATTTTCTCCGAGTATTATCTGAAATATTCTGCCATGCCTCAGCGGCCCAATAAACAACATCCTTCATATTGGTCTTTTTTATTTTGTTCACTAAAGGAATGCTATCATCTTGGATCAGCATTCTTAAAAACTGTTTTCTGTAAATCAGTTTTAATGCTTGCAGTACGCCCTGGTCCATCGGCTGTTGAAGTGGTGTAACATTCGGCGGCAAAAACTTCGCCACAATTTCTTAATTTCTCCATCACATAATTCCTCAGTGCTCGGGTGAGATGGCGCGTTATCAATCAAAAGGATTGCATGGGGAGACAAATAATTTTCCTTAGAAAACCGTGGAACAGAGGGAACAAACTGGCCGTGAAACCATTCTTAGAATACCTTACCATCCATCCATGCTTTTTTCTGGTTGCGATAATATACGGGCAGGGACTTCATGTTGCAGTTTTTAAAAGCTCTGGACCTAGCAGATTTACCGATCAGCATGCAAAGCAGCTAGTGATTACCAGCAGCACGCTGATTAAGTCACACGATATTTGCACATTTTAAAACCAGGAGGATGGTCTTTGCTTTTGATGCCAGGCTTTTTGTTGGCAATGCCCTAAAATTAAGGTGAGTCTCGTCAGCGTTATAAATTTGTTGGGAAGAATACTTACCCTCCATTATCATTTTTTGAAACTCACCCAAGTATGCATCACGGTCAGGTTAGCTGACGGATTCCATGACTTTTTTGAATCTATCAAACCAGCCCGTACTCGCACTAAAACACTCATCACCATTCATTAACTTGTTCAGGTAAACAGCCTTCTCCTGAACCAGTGCTCCACTCAAAGGAGTTCCCCTTTCTCTTGCCTGCGTAAACCAAAGGAAAAGAGCTTCATCCACGTTATCGTACTGGTACTGTTTCAAAGTATGCCGAATTGCGAGTGTTTTTCCCGAAGACGTGGAATAGCACTGTTCAAGCTTCATTCGGTTCTTCTTCCTATCACAAATGGTTCCGTTGCCAGTTTAGATACATTCTCACCATTGTCTATACGCTTCAAAGCATCCAGTTTTTCTTTGAAAGTTAACGCTGTATGTTTCCGTTTACTCGCGACAAAAATACGTACACCATTACAACTGAACGAATACTATACAGTACGCGTGCCAGCGATCGATAGGTAACATCCGGCCGGTGTGACCGATCAGATCTAGGCGCTTCAGTCCGGAACCGCGCGATCGCTACGGTCGCAGGTTCGAATCCCGCCTTGGGCATGGATGTGTGTGATGTCCTTAGGTTGGTTAGGTTTAAGTAGTTCTAAATTCTAGGGGACTGATGACCTCAGATGTTAAGTCCCACAGTGATCAGAGCCATTTGAACCATTTGATAACTAACATAACCAAGCGCTTTGCGAGCCAACTGGCAGTGCACCTCAGACACTATAAAGGTCTCAACAGTGCACAACAACAAGGCAGAGAGTGAGAGTGAGCCATTGTTCCCACACTTGTTCCCATTTGTTACCATGGTGTACCTACTTACCTGCTTGGTATACTTCATTCTAGAAACTCGTCACCGTAATTCAGGCTAATCCGAACAAATCGGTAATCCGAAGAAGGTCCGGTCCCAATTAGTTCGGATTAACGGGACTCTGCTGTATAACCGAATCGGAACTTTCCACTAGTAATGGAAAACTTTCAGCTATTATGTAATGGAAGCTGTTGTATCGCCGCTACAGTGAAGCCGACGAAATGCTATCAGGTTCTGTCAAGTGCAAACTTTGAGCAGACCGGGTGTTATAGGAATCGGTATGATGAATAAAGGTGCTAGCACTGCTGTCTCTCGCCGCACCTTTCCTTATCTTTCATTAATACCGTATTGTGCTCTTTATATCGCTCCGTGTGCTTCCCCGACGAAAGGCGAAACCCCCAATAAAATTTCTACAAGCTACACACTTTACGTCGACTGCACTAGGATCACACGTGCTGCCGATCTCAGCGATGCAGCAGCTGTAGCACTGCAGTAGAGTGATGGCCCTTTTGTTTTGTACTGTCAACTCAACTGAGAAGAAAACATGAGTGAAGAAGCCACCCTTGATCTCTCCAACGCAGTCTCAATCTTGTTAGTCCCACGTGCAGTTCATACCGTACCTACTGCTTTCCCCGTGTTTCTAAGACGCTGAAGCTCAACGTAACATCGACAAGTATTATATTCGCCCACTTTTTATGAGAATTATTTTTATACAGGAAAGTAATTTTCCAGATAGCAAAACGTTGAAAAAAAAAAGAAATTTTTTGACAATATTATCCAAAATGTCGGACATATTGGCAGGGTACTTTAACGTTACATTTTCTTCATGTCATCAATCAAATCTTACTAGAATGTAATATCCGTGATAATACAGTGGTAGTGGTTACAGACAACGTTGCAGTTACGTAAAAGCTGCATAAATCTTAGGGATTCGACATTCAGTCTGTTTTGCCAAGTGCATCAACAGTAAAAGATTGTTTCAAAGCAAAAATATTTTACAAAATTTTATTGAAAACAATAGCTATTGTGACTTTCTTTCATTACTCTAAACCAGCCAGTGACAATGATCAAAAAAGGGATTTCAGATAGATTCTGTATTTATGGATTTCCGAAAGGCTTTTGACACTGTACAACACAAGCGGATTGTAGTGAAATTGCGTGCTTATGGAATATCGTGTCAGTTATGTAACTGTATTCGTGACTTCCTGTCAGAGAGGTCACAGCTCGTAGTAATCGACAGGAACCTATAGAGTAAAAGAGAAGTGATTTCTGGCGTTCCCCAAGGTAGTCTTATAGGTCCTTTGCTCTTTCTTATCTGTATAAACGATTTGGGAGACAATCTGAGCAGCCGTCTTAGGTTGTTTGCAGATGACGCTGTCGTTTATCGACTAATAAAATCCTCAGCAGATCAAAAAAATTGCAAAACGATTTAGAAAATATATCTGAATTGTGCGAAAATTGGCAGTTGACCCTAAATAACGAAAAGTGTGGGGTCATGCACATGAGTGCTAAAAGGAATTTGTTAAACTTCGGTTACACGATAAACCAGCCAATCTAAAGACGTAAATTCAACTAAATACTTAGGAATTACAATTACGAAAACTTAAATTGGAAGGAATACATAGAAAATGTTGTGGAGAAGACTAACCAAAGACTGCGTTTTATTGGCAGGACACTTGGAAAATGTAACAGATCTACTAAAGAGACTGCCTACACTACGCTTGTCCGTCCTCTTTTAGAATACTTCTGCGCAGTGTGGGATCCTTACCAGATAGGATTGACGGAATACATCGAAAAAGTTCAAAGAAGGGCAGCACATTTTGTATTATCGCAAAATATGGGAGGGAGTGTTACAAAAATGATACAGGATTTGGGCTGGACATCATTAAAAGAAAAGCGTTTTTCCTTGCGACGAAATCTTCTCACGAAATTCCAATCACCAACTTTCTCCTCTGAATGCGAAAATAATTTCTTGACACCGACCTACATAGGGAGAAACGATCACCACGATAAAATAAGGGAAATCAGAGGTCGTACGGAAAGATATAGGTGTTCGTTCTTCCTCCGCGCTATACGAATTTGGAATAACAGAGAATTGTGAAGATGGTTCGATGAACCCTCTGCCAGGCACTTAAATGTGATTTGCAGAGTATCCATGTAGATTTAGATGTAGAACAGTGTTTAAGTACTTCATAAAAACATTGTTGGATGTAAGGTCCGCCAGTTATGAAAAACACCGTTTTTTCCAAGTTCCCAAACATGTTTCAGCACCTCCGTGCCATCATCAGTGGGTTTCTGTTTTATTTAATCTTTAATGTGGACATTTTTACTAAATGATTAGATAATTACGGGAATATTTAGTTCAAACAACAATTTGTTTCTCTTAGTTAATATCTTTAAACTCAGTTCGCATGGTTTTTCAGGTTCACTTGTGTATTATTTATTACACGTAGCTTTTCCTCTGCAGCCAAACGATGTTGATGAGAAATTTTGTTGAGGGTAAACCTATCATTTTATGCTTCAAATGTAATTTAGTTTGTCGCGATATTTCGTGCCTATGTTCGTTTTTACTTGCGTGTCTGTGTGGCAAACCCTTTTCTCTCAACAACCTGATGAGGTGTTGTGAAGCACACGTAAATATAACACATATTTTCACAAATATGGTCGTAAAAGCACATCACCAAAAACACACTCTAATCGTGGTTCTTGTACAGATGACAAGCTACCTATAATAAATAATACACAAGTGGTCCTGAGAAACGATGCAAACCGAGTGTAAAGGTATTAAGTAAAAGAAACAAATTGTTGTTCGAACTAAATATTCTAGTAGTTTTGTCATCATTTAGTAAAAATGTTAACATTACAGATTAAATAAAACAGAAACCCACTGATAATGGCACAGAGATGCTGAAACATGTTTGGAAACTTGTAAAAAGCGGTGTTTTGCATAACTGACAGACCTTACATCCAACAATGTAAACTGGAAATACGGTAAACACAAGGAGCTGCCAGTCCAAAAGATGAATATACTTCACAAAGAGTACGCTGCTATCATGGCATCACCTGCAATAGTACCTGAAAAAGAAAGCTCATGAGCAGTGCTAATACGTCTACTGATAGTCTAACAGTTTGAAATCGGATGATCTACTTTTTCTACCCAGTTAGCAACAGCGTAACGTCGATTTTGTTACACCAGTCAGTGACTCCATGATTGACCTAAATATTTTGGAAAACCTGTAATAGACAAGTATGCTTGTGTATTAGAGTATTGTGCAAAATCTAAAAGTATGTTGTGTGGAATGGCCAGTAAATTTTTATGGTGTCTAGCGACTTGAGTTGCTGCAGAGAGGGTTTTCACCAACGCAAGATAAATAATTACTTAAAAACGCAACAGACTAAAGGAGAAGAATTTAAACACCTTACGTGTATCTTTTAATGTATTTTAAACAACAGACTAAAGGACAAGAATTTAAGTACCGTATTTTTTACAAAACAAAAATTGCATATCTTGTGGTGCTGTAGTTTAAGGAATAAAAATTGTTAGAAAGCTATTTTTCATTTGAAATACCAGCCACTACAATTGATAGTTAATCGATACATCGATAGCTTCTAAAAGTACTATCGATAATATCGCGTGGGTCAGCTGCCGGTGTTTAAGTAAATGTGCAAAGCCAACATGGTGAGCTCCTAATCATTATACCTCGGTTATTTATTTGATTCCGGAAATAAACAGTGTCTCTAGTACCCTAACTGCGATAACAAAGCTAGTTAATTATACAAGAGGCTACATCAGCAACGAAATGGGTTGTTGAATGCTATCAACAGATTTTCGAGTAAGTACGTAATTGTGGAATCAGCAATAGTGGCAATGAAGTGTTATTTAAACCGTATTTTTCAGCTCTAATCTTAAAATACTGAAAGCGTGGTACACGACTTAGCACTTCTAATTAAATCTTCTTACCTCACCTTTTTGTCTTTCGGCCGATGGTTCCAGAAATCTTACATTTCGAATGGCTGCTCGCGTTTCATTAGATCGTGTTTAAAACGGGCAGTATTTCTGTTTGCGGATCTGCATTTCTTGATACATCCGCAAAGGACCTTCATATTTCCCTCCAGTACGCTGCAAGCAGTTCTCAATGACACTGCAAATTTATGAATCATTCCACACACTACAGTCATTACAGCGAGAGCCCAACAAATGTTTACTTTCCACCTTCAGCTATTCGATAGTCGGAGTTTATGATTAACGGTTAAACCTGCCCCCCCCCCCCCCCATCATCCATTGCTAAATACGAGGGTTGGAACGTAAATAGTGGCAAATATTTATTCACAACCGGTACAAAAGAGTTACATGTTTGCACCTGTTACTGTCTTTCAAAGCAGTCACCAGTGTTGTATAGAACCCGTTGCCAGCGATGTGGAAGGCGTAGTATACCGTTAGCGGAGCCTGTTCTCCAGGTCGGTGAATAACCTTAAATTGGTACTCACTCAGTCGTAATGCCCATCTTGTTAATCTGTAACTTCGATCCTTTAAGCTCAATAACAATTTAAGTGCGGCATGATCTGTAACAACTGTAAATTCTCTTCCTGTTAAGAAACATCTGTTATGTGTTGTAGCAAAAACCAAAGCACAAAGCTCTTTCTCGGTACTAGTATAACTACATTCTGCTTTGTTTAATTGTCTGGAAGCAAATGAGATTGGATGTTCATGACCATGAACTTCTTGAGACGAGATTGCACCTATGGAAAATTTGGATGCGTCGGTTGAAAGGGTAAAAGGTTTACTGAAATCCGTATGGGGCTGTGGTTAGAGCCGTTTTAAGTTCTTCCATTGCCTTTTTGCATTCTGTTGACCAATTAAATGTGGCTCCTTTCGTCAGTTGCTGTGTCATTGGACGTGCTGTATTCACATAACCGGCTATGAATCGTCTGTAGAAATTTGACAGTGCCAAGAATGATTGTAGTTCTTTCAAATTCTGTGGTTCAGGAAAATTCTTTACATCTTCAGTTAAGTTTGGATTAGGTCGAACACCTTCACTCGTTATAACATGACAAAGGTAGTTAATTTTACTTTGTGCAAAACGATATTTATCTATTGATAAAGACAGGTTTGCACTTCTTATACGCTCAAAAACAACTCGTAGTCTCTCAGTATGCTGCTTCATGTTTTCACCAAAAATTATTACAAGATCAAGATAAACAAGTGCTTGTGTTGGGGTGAGCCCTCGTAAAACTGATACATCAGGCGTTGAAATGTAGCTGGAGCATTACGAAGTCCAAACGGCATACGAAGATACTTGTATACTCCTGTTGCTGTTACAAATGAGGTTTTTGCTTGATCATCTAGATGCACTGTTAACTGGTGATAACCACTTGTTAAATCACATACTGAAAAAATTTCACATCTGCCCAAGTAATCCAAGATTTCCACTAAATTTGGTAAGGGGTAAATGTCGGGTGTGGTCACAGCATTCAAAGCTCGGTAATCAACACAAAAACGGAACTGTGGTTCTCCAGAAATTGATTTCTTCGTTACAGTTACAACAGGCGAACACCACGGTGGGTCTTAAGGATCTCTTGGTTTTATAATTCCGGATTCTAATTGTTCTTTAACCATGTCTACTACCAACTCTCTTTGACTAAATGGTATTCGGTAAGGTTCCTGTGTAATTGGGGCTGCATTCCCTGTATGAATACCATTCTGAATTAAATGAGTGACAGGTAAATTTCCACTTTCTCGGAATAAATCTGCATACACCAACAAAACAGGCGCTAAAATCTTCTGTTCATCGACTGTCAAATGTTCTATCTTTTTCCAAATCTTGCGCTTCAGTTCATTATTAACTTCGTCTCCTCGTTTCAAATTTACGGTACTATTACAAAAATCTGTGTTTATAACTGCAGCATCTGTTACTTCATCTGGAATCTGTATTACGTCATTTTTACTTACTCTCGACACTTCAGCAACTTCGTTCCTCGTGGCAAAGCAACATCCTCACTGCTCATATTCGTTATTGTAATCGGGACTTTTGCGACATTCTGCCTCACCATTTTAGCGACACCTACACTTCTAGCAATATAACAATGCATTGTATCCAATAACTCACTTTTCTCGGATCGCTCAGTTAATAACAAAGCTCCTTCCCCCTTGGGTGACTTAACTTCAACGTAGATTGTCTTTCCTGCTCCCTTGGGAATCTGCTGAGGCTGATCAATTTGAACATCGACTCGGAGCTTCTGATGATATCAGTACCTGATCAGAGCGCTGAGACTATAGCTAACGTTTTTGTAAAAGAATGGATTCTTAAGTTTGGATCACCATTAAGTATAATTATCGATCAAGGAACGAATTTTATGAGTGAATTACTTAAACAGACTTGTAAGCTCATGCAAATAACTCAGTTAAGGACTACACCAGCACACCCTGAAGGAAATGGAAGAGTCGAGTGAGTCCAAAGAACAATTATTAAAATGGTTAGCCATTATGTGAGCAGCAAACACGACAATTGGGATGTCTGTTTACAGTACTTGGTAAGTTGTTACAATGCCAAAATGCACAGCTCAACTGCTTTAAGTCCATATGAGATCGTCTAAGGAAGAATAATGCATTCACCGTTGGACTTTGCACTATTGACTGCCGGAATCTGCAATGAACACGTAAGGGATCTAGCACAGCGGAATCATCAGTCCTTTCTTCAGCAAGCACGACAACACGACCTTCAAGCAGCAGTGCCACAGTATCGAGTAAGGAGATCTTGTATATCTGAGCGACGTGGTGTTAAAGATGAGTCAAGTCAAAAAGTTGAAGAAGTTTTGGAAAGGACCATATCAAATCTTGGAGGTGTTGCCGCCAGTCACTCTTAAACTCCAACTGCCCATTCGTTCGATTGTCGTTCATGTCAGTCGTGTAAAGTCATTTCTGGGTAGATTTCCTGAAGTATCGCAAGACGACGAGGACCGACCGAGAGGCAGACCTGCTGTTCTCAAACCCAGGAAGCGAGAATCGCGAGGTCGCAGTGCAGACTTCGGGCCGAAGTATCGTCACGTTCCGAGCGATCCTGTTCCAGACACCCCTACAATCTGCGCAAACGTGTGTAGTGTGTGAGAGTGCACTGCGTGTGAATTTCAGCCTGTGCTTATGTGAATTGTTCTTTCTTCTTCCTTTCTTTGGCTACTGCCTTCATCCCGCATCGTGTGCAGGGTCGGCAGGGTTAAGTACGGATTTGACATGGTTAAGTTAAGGGATGGTCAGATGCCCTTCCTGCCGCCACCCCATACCCCCCCGCGACGGAATTAGTGTACCCCAGCTGTATGCGTCTAGTGTAAATCGTGAAGTAGTGTGAACGTGTTAAAACTGTGTGCCGGACCGAGACTCGAAGTCGGGACGTTTGCCTTTCGTGGGCAAGTGCTCTACCAACTGAGCTACCCAAGCACGACTCACGCCCCGTCCTCACAGCTTTACTTCTGCTAGTACCTCGTCTCCTACCTTCCAAACTTTACAGAAGCTCTCCTGCGAACCTTCGAACCGAGTTCGAGTCTTGGTCCGGCACACAGTTGTAATCTGCCAGGAAGTTTCATATCAGCGCACACTCCGCTGCAGAGTGAAAATCTCATTCTGGAGTGTGAACATGTTTCAGATGTCTGTGAGTCGCGTAACTGAGGTGGAACGTGGGGACCATCCCGGTATTCACCTAGTAGGATGTGGAAAACCACCTAAAAACCACATCCAGGCTGGCTGGCACACCGGCCGTCGTCGTTAATACGCCGAACGGATTCGATCCGGGGCCGACGCGCCTACCCTAGTCCAGGAAACAGCGCGTTAGCGCTCTCGGCTATCCTGGCGGGTCCATGTGCTTATGTGAAAGTGTTGTGAAAATTTAGTACTGAAGCTATTGCACGAGTGCACGAGTGAAACTAAACCTTTTATTCCACAGGTTACCCCAAGAAACTAATTTATTTTATGTTCATTGTTAAGTCTAGTATTTAGAACTAATTAACCATGTTCATTTTTATTCTAATGCTTGCTATGATAGCGTATTCTACTAATGCTGTAGTAATAGTACCACAGAGTACAGGTGTTTTGTTTGAACCACGATCAGACGTGGTAGTTTCAACAAGTAATACAAAACTTGTCCTCAAGTACAATCTGAGTGAAATCCAGCAACAGTTCAATTCTGTAAAGAAGCAAATTGACGTAATTCGTTCTGATAAGGGTAATGATACAACTTTGTAAATGGGTACATCTTGATATAATAACTGGATCACAGCCAAAATGCAGGTAGAGTCTACATTTGCTAATTATGAACAAGACATTTACTGCTTTTTAAAGCTTTTGCCAAATACATTTCATGCAAATGGACATTTGCCATTAACTAGAATGTTATCTGTTTATTACAATGATTCATACATATTAACGTATGGAAGGCATTCCCTATCAAGTTTTTCTGAAGACAATAATCTGATTAAGGACATCCATGAAAACGTAATCTCTTCAAATAATGAGTTAAATTTCATTGAAGGAGCAAATAGAATTAAGTCCTTCGATTCCTCCAGTAATGTTAATGCTTACTTGATTGTCAGAATTGTGTTTTTATTGCTTTTATTAATTTTCTCTTTTGTCAACAACATTTCTCATGTATGAAATTGTCATCTTGAAGGCACGCTTCTCTGTACCGAACGTTACTGTGTCTCCAAATGAAATACACTACTAGCCATTAAAATTGCTACACCAAGAAGAAATGCACATGATAAACGGGTATTCATTGGACAAATATATTATACTAGAACCGACATGTGCATAGATCCTTAGAAATCAGTACCCAGAACAACCACCTCAGGCCGTAATAACGGTCTTGATACGCCTGGGCATTGAGTCAAACAGAGCTTGAATGGCGTGTACAGGTACAGCTGCCCATGCAGCTTCAACACGATACAAGAGTTCATCAAGGGGAGTGGTTTGCAATTGGTGAGAGATCTGGAGAATGTGCTGGCCAGGGCAGCAGTCGAATATTTTCTGTATCCAGAAACGCCCGTACAGGACCTGCAACATGCATTATCGTGCATGTTTCACAGGGATCGAATGAAGGGTAGAGCCACGGGTCGTAACACCTCCTAAATGTGACGTCCACCGTTCACAGTGCCGTCAATGCGAACAAGAGATGACCGAGACGTGTAACCAATGGCATCCCATACCATCACTCCGGGTCATACGCCAGTATGGCGATGACGAATACACGCTTCCAATGTGCGTTCAACGCGATGTCGCCAAACACGGATGCGACCAACATGATGCTGTAAACAGAACCTGGATTCATCCGAAAAAGTGACGTTTTGCCATTCGTGCACCCAGGTTCATCGTTGAGTACACCATCGCAGGCGCTCCTGTCTGTGATGCAGCGTCAATGGCAACCGCAGCCATGGTCTCTGAGCTGATAGTCCATGCTGCTTCAAACGTCGTCGAACTGTTCATGCAGATGGTTGTTGTCTTGCAAACGTCCCCATCTCTTGACTCAGGGATCGAGACGTGGCTGCACGATCCGTTACAGCCATGCGGATAAGATGCCTGTCATCTCGACTGCTGGTGAAACGAGGCCGTTGGGATCCAGCACCGCGTTGCGTATTACCCTCCTGAACCCACCGATTCCATATTCTGCTAACAGTCATTGGATCTCGACCAACGCGAGCAGCAATGTCGCGATACGATAAACCGCAATCGCGAGAGGCCTTTATCAAAGTCGGAAACGGGATGGTACGTATTCATCCTCCTTACACGAGGCCTCACAACAACGTTTCACCAGGCAACGCCCGTGAACTGCTGTTTGTGTATGAGAAGTAGGTTGGAAACTTTCCCCATGTCAGCACGTTGTAGGTGTCGCCACCGGCGCCAACGTTGTGCTAATGCTCTGATAAGCTAATCATTTGCATATCATAGTACCTTCTTCCTGTCGGTTAAATTTCGCGTCTGTAGCACGTCATCTTCGTGGTGTAGCAATTTTAATGGTCAGTAGTGTACATGTTGTAATGCCTTCTGATGCCACAAATGGCGAAATAGATTCATAACGCCCAGGGGGTCGGTTTGAGCCATCTATGGTTGCTCTTTTTCTCTGGGGAGAGTGATGTAGGGGTCTACGGATTGCCGCAGCCGTACAGTGCGTTAACACGCGCTCGCCAGCCGGCCTTTCCGGAATGGTGACAATTCGCTTGGTCAGTAGACGCGCGTCCAACCGGACTGCGACGGGGAGTACGCGACTAGCCGCTGTCCGCAGTGGGCAGCATTAACTAGCGCGGCCTCGGGCGCGAATATGTCTCTTTTCTTAGCTCACCATGGAGCCTTTCGATACCACCGTAATTAGCCGGTGTTAGGATGTCAGACACAGTGATCATGGGTGCTCGTAGCGTGCGTGTTTTATAATACGCCTTTGTTAATAAAACTGTTTACATTTACTTCTCGTGTTCGCGTATTGCCGTACCTCAAGGACCCACCACTTACAAATCCTGACAAACTATTCGTGTAATCATCATCCGGGGCAACAACACAGACCAACCCCCTTATACATCCCTCGTAGAGTGGTCTCTCATATACATAGTATACATGAAAGCGTGGCAATCAGTACTTAGTCATAACCAGGAAACTAGTTAACATATTCTAATATACAGGCAAACACAAATGTAAAGTAGAGCCCCACTGCAGTAATCAATGAACTAAATGATCATAACTTTAAAACTTCCAATATGTTGTACGTTAGTCACAACCATACATGGAAAACAAGCACGTGTACTCAAATAGATCAGTCTTAAAAGAAAGAAACCTATTGCACAAGCCATCAACGATGGTCATGGTATAGAAGCCATCTTATGTGAATAATACTTAACAGCCGGCCGAAGTGGCCGTGCGGTTAAAGGCGCTGCAGTCTGGAATCGCAAGACCGCTACGGTCGCAGGTTCGAATCCTGCCTCGGGCATGGATGTTTGTGATGTCCTTAGGTTAGTTAAGTTTAACTAGTTCTAAGTTCTAGGGGACTAATGACCTCAGCAGTTGAGTCCCATAGTGCTCAGGGCCATTTGAACCAATACTTAACACACAGGCATGAGCTAAAGAAGGGGGGAAGAATCAGAAAAAAGGGAAGTGCATCCACATCAGATTGAGAACATTACGTATAACCCGGATTCCCGTGTTGTTGTTGTTGTGGTCTTCAGTCCTGAGACTGGTTTGCTGCAGCTCTCCATGCTACTCTATCCTGTTCAAGCTTCTTCATCTCCCAATACCTACTGCAACCTACATCTTTCTGTATCTGTTTAGTGTATTCATCTCTTGGTGTCCCTCTACGATTTTTACCCTCCACGCTGCCCTCCAATGCTAAATTTGTGATTCCTTGCTGCCTCAGAACATGTCCTACCAACCGGCCCCTTCTTCTTGTCAAGTTGTGCCACAAATTCCTCTTCTCCCCAATTCTATTCAATACCTCCTCATTAGTTATGTGATCTACCCATCTAATCTTCAGCATTCTTCTGTACCACCACATTTCAAAAGCTTCTATTCTCTTCTTGTCCAAACTATTTATCCTCCATGTTTCACTTCCATACATGGCTGCACTCCGTACAAATACTTTCAGAAACGACTTCCTGACACTTAAATCTATACTCGATGTTAACAAATTTCTCTTCTTCAGAAACGCTTTCCTAGCCATTACCAGTCTATATTTTATATGTTCTCTACTTCGACCATCATCAGTTATTTTGCTCCCCAAATAGCAAAACTCCTTTACTACTTTAAGTGTCTCATTTCCTAATCTAATTCCCTCAGCATCACCTGTCTTAATTCGACTACATTCCATTATTCTCGTTTTGCTTTTGTTGATGTTCATCTTATGTCCTCGTTTCAAGACACTGTCCATTCCGTTCAACTTCTCTTCCAAGTCCTTTGCTATCTCTGACAGAATTATAATGTCATCGGTGAACCTCAAAGTTTTTATTTCCTCTCCATGGATTTTAATACCTACACCGAATTTTTCTTTTGTTTCCTTTACTGCTTGCTCAATATACAGATTGAATAACATCGGGGAGAGGCTACAACCCTGTCTCACTCCCTTCCCAACCACTGCTTCCCTTTCATGCCCCTCGACTCTTATAACTGCCATTTGGTTTCTGTACAAATTGTAAATAGCCTTTCGCTCCCTGTATTTTACTCCTGCCACCTTCAGAATTTGAAAGAGAGTATTCCAGTCAACATTGTTAAAAGCTTTCTCTGAGTCTACAAATGCTAGAAACGTAGCTTTGCCTTTCCTTAATCTTTCTCCCGTGTTATAAATCACTAATAATAAATAAGCCTTTCCAGTGAGAAACCGTTAAACCAAAGTCGTGAGACACAAAATGGTTCAAACGGCTCTGAGCACTATGGGACTTAACAGCTATGGTCATCAGTCCCCTAGAACTTAGAACTACTTAAACCTAACTAACCTAAGGACATCACACAACACCCAGCCATCACGAGGCAGAGAAAATCCCTGACCCCGCCGGGAATCGAACCCGGGAACCCGGGCGTGGGAAGCGAGAACGCTACCGCACGACCACGAGATGCGGGCCGTGAGACACATGTCATCAATATATAAAAGTGCTAAAGACTTCGTAATGTTGTCTAAACGACAAATGATAACTCAACAAAACCTGTGAAAATCCAGGTGATGGCTAACCTTCGTAAGAAACGGAGGAACACCCGACAAGGAACATGACATTGGAATTCGGTATAAAATCGAGGGAGCGAAACAACGTAATCAACTAGTAGAGATTATAGAGTCAGTAAGAGTAATTCCTTTAAACCAAGTCAAACAACATACTGAAACTGATACAATCTGTTGAAAATCCTGGAAGAGTAGCACGCTTTACGCCACAGCTGACGTACTGATTGTGACAGATTTTTATATACTGATTTGGATAGGCGCTCTGAAACCAGTTACGTTTTACTGATAAGCTTGTTTCCTAATCTTTTTTCACAACTGTGTTGAGTCCCTAGCAGTTTTAGTTTATGAGTGTGAGCACGCCATTGCTCGTTGGCTTTCAATAGTCTCACTACTCACGCTTACGGGATGCCCATCTTCGATATGAAGAATATGTTATTTACTTTGATGTGGTTTTGGTTTTAGCGGTCTTGTAGATTTTAGATTTGTATGGCTTAACCGTCTATGGTACTTCTATAGTTACAGTATGGCACATGTAATAGGCGGATCTACTACGTTCCCACACGACACTCAGATCGTTAGGCGTGCTACTCTTTGAGGATTTTCAATAGATTACATCAGTTTCAGTATGTTGTCTGACGTGGGCCAAAGGAACTACTCGTACTGACTCTATAATCTCCACTGGTTGATTACGGTGTTTCTCTCCCTCAGTTCTGTACAGTAACAGCCGGCCGGTGTGGCCGTGCGGTTCTAGGCGCTTCAGTCTGGAACCGCGTGACCGCTACGGTCGCAGGTTCGAATCCTGCCTCGGGCATGGATGTGTGTGATGTCTTTAGGTTAGTTAGGTTTAGGTAGATCTGAGTTCTAGGGGACTGATGACCACAGATGTTAAGTCCCATAGTGCTCAGAGCCATTTGAATTTGTACAGTAACATCAAACACAACGCCATGCCAACAACATTACGATGTCTTTAGCACTTTAGGTGTTGCTGACTTCGGTTTATCGGTTTTACACTGCAACTGTTCATTTTTTACTAGTGGTTTATAACAAGGCAATCCCGGTTATACGTGTGCTCTCAATCTGATGTGGATGCACTTTCTTTTTCTGATTTTCCCCCATTGTTTAGCTCATTCCAGTGTGTTAAGTATTATTCACATAAGATGTTTCTATACCATGACCATCGTTGATGGATGGCTTGTGCAATAGGTTTCTTTCTTTTAAGACTGATCTGTTTGAGTACATGAGCTTGTTTCCCATTTATGGTTGTGACTAACGTACAACAGATTGGGAGTTTTAAATTTATGATCATTTAGTTCATTGATTATTGTAGTGGGATTCTACTTTACATTTGTGCTTGCCTGTATATTAGAATACGTTAACTAGTTTCCTGGTTATGGCTGAGTACTGACTGCCACGCTTTCATGTATCCCTCTACGAGGGATTCATAATCGTAGATTGTGATTGTTATACTTCTCTATAGCAGTTACGTACAGTAGATATGTAACTACACATGATATTGTTTTACTGGTCTTCCACATATACAGGAATATTTCTGTTCACATATTTCTTACTTGGTTTGTAACGTCATTTTTCTGGGCTGCGCTACAATCGAGCAGTCACGATTCTTGAGATAGCATAGATGTTTTATTTTTTAATACCTTTCCAGTTTTTTTCACAAGTCCTTTATGATGTAAGTTATCGTTGCCTTTATCTACTCACTTGCATACCTTACCGCGCGGAGTGGCCACGTAGTTTGAGGCGCCATGTCACGGTTTGCGCAGCCCTTCCCGCCGGAGGTTCGAGCCCTCCCTCGGACATGGGTGTGTGTGTTGTTCTTAGCGTACGTTAGATTAAGTTAAAGTAGTGTGTAAGTCTAGGGACCGATGACCTCAGCAGTTTGGTCCCTTAGGAATTCACACACATATGAAGATTTTCTTGCTTACCTTCATTCTTCGACATGTAATTACGATGGTTGCCGCACTACCTTTGTTGGCGTTATGGTATTCTTGTTGTGAGTTCTTCACTCTTTACATTGTTTCGATGGTACATAACAGATATTTGTGTTCACTCGTCTGCAACTGTATTATCTAACATGGATGTTTGTTCAGATTGTGTAACTCCTATTTTCGATCTATTTTGTATCCGTATGGATATTTCTATGTCATTTTGTGGTACTGCTTATGTATTATGTTGTATATCTCAGGGAAATTCTTTGACTATGTATACATGTTTCCGTTATGTGAAATTTTGAATGATGTTATTTAAATTTTGAATGATGTTATTTAAAATTATGCTTGTGAATTTAAATAACTACTAAAGTTAATTCTAATTAGGGAACGTAGGATTAAATGTAAAAGATGTGGGGAAGCCCCGCAACTACGGAAGTACCCTGACGGAGTGGAAAAGATGTGGCTGGTGCACAAGTGGCAGCTCGTCCTGTGAAGGGTAAGGAGTCTGGGCTGAGCAGTGCTGTGGTGAACACCTCGCTAGCAACAAAGGATCATAGTGGCTCATATTCCTAGAGTTTTGAGGCCAGAAGAGCTTAAGAACATCATTTATGGGCCTCGCATGCTGAGTTTGGTAATACTATTGTCATGGCACGGTTTTTGGCCTTATAAAAATATTATTTCGACGCCAAGAAGATTAGTAATAGGGAGAGGCCAACAGTATTGCCACGACTGCATCGTTGCCAGGTTAACAGCCGCTGCAAATTGCGCCATGAGTGCCACCAGCCTTCCACTAAATTGTTTTGTATTTAACACTCTATAAATAGACCACGTAATTGTGAAATTTGCTTAAATTTAATACTAATCGTGGTGCTATTAAAAACTCTATCTTACACCAGTGATTACTCCAAATCACAAATCTGAAAAGGATTCCTATACTAGTGAATTTAAATCCGAGTATCCTAACTTATTTCGAGAAAATGGCTGAACTTGAATATAATGTGTTTTTATTTGCACAGCCAGTTATAATTTTCAGTAGGTCAAAAGACTGCTTATGAAAGCACATTTGTTATTTGTTGTGCTTTACTTAACGAGTAATTAATGATGACAATACATGTTTGTGTAGTTTTGTTAATGAGCATGGTTCCTCGAACGATAAAAGTTTAAGGGTCTTCATGGACCAGTCTAGTTATTTAATGAAGTAATGCACAGGCTTCTCAGAGCCAGTGTAGTTTGATTTGCATTCTGTTTAGTCGCTTCAGACCGAGTTTAAGAAATAATTGTTTATTGTGTTATCTATTCTAATGCAAGTTGGTTAATGTGCGGGCGTAGAGACCCTGTATTAGGTAATGAAGTTATAGATTATGATCATTAGTAGACCCCCTGATTTAAATTCAGTATCATTTCAAGCTATTCCCTGTTCAATATACACTCCTAGAAATGGAAAAAAGAACACATTGACACCGGTGTGTCAGACCCACCATACTTGCTCCGGACACTGCGAGACGGCTGTACAAGCAATGATCACACGCACGGCACAGCGGACACACCAGGAACCGCGGTGTTGGCCGTCGAATGGCGCTAGCTGCGCAGCATTTGTGCACCGCCGCCGTCAGTGTCAGCCAGTTTGCCGTGGCATACGGAGCTCCATCGCAGTCTTTAACACTGGTAGCATGCCGCGACAGCGTGGACGTGAACCGTATGTGCAGTTGACGGACTTTGAGCGAGGGCGTATAGTGGGCATGCGGGAGGCCGGGTGGACGTACCGCCGAATTGCTCAACACGTGGGGCGTGAGGTCTCCACAGTACATCGATGTTGTCGCCAGTGGTCGGCGGAAGGTGCACGTGCCCGTCGACCTGGGACCGGACCGCAGCGACGCACGGATGCACGCCAAGACCGTAGGATCCTACGCAGTGCCGTAGGGGACCGCACCGCCACTTCCCAGCAAATTAGGGACACTGTTGCTCCTGGGGTATCGGCGAGGACCATTCGCAACCGTCTCCATGAAGCTGGGCTACGGTCCCGCACACCGTTAGGCCGTCTTCCGCTCACGCCCCAACATCGTGCAGCCCGCCTCCAGTGGTGTCGCGACAGGCGTGAATGGAGGGACGAATGGAGACGTGTCGTCTTCAGCGATGAGAGTCGCTTCTGCCTTGGTGCCAATGATGGTCGTATGCGTGTTTGGCGCCGTGCAGGTGAGCGCCACAATCAGGACTGCATACGACCGAGGCACACAGGGCCAACACCCGGCATCATGGTGTGGGGAGCGATCTCCTACACTGGCCGTACACCACTGGTGATCGTCGAGGGGACACTGAATAGTGCACGGTACATCCAAACCGTCATCGAACCCATCGTTCTACCATTCCTAGACCGGCAAGGGAACTTGCTGTTCCAACAGGACAATGCACGTCCGCATGTATCCCGTGCCACCCAACGTGCTCTAGAAGGTGTAAGTCAACTACCCTGGCCAGCAAGATCTCCGGATCTGTCCCCCATTGAGCATGTTTGGGGCTGGATGAAGCGTCGTCTCACGCGGTCTGCACGTCCAGCACGAACGCTGGTCCAACTGAGGCGCCAGGTGGAAATGGCATGGCAAGCCGTTCCACAGGACTACATCCAGCATCTCTACGATCGTCTCCATGGGAGAATAGCAGCCTGCATTGCTGCGAAAGGTGGATATACGCTGTACTAGTGCCGACATTGTGCATGCTCTGTTGCCTGTGTCTATGTGCCTGTGGTTCTGTCAGTGTGATCATGTGATGTATCTGACCCCAGGAATGTGTCAATAAAGTTTCCCCTTCCTGGGACAATGAATTCACGGTGTTCTTATTTCAATTTCCAGGAGTGTAGCTACTAGTTTCATGTGTGTCGGTATTTGATTTTATAAACTGTTGCACCTAGTTCAATTAAGGTACGTGTTGTTCAGAGGCATATGTTGCTGTTTACTATCTCATTGGCCATTTGCTTTTCTACCTTACTAGTTAGCAGCACATTTATCTGCAAGGATAAGTTACTGTGTTGTAGTGTGAACAGATATAAGGAAAGAGTGTAGTGTGTGTGTCAAGGAAGGTTAGGTTAGCCTTAGCACTGCCTTCTGCTTTATCATTTTGCTTGACAGAAGAAAGCCTATTTAGGCAGGCGACCTTTTTTAATATGTAATGTCACAACTTGCTTTTGTGCTGGGAGAACGTCTGTTCCTGTCCCACTGTTTACTATTGTTTATACTCTGCTGGAGTATTTCGGGAAAGAATCCCAGTTTGATTGTTCTGTTTCCATTAGGTTATCTAACGGTCACATCTCAAAAATTCCCAGCACAGATATAACGTTACAATCGATTGCCGTTCAAAGTGGTCCGTGGTACCGTTACAACTGCATACTTGTACCGATATAGCCTTAATAATACCCGACGTAGAGTTCTGGTATATTCCTTGACGTACGTATTCTCAGAAAATCATCAACTTTCTATTGTACCAACCAACATATTACACATTTTATGGCATACTCTGACACGTTTTTTCTGCTTGTTTTTCTGCCATATGCCATACTTTCCTTTGTCTTCCCCTGCTTAAAGGCTACATGACATGTAGAGGTATGAGACTTTGGTTGTTCTGACTGCAATGAATGACTTTCTAATATACTGCGTATGTATTGCGGTACCATTGTTTGAACTTACTTCATAGTTTATGGTTTGGTACATCACCCAGCTAAAAGACTGCTTATCAGTAGACTAATCACTTTCATGTTAACGTCTATAATGACCTTTTCCATATATTTCATATTTAGTGTTTATTGGTAATTCGTTACAGTATATTACCATAGATTCGTTATCTGGTTCATTAAAATGTCTTATGAAATAAGGGGCACGTTATGAATCTATTATTGACAGACGGCACTGGTGTAACTTTATATTCTTGTGTTATTAGTTATTATTAGTACATGGAATATGATGTACAGATAGTTGTGGGGCTTACCTCCTGTAAATGGGTTTATGTTTTACTAGTATATGACAAGATATAAATGCATGTTTTAGCTTCAGTTTGTACTCATCACTATGCAACTACAGGGTGTTTCAAAAATGACCGGTATATTTGAAACGGCAATAAAAACTAAACGAGCAGCGATAGAAATACACCGTTTGTTGCAATATGCTTGGGACAACAGTACATTTTCAGGCAGACAAACTTTCGAAATTACAGTAGTTACAATTTTCAACAAGAGATGGCGCTGCGGTCAGGGAAACTCTATAGTACGATATTTTCCACATATCCACCATGCGTAGCAATAATATGGCGTAGTCTCTGAATGAAATTACCCGAAACCTTTGACAACGTGTCTGGCGGAATGGCTTCACATGCAGATGAGATGTACTGCTTCAGCTGTTCAATTGTTTCTGGATTCTGGCGGTACACCTGGTCTTTCAAGTGTCCCCACAGAAAGAAGTCACAGGGGTTCATGTCTGGCGAATAGGGAGGCCAATCCACGCCGCCTCCTGTATGTTTCGGAATGCCCAAAGCAATCACACGATCATCGAAATATTCATTCAGGAAATTAAAGACGTCGGCCGTGCGATGTGGCCGGGCACCATCTTGCATAAACCACGAGGTGTTCGCAGTGTCGTCTAAGGCAGTTTGTACCGCCACAAATTCACGAAGAATGTCCAGATAGCATGATGCAGTAATCGTTTGGCGGATCTGAAAAATGGGCCAATGATTCCTTTGGAAGAAATGGCGGCCCAGACCAGTACTTTTTGAGGATGCAGGGACGATGGGACTGCAACATGGGGCTTTTCGGTTCCCCATATGCGCCAGTTCTGTTTATTGACGAAGCCGTCCAGTTAAAAATAAGCTTCGTCAGTAAACCAAGTGCTGCCCACATGCATATCGCCGTCATCAATCCTGTGCACTATATCGTTAGCGAATGTCTCTCGTGTAGCAATGGTAGCGGCGCTGAGGGGTTGCCGCGTTTGAATTTTGTATGGATAGAGGTGTAAACTCTGGCGCATGAGACGATACGTGGACGTTGGCGGCATTTGGACCGCAGCTGCAACACGGCGAACGGAAACCCGAGGCCGCTGTTGGATCACCTGCTGCACTAGCTGCGCGTTGCCCTCTGTGGTTGCCGTACGTGGTCGCCCTACCTTTCCAGCACGTTCATCCGTCACGTTCCCAGTCCGTTGAAATTTTTCAAACAGATCCTTTATTGTATCGCTTTTGGGTCCTTTGGTTACATTAAACCTCCGTTGAAAACTTCGTCTTGTTGCAACAACACTGTGTTCTAGGCGGTGGAATTCCAACACCAGAAAAATCCTCTGTTCTAAGGAATAAACCATGTTGTCTACAGCACACTTGCACGTTGTGAACAGCACACGCTTACAGCAGAAAGACGACGTACAGGATGGCGCACCCACAGACTGCGTTGCCTTCTATATCTTTCACATCACTTGCAGCGCTATCTGTTGTTGAAAATTGTAACTACTGTAATTTCGAAAGTTTGTCCGCCTGAAAATGTACTGTTGTCCCAAGCATACTGCAACAAACGGTGTATTTCTATCGCTGCTCGTTTAGTTTTTATTGCCGTTTCAAATATACCGGTCATTTTTGAAACACCCTGTATAATTGTTTTGGTCTGCATGTTTCTCAGGCATTGACATAAGCAATACACCGAGATTATCAGTGTTTAACTTGCAGTATTGATCTCCGTTTAGTAGGTTTTTTTTACAGTTTTATGCCATATACATTTTGTCCACCAGTTTTATATTTATACAACGTGTAACTTTTATTTTATTTTAGTCCTTAATTTATCTTTAACTGTGATGCTACTCCCTGAACAGTTTACTAATTTTATATGTTACTACGTATTACCACCGTATATAAGACTTGCACCACCCTCTTTGGTTATGTACTTCACACTGTTACTATTGTTGTCTGTGCACAGGGGCCTGAAGATGGCGTAACATAGCGCCGAAACTGATTGCTCAATAAATTAACAGTTTGGAAATTTAGACGGCTGAAAGGTGTTTTCATTTGGCATTCTGTACTGGACAGTCAAGGTCCCACAACCATCTGTATAAAGATGGACATACAGAGACTAAACAAAGTATGTCCTCAGCAGCTTGTTTCACAAAAAGGTGACTCGAATAATAAAATCTTATGTCTGGACCCCATAAACGCCTTAAATAAGTCGTGGAAGATCCCAACTCGTGACATTTATTCGATTTAAAAGGTCATTATGTGAAAGTTGACTGCAAAGGAGAATCTTCTCTCTGAGTTGAGTAATAATATTTAAATGCAAACCGTTGCATCCGTTGTGCCTGATTACTGAACAGTCACTGATAAAGGTGGAGCACATTCCTCTTTTCGTTTAGAAAATAATCTTTGAAGCGTCACTGAATCGTAGTTATCGGCATTCTGTAAACTTGCCTTTCTTGTAGAGAGGCCTAGCGGTAGCATATGTTTAGACAGTAGGATACTTTAATCTGCAAAGGATTGCATTAATTTACAATTTCATATTTATTGTATATGTAGTTTTAGCAGTGTGCCGTGTAAGCTCGTAGGTGAGTTGCTGTTGCTCTTGTTTTGTTGCCATAAATAACATTTTGATATGCAACGGTCAATAATTTTTTTTCTGGAACATGTTAAGTATTTTGTTCCTAACATGGTAGCAGATGTGTGTGGTTTTGCTAAACATTGACTTTATGAACTATTGAGGCGTGAAACTGAATAAAGTTATCTAAGAAAAGACGAATTCAAGCTGACGTCTTGTCATGTTATATCACGTTATTGTGGATAGCATATGAGGTCATTCGACGTGTTTGCTAGTTTAAAACAAGGCAGAGCAAAAGAAAGTACTTCAGTTGTCTAGTATGGACAAAAAGAAACATCGTGACTGAAAAAAAACACCTCGGAAAGGTAACTGGTAAAGAGAACTGGGCAACGTGGCGTATTCTCATGAAAGTTATTTTGGAACGAGACGTAGTTTATAAAGTGATAAGTGGTATTTTCATCAAACTAGAACTAACTGGTGAAGGTTATGATGGAAAATGAGCTAACTGGACCAAAGTGAATGCTAAGGCAAAGAAACGTGCCGATTTGTTACTAGACACATGTGGAACTGCGAAATATCTGTGCGAAAAATTGCACCGGACCTATGACAGTCACTCTGCAGAAAATGTTGACTTGTTGCGACATAAGTCTCATATTATTGAATGGAAATGGTCCAAGTTATATGAAACATCATTTAACAAAATTTGATGGAGTTGAAAGAAAATATGTATGCTAAATAAATCAATAGATGAAGCTAACTTGCGTACTCGTTTACTTTAGACATTGCGAAAAGAATTTGATCACATTTATGTGCTTTGACATTGTCTACCACAAGGAGACGAAGCAAGACATAAATAACACGAAAAAACATCTGAATCACGAGTTGCGAATGAAAAGAAGACATGAAACAAATGTAGCAACAGTAAAAGGGTAGTAGCAAAAATAAATAGTTTTGTGTGCAAAATGGACAAAATCTAAGCAAACAGTATTTCAAGAAGAGTTTTTCCTGAGTGAAAACGAACATATTTCGAAAGACTGCAAAAGGGAGTAATGTGCTTTCGATGCAAAGGTATAGGTTATCTATCCAGAAAGTGACCTAACCGTGGCGATTCTTCAATGACGTGTAATCATTCCGATTTTGTAATGTTATCAGAAAAAGTCCAGGAAAAACTATGTTCGCGTAATCTGATTTATTTGAAAGGGTAGATACTCTGAAGCACCAAAGAAACTGATGTGGGTATGCGTATTCAAATACAGAGATTTGTAAACAGGAAGACCACGGCGCTGCTGTCGACAACGCCTATATAAGACAACGAGTGTCTGGCGCAGTTGAAAGATCCGTTACTGCTGCTACAATGGTGGGTTATCAATATTTAAGTGAGATTGAACGTGGTGTTATAATCAGCGCACGAGCGATGGGTCACAGCATCTCTGAGGTAGCAATGAAGTGGGGATTTTCCTGTACGATCAATTCACGGGTGTACCATGAATGTCAGGAATCCGATAAAACATCATATCTCAGACATCGCTGCAGCCGGAAAAAGATACTGCAAGAATGGGACCAACAACTACTGGAGAGAATCGTTCAACGTTACAGAAGTGCCACACTTCTCCACATTCCTGCAGATTTCAATGCTGGTTCATCAACAAGTGTCAGCGTTCGTACCATTCAATGAAACACCATCGATACGGGCTTTCGGAGCCGAAGACCCACTCGTGTACCCTTGATTCCTGCACGACACAAAGCTTTATGCCTCGCCTAGGCCCATAGATATCGACATTGGACTCTTGATGAATGGGAGCATGTTGCCTGGTCGGACGAGTCTCGTTTCAAACTGTATCGAGTGGATGGAAGTGTACAGATATGGAGACAACCTCATGAATCCATGGACTCCGCATGTCAGCAGGGGACTGTTCAAGGTAGTGGAAGCTCTGTAATGGTATGGGATGTGCGCAGTTGGAATGATATGGGACCCCTGATACTTCTAGATACGACTCTGGCAGATGACGCATACGTAAGCATCCTGTCTGATCACCTGCGTCCATTCATGTCCATTGTGCATTCCGACGTACTTGGGCAATTCCAGCAATGCGACTCCCCACACATCCTGAATTGATAGAGACCATTTCCGAAAGACTCTTCTGAGTTTAAACACTTCCGCTGGCCGCCAAAATTTCCAGACATGAACATTATTGAGCATTTCTGAGATGTCTTGAACGTCCTGTTCAGAAGAAATCTCCCCCCCCCCCTATCTCTTGCGGATTTATGGACATCCCTGCAGGATTCATAGTGTCAGTTCCCTCCAGCACTACTTCAGACATTAGTGGAGTACATGATACGTCGTGTTGCGGCACATCTGCGTGCTCGCGAGGGCCCCACACGATATTAAGCACGTGTACGAATTTCTTTGGTTCTTCGGTGTATATCAGTGTGAGATAAGCGGTATATCGATAGTGGTGCTACTCGTCAGGAAACATATCGTTGAGACTGGTATGTTTCATAGACTCCTTTGGATACGGCAATGAAAGTGGCAAGAGAAAAGAATAATGTACACATCAAAACATTTGGAAGTGGTCGAATTGATGTTGAAACTTTTGATAGAGAAAGGTGTACCTGACGATATTCTGAAGATGTGTTGTGCTGTCCAGATGGTACTTCTAATTTTTTTCTGTTAGACATGCTGGAGAGAAATTTATTGATCAAACTATCAAAAATCATGTAAAATATGGTTGCTTTACAGAAACGACGTTCCAATTGCTATCAAAAATCATGGTAAAATATGTTTGCTTTACAGAAACAACATACCAACTGCCGTTGCGTTATTCGAAAGCAAGAATGAAGTTTATCAAAAAAAAATGGCTCTGAGCACTATGGGACTTAACATCTGTGGTCATCAGTCCCCTAGAACTTAGAACTACTTAAACCTAACTAACCTAAGGACATCACAAACATTCATGCCCGAGGCAGGATTCGAACCTGCGACCGTAGCAGTCGCGCGGTTCCGGACTGAGCGCCTAGAACCGCTAGACCACCGCGGCCGGCGAATGAAGTTTATCGTTTGGCAGTGAAAATGATTCAGCGAGAAAAGTCTTTTGTTGTAAATTAAGTTTCTGATACTCTACAAACGTGGCATGAAACACCTGGACACTAGAGTAAACTACATGTACAATCATCACACCCACGTGGTATCGATGTAACCGCTGATGGCGAATTTTGTGAAGATTATATGCTAGGTAAACAGTATCGTCTATTTTTCGGCAACCGAGTCAGTAAAGCAGCTGGCTCAGGAAAATTATCCTTTTCTAATGTCTTTGGTCTAATGGAAGAAACGGATTTAGCTGGCTATCGATATTTTCTCGTTTTTAAGGATGATTTTCCTGGCTTCAGAGTGACATATCTTTTATGGCAAAAAAATGAGGTTAAACGGAAGGTGCCAATATTTATTGATATGGTGAAAACACAAACTACTGAAGATTAAAGACTTGGCAAGGAATTTGATAACTGTGATGCAAAAAGATATGCTGTTTCAATTGGGCTGAAACATTCTATGACTGTGCCATATACACCGCAGCAAAATGGATTTACTGAATGTGAGAACAGGATTTTCGGTGAGATGGTTTGTTCGCAGCTTCAGTCAGCAAGGGATATTCCAAAGACAATGTGGGTAGAGCTGTACTGCTGCAGCCCATACTCTGAACCACACTGGGTCAACAAAAGTAGAAGGAAAACCACCAACTAAATTATTTTTGAGGAAGGAGAGTCAGTTTGGTCATCTGAAAGTGTTTGCGACAGAACGTTTTGTCTGGATTCCAGCACAGAAACGGAAGAAATTCAGTGCCAACACTTGGAAATGTTACATAGTTGGCTGTGACGACTATGGCTATCCGTCTGTATTTTCCAGACAGACATTGAGTTATTGTCAGCCATGATGTAAAATTCAGGAAAGAAACATTATAACTACTATCGATGAATGATAGTAACAAGTTGTTTGACGCCTCGACTGCGAATGTTTTTAAAAATGAAACACCACGCATTCTGAATGATGAGGACACATTACAATAAAATATTAAGGTACTGATTCATCACGATCGTGTTGAACTGAATGAAGATACAAATGACATATCTTTAAATGGGGCTGAAAATACAGATAGACATCGAGTATTGAGGAATAGAGAAATGATTAGAAGGCCAATACGTTACCAAGACGAAACTGAGAAACCAAAGATGATGATGCTAAAAGACGTCCCAAAGGACTGTGATGAAGTAGTGAAGTTCGCAGAGGCAGAAAATTGGAAAGCTGCAATGTATTATGAAATGCACTCACATCAGAAGTTTTGTTCGTCGAAATTAGTTGATTTACCAGCCGCAAGGAAGGATATTGGTAACCACAGGATGTCCGCAACAAAATTGAATAATAACAGTGACATCGTTTGCTACAAGGCAAGATTATTTGCAAAAGGATTTAGTCAGAGGCCAGGAGTTCATTTTTCTGAAAGTTTTATCCCTGTCGTTGGATATGAAACAATGAGAGTCCTTTTGTGTGTTGCTGTTCAACGAAATTGGAAGATTAAGCATTTTTATGTTCCTGAACGATGTGTTGGAGGAAGAAATTTATATACAACAGCCACAAGCTTATGATGATGACACAGGTTGTGTGTAGAATGCTTCGAAGTATGTATGGATTGAAGCAAGCAGCAAGATGTTGGTATGAGTTTTTGAAAGAGTACCTTGAGAAATTAAATTTACTGGAGAGCAGTGCTGATCCATCTATATATATTAATGAGAAGTTAATTTTTTTATTTCATGTGAATGTCCGCAGCTCGTGGTCGTGCGGTAGCGTTCTCGCTTCCCACGCCCGGGTTCCCTGGTTCGATTTCCGGCGGGGTCAGGGATTTTCTCTGCCTCGTGATGACTGGGTGTTGCGTGATGTCCTTAAGTTAGTTAGGTTTAAGTAGTTCTAAGTTCTAGGGGCCTGATGACCATAGATGTTAAGTCCCATAGTACTCAGAGCCATTTCATGTGAATGATTGATTTATAATGAGAACGAATGAAGTCGTTTATAGCTGCACAAAACGATTATAAAAAGAGTTTGATATTGTGGTAAACGAAGTGGATTGTTATATTGGCCTCCAAATTCTAAGACGTGAATATTGTGTGAAGGTTAATCAGACAGCATACTGCAAAAAGTGTGTTTGCAAGGTATGGTATAAGTGATGAAAACCCAATACCATTACCGATTGAATCTGGGTGGGTACCTGATGATCCAACACAATTAATGACTATAATACTAAAGAGATTATTAGTAGTCTCATGTAATTAATTATGGTAACACGCTCAGATCTAACACATGCTGTCAATGCTGGTTCAGGAGCACAAGATTCATCTATTGAAGCCTACCTTAAATTGTTTAAACGAATTCGTCGCTCTCTAAAAGGTACAATTGAATATGGAATTCAGTTTAGAAAATTGTCGAATTCTGTTACAGAAGCTGATAGTGAAACCGATTATGAAGGTGAAAAATTAACTAGACCTTCACAAGTGGAGTTTTAAATAGGTTCGTGGTGGACCAGTAATGTGGAAAAGTAAACTTCAGAAATGTATTGCACAGCCATCAATGAAAGCCAGATTTGTTGCCTCAAGTGAGAGAAGTAAATCATTAGTACAGCTGGATCATTTATTGAAAGGAAGTTTAATTGCCACATCACTTATTGATAATCAAAGTACTATTAAACACATAAAGAGTATAGGATTCTACAAACGCTCCCAATATATTGAAACACATTATCAGTGTGTACAGCAGTTAGCCACTGAGAAGAAGGTCATTGTAGAATATATTTCGACGAAAGATCAAAATGCAGACTTTTTTTTACTAAGGGTCTACCAATGAAGATGTTATAAAGAATGAAAGTTTGATTGGAATGACTGATTGAAAACTTTCATTCAGTAATAAAATATGAAAATTGAGTTAGTATAAAGTAATGCACACATTACAATTTCATATTTTATTATATAGGCTATGATTTAAGTGTGCTGTGTAAGTTCTTAGGTGAGTTGCTGCCATGCTTGTTTGGTGCCATAGGTAAAATGTTCATCTATAACACTGAATATATTTGTTCGGTATTTCATTCCTGACATAATCTGTACATGATAGTACACTTAATTAATAATGTAATATATGTGAAACTAAGTGCATGACATATGAATATTTCTTACTTACTGAAAATGTTACCAGTCCCATACGAATCTGTATTTTAGATGACCTTGACAATGTCCTTTGTTGAAGATATGGATACAAAATAAATGTCAAGTTCATTCTCTGCATTTAGTGCAGATATTTACCTTATAATTGCACAAGTTTTCTACTAATGTAGTAATCTGCTCGCTTCCCAAATTCCGATATCTTCTGTCTCGCTAACCCATTTCCTGTAATCCTCTTGAGGTGTCGCACCATAACATCTACACACCAACTTTCCCCTTTGTGCTTTCATATCTCCTTGTAAAGGCTGCTAATTAAAAACATCTGCTACATATGAACTGAGATTTAAAATGGTACAATTCTCTTTGACATTATTTGAAAACTGTTGAAACTTCAAACTTCATTGTCTGAACTTTCAGCCTCACTCATCATATCTAACCTACAGATATTTTACTATAGTTATTAACATACCAAGTTACTGTTTATAAAATGAAAGTGTCTCTATAGCATCACTCGTTCTTACTCTTCTTTTATAAGTCCATTTCTTGCTTAATGAATACACTATGCTTCTAATTGGTCTTGATACCCTTGATGAACAACATAATTAATTCTTTTTGCGAGAAAGTATTTTCGAACAGAAATGGAAATATATTAAGACATATTATGAGTTTAATTTAGGCACTGGTTTCATTCCAAAATTAACTACAGTCAATATGATTTACATCTTCCTTTAAAGTCTTTCACTATAGATGGTTCATAAATCTCAGTGTTTCCTTTAAAATCTGAGAACTGTGTAAGCGATATAACTAACTGTGGATCATAACAAATTTGATTTAACTTCAGTTTGTTGTATGAAAATATTAGTTATCAATGCATTTGTATCTTAACCTACTCTGGAAGGTAATTTATGACACACTAATTTATAGGCCTATTTAGCATACTCATTTCTGTTAGACGTAGTTAACGAATCTAGATTAAAATCACCACAAATCCTTTCTTCTATCCGACAGTAGCACAATGACACATCAAAAGTTTGCATGGAAATTTCCAAATTTCCCAATGGGAACCTATTTAGTGAATCAGTGTCTGCTTCACTAGTTAGTAAATCTTACCAAAAATTATTAGTATTGATGTATACTACCAGTTGTTCAGTTCGTGACTCATTAAACGTTTCCAAAATCTGTTAAATTTTCTGTGCAAGTTGTAACTATTGAATATAAAAGAGAACAAAGTTCTTTGTCATACAACTAAATGTTCATGTTTAAATTACATTGCTGCATTTATAGGGAAGTTCATTAGTAGCTAAGATTCCAGATTCATTGTTAAAACCTTTAAAAATATCTTCTCAATGTCGAGATCTTCGTCAAATTCACATGACATAATTTCGTATCACACATACAAAAAAAAACATCAAATGTACTGTTGTGGTACAAAAAAGTTTGGGTGATCTCAGTTTATTTCAAGCACACGTATACTGAAGATAAAATAAGGCTCCAAATTAGATGCAATTACATTTTCTGAAGTGAAAGAACAGCACAACAGTTGCTTGATCCAAAATTTTTTATTATGTTCATGTCAAATTTCAGAACACTTGAAGTTTCATCGTCTGACGGAACTTTAAGTATTCCGAAACCGATCATGTACGCAATAAAGCAACTGTTTTGCGGTTTCTTTATTCTACAAAATGGATTTCCGCAGTTGCGGATGTCCCATAAGAGGAACCATTAGATAGAGTTACGTTCTTTACACGCTAGTGGGGAGTTTTTTTTATGGGTAGCTGCGTAGTGGGCTGCTTTAATGAGACCTTTTCCTAACTACACTTTAGTTCCAAAGACTAGTATAGATACAGGAAATATGTGCAGCAAAGGACAAGGAAAACGTGTATCTTAAGATAGTCTTTGAAGGGATTCTCTGCATAATAATATATCTGTAGCCACACTAGTTTTATGTAATATCTTTTATTGTTCGTAGTAGCACTTCTTACAATTAGTAGTATAATTTAATTTACAATGCACATTTATAACGGTACTGTACAAGTCTATGAATAAATCAACACGTGAGAAGTTAACATACGCTTCAGAAACATAAAAAATGCTTTCTTTTCCATACTGAAACGTAAAATATCTGACGTAGTCGACAACAGATTGCTCTACGCGCTACAATATTTACATATTAGCTAGAATAACATTCACGTTCAGATTGGTGGAAAATACGTCGCTGTATAATGTCATAATATTTCCAGTTTCTATTGCCTGAATATACAGGAAAAGCGGGAGAAGTAATTACATGAGACACAAATTGCTAACGAACGTCACTTACAAGACTCAATTCTTAGACCACTAAGCAAGTAACATGTAAAGAACAGATAACTGTTTTCAAGTAATGATTTCTTTGTCCTTTGTCAGAAACAACAAACAGTTTTTATGATGATTTTTTATGTCGCTACGGTATGGTATAGATCAAAAGTTCCACAGTCCGAGAAAAATCAGTTAGGCTTATCAAAACGTCAACATCTTACTTTTTACACTAGATGTGTGAATTTACTCTAGCCACACTCGCCGGCTAAGGCCACGAACTTGGTAGAGCTACTATCGAGTCTTCATAAGTATTTATACTTCATTATCCGTGTAATACCCACTGCTTACGGAGCCAGTTCCACCTATGTACGAAAAACCATTTTACACGAAATATCTTCGCCAATTTATGGAAAACCCATAATCGTGCTCGGGTATAGAGTAGGAAGCAAAATCAGCTAGGAGAATCAATATCTTTGCCTGCTGGTGCTCCGGTAATAGCTTTGGCCACGTGACATATAGAGCGCACCAGGAGAACTTTTATTGGCTAGAGGGGTATTTCCTATGTTATGTAACTAAACAAGACGGTGACCAATATCGGTAAACTAAAGCAGTTGTTATCTGCCAAAGACACGAGCAACTTTTACATGTGTTACACGTCGTCCACAATATGTGCATGACGGCGTAGGGAGACTGGTTTTGTGCGATACATCTCAGCAGCTATAAAGTAAGCAGTCGGTACCGTAGGCTCTGTTCAATAGTACTTCAACAACAGAGTGTTTAGTAACTGCCACTGACTGAGGAAAAGGGAAGGATGTGCTACCGGATTGGTTGAGCAAAAGTTGCTCACATGTACATAGTGGAATATGAGAAATTGATCTCATCGATTTCAGGACTTGAACTTTAGATTTATGCGTTAAGTCGAAAGTTTAACGGAGTTCTAAAGATGGAAGAAGAATAATGCCAGCTGCCATTCAAATTTTTCTTTAAAATAATTGAGTCTTAATTTGTTCAACAGAATAATTATTACTTCTTACATTCAAACTATACGAATATTCACGAAGAGTTGGGGGATGTGCGAAAATTTTTGAGTTGCAAAATTCCTGAAAGCTCTAAGTGAGACTGAAGAGAGAGTGCAGAAGAAGGAAAGAAAAAGAGAAAGGAATAATGGGACTTACTACAGTAGAAAGAAGTATAGCAGGAGCAGATGGTGAACAGGACAAGAGGACAAAAAGTGAATTCATATAATGTAAGGAGAAAGAGAGAAGAACCGGAGATGAGAAGAAGAGAAAAATTACAATAATAACAGATGGGTCACAGGAACAATGTGAAGAGCGAATGAAGTGAATTGTCATGATGTACGGAAAAAAGAAGTGACGCGATACAGAAAATAATAAGAAATGTGAAAATATGAAAATAAGGCAGGTTTTAACAGTGATTGAATGAAGAGTGGAGTGAATAACTGTCAGATTTAGAATAAAAGGAGAAGTAGAAAGGTATAAAGGAGGTGAAGAGCACATGAAGGAGAAACATAGTAGTATCGAGAGAAGTGTTTGTGAGATCAAATAAAAGCCGTATTTTAAGAAAAGAATTAGGACTAAGAAAGGAAGACTTATAGAAAATTTGGATATGGTGAAACATGCAACATACTTCCGAAGAGTGAAGAGCAAGCGGCCATTATGTATTCGAAATACATAAAAGGAAGTACTGGAAGAGGAGAAAGGAAAACTAAAAAGAAATGTGATAGGAAAGAATCAAAAACTAACTCACCATCGTGTATCAGAGGTGGAGATTAGAAACAGGAAAAATGAGGAAGATGTGGCGAAGAGGGTATGTCGAAAAGAGTAATGAGAGAATACTGAATAGATGGGAGGTGCTCAGGTTATTGTTCTGAACTGAATGTGATAAAGGAGTAAGGCATACAGGCAGATCTGGCCAATATTTACACTTAGTTTAATGAATAGCAGCTCTTTTTAAACGTGGATTAATATAAGGTAATGCCAATTAGGCCGTCCTCTCGTAGATTTACGAAGGACCGAGTTGACTGTTCATTCTGGTACAGCGAAAGGAGGTTACTGTGGATACTCGATAGACTTCCTCTAGACTCGTGGTACTCTGAAGAGAACAGGTGGGCTCGTGTCTTAGGCAGTGCTTGCCGCGGGCCATCTACTTGTCGTCGGAGGCGCGCCTCCCTGCGGGAGTGGCCGCTTAGCTGGCGTCTGGCGGCGAGCAGGAGGCGGGGGCGGAGGCGTCGCCGGCGGAGAGACTCAGGTCGGTGGCGTCGTGGGCGGCGGCGGCGGCGGCGGCGGCGGAGCGGGAGGCGGCGGCGGCGGCGCGGGAGGCGGCATCGGCGGCGCTCAGAGACAGGTCGTGGGCGGTGGGGGCGGCGGCAGCGGAGGCGGCGGGGCTGGCGCAGGGCGAGGGCCGCTGCGGGGGCGGCGACGGCGGCCGCGCGGAGCAGGCGCACAGCAGCTTGGAGCAGGCGCCACCCGCCTTCTCGCACAGGGGCAGTCTGCCGAGAGAAAAAGACACACCGGCGTCAGCGGCGAGGGGGCCATGACAGGGATCACAACCAGCAGCTCTACACGCTTAGCTCATATGCGGGGCAGGTCAAAATAACACCAACTCCCATCTAGTGTCGCTCTGCAGCTGCCTAAAAAACAGGTACAGACAGTAGCTGGGGGTACAAGGAAGGTGCGTCGCCGATGTTGGTTCCGCTGATGACATCACAGACGATCGGAAATATGCTGGGCGACGTAAGAAACTAGGCTATCTGGAGACTCTTTCACCACTAGGATTACAACTACAACTAATGAGGAAGGAAAGCACCGGACCAAATATTGAACCATGGGCGATTCCTCAGAGCTCATGTTTCGGATAAACCTGAGCCTTCGATACCACTCGTCGACTTAGATTAATGACGTCATCACCAGCCCTGAAATTAAAAGTAAACCAGATTTTTTTTATACATGATACCATGACATCCCAATCACCCTTTCCCATGGCGAGAAAATATAAGATGCATTACTGAATCGTACGAATTCGTAATAAATACTGAACCAAATGAGCACCCTTGGAAATTAGGGGTTTTCCAGGCAGACAAACTAAAATCTAAAATAATACCCACAGAATCACAATCACGAAAGTAATAGATTATACAAACAAAACAACCAGATAAACACGAGAGAACGGTTGGTATCACACTCAAAATTATCGCAAACCAGCTATAACTGGTATCGGAAAGTACACTTTTATGTATTGCTCAACTGAAAAGCCCGATAGCGCTACAGACAAAAATCCAGTACCTACACAGGAAGCCAAAAGAATATACCAACACAAATAGCGAAAAAGCTACAGCAATACAGATAAGAAAAGTTCGTGGCAAATAAGCAAATGCAGTGTCGAAAACATCGCTTGCCCTATATAGAGCACCTGGAAAGCCTAATACGGCTGAAGCTCAGCTCATACTTCCACTCTGATTCATACACAGCTCTCGTTTATTATTATTATTGTTATTATTATTACTGTTATTACTATAGTGTGCGCCGGCCGAAATGGCCGAGCGGTTCTGGTCGCTGCAGTCTGGAACCGAGCGACCGCTCCGGTCGCAGGTTCGAATCCTGCCTCGGGCATGGATGTGTGTGATGTCCTTAGGTTAGTTAGGTTTAATTAGTTCTACGTTCTAGGCGACTGATGACCTCAGAAGTTAAGTCGCATAGTGCTCAGAGCCATTTGAACCATTTGGACTATAGTGTGCAAGAAAAGTACAGTACATATACACTCCTGGAAATGGAAAAAAGAACACATTGACACCGGTGTGTCAGACCCACCATACTTGCTCCGGACACTGCGAGAGGGCTGTACAAGCAATGATCACACGCACGGCACAGCGGACACACCAGGAACCGCGGTGTTGGCCGTCGAATGGCGCTAGCTGCGCAGCATTTGTGCACCGCCGCCGTCAGTGTCAGCCAGTTTGCCGTGGCATACGGAGCTCCATCGCAGTCTTTAACACTGGTAGCATGCCGCGACAGCGTGGACGTGAACCGTATGTGCAGTTGACGGACTTTGAGCGAGGGCGTATAGTGGGCATGCGGGAGGCCGGGTGGACGTACCGCCGAATTGCTCAACACGTGGGGCGTGAGGTCTCCACAGTACATCGATGTTGTCGCCAGTGGTCGGCGGAAGGTGCACGTGCCCGTCGACCTGGGACCGGACCGCAGCGACGCACGGATGCACGCCAAGACCGTAGGATCCTACGCAGTGCCGTAGGGGACCGCACCGCCACTTCCCAGCAAATTAGGGACACTGTTGCTCCTGGGGTATCGGCGAGGACCATTCGCAACCGTCTCCATGAAGCTGGGCTACGGTCCCGCACACCGTTAGACCGTCTTCCGCTCACGCCCCAACATCGTGCAGCCCGCCTCCAGTGGTGTCGCGACAGGTGTGAATGGAGGGACGAATGGAGACGTGTCGTCTTCAGCGATGAGAGTCGCTTCTGCCTTGGTGCCAATGATGGTCGTATGCGTGTTTGGCGCCGTGCAGGTGAGCGCCACAATCAGGACTGCATACGACCGAGGCACACAGGGCCAACACCCGGCATCATGGTGTGGGGAGCGATCTCCTACACTGGCCGTACACCACTGGTGATCGTCGAGGGGACACTGAATAGTGCATGGTACATCCAAACCGTCATCGAACCCATCGTTCTACCATTCCTAGACCGGCAAGGGAACTTGCTGTTCCAACAGGACAATGCACGTCCGCATGTATCCCGTGCCACCCAACGTGCTCTAGAAGGTGTAAGTCAACTACCCTGGCCAGCAAGATCTCCGGATCTGTCCCCCATTGAGCATGTTTGGGACTGGATGAAGCGTCGTCTCACGCGGTCTGCACGTCCAGCACGAACGCTGGTCCAACTGAGGCGCCAGGTGGAAATGGCATGGCAAGCCGTTCCACAGGACTACATCCAGCATCTCTACGATCGTCTCCATGGGAGAATAGCAGCCTGCATTGCTGCGAAAGGTGGATATACACTGTACTAGTGCCGACATTGTGCATGCTCTGTTACCTGTGTCTATGTGCCTGTGGTTCTATCAGTGTGATCATGTGATGTATCTGACCCCAGGAATGTGTCAATAAAGTTTCCCCTTCCTGGGACAATGAATTCACGGTGTTCTTATTTCAATTACAAGGAGTGTATTTACAAATTTACAGCTTATTTATCACATGTTTGCACGATATACAAAAGATTTTCGAATCATCTGTAGAAATATTTTCCTCATCCTGTAAACATAATGTACAAACATTGGAAATAAGTGTAGGGTACTATCATAGATAAGAAGACAGTAGTAATACACGAGAGTTAACTGTGAATCAGAGAAGTCTGCTCTCTGGAGTTCACCAGGTTTCAGTCCTTGGCCCGCTTGCTTTCCGTACTGTGCATCAATAGTATTTCATCTGTGTTACCTTCTTTTAAAAATCACTGTAATGACGTCATCAGAGAGAGAAAACTTATCTACAACTTCGACAGGAGCTGGACTGCAGTTATGCGAACAGAAGGAAGGCAGTAAATGAGAAAGAAATGTGGTAGGATTGCAACCTAGTTGCCATGTGATGCAATTCCTATATGGAACAAGTGGTAAACGAAGTAAAGGAGAAATACGGCAAAGGAACTGATGTTCGGATAGAGAAAATTAAGAAGTCAGGTTTCCGGAAAACATCGGAAATCTGTCAGAAAAAGCAAAACAGTTTGAAAGATCAGTTCAAATTAATGAATAGTCTCTTCAAAAGAAGTTATAAAATGAACATCAATAATTGTAATAGCTAACTAATGGAGTATAACCCAGTTCAGTCATGTGATGCTGGGGGATTTGTATTAGGAAATGAGGTACTAAAAGCAGAAGACTGGATTTATTTGCAATTTGGAAGGCAAAGTAGCTGACTATATCAGAAGTAGAGAGAATATGAAATGCAGACTGGCAATGGTAAGAAAACATTTCTGAACTGTGCTAATATGGAACATAAATTTAAGCGTTAGGAAGTCTTTTCTGGAAGTATATATCTGATGTGAAGCCTCGTGCGGAAGTGAGACGGGTTTAGCAAGCAGTACTGGACGGAAGAGTGCAGGGACTTTGGACATGCGGTGCTACGGAAGAACGCTGCCTGTCTGGCTATCATATGGTCAGATCGGGTAAATAATGGAGCGTATTGAATCAGAATGAGAAGAAAAGACATTTATAGCACAAATTAATTAAAATGAATGGATCCACTGATAGGACACATTCTGAGGCACCAAGGAGTAGTCGATTTGGTAATGGAGGGAAGTGTGTGGAGTTAAAACTGAAGAGAGGGACCAAGGCCTTAATGCAGTAAGCTCGTTCAAATGCGGATGTGGGCTGAAGTAATGAGGTAGAGACATGCAGAAGATACTGCAGCGCGCAGAGCAGCAGCAAACAAATCTCCACACACAACAATAACAACAACAACGACAACAAGAAGTATTACTACTACCACTGTGAGAGGTAACACCTGATATTTGGTATCCTTGGCACACACTTGACTGTGGATCTCGGAATATTGAATTCCCCAACGTTTTCCGAAATGGAATGTCACATTCTTCTAGCTCCAACTACCATTCCGAGTTCAAAGTCTGTTAATTCCAGTGGTGCAGCGGAATCACCTCGGAAACCCTTTCACATGAATCACCTGAATACAAATAACTGCTCCGCCAATCCACTGCCATTTTGTACCTTGTGTGCGCTGTGTTAGCGTCATCTGTATATGTGCATATCGCTATCCCAAGATTTTTTTCGCCCCTAGGTTATGTGTGCAATGAGTTTAGCTTTGTGTTGGCCTCTCGCTTTCAGTAGTTCTTTCGTCCCTCCTATTTCGTATAGCATTTTCTAATACCATAACCGAATTTCCGGAGACTTCGAGACGAGCTTTCTCCAGCATTGTAAACGTCCAGGTTTCACAAAATGGTTCAAATGGCTCTGAGCACTATGGGACTCAACTGCTGAGGTCATTAGTCCCCTAGAACTTAGAACTAGTTAAACCTAACTAACCTAAGGACATCACAAACATCCATGCCCGAGGCAGGATTCGAACCTGCGACCGTAGCGGTCTTGCGGTTCCAGACTGCAGCGCCTTTAACCGCACGGCCACTTCGGCCGGCCCAGGTTTCACATTCGTATCTCAGAACACTACATGCAAAGGCGTTTATAAATGTTTTCTCAGTGTGGCAGTCGATGTGCTTGTTCAGCATAAGGCCTTTCTCTTGGTCAGTGCTATCCGTTTCTTGATTCCCACGAGATATCTGTTACTTTCCTATACACGGCTGTGACGCCACCGCCAACAGTTCTTAAGCAATGCTTCACCTAAGGGCTAATAGTAGGCGCCCAGGCCCACACCGTGTGAGCGGATGGGCTGCTACCGTTCATTTAGCGGATACCGCTCCAACGTCGGACTTCGGAGTCCGGGGTTCGGCGATGCACGGTGCCGCAGCGACCCAGTGACGCCCTCAGCGCTGCGCTCACAGACGGTACTGTCGTACAGTGGCGACCCCGGCAACGGCGGACATTTCCTGTGACATCAGATCCAGAAAAATATAGCCTACAAACTGCCTAAAGGTACTACAGTTTTTACGGCGGAGATTATGGAAATTTTGGAAGCAATTAAGGTTGAATCTTCAAATTCCTTCTTCAAGATATTAATCTTGTCCGACTCCCACAGCATTTTTCTTTAATCTGGTACTCGAATATATTCGCCGTAAACAAAGAGGGCAAACCATCGTTCTCTTCTGGGTGCAGTCCCACGATAGCATAAATTGTAATGAGGAAGCTGACGTCCTAGCGAAACAACTGCATCTTACAGGATGTACCGGAACATCATTCTCTTGTATTACTTTTCTTCAACAGTAGCTGTCGATTCCAATATTATTTTTCGAATTTTGGACGGGTCAGTATTATCTCAGTTACTTTTTTGAAAACTTTCATATAATTTTGTACACAATACGTTTTATGTCAAGCTAAACTTTATTAAAAGGAATTACTTTGTAAAATATTTTAGTTTCGATGTTATAATCAATAAGTACTAGTTCTGAATGTACAGATAAAATTATTTTTTTTTAGAAACATTTGAAATTCCGAATTATTTCCACACTTAAAATTTCTTTTATTAACTACAGAATCCTGTACTGTTGGCTATGTTTATTTCTGGATTCATTTATGAAACAATTATCATAATTAATAATGTAACAAACACTAGTAGGAATTCATTTGTTAAGAAAAATTGTAAACCCTTTGGAACATTGTTATTTCCGCAGATTGTGAGAGTCGTAAGCTTGCCTCTGATGTGATCGGACGTATTTTTGTATAATAGGTGCGAACAATGTAACTTCGGTTTTGTTAATGTGAAAAATAAAAATACTGTATGATATATCGAAATGTGAGAAACTCAGTGGAAAATATATATACGTAAAAAATTCTGCAACAACAATCTTAAAATTTATTTATTTCAGGGGAACGGTGACGACCTGATGTTAGGTTTTCAGCTTCAAGAATCAGATCCATAGACTAGAAGAACTGGAGCCATGTCAACATGACAAGCTGAAAGTTTATTGTAATCATCGCTCCTTTCAAATCTTCATTAAATACTTTGCTTATTAATTACTTCGACCGTGCATTGTTTAATGTGAATAATAGATGGAAGAAGGAAAGAGGGGGCAGATTATTAGGAATTGTTATCGATGTGGTATTATCGTATGCAAACTACTTACGTGACATCAAGAGCAACAGAAAACAGCCATTACGCGAGATGTGTAATGTGCCCCAACAAACGGAAGGTGGGTACTATGCAGCATTATAGCCAGACTGCAAGATCGTGGTTTACGAGGACGCATTTGGGCAAAGTTGACGGCTTTTAGATTTCAATTCTGTGAATATTAATTTTCATATTTTCTCTCTACAATTACGTATTCCATGTAACCATGTGTTTCCTATGGCTAAATGTGTTAGAAACTCTGGAGGCCAAACAAGGCATACAAACAAAAGAAGCTTCGGACGTCCTGTCAGCGCCAAGTGGTGACGGTTTTTATGTTTCGTTGAGAATGAAAAGTTTGACGAAACTGCTGGTGTCCATCTCTTCTCGCTGTTTGGACCCTAACGTCGGTGGCTGCTATTCGAACCCGGTACGCTTGGTTGGGGACAGCAGCGCTACGGCGACCAACACAAGAAGACATCCTCAGCACTCCAGAAACGGTCCTACAAACTTCACCGCTACTCTTCAGTGCCTCAAATTGGCAGCGTTAGCCGTGAGTAGAGTATAGTGTACCAAGGAACACTTGATGTTCTTTGGTAGGTACTTCAGTCTACTGACTAATTTGAGGATCATGTGAAGGGTTGCATACTAGAGACCGCCATTTTCTACAGTTTTTGTTGCTGTGAGACATTCTGTCCAGCATTTGTAAATATTTCGAGTTCTACACATTTAATTGCTTTATAATATACACTCCTGGAAATGGAAAAAAGAACACATTCACACCGGTGTGTCAGACCCACCATACTTGCTCCGGACACTGCGAGAGGGCTGTACAAGCAATGATCACACGCACGGCACAGCGGACACACCAGGAACCGCGGTGTTGGCCGTCGAATGGCGCTAGCTGCGCAGCATTTGTGCACCGCCGCCGTCAGTGTCAGCCAGTTTGCCGTGGCATACGGAGCTCCATCGCAGTCTTTAACACTGGTAGCATGCCGCGACAGCGTGGACGTGAACCGTATGTGCAGTTGACGGACTTTGAGCGAGGGCGTATAGTGGGCATGCGGGAGGCCGGGTGGACGTACCGCCGAATTGCTCAACACGTGGGGCGTGAGGTCTCCACAGTACATCGATGTTGTCGCCAGTGGTCGGCGGAAGGTGCACGTGCCCGTCGACCTGGGACCGGACCGCAGCGACGCACGGATGCACGCCAAGACCGTAGGATCCTACGCAGTGCCGTAGGGGACCGCACCGCCACTTCCCAGCAAATTAGGGACACTGTTGCTCCTGGGGTATCGGCGAGGACCATTCGCAACCGTCTCCATGAAGCTGGGCTACGGTCCCGCACACCGTTAGGCCGTCTTCCGCTCACGCCCCAACATCGTGCAGCCCGCCTCCAGTGGTGTCACGACAGGCGTGAATGGAGGGACGAATGGAGACGTGTCGTCTTCAGCGATGAGAGTCGCTTCTGCCTTGGTGCCAATGATGGTCGTATGCGTGTTTGGCGCCGTGCAGGTGAGCGCCACAATCAGGACTGCTTACGACCGAGGCACACAGGGCCAACACCCGGCATCATGGTGTGGGGAGCGATCTCCTACACTGGCCGTACACCACTGGTGATCGTCGAGGGGACACTGAATAGTGCACGGTACATCCAAACCGTCATCGAACCCATCGTTCTACCATTCCTGGACCGGCAAGGGAACTTGCTGTTCCAACAGGACAATGCACGTCCGCAGGTATTCCGTGCCACCCAACGTGCTCTAGAAGGTGTAAGTCAACTACCCTGGCCAGCAAGATCTCCGGATCTGTCCCCCATTGAGCATGTTTGGGACTGGATGAAGCGTCGTCTCACGCGGTCTGCACGTCCAGCACGAACGCTGGTCCAACTGAGGCGCCAGGTGGAAATGGCATGGCAAGCCGTTCCACAGGACTACATCCAGCATCTCTACGATCGTCTCCATGGGAGAATAGCAGCCTGCATTGCTGCGAAAGGTGGATATACACTGTACTAGTGCCGACATTGTGCATGCTCTGTTGCCTGTGTCTATGTGCCTGTGGTTCTGTCAGTGTGATCATGTGATGTATCTGACCCCAGGAATGTGTCAATAAAGTTTCCCCTTCCTGGGACAATGAATTCACGGTGTTCTTATTTCAATTTCCAGGAGTGTATTAAAGCTACTTAGAATATATAGGGTGTTTCAAAACTGTTAGAAACTAACACAAATTTCCATTTTCAAGATAGGTAACATTGTTCAGACATTAAAGAAAGTCAGTTGCAAATATTCCATGTCCCATGGTAAAAGACCTCCTTCCGTTTAATGGCACAAGATGTTGCAAGACCGAAGAATTATGGTTTTACCGTCCACTTGTAATATACTAGACACGTAAGATTCTGTAACAACAATCTTCAAATTTATTTATTTCAAAGGAACGGTGACGACCTGATGTTAGGTTTTCAGCTTCAAGAATCATTCCCATAGACTAGAAGAACTGGAGCCATCTCAACATGACAAGCTAAGTAAACTTGAAAGTTTGTTGTAATCATCGCTCCTGTAACTGTAACAATATAAGGTGTTTCAAAATTAATATGCGAGTTTTAAGGCTTTGCAGCATTTATTACACTGAACTTACAATTATAAATAATACATCAAATGAAAGATCAACTAAAAAAGTTTCTCTTACGAGTGTTCACTGTGAACACTATTTACGATATAGCAAACATCGAATCGATAGGTGAATTCGTTACAAAGCCTGATTAGTGAGTCTGGAGTAATTGTTGCATCACTGCCTTGATCCTATTTCTAACGTCAGATAGATCAACTGGTAGTGGAGGTACATGCACAGGATCCTTTATGAATACCCAAAGCAAAATTCGCACGACTTCAGATCATGTGAACGTGGAGGCCGTGCAAAACAAGCTCTGTCGTCCGGCTCCTTGCGGACAATCCAGCAGTCGGGTAAAACGTCATTTAACCACTCATGTACTGTGTCGCACACCATCTTGCTGCAAAATCTGATTCCAGTTGAGGAAAGAGCCATAGTTCTAGTCCATCCAGATTAAAAATAACGGTTTCGTTGGCTTCACTGTAAAAAAAGGTCCCTAAACCTTATGCCGAGATATGGCACAAAAATATTCGATTGGGAAGTCTCGTTGCAGGTGTACCATATCGTGGGAATTTGCTGACCACCCAGAAGAACACATTATGTGTTCTCACATTTTCACTTATTTAATGTGCCGATTAATCATGAAGACGACACGATACAGAAAATGTTCATCGTCATGCAGCAACATTTCGTTCGTAAAGTTGGCACGTACCGACTCGATGTTTGCCGTATGGTTCATAGTGTTCACATTGGACTCTAGTAAGAAAAATTGTTTTAGTTGATCTTTCAATTGATTTATTATTTACAACTGTAGGTTGAATGTAATAAATACTACAAATCCGTAAAACCTGGATGTTCATTTTGTAACACCCTGTATTGTTAACTCTTCAGTTACAGAATTTTATGGCAAGTAAAACTACATATTACTAGAGTAGTTATAGAACGTGTGGACGGTAAAACGATACTTCGTTGATCGCAGCATCTTGTACCATTAAACGGAAAAAGGTCTTTTAACATGGAATATTTGCAAATCACTTTCGTTAATGCCTTAACAATATTACCAGTCCTGAAAAATGAAAATTTTTGTGTTACTTTCCAACAGGTTTAAATTCAAAAGGTATTTAATTTGTAACTGGTTTTCGATAATACTTCTTCTCAGTCTGGATTCGCTTACTGATTATTGGCGTATACTAGAGTAATAATATAACACATAGCATTCACAACACTTTTTTGATTGCAGCGCTTTTAAGTCTCAATGAAATAGTTGCACCTAGGTACAAGGTCATGTCGTACCTTCTAACATGTTTTTACATTTGGAAAAAGTTAATTTTCCGGAGTAACTTTTGTAATTTCAGAACAAGACTGCAGCAAATAAAATATGTATGCAATCGTATAAAAACAAATATGAAAAATGTTAAAATTGTATTACAGACCCAGCTAGACGATAAGTCTGAAAACTGGACCGAGTACACTTCTCTCCCATAGCTCTGAGATTTCAGGATACGACTGCACAAAAACTGTAGTACATAGAGAAAAACGACACGTATCAGTGGATAGAACATGTCTCCAAGTTACGATTCGCAATACGAGCAGTGGCGTAGTTGTACTAGGAGCCAGGACTGTCACAACTTTTAGACAACTCTACTGCTATATTGATCTTGAAGAAACAAGTTTGCCAAGATCGCTAGTGATCCTTTTTATTATTGTTACCGGTTTCGAGAGATCTGGGCTGTCATCATCGGTGCGTGTAACATTATTAGATGTACATGCTTTTTACAACAATGAATATCACCAAGTGATGTGTGAAATTGTAATATAGAGTGGAAGGGAACATCAGCATGCCACAAATAAAATAGCACAAAATCAAAACATACAACACGTTGTGTTGATGTCCGAGAATACACTAACCACTTGAAGTGATTAGTGATTAGTGTATGCTGGGACATCAGCACAATAAGTTGTATGTTTTGATTCTGTGGTATTTTACTTGTGACATGCTGATATTCCCTTCCACTCTCCATTACAATTTGACGCAACATCACTATGTGACTTTCACTGTCCTAAAAAGTATGTACATCGAATTATGTTAGAAGGTCTGATGATGACAGAGTAGGTCTATAAAAACAGGTAACGACAATAAAACGGATCACTAGCGATCTTGGCAAACTTGATTCTTCAAGAAAAATATAACTTTCAGATGGTCACCAACGACTGAAGCAATGTCAAACACAATGAGCCCGTCCAGGCGATAGCAGCTTCACCTGGCGAGGAATGGCTGCCAGTCAGACATATAGTATCATTGAGCGTGTTGTGCGTGTGTGCAATGGGGAAGGCGCGCAATCTATCAGAGTTTGATCGAGTGCAGATTGTGATGGCGCGAAAATTCGGTTAGAGCATTTCGGAAACTGCGCGACTTGTCGGCTGTTCTAGGAGTGATGTGGTGAGTGTCTTCAACACGTGGCAGTACCAAGGTGGAACCACGTCCAGATGTCGTGGTGTTGGGCGGCCACCCCTCATTACAGAAGTCGGACGTCGTAGTCTGGGCAGACTGGAAAAACAGGAAAGGCGGCGAACTGTGACGGACTTAACATCAGATTTTAATGCTCGGCAGAGTACAAGTGTGTCTCAACACGCCGGCCGCTGTGGCCGAGCGGTTCTAGACGCTTCTATCCGGAACCGCGCTGCTGCTACGTTCGAAGGTTCGAATCCTGCCTCGGGCATGGATGTGTGTAATGTGCTTAGGTTAGTTAGGTTTAAGTACTTGTAAGTCTAGGGGCTGATGACCTCAGATGTTAAGTCCCATAGTGCTTACAGCCATTTGAACCATTTTTGTTTGAACACACAGCGCACCGAACACTCCTAACGAGCAGCCTACGACCTGTGCATGCGCCAATGTTAACATCGCGACATCGGCAACAACTTCTGAAATGGGCGCGTCACAATCAGCACCGGACGTTGGCGCTGTGGCAGAGCGTTGCGTGGTCTGATTAATCCCGATACCTTCTTCATCATGCCGGTGGGAGGGCGCGAATCCGACTACTTCCAGGGGAACAACTCCTTCACGCATGTACCAAGGCATGGAAACAAACTGGCGGCGGCTCCATTATGCAAAGCACCACGACGGCCTACACTGGTTGCAGACCACATACACCCCTTCATGACCATCATATTTCCCGATGGCAGTGGCATTTTTCAACAAGATAATGCGCCATGCCACAAAGCCAGGAGTGTGATGGAGTGGTTCGAGGAACACAATTGATGTCCTGGACACCAACTTGCCAGCTCTGAACGCAATGGAACACACCTGGTATGTGATTGAGCGTGGCGTTGGAGATCATCTTCCCTTTCCCCATAATTTACGGGGATTATGTGACATGTGTGTGCACATGTGGTGCCATCTCCCTCCAGCGAAGGCCTCATTGCTTCCACGCCACGACGCGTCACCGCTGCTATCCGTGCCAAAGGTGGACATACCGGCTGTTAGGTAGGTGGTCATAATGTTCTGGCTGATCAGTGCATAAATCATCCGCTGTCACACTTAATTAGTCCGGCCTGCAGATAGGCAACCCAACGAACACATTTCGTCGACGGGCCGCTGCCACGCCTTCCGAGCAATTCGTGCCAGCGGTGTCAACGAACTGCACCCAAGTATTGACGTTTGTCACAGCACAGCCAGTGCCAATACTGAGCGTCTGTAAGGTGAGTTAAAAACTTCGAGAGAAGAATGGTGGGCTCCAAGTGGTTCCCAAGTCGCGCAGCGACCATAAACCATAAAAGTACCAAATATGCACCAACCAATCGCAAAAGTGAATAAATAAAAGATGATTTTGCGATTGGTTGCTGCATATTTGGTAATTTTACTTGGTGAGATGTTCTGTCTGTTGATGTGCGTCCATCCTCTCTGTCCAGAACGAGATTTTCACTCTGCAGCGGAGTGTGCACTGATATGGAACTTCCTGGCAGATTAAAACTGTGTGCCGCACCGAGACTCGAACTCGGGACCTTTGCCTTTCGCGGGCAAGTGCTCTACCATCTGAGCTACCCAAGCACGACTCACGCCCCGTCCTCACAGCTTTACTTCCGCCGGTACCTCGTCTCCTACCTTCCAAACTTTACAGAAGCTCTCATTCTGGAAACATTCCCCAGGCTGTGGCTAAGCCATGTCTCCGCAATATCCTTTCTTTCAGGAGTGCTAGTTCTGCAAGGTTCTCAGGAGAGCTTCTGTAAAGTCTGGAAGGTAGGAGACGAGGTACTGGTAGAAATAAACTGTGAGGACGGGGCGTGAGTCGTGCTTGGGTAGCTGAATTGGTAGAGCACTTGCTCGCGAAAGGCAAAGGTCCCGAGTTCGAGTCTCGGTCCGGCTCACAGTTTTAATCTGCCAGGAAGTTTCATATCAGCGCACACTCCGCTGCAGAGTGAAAATCTCATTCTGGAAACATGCCCCAGGCTGTGGCTAAGCCATGTCTACGCAATATCCTTTCTTTCAGGAGTGCTAGTTCCGCAAGGTTCTCAGGAGAGCTTCTGTAAGTCTGGAAGGTAGGAGACGAGATACTGGTAGAAGTAAACTGTGAGGACGGGGCGTGAGTCGTGTTTGGGTAGCCCAGATGGTAGAGCACTTGCCCGCGAAAGGCATAGGTCCCGAGTTCGAGTCTCGGTCCGGCACACAGTTTTAATCTTCCAGGAAGTTTCATATCTTCTCTATGCCTTGTAGGGTTTGCGCAGTCGCCTTTTGAAACTCTGGAGGTACTTGTGAAGAACCCTGAGCGGCTTATGGTTCTGGGAGCACCACCGAGTTCCCTAGCAGAGTGGCTACTGACCCGTGCACGGCGGTGCGGTAGCCGTCCCGGCAGAGGGCCGCCGCAGCCGCCGCCGCCGCCGCCGCCCCCGCGGAGTCCATCTTGAGGGCGGCGTCCGCCGCCGCCGCCGTCGCCGCCGCTGCAGCCGCCGCAGCGGCTGCCGCCCCCTCCTGGCCCATCTGGCCGCCCCCGGCAGCCGGGTTGCGACCTGTGAACACACAAACACACACATTCGGAACGTCACAAAGTGTACGACGCGTTTCTATGGCGACACATCCGACCACTGCGAGACGGAGAGAAAATGTTGCCAGACAGTTATGTTCCACGAAAGCCCCATCACCAGTCTACATCTACATCTACATGATTACTCTGCAATTCACATTTAAGTGCTTGGCAGAGGGTTCATCGAACCACAATCATACTATCTCTCTACCATTCCACTCCCGAACAGCGCGCGAGAAAAACGAACACCTAAACCTTTCTGTTCGAGCTCTGATTTCTCTTATTTTATTTTGATGATCATTCCTACCTATGTAGGTTGGACGCAACAAAATATTTTCGCATTCGGAAGAGAAAGTTGGTGACTGAAATTTCGTAAATAGATCTCGCCGGGACGAAAAACGACTTTGCTTTAATGACTTCCATCCCAACTCGCGTATCATATCTGCCACACTCTCTCCCCTATTACGTGATAATACAAAACGTATGCCCTTTTTTGCACCCTTTCGATGTCCTCCGTCAATCCCACCTGGTAAGGATCCCACACAGCGCAGCAATATTCTAATAGAGGACGAACGAGTGTAGTGTAAGCTGTCTCTTTAGTGGACTTGTTGCATCTTCTAAGTGTGCTGCCAATGAAACGCAACCTGTGGCTCGCCTTCCCTACAATATTTTCTATGTGGTCTTTCCAACTAAAATTTTAATACCCAGGTACTTAGTTGAATTGACAGCCTTGACAATTGTACTATTTATCGAGTAATCGAATTCCAACGAATTTCTTTTGGAACTCATGTGGATCACCTCACACTTTTCGTTATTTAGCGCCAACTGCCACCTGCAACACCATACAACAATCTTTTCTAAATCGCTTTGCAACTGATACTGGTATTCGGATGACCTTACTATACGGTAAATTACAGCATCATCTGCGAGCAACCTAAGAGAACTGCTCAGATTGTCATTCAGGTCATTTATATAGATCAGGAACAGCAGAGGTCCCATGACGCTTCCCTAGGGAACACCTGTTATCACTTCAGTTTTACTCGATGATTTGCCGTCTAGTACTACGAACTGCGACCTTCCTGACAGGAAATCACGAATCCAGTCGCACAACTGAGACGATACCCCGTAGGCCCGCAGCATGATTAGAAGTCGCTTGTGAGGAACGGTGTCAAAAGCTTTCCGGAAATCTAGAAATACGGAATTAACTTGAGATCCCCTGTCGATAGCGGCCATTACTTCGTGCGAATAAAGAGCTAGCTGCGTTGCACAAGAACGATGTTTTCTGAAACCATGCTGATTACGTATCAATAGATCGTTCCCTTCGAGGTGATTCATAATGTTTGAACACAGTATATGCTCCAAAACCCTACTGCAAACCGACGTCAATGATATAGGTCTGTAGTTCGATGGATTACTCCTACTACCCTTCTTAAATACTGGTGCGACCTGCGCCATTTTCCAATCTGTAGGTACAGATCTATCGGTGAGCGAGCGGTTGTATATGATTGCTAAGTAGGGAGCTATTGTATCAGCGTAATCTAAAAGGAACCTAATCGGTATACAATCTGGACCTACGAAGGTCAGCATTTTCCTGCAACTTGAGTGATATACGCACAAAGGCGATAGTCAAAGAAAGCAAGATAAATACTTGCGATGGGCGTAAGAAGGCTCAAGCGTGGAATGACACTCTGTATCAAGTCCGGGATTCGAACCCGGGTCTCCTGCTCACAAGGCAAATGTGTAACCACTACGTCACCCTGGCACAATGGCTCTAATCATCCACGAACATCCACGAACTACCCTAGCACGCCTCCCTCCTTAGTCCAAAATCCCATTCACGCCTCAACCCACTAGGTTTTTCCCTCAAACTAGAAAATTATTGCAAAGGCTCTCCAGTGTATTGGAATAGCACAGCAGCATCGAACGAAATGGGGATGCTGCCTGAAGCAAGGTCACAGCTGCTTTACTCAAATGAAACTGTATCATCCCAGAGAGCCTTTCAAATCTCGAACATCTGTGACGCATATATGCAGACTGAATCGACGACAAGAAATTGCAACGCTGTTCGAGTTTAGGGGGAATACCTAGGTGTCCTGAGGCGTGTATGGGAATTTGGATTGAAGAGGGAGGCGTGGTAGTGTAATCTCTGCAGTGGTGCAGAGCAACTGTGCCATAATGGTGTAATAGTTAGCACATCTGCCTAGTGAACCGGACACTCGGGTTCGAATCCTGGCCTTGGTACAATTTTCATTCCTCACTTTTTTTTTTTTAAAAAAAAAAGGTGCACATGGCTCTTAGCACTATGGGGCTTAACTTCTGAGGTCATCAGTGATTCGAACCTGCGACTGTAGCGCCTAGAACCGCTCGGCCACTTCGGCCGGCATTTCCTCACTTCAGTCTGCATTTATACATCATACATAGTTGAGAGTTGAAATCTATAGGGAAAGGCGTGTAATATCCAATATTTACAAGAACCATGAAGGAACAATTAGAATGGAAGACCAAGAAGAAAGTGCTCGAATTAAAAAGGGTGCAAGACACGGATGCAGTTTTTTTGCCCCTACTGTTCGGCCTATACATCGAAGAAACTGTGGCAGAAATGAAAGAAAGGTTCAATATTGGGATTAAAATACAGGGAGAGAGGATACCACTAATAAAATTCGCTGATGACATTGCAATCCTCAGTGAAAGTGAAGATGAATTACAGGACCTGTTGGATAGATTGAACAGTCCAATGAGTCCAGAATATGGGTTAAGAGTAAGCCAAAGAAAATTGAAAGTAACGAGAAGTAGCAAAAATTTGATTAGCGATAAGGATAACATCAGAATAGGTGACCGTGAAGTAGACGAAGTTAACAAACTCTCCTACCTTGGAAGCAAAAAACAAATACGATCGAAGCAATGGTGATACGAGAGTTGTACAGAAAGTAAGTTCCGATCGGTCGCGAAGTGGAAACCACAGTGAAAACCAGAAACATTTTGTTTGCAACAGTTCGGTACACCTTCCACTTACTTATCTACATAGTTGCCGCTCCAACTTCGAGTGTTATCGTAGTGTTGTATCAATTTTCCAATATCCTCGTCACAGAAAGCAGCCACCTGTGCTTTCGGCCAGTTATCTGCACTGGTCTGCAGCTCGTTGTCTGCGGAAAAATTTTGTCTTCATAGCCAGCGGTTCTTTTGAGCAGAGATGAGACTCAGGGGAGCCAACTACGGACTGTATTGTGGGTGATCAAACACTTCTCATCGGAAATGCTCCAGGAGCGTCTTCATTGCCCCTGCAGTGTGCGGCGCGGAGAATTGGCATGAAGAAGGAACTGCTAGACAGTTGTGTTATGTGGGCTGCATGACACAGGCGAAATCTGTAACCAGGCCTTCATACTTGGCGGGAGACGCTATTCCCTGCGCTTCTTTACGTGCTCACTGTTCACTCAAAACTGAAAAGAGCGACGCGACATACTAGAGATACTGCCCAACACATATGTGCAAATTTTTACCGGATTTTCCCAATGGTTTCCATTTCGCGACCGATCGGAACTTACTTTCTGGGCAACCCTCGTATAAAAAGCAGATAATGACAAGCAAAGGGCAATTCCTGCAAAAGAAGGCTAATAGTATCAAACGTAATTCTTAATATGAGGAAGAAATTTCTGAGAACGTGCGTTTAGGGCACAGATTTGAATTATGTTGAATAATGGACTGTGGGAAAAAGGAACAGAAGAGAGTCGAATCGTTCGAGATATGGTGTTATGGAAGTTGAATGAGGTGGTCTTATAACATAGCGACTTGAAAGATTCTCCGCAGAGTCGGCGAAGAAAGGAGCTTATGGAATACATTGGCAAGAAAAATGGACTAGATGGCAGGACATTTGTTAAGACATCAAAGAATAACTTCCCCGGTGCGTTCTTCACTTTCTTTTTATTCGCTGATTTATTTACCCTGTAAAGACTGTCGCCACTACGCCATCTTGTCCACAGCATCCAATTTACTATTTAGAAATAGTAGTAAAAGAGACAACAATAATAACTGTAACTCAGATGACTACAGCACACAATTGTTTATTAAGAGAAGAATAATCAATCAAGAATAGAAATACTTAGGTGGAAGTGCATAGGAGAGAGAGAGAGAGAGAGAGAATGAGAAGCGTGGGGAAATGTAAGTGTACAAGTAATGGGCAAGGAGGGCATAAACAAACAGTGATTGAAATTGGAGCGAAAAATAAAAGCACTAGAAGAAGAAATGAGGATTTACTTCACTGTTGGAGAAAGAGAAATGTTAATTTCTGTGAGAGAAGTCGGTGGTATCAAAATCTGAAGTGCTTCGTATTTTTATGAGGTTGGTTTTGAAGAGGTTGTAAAGGTGCTTTTACATCTGATTCTTTTCTCTGAAAATATACGTCGAGTGTCGGACGAAATTGAACTTGGAAATAAGAAATGTTTGTATCTGTTGGTACAGATGTGTCGACAGATATTGCTGATGGAAGAAACGTATATCTCTGACATACATTCTTCGCTGTTTACGTTAGACACGATTTCTGTCTGACATAAATATCATGCAATAACGGTCACATGTAAAGATACCTTAAAGCATGTTGTAGAGGCGTGAATTTTCAACAGAGAAGGAGTTTGTATTTTTTATTTATTTATTTATATTAATCAATGAGCACAGCCACGCTATTAGATGAGACAGACGATGTGTTGCGATTATGACGACATGACAGATAATTGATCTCCCACGTGGGAGTGTGTACAGTGTGGTGCCAGTGACGTATGCATAACGCATCGTGATTACGTAACAGGCCTGGCAGCAACCATCTCAACTGGGCGTCTGAAGCACTGACATAGTCAAATGGGTTATGTTGTCATGTAATGAAGTGAAGAACACAAGTATTTGTGGTTAGTTCCCTCCGTCTGGTGTTATCACTAACCGTGCCTTGCTGAATGACATCCCAGTATTGTAGGTCCAGCTGAACAACTGATTTTTCAAATTTGGGTTTCCTGTAGAAATATATTCCGTAAATGTTGAAGGGCGTAGATGCAACGGAAAATCTTTCTGCACGTTGCGACATAATTTTCTGCCTACCTGATGTTTTCATACAAAGTTACACCTTGACTTTTAGTGTGTAATTGTCGGAGAAATTTTCAAAAATTTCGACTCAGAATGTGAAAAATTTATCCGTGAAATCCTTGTGAACGGGAAAACGAAGTCTGTCTTATACGTTTTACTGCAGTCTACTGATGTCAATACTATGACCTTGCACTCTCTATTTTCGTCACCAATTTTATGCAGAAACTGACAATTATGATCTGAGAGAAAGTACTGTTTTTTTTAGTGACTTCTGACTACTTTTATGCTGCTCTTCTCATTTTCCAATTTCTATACCTCAGAGTAGCAAGACTATCCAAAGCAGTAAAATATTTCCAATACCTGTCTTCCCCATTCTTTTCCACGTATTTCGTTTCGATCCTATTCTCTGCAGAAATTCCTTATTCCTTTTCTTATCAGTCACATTCACTGACAGTTCTTTTTTCTGTAAGGCCACACCACATTTTTGTATTTACTACTTACGTCAGTCAGTTCAAGTATCTCTTCTGTTATCAATAAAGTCTTCCCAGGTCGTTACTTATACATATTTTTATCTACCTAACATATGTGATTACCCTTTACAACATATATATATATATATATATATATATATATATATATATATATATATATATATATATCGACTCAACTGAACTAGTTACTATGGTAATGTTATACTAGTATCTATAGCCTCTATAGCCACGAGGGAATAAGAATGCACATACTATTTCGCAGTGATATGGTATCTCACTTCCTTGCAGGTTGATTATTCCTGACGATTCTATTAAAATTCATCCACCTGTCTCATTATTAAACTATGCTAAGATTCTGTCACTCCTCATGGGTACACCGTACAATGGTGACCTGTCTCTCCATGATGTAATAGTCCTGTGTACGCCTGCCGTTTCCTAGTGTGCCTCAGCTCTTGCCAGTTTTCAGCAGTGTATTTCCTAATTCTGGCTAAGCTTACTACAGTACCCGATTCTCATTCTTGTCTTAATGCTACCGTCGATTACGCATATTTCAATCTCCAGTGAGCGCGCCTGCAAAGTCACGCAACTCGCACAGTGCTGCAGTATTGCGTGTAGTCTGCCAGCTTCGTGCAGGCGACCCGCCAAGGTCGTTTACCGACTAACTCTTCGTAGAGAAATGCCAGAAACTGAAATTAAGTATGCCAACGTTCCTTGAAGCCCTCAGATGGCTTTTGTTCCTCATCGATACAGATGCCGACTCTGTACGAGCAATTACAACGGAGGTGTATGTGTGGACAGGTCACATTAACCCTTGGTTCCTGAAGAGGGGCAGAAGACCTTTCAATAGTTGCAGGGGCAACAGTGTGGTCGATTGACTGATCTGGCGTTGTAATCTTAGCAAACAGGGTCTTGCTATTACTGAAAATGGCGGAAATCAAGGGGATGATGATAATATCCTCTTCGGTAAAATATTTCGGAGATAAAATAGTCCTCAATTTGTATCTATGGGCGGAAAATATTCAGGAGGATGTTGTCTTGAGAAAATAACATATATGGCGTACAATGGGTCGGTTCGTGGAATATTATATCCAAAAATTGTGTAGATAGCTTACAGAACTTCGAACAGAATTGAGTAAGTTGAAATTAGGTACAATGGGAATTAGTGAAGTGTAATGGCTAGAAGAAGAGGATTTCTGTTCAGATGAGCACAGGTTTACCAACACGACATTAAGTAGGAGAAATGTAGGTGAATGTCTAATAACGGACAAGAAAATAGGAATGCGGATAAGTTACTGTAGTTCATAGTGAATGGAACCACAAGAGTCCGAACTAAAGTCACAGAAGTGTTTATACCTACTAGCTCCACAGATGACGAAAAACATCGAAAAAAATGTGTGATGTGATAAAAGAAATTATTAATCGCGTTAAAAATTATGGAAATTTAATTGGGAAACATCCACTTGATATCAAGAAAAGGAGTAGGTAAAATAGTAGGCAATTGGTTTAAAAACCGTGGAAGAAGGTTGTACATTGGATAGGCACCTGGAGACACTGGAAGGTTTCAGATACATTATACAAGGTGTTTGAAAAAGGACTCCCTAGTTTTAGGTATAAGTATAATGGCGAAATTAATGAAAAATTATATCAATGAGTACATATCATGAAAGGGAATTCCTTCAAGTTTTGTTTAAAGTTAGTAGACATCAACGTGGGATCCATTTGTTGCCCTGCACACGGCGAGAAGATATTCCACTTCTCTCAACGTATTCACCAATATTTCAGGTGTAATTGTCCCAACCGCCGCGACGATTCTTTCCCGTAAATGATTAATGTCTCTGATCTTTTCACTGTACACAACATTTTTTATGTGGCCCAAAAGAAAAAGTCCAGTGGCGTTAAGTCTGGCCATCGTGGTGGGCAAGGTATAGGGCCAGCTCTGCCTATCCACCTTCCTGGAAAGCGAGTGTCAGGAATCGCACGCACACGGTTACTGCAATGAGGTGGGGCGCCATCTTGTTGGAAAAACACAAGCCCCTTTTCCGCCTCAATATCGTCCATTTGGAAAAAGACGTACACTGTCAATATGTCGCTATAAACGTCCCCGTTTATTGTTTCTTCTACAAAAATGAAAGGACCAATCACACGATCTTCTATCAAACCACACCATATATTAACTTTCGGAGAGTCACGTTGATGCTGAATAACTTCATGTGGATGCTCTGTCCCCCAAATATGACGATTAATTGTTCCACTGATATGAAATGTTGCTGAGGTGCTCTACACTGCACTACACGCAAGCCTGGACTGAACTGAGGGAAGAGAGGAGAAAACAGCACTGGTGCCGTCTCAGAGTTGAGCAGACCTGCCAACTTCAGGGGGTGCCAAACTTGGAGAGTTGATGAATCAAACATCACAAACTAGAATAGTGTATGTCACTTTGTACAGATTCTAGGACACATTAAAACTAGGGAGTTCTTTTTCAAACACTAAACTGCAAAATGTTTCCACCAGCAGATGTGGCTCCAATAACAATTTCTTACTCATGAATGAAAATTAAAGCTGAAGAAATTGCCAGAGAATAGGATATTAAGATGACCTGGAAAAGTTGAAATAAACACACTTCGTTAGAAGAGAACACTGCGAACGGCTAGGCATTACAAGAGAAGGAATGTAACAGAAGATGAATGGATAGATTTTGGAGATGGTATAGTGAAGACTATATGCGAACAACTAGGCAAATATAAAGTCACACCTGAAATCCGCAGATAACATGCAAAATGCTGGATTTAATTGATGAAAGGAAAAAATATAAGAATGAAGAAAATGAAGTAAAGACTACAAATGCATCTACAAGTGTGAATGCCAGAGTCGGCTATGCCTGGCACGATAGCATCGACAAATTGAAGGACTGGTAGATTTTAACTATCCACGAACTTTCTGTAGTCGAGAGCATTTACGCGTCGTAGTTTAGGAGGTGAAAATTGGCTTAGAACTGGTAGTCACTGCGTAGGAGTTGATCTGACAACATCACCAATCATGCTCATTACGGTATTTACTTGGGCGTCTGTTATTTTACATATGGACTGTTTGTTCACACTGGGGCACAATATGCAGCGGTTGAGAAGACAAGACCCATGGCAGAAGAACACAAAGTGGATGCCGATCCTCCTCTAGACTCAGTCAGGAAATTTATTTCATTCATTGATATTTTTCAGATTTTGAGAATGATTTTGACAGTGTTGACTGGAATGCCCTCTTTGATATTCATAATAGAGATAAAATACAGGGACCGAAACCAGACGACAGTTATGAGAGTCGAATACATGAACGGAAGCAGTGGTTGAGAATGGAGTGAGACAGGGCTGTAGCCGATCCCCGGTGTTATTCAGTATGTACATTGAGCTAGCAGTAAGAGAAACCAAGGAGAAGTTTGTAGAAGGAATAGGAATTCGTGGAGAAGAAATAAAAAGTTCTGTGTTTGACGATGACATTGTAATTCTTTCAGATGTGTCAAATGTCTTGGAAGAGCGTTTAATTGGCATGAACAGTGTTTTCAGAAGATTTTATAAAATTAACATCAACAGAAGTAATACAAGAGTAAGGTAATCCAATTAAATATGATGATTGTGCGGAAATTAGACTCATAAATGAAACAGAAAAACCAGATTAGTTTTCGCATTTGGGATGTAAAATAACTGATGATGGCAGAAGTACAGAGGATTCAAAATGCAGACTGGCAACAGTGAAAAAAGAATTTATGAAAAAGAGAAATATGTTAACATCGAATATAAATTAAAATGTTAGAAAGTCTTTTCTGAAAGTATTTCTCAGGAGTGTTCCGTATATAGAGGTGAAACATGGATGATAAATGAGACATACAAAAGATAACAGAAGATTTTAAAACGTGAGGCTGTAGAAGAATGTTGAAACTTAAGCATGCAGATTGGGTAACCACTGAAGAGGTACTGAATCTAATCAAGGAGGACCGAGTTTTATGCGACAACTTGACTAAAAGAGGGGTATGTTGATTGGACACATCATGAGGGGTCAAGGAATGGTCAGTTTGGTAATGGAGGGGAAATATGGAAGGGGGTGAGCGGTAAAAATTATAGAGATACAGTATGCAGGCTGAAGTGGATGCAGGTTACAGAGATGAACGGGATATTCGGCGTGGAGGCGTGCATTAAAGCGGTCTTCGGCCAGGAGACCACAAAAACACAACAACCATGTCGAACAGGATTTCGTCCGTCCCTTACATTGGACTTATCCTTCCTTATTGTCGTCGTAATATCGATTAAATTAATTAGAGGGTTCCTGAGAAGTGGTAGGGTTTATTTCCTTTTCGAAAATGAATAACAAGGAGAGATTTTGGTATACTATATCTCTGTAGTCTGTCGCGAAGCTGGCATTGTTAACATTCCATTCTATCTGTTCGTGTTAAGTAGGAGAAAGGAACATTCATATCAGTCTGACTGAAGCATATAACGCTAATTACTTTCGTAACAGTCATTAAATTATTGTTTTGTTCAACACTGGTGTAGTACGTCACCAACAGTTTTCATTTCTGTTGCGGTTGCTAAATAGTACGAAACGTTATTGACAGATACAAAGCTACACTTCACGTTCCCCACAGATGGCAGGAAATAGCGTGTCTCTCTTCAGGGAAGTTAAACGCTATTTTATTTCAGCGATATCAGAAGTTCAGGAACCGACAGCCACAAAACCTGTGGACCTTTAGAATACTAACGACAGAATTCTACAAATTTGGCTCTTTGTGTTTGTGAGTGCATTTGGAAACTACAGTAATTAAATGAAGAAGGAATGGAAGTTCATAGACACGGTTGGCAAGAATGTGTGTATAGTGTAGCATATAGTGACAGTACAGAGCCACAGATGTAAAATAACGTGGCAAGTTCTGGACACCATATACTGCACACATCCTGTAACAACTGCAGCTAATGTAGTAAACGAGCTAGTGTAGAATACCAGATAGCGTAATGTAGCAGTTAGTATAGTGTAGCAGAAGGTGCACTTTAGCAACTGTTGTGTTGCGACACTAGTGGACATTTAGAGCATTGTGGCAGCTAGTGTAATGTAGTGTAGTGTAGGATCTAGTGTAGTGTAGTGTAACATAGTGTAGCAGCTACTGTTGTCTACAATAGTGTAGAGTAACTGGTTTAATGTAGTGTAGTGATTAGTGCAGTGCATTGTAGTGTAACATAGTGCTATGTAGTGTAGTTTAACAGCTACTGTAGTGTAGTTTAGCAGCTGCTGTAGTGTAGTGTAGTGTAGTGTAGTGTAGTGTAGTGTAGTGTAGTGTAGTGTAGTGTAGTAGCTACTGTGGCATAGTGCAGTGTAGTGTAGTGTAATGTGGTGTAGTGTAGCGCTGTGTAATGTGGTGTAGTGTAGTGTAGTGCTGTGTAGTGTAATGCAGTGTAGTGTAGTGCTGTGTAGTGTAATGCAGTGTAGTGTAGTGCTGTGTAGTGTAATGTCGTGTAGTGTAGTGCTGTGTAGTGCAGTGTCATGTAGTGTAATGTGGTGTAGTGTAGTGCTGTGCAGCGCAGTGTCGTGTAGCAGCTACTGTGGTATAGTGTAGTTTAGTATAATGTAGCAGGTAATGTAGTGTAGTGTAGTGTGGTATAGCAGCTAGTGTTGCATGGGCGTTACTTTACTGTGTCCGGTTGTTTAGTATCGCAGCCAGTTTAGCACACTTACCGTGCAGCAAAGCGAGCACAGTGAGCTGCCGCTAGCGGGTAGCCCAGTGTGAAGTGTACTCACCGAGCAGGAGCGGCGGCGCGGCGAGCCCCAGACAGCGCATGCGCCACGCGTCCTGCAGCAGCTGCAGTCGCGCCTGCTTCCTCCACTTGGCGCGCCTGTTCTGGAACCACACCTGCGGACAGTTCAGCCGACACGGTCACTCGGTTGCGGAGAAAACACACTGCACCTACAGTACGTGTAGGCGTTAGCCTGTTCATAGCGCCTTAGCGAATGGAGTAGTCGTTTCTACCAGCAAACTGCTGTGTTATCGGACATTTATTTCACTTTTTTTTTTTTTTTTGTCAATCCCCGTGGACCCATGGAGGTACTCGGAACATGATTCGCAGAACGATGGTAGAACTATAAAAGAAAGAAACTAAAAAATATGCGAAAGTATGGCAGGAAGATTGAGGCTTAACGTGTTCTCGATGACCTGGTCATTAGAGACAGTACAAGCCATAAGCGACTTAGAGGAATCATGAGGAACATAAATCCGCATTGCCTAACGGGGATTTGAACCCCTGTTCTCGCGAATGCCAGTCCAGAGTCTTACCATCGCGCCATATCGCTGCGGACAGTCTTTGCGATGGTATTGGCAAGTAACCAACACGTTACGCTGTAAAGTACTGCAACATACTCCCCTAAGAGGTAAACCGAGCACTCTGCAATCACATGGTACACTCCAACCGGAAATATATTGGAAGTGGAACCTGCAAAGACAGGCTTGAACAGCGGTCTGCTCGAACTACGCATACCGATTCAGCAGATCCCTCTATGTTCTGCGTGAACTTCAGGTACATCGGAAAATACGACACCTTGGGAGACACTGCAGCGAGATTAAAAGAGTAAACTTTCGTGTTTCTGTGCCAGAGACAGCGGAGATCACTCTTATAGTAAAGACAGCAACATTCTGCACAAGAGCCTGATACTCATAAATGGATTTTTCACCCATCTTTAGCGCCGATAATTTAAAATGTACCACTGCGATAGTTATTCGATCACCTCGCTGCAGTAAAACACAAAAGAAACCATCTCCAAACACGCCTTGAAGGCCCAACGGTACCGATTGGCCGCCGTGTCATCCTCAGCCCTTTGGCGTCACCGGATGCGGTTACGAAGGGGCATGTGGTCAGCACACCGCTCTCCCGGCCGTATGTCAGTTTACGAGACCAATGTCGCTACTTCTCAATCAAGTAGCTCCTTCAAATGGTCTGACTATGGCTGAGTGCTTCCCACTTGCCGACAGCACTCGACAGACCCAGACGGTGACCCAGCCAAGTGGCAGCCAAGCCCAATAGCGCTTAATTTGGGTGATCTATTCGAAACCGCTATTACCACTGCGGCAAGGCCGTTGGCTATAGTAAAACACTGCTTTTATGAAAATCTATTCTCAGAAACTGCAAAACACAAAACTGTTCCGTTACGATGAAGCGACAATGTGTTCTCTGTGAAGTCCTAGTTACCGTTATCCATTGTCTTATATGCTACATAATTTACGTTCCACTCCATACTCGAGTCATCTATAACTACAAAAAGACCTGATTCCTTTCTTATTTTTTCGTCACGAATGTACACAAGCTCACCGAAGTAAATGTTATTCCCCCCTTGAAAGTGCTCATCGGTCGCTTTGGATAGCTTTATATGATGCAGAACTAATGCTGTGTGGTCATGTCACCCTCCACTGCTAATACAAGCCGTTATACCGAAGTCTATCTGGTAGCCCCCCTGATATGGAATCAGCAGAATAAGTTGGGCCAGGACAGCCGCTGTGGTTCTAGGCGCTGCAGTCGTTACCGCGCAGCTGCTATGGTCGCAGGTTCGAATCCTGCCTCGGGCATAGCTGTGTGGGTTGTCCTTAGGTCAGTTAGGTTTAAGAAGTGCTAAGTCTAGGGGACTGATGACTTCAGATGTTAAGACCCATAGTGCTTAGAGCCATTAATACTTAATAATAAGTTGGGTCAACATGCAGTCCTCACAGAAGGGCAGGAAAGAGCAGTCTTGTTTGGACTAGCTACGACCAGCCCTTGACTGAAGTTGTCCTTTTTGTTGGTGTATTGACACGGACTGTACAATATGTCTGCTACGAACGGTGTAGCTCCAGTAGCCACGTGACAGGTGATAAGAACAGCGGTCACGAAAAGACGCTAAAGCGACAGCGACCGCAGGCAGGCGCCGCATATTGTCAGTGACATTTGGTTCGAACCCCGGCAGGAACTGCGGCTGTCAGTGGACGCAGGCCCACCTCAGCCAATCTCCGAGTGAAGACTGCGAGTGGCACTCAATGCAGAGGACATTTGGAGAGGGTACCTCGCACAAGGCCATCGCTCAACCGGCACATAGAGCTGCACTTCTCGAACACAGTGGGCCAAACCCCACATGAACTGGACAGCAAATAGCTGAAGGCGTGTTGTGTGGTCTGGGAAACCACCATTTCGCCTTTTTTTCCAATAATGGAATGTGGGTGAGGGCATAGAAGGCCCACTGCTCAGTGCGCCCCTCATAGTGCGGGGGCACACGAGTGCGGCTAACACTTCTGTTTCCCTCCGCCCTTTAGCTTATTTCCCATACTTTCGTTTCTGTCGTCTTATGGAAGAATTTCCTCGAGCAAGGCCACTTACAGCTGCAAACCATTGATTGCACCTAAATGATCTGTAAGGCTAATATCTGTTGCATTGAAGCTACTGGCATATAAGGAAAGTGTTAAAAGCAAACCCCGAATCACGTCTGCTTGACTGAGTAGCCACTATATAAGGCGAGTCATCTGCCGCTATCTATGGGTTTTATGCAATCCGAAACACCCTCAAATACCATCTGAACATTCTCACATTCTCTAGCTCGCTACTTGTAAACTACTAGTCATACAAGAGAAATGAGGAGGATTTTTTTAGGGAGTTTAATTTAGTTAAATGTCGTAATGGAATACATTTTCCCTTGAGACCATAGAATTCGAATTATTAAAGAAAAAGTATAAAATGCGTTTTTCTTGAATAACTCGGAAAGCGTAACCTCCAACGAAAACGTATCCTAGTACAACATTTAACTAAATTACATTCCATAGAAAACTGTCCTGTTCATTTTTTCTTTACGAGTAATAGTTTTCGAGTAGCAAACGAGAAAATATACACTATGCGATCAAAAGTATCCGGACACCCCCAAAAACATACCTTTTTCATATTAGGTGCATTGTGCTGCCCCTACTGCCAGGTACTCCATATCAGCGACCTCGGTAGTCATTAGACATCGTGAGAGAGCGGAATGGGACGCTCCGCGGAGCTCGCGGACTTCGAACGTCGCCAGGTGATTGGGTGTCACTTGTGTCAGACGTCTGCACGCGAGATTTCCACAATCCTAAACATCCCTAGATCCACTGCTTCCGATGTGATAGTGAAGTGGAAATATGAAGGAACACGTACAGCACAAAAGCGTACAGGTCGACCTCGTCTGTTGACTGACACAGACCGCCGACAGTTGAAGAGGGTCGTAATGTGTAGTAGGCAGACATCTATGCAGACCATTACACAGGAATTCCAAACTACATCAGGATCCAATGCAAGTACTATGACTGTTAGGCGGGAGGTGAGAAAGCTTCGATTTCACAGTCGAGCGGCTTCTCATAAGCCACACATCACGCCAGAAAGTGCCAAACGACGCCTCGCTTGGTGTAAGGAGTGTAAACATTAGACAACTGAACAGTGGAAAAATGTTGTGTGGAGTTAGGAATCACGGTACCAATGTGGCGATCCGATAGCAGGGTGTGGGTATGGCGAATGCCCGGTGACGTCATCTGCCAGCGTGTGTAGTGCCAACAGTAAAATTCGGAGATGGTGGTTTAATAGTGTGGTCGTATTTTTCATGGAGTGGGCTTGCACCCTTTGTTCTTTTGCGTGGCATTACCACAGCATAGGCCTACATTTTTATTTCAAGCACCTTCTTGCTTCCCACTGTTAAAGAGCAATTTGGGGATGGCGAATGCATCTTTCAACACGATCGAGCACCTGTTCATAATGCACGGTCTGTGGCGGAATGGTTACACGACAATAACATCGCTATAATGGACTGGCCTGCACGGAGTCCTGACCTCAATCCTAAAGACAACCTATGGGATGTTTTGGAACTCCGACTTCGTGCCAGGCCTCACCGATCGACATCGATACCTTTCCTCACTGCAGCACTCCATGGAGAATAGGCTGCCACTCCCCAAGAAACCTTCCAGCACCTGATTGAACGTATGGCTGAGAGAGTGGAAGCAGTCATCAAGGCTAAGGTTGGACCAACACTATATTGAATTACAGCGTTACCGGTGGAGTGCGCCACGAACTTGTAAGTCATTTCCAGCCAGGAGTCCGGATACTATTGATTGTGCGTTCAACCGTCCACTGTTTATGCTCCTTACACCAAGTGAGGCCAGCTCGGTGGCCGCGCGGTTCTGGCCTGCAGTCCGGAACCGCGGGACTGCTACGGTCGCAGGTTCGAATCCTGCCTCGGGCATGAGTATGTGTGATGTCCTTAGTTTGGTTAGGTTTAAGTAGTTCTAAGTTCTAGGGGACTTATGACCTAAGATGTTGAGTCCCATAGTGCTCAGAGCCACACCAAGTGAGGCATCGTTTGGCATTTACCAGCGTGATGTGTGGCTATTGAGCAGCCGTTAGATCATGAAATCCAAGTTTTATTACCTCCCACCAAACTATCGTAGTACTTTTAGTGGATCCTGATGAAGCTTGGAATTCCAGTGTGATGGTCTGGATAGTTGTCTGTCTATTACACATTACCGTCGGCGGTCTCTGTCAGTCAACAGACGAGGTCGGCCGGTACGCTTTTGTGCTGTACGTGTCCCTTCGTGTTTCCACTTCACTATCACATCGGAAACAGTGGACCAAGGGATATTTAGGAGTGTGGAAATATTGCCTACAGACGTCAGACACAAGTGACACCCAATCACCTGACCACGTTCGAAGTCCGTGAGTTCCGCGGAGCGCCCCATTCTGCTCTCTCACAATGTCTAATGACTACTGAGGTCACTGATATGGAGTACCTGGCAGTAGGTGGCAGCACACTGCACTTAATATGAAAAACGTATGCTTTTGGGGGTGTCCGGATACTTTTGATCACATAGTGTAGTCTTCGGCAGCGATGCAGTCATTCGGCAGGATATCTGTCCCTGTCACAAGGTCAGAATCGCACTGGAACACTTTCAGGAGCGTAATAGTGATTTCACGTTGCCGTCTGGAGAGCCAACATTCTCATCACCTGAACACTATGTGACGTATCTGGAGTACTGTCGGCTCTACGCCCTCGAATCATCTCGTCGACTCATAAGTACTAGGAACTGCGCGGTCTTCGCGTAGATATCTGGTGCCACGTATTTCCAGAAGCCTGTTAACGACTGTTCGAATCTATGCCAGGCAGAATCGCTCCTGTATCCTGTTCCAGATATGGAACAATACGCAATTAACCAGGTCGTCAAGACGTTTAGGCTCATCAGCGTGCATACCAATTATACATATCAGACTTCCTCACGATATTCATGAATACCGAACTGCAGTGGAAAGTAGAGAAGAGTGTTGCGCATCATGAAAACTATTATGAACAGTCCTATGGGAAGGCTGCAGATTATCAAACAGGGTTCAAAGAAGGAGGAATACCACTTAATGGGACATATACGAAAACACCTTCGTTTTACGAATGTTGCACTGTCTGCGGATAATAAAGTGGAAAAACTTAATAGAGAAAGTTTGCAAGTACATCCGAAAATCAATTATACACTCTATGATAAGAAAAGCGAAGCACCAGGAAGGCATTGGCAGACGTCAATGTAACTTCGTACACGTAAACATTGGCGGCGGCTGTTTACACGATTACACCTGAAACTTTCAGGGAGAGCGGCCCGTGCGGATTTGACTGTTCTCCTATCGGGCGCGTCCCAGGTGGCGGATAGGGGGTCTTGCCTGACTGGAGGGCTTTTAGGAAATAAAATACCTCCCGCGGACCGAAAACACGCCCTTTGCCAGCGGTGTGGTGAAGTCCTTCACGGCAGCTTCGGCGGAGAAGAATAACTTCGGTACGGCGCAGTTGGCGGAGGAGGCAGTCTCTCCTTTCTCAGGCCTAATTAAGAAAGAAACCACTGCCTTGTGACGAAGAGAGATCTTCAAAGGCTGAAGGAATAAACCCGGACAGAAAATCCTCAGATGCGTTAGGCTTATCAGGTCAGCAAAAGAGTAACAGATTTATTGTTTTCAATTAAAGAACGAGCCTGGGATTGAAAATACCGAATAGCAGAATTTCTTGTACCCATGAAATGAATGACGGCTCTTTGCAGCCTGGAGAAAATCCAAGGAATGCAAAAAAAAAGAACAATTGATAAAGGACGAAACACTAGAACCCGAAAAAACATAAAAACAAGTTGAGAGAGGAAACATTAAATGTATTAACCTTCACAGGAGAGAGTAAAGAGGTTACATGATGAAGAGGAGAAAGATTCATATCCCTGGAGTGAGTGAGACCAAATGGAAGAGAAAGAACTCAAAACTGCTGAGACACGGGTACCAATTATACTGGCGTGGTCACAATAAAGCAACAAAGAATGGGGTGGTCCTTGTGTTTCACAAAGACATTGATCTCATTGCAGATGTAAGCTTCATAAGTGAAAGGAGTATTAAAGTCTAAGTGAACACTAGAAAGAACAGTTTCACTATACTCCAAGTGTACGAACATCAGTGAGGGTGCAGTGAGGAGTAAAAAGTGAAATTCCTTGGAGACCTGGAAGACCAAGTAAGAGAAGATAACATAAGGATAATTGGGGATTTGAATGCTCAGATCGGCGTTAATAGAAATGAATCCCTTTTGGGTATGGAGAAAAGAATGTTGAGTCTGAGGAAATTCTAAATCTGTCCATAAGGGATAAGCTTTTAGTAAAGATTACGTTCTTCAAAAGGCGAGATAGCTTTAAGATCACTAGATATGGTTGGAATGGCAAATATAAAACAGTTATCGACTATTTCTTGACAGAGAAATAAATTAGAGGAAAAGTGAGAGATACCAAAGCTATACCAAGTGAGTATATTTGGATAGTGATCGCAGCTTACTAGTACATGGTCAAACTGTAAAATTAAAAGAATGACTGCCGTACAAACATTGCGTGAAATTAAGAAATGGAAGCTGAAAGAAGAAGAGAATAAGGAAAACTTCCAGAAGTTAATAGCACAGAAATTTACAACAACAGGGAGTGGTAGTGTGGACGAAGTATGGAACCTGTTTAGAATATTAATAGTAGTGCCGTGCAAATATCTGGCAAAACAAAAGGTAAAGTAAAGGAGAAAGAAACAAGTTGGTGGAAAAATACAGCAAAAGATGCAATTAAAGAACGTAATATAGCAAAGAAAAACATGGAGAGTAAGCACAAGATGATAACACTGAAGCAGGAATATCGACAGAACAAACTCAAAGCAGAGAGGATAGTAAAATAAGAAAGGAGAAGAGTTGGGAAATATTCACCCAGAAACTATAGTAAGACAGCAAGGGGAACCAAAAATTCTTATATGGGTTGTTGAAAAGTAGAAGATCTAAGAGAGAAGATATAAAAGTGATTGAAACAGATGATGGAGATATTATCAGCGACATGGAAGGCATCAGGGAAGTGATGAAGAATTATTTTGAAATCTTATTGAATGGGGAAATGAACAAGAAAGCGACACTGAAGTCATTGAAGTAGAGGAAGAACAGCATCCAATTTCTTTGGCAGAAACCAAGGAACAGAATGGTTACATCGGATGCTGGGGGCGATATGGAAAAAATGCCAGATAACTGAAAAAAGGGTATTTTAATACTACTGTTTAAGAAAGGAAGTAAAAAGAAATGCACAAATTACTGAGGAATCACACTGCTGTCACACTGCCTTAAGATAATGGAAAGGGTATTAGAAAAGAGACTGAGAAAAATTCTAGGACATTAGTTTGAGAAACAAGAGCATGGTTTCAGAAGAAACAATCAGTTAATGGAGAACTATCAGTTAATGGAGAACTATTGGCGAAAAGGAAAGGATCTGATAATGTGTTCCCGCATTTGGATGAAGCATACGACAGTGTACCAAGAGGTAAAATGTGGGAATGCCTGAGAAAATATGATGTTCCTGATTCATTAATTCAAAAAGTTCAGGTACTGTGGGAAGACTGTGAAAGCAATGTATTGGTAAGAAGTGGAAGATCAAAATGGTTTGAGACAAAAAGAGATGTTCAGCAAGGCAGTTCAATTTCCCTGTAACTCTTCATTACACTTTTGGACACAATCATGAAAGAAATCAAGGAAGTAGAAAATGTAAATTTCAAAGCTGTTACTTTAGCTGATTGTGTCGCCATTTGGGGAGAGACGGAAATGGAGGTTCAGAGGAGAATGGATTACCGGAATAAAAAGTTTAAAAATTCAAGTTGGCTGTGAGTAAGAACAAGACAGTGACAATGAAGATGAGTAGGACTCCCACGTCTTGCAACGTTATGCTGGAAGGAGAGATGACTGAATGTATAAAAAGTTTCAAATATCTTGGTAGCGTTGTATAAAGTGATGGAACTGCCAAGCTCGAAGTTTTAGTCAGAGTAGCAAAAGGATCCAGCTTCTTCCACCAAGTACGAAACCCAATATGGGACAAAGGAGTCCGTTAAAGAGCTAAAGAGACCATTTATAAAACCCACCTCCTGCCGATCACGGCGTATAGTCTGGGAATCTGTGTCATAAATAAGAGGGAAGAGAGTCTGTTACAGGTATGCGAAATGAAGTTCCTTAGATCTGATTTACAAAATCCCAAGAGAGGCAGAATCAGGAACGAATGTGTAAGGATAGACCTGCAGGTGACCTTGACCATGGAGGAAGGAATGAGTACTGTAAGACTGAAGTGGTTAGGTCATCTGAAGCGAATGCACCCGACTCCAGCCCAGTGTCAGTATCTTGGGATGAAGATACTAGGAGAAAGACCGATTGGACAGACCAGGTTAATGAAAATCTCAAGAGGAGAGGAATAACATGGAACGTAGTGGAGAGAGAAAAGCTACACCAGGAAAGAAATCAATGGAGGCAGATAGTTCACAAAGTTCCTATATGGCTTGCTGAAAGGAAGTCCTGATGATGATGATAAAGCTGACAGTGGCCCAATATTTCGCTCTTCGTTCAATAAAATATTAAAATACATAGCCTAGTATAAAATATAAAGATTCAAATAGATACAGCTGTTTGAGAATTACTGATTTCTCCTAGGTGCGAACCATAGCATCGATAAATTTAAGCAAGATTATCATTTCCACCAGACTTTTTGGTTGAAGTAACTGCTTCACTTAGCGCTACTTGAAGGCTTCGGCCTTTTACTACCATGCTGACAAATGGACGGGGGCACTGCTAGTGGGTAAAGAGTTGGGTATGTATTGCTTCTGGTTACTGATATAGACTTTATCTCCGTCGACGACGACGCATTGCGTGCCATGTTACTTTTGACATTTAGTTACTAGGAAAATGTGTCCAGTCTCATTTGTGCACTTCAAAATGAGCTGTCTCGCAACTGTACTAAACAAAGTATTATTTTAACCAAGCAGCATGCTGTAAATTATGCTTTCGTTATATTATTAATATATTACATTAGTGATATTAAATCCACACATAATTTCATAATTGTTATCTTTAAAAAACTACCATCCTGGATTCGTTAAGACATTAAAAGTTATAATGCAATACATTGGATACAAGGGAGCTAAAGAGGGAAAAGATAAATCAGGGGAAGCAAAGTTTATTAGTGTGGATAATGGAGAGGAGTGGTAGGCCAGTGGTTACAGGAGGGACAAATGTCATGACAGATTTCATCACCTGGAATTGGGAGTCTGTTGGCGTTTTGTTGGGAGGTCGTGTATAATACGGACAAGGCCAGCGTTTGGAAGATGTGTTGGTAGAGGAGAGGCGGCGCTCCACGGCGGGTGGGTGATAAGTGGAAGGTGAGGTAGGCAAAATTTTCAGCAATGTATAGGATACGCGTAGCTATTAGACATGGTCGAGGAACGTGAAGAATTTGAATCGTGAGGGATGAGCAGATGAGGGTAAGTAGGTGCGAAGTGAGGCAGTGCACTTTGCGGTAGAGGACTGGGAAAGGAGTAACAGAAATTAGATGGACCAGAAATCCAGGCAAAATAAACGTATGAGAGGATAGACTGAATAAACGTTTAAAGGTTGACAATAATTTGGAGAGGAGGAATCGTTATGCTGGGTTGCCTAATAGTTTTGGATGATTACTATGTTGGGTTTCTAAGTTGATTAACATTGGATGGTTATTAGGAGATGTGTTAGTTTATTAGCTAATTAGGTAGGACGGTCACAAATGGTGAGGTATAAGTCATGCAGGTGGAAGCAGCAACGATTCGTCCTATAATTTTTGGCTGAGTGTAGGAAAGGTTGGTTAGGAGTGTCCGAAGCGTTTGCATTGTTGAAGTGAATCTGGAGGGGTTGTTGGTATTTCTGGAGGATCTGGAAGAGTCCTAGGAAGGCGGGGTTGTCGGCGCACTGTAGGAGATTACAAGTGTAGTGCAGCATCGCTGCTGGGTCGATTATAGTATTGCGACAGCGAGAAAACGTGAGGGCAGCGTTTGTTTGACGAATTGTTGTGGAGTCGGGATTTGGAGGCAGTTTAACAGACTGTGTTTTTGTAGTAAAGAGTAAGACACTGAGTGTCGGCACTACGTCGATCTCAGTGAAGTAGTTTCGTGGCCTCCATCCGACTCTCCACACGAGTAACAAATTCTGTACGTCAACCGTCACCCGCTCCGTAAACCGTTACGCAAGAAGTAGCAGTGAACTTTACTAGTGCAAAATTTTGTGGAGTTAATACGGCTAAACGCGACCACAATAATACTTAGAAAGCATTCAGTCACCCCGAAGTATAAAAACACTGGTGAACTATAAGACCGCAACAACAATGACGGAGGGCTCGTACATCTAAATATGACATGCGAAGAAAGGATGTTTAGTGTGGAGTCAGCAGGTATATCTCATGCATACTACATGCGAGTTGTCTGTACCAGAACGCTGCGACTGTGGTTCAGTAAGACTGAACGGCACCTTTTAGTGCGTAGCAACTTACAATTAGGTAGCCATCCAGTTGACGCAGGTTCCCGCGAGAGCTGGGCGTGGCAAGGCCGACGAGAAAGACAGGCCGCGGCGCGTGCGTCACGAAGCTGGTAGGCCTGAACTCGCTCGCTCGCTCGGCTCAGCAATCAAAATACGTATCTGAACCTGTTAACTCCCAGCTGGGCGTGTACGTACTAACGAGAATTGCATCTTCCACTGAAATCAGCTATTATGAAGTCTTACTGATTAACCGTACTACAGCCGGTCGAGCGGTTCTAGGCGCTACAGTCTGGAACCGCGCGACCGCTACGGTTGCAGGCTCGAATCCTGCCTCGGGCGTGGAAGTGTGTGATGTCCTTAGGTTAGTTAGGTTTAAGTAGTTCTAAGTTCTAGGGGACTGATGACCTCAGAAGTTAAGTCCCATAGTGCTCAGAGCCATTTGAACCATTTGAACTGTACTACAACAAAATTTAAGATCACTACTCGATATAAATAGTGTAACGGTTTGTTTATTGGACTTAGTCTCTTCTGCTTAACAGTCCTCATTTCATACAAGAAGTGGTGGCTTGTTGTTGTTGTGGTTTTCAGTGCAGAGACTGGTTTGATCTTGTGCAAGCCTCTTCGTCTCCGAGTAACTACTGCAACCTACGTTTTTCCGAATTTGCTTAGTGTATTCATCTCTTCATCTCCCTCTACGGTTTTTACCCCCATGATTCCCTCCAATACTAAACTGGTGATTCCTTCATGCCTCAGAATCTGTCCTACAAACCGATCGCTTCTTCTAGTCAAGTTGTGCCACAAATTCGTCCTCTCCCCAATTCTATTCAGTACCTCCTCATTAGTTACATGATCTACCCATCTAATCTTCAGCATTCCTCCGTAGCACCACATTTAAAAAGCTTCTGTTCTTAACCGTTTATTGTCCATGTTTCAGTTCCATACATGGCTACACTCCACACAAACACTTTCAGAAAAGGATTCCTGCCACTGAAATCTATACTCGATGTTAATAAATTTCTCTTCTTCGGAAATGCTTTCCTTGTCATAGCTGGTCTACATTTTATAACTCTCTACTTTGACCATAATCAATCATTTTGCTCCCCAAATAGCAAAGTCATCTACTACTTTAAGTGTCTGATTTCCTAATCTAACCCCTGAGCATCACCTGATTTAATTCGGCTACATTCCATTATATGCAACTGATAATCAGTTTAACGTGATTTTAATTTTATTGTATCCCTGTACAACCGTAACTAATTATAAGTAGACCTATGGACTTCCGATCATTGTAAGACTAATGACAGTAAGACTCCATAATAGCGGATTACAGTACAAGATGCAATTCTCGTTCGTATGGACACATCTAGTTACGAGTTAACAGGTGTAGAAACGTAGTTTGTCTGCTGAGTTGAGGGAGCGAGCGAGCTCACGCCCGTCTCCGTACGTACGTGCCGCGGCCTGTCTTTCTACTGGGACTCGTGGGTATGGCAAGTGACGTTTTACCGCGGCCGGCCACTTGTAAGTCTCTCAGTTATGTGGTGAGACTCTTCTCTACACTACGATACGATTATTTTCAGGGCGACCTCGCCTCTTTACGTTTTTCGCTATTCTTTAATGGCTTGTCGGATTTCTGATACTTTGAGGCAGCCATTCCTACGCGAACTCTGTCGCGACTGATAACTCAGAACTGCCTCTTTGTCACACTAGTCTGCGTATCAGCGGCTGCGTGAGCGTTCACGAATTTGTTTTTGCGTGACAGGTAGGAAATTAATCAACATTGCTAAATTTAACGCCTGAGTATTCCGTACCAGCAAAACACGCACTGTTTACGTCGTGAACAGGAGACACAGATTTGAGGATGCAGAAGGATATACTGGAGCGGAGAGCACACAGAAGCCTGGGACACCCATCCATAACGGTATCGGACATCTTAGAAGGCTGTGTTCACACACTCAGACTGCCCGATGCGACCCCCACACAGCTGGAAGTGAATGCTTTGAGGCTGAGCGACTGTCATTGGGGACGCAGAAGGATATGATGGAGTGGAGAGCACACAGGAGCCTGGGACACCCATCCATAATGGTGTCAGACACCTGAGAAGGATATGTTCACACTCACACAGACTGGCAGATGCGACCCCCACTTAGTTGGGAGTGAGTGCTTTGAGGCTGGGCGACTGACATTGGTGATGCAGATTGATATGAAGGAGTGGAGAGCACACAGGAGCCTAGGACACCCATCCACAAGGATGACAGAGACCTGAGAAGGTTATGTTAACGCTTACGGAGATTGGCCATTGCGACCCTCTTGGTTGGGAGTGAGCGTTTGCTTTGGCGCTGCCAGCAAGTGTCTGGGCGACTGACCTGTACGCGTGCCTCGGACAGGCTGATGCGCAGCGCCACCTCCTCCCGCAGGAAGACGTCCGGGTAGTGCGTCTTCTGGAACAGGGACTCCAGCTCTTGCAGCTGCTGCGGCGTGAAGGTGGTGCGGTTCCGGCGCTGCTACAAGCCCACAAGCCGCACTCACACACTGCGCTACACATTCACTGTGCTCCTACAGCTACATCTCCTAGCATTTACAATGCAATTAAAATTTGCGAATTTCTGAAGAACTATTCATTGAACATAAATTTAATTTCAAACATATTTAGCAGCTTTGAACGTAACTGTATCCAGTATACGGGTAATGTGAACAAAAACGCCCTCGGTCACAATTTTTCACGTTTTACCGAACTACGCTTAGCGTTTCGGACCCTGTGGGCCCTTCATCAGGTGCAAATTATCTTAATACCCAATTTACGTCTGCCTTTGAGCGAGGTGAAGTGCACATTCTTGTTATAAGAAGGTTGGATGTTATGTTTTGTGTTTCGTGAAGCAACTGCAGGAAATATGATAAGGTACAGTGGAGAAATCAGTGATAAACTTATCGAACAATTCGGGAAGAATATTTTTAACCTTTTAACGCAAGAGACATTGGTTTATCCCTCTTCTCATCGCATATCACGTCACTCAAGGCGCACATTGCTTTATACATTTTAAAAAAACTTCACAGATGTAGTTTAACATTTCATTGAATTACACAATGCATTTATGATCCTGTTAGTCAGTTTCATGTTCCATGGATCATTTGGCACAACAGATGTGGAAAGAATCATTTTAAATTCCCATCGCAAAAGTATGAGGTATTTTTAAAATGTGTAAATAAATGTGCGCCTTTACTGACGCTACGTGCGTTAACAGAAAACGTAAACCACCGTCTTCTGGCGATAAACAGTTAAAAATGTTCCTCCCCGATTGTCCAATAAGTTTTTCATTAATTTTTCCACTGTTTCTCACCATATTTTCCGCAGTTGCTTCACGAAATACAAAACGGAACATGTAATCTTCTCGTGACAGGAACATACATTTCACCTTACTCAAACGCTGAAGTAAGTGATTTATTAAAACGATTTGTACCTGAAGATTGACCCACAGGGTCCAAAACGAATCGTGTATTTCTATAAAGAATGAAAAAAAAATGTGAATGAAGGCCTTTTATTCGTACTTCTTATGTATTATAAACAACTTACAACTACGAAGAACTTTGCCACATAAAACATACATATATATAATAAGAGTTATAGAACGAGTAAGAAGACTTGAAATACTGCAGGTAAAATATCATAGAAGTCTCCCCCACTTAGACGTTCGTGAGGAGTCTTCTGGCCTCTCCAGGTAGACAGCCGAAATCCAGTGTGTGGTGGAATGTAGACAGTGGAGACCTTTTAGATCAGGGGTGGCCAAGATTTCGGTTCGTGAGCCACCCCCAGGCATTAGCGCTCAGTCTCGCTGCACACTTCCCCCACACGCAGTCTGGACGGGAGGAGGGGGGAGAGGGGAAAACTGCGAACATGCCACATTTAAATGGCAACACAGTCGCATTGCATAGACTTGGCTTTACATTTCACATTTCTCAACAACGTAGATCAGAAACAAAACAAATTTTCAGTATTATTTAATTACATTTGGTGTCCTGAAGACAATATAATTTTAATCTGGTACAAACTGCCGGCATATAGACAGAAGCAGACAATTTCACAGATTTTAGAAGTTGCTATGTAATCATGACTTATTTAGTTGTGTAATCACGAAAAGGTCATTCACACGAAACTGTCGATCGAAAAATATTGTAGCACTTACGCAACCTCATTATGGAGACGTGGAAACTCTACACAAGGAACGCAACATAGACGTCATGGACAGTTTTAACGTAAAAGTATGTGTCGGTACAACGGGAATTGCCATCAGTTACATCTGCACATGCACAGGAGCGCTTTCAACTGAAACGGTAAACGGTCTCGTTGTAATTCTTTAAAGGCCACAATGGATTCTTCAAACCTCGCGTTTTCTTTAATGGCAGCGAGCTTACGGAACTGGACTGTGTTTGACAGAAAGTGTCCCTCCTATAACGCGATTTTCTTTTTAAATGCATCCCCGTCAAAACAAATGTAGTTGCTTTTCACCTTGCAGTGTCTTTCTGTGGGCAGTGTTCAGTCAAGTCCACTTAAGCTGCAAAGTCTGCAATCCATTCCAGCCGGCCGGTGTGGCCGAGCGGTTCTAGGCGCTTCAGTTTGGAACCGCTTGACTGCTACGGTCGCAGGTTCGAATCCTGCCTCGGGCATGGATGTGTGTAATGTTGTTAGGTTAGTTAGGTTTAAGTAGTTCTAAGTTCTAGGGGACTGATGACCTCAGATGTTAAGTCCCATAGTCCTCAGAACCATTTGAACCATTTGCAATCCATTCCAGATGATCTAATTTTCGTTCCTGCACTCCTTTTTCCTTCTTTAGTTCAACACTCAGCGAATTTTAAACCAAAAATCGTTCCAGACATGCTCATTGACGTAAGCAACGTATGTTCCATAGTGACAATGGCCTTCGTTCAGTTTCTCCGGGCAGAGAGTTGAAGCATCGACTTTGGAGAAACAACACAAGGGAAATGTGACGCAGTCGTGTGAGCTGAAAGATTTTACCTTGCATGACGATAGTCACGAAAGTATGCACAATTTCGTAACTTGCGGTTTGACTGTTTCTAACTGGAACGAGAAGGAACAAACAATAGTGAGAAAAGGCCGTCTCCATTCTGGCGGTGACGTAGTGGGATTCTCGGAAAGAACGTCGAGTGTTATCCTTCCCAATGACAGCCCCCACTGCCCAGGCATAGTTTGAAACTTTTTCACAGTCAGCCTTGCATCGCACAGAGTTTGCTTTGGTTCCTTTTAATTCGAGATTAATCCTTGGTTTTACGTGGAAAAGAGGATCCATTTCCCTGTGGAGGTTCGAATCCTCCCTCGGGCATGAGTGTGTGTGTTTGTCCTTAGGATAATTTAGGTTAAGTAGTGTGTAAGCTTAGGGACTGATGACCTTAGCAGTTAAGTCCCATAAGATTTCACACACATTTGAACATTTTTTGTTTTTGAGGATCCATTCCTGCCTTCTTGTCTAAATGTTAGTCTCCTATTTCATGACAGCTTACACATCAGCAACATGTTTAGTGCTAGCGTACCATTACATTGGAGATCACAAGCCCTTTCTTCGAGTACGGGCCAGGAATCTCTGGCTGTCGGAACCGATAGGTCATGCACGTAGGTATACGCAACTACTCTTTCAGTAAAGCTCTGCCTGGACTGTAACTTAGGGAGGAGTTGAAAAAAATGCACCACAATAGACTGTCAGAGAGGGGGTGCCGCAAGGCACTAACATCTACATGCGTCACTTCCAGCACAGAAAAAAAAAAAAAAAGTGAAACAGGCAAGCCACGCTCATATGCCGACAAGAGGACTTTCTCTATATTACAACTGATATTGTATATTTACGCAAGACGTGTTTAGCTCTCCCAAAAGCATCACTAAAAATCTTAATTTGTACCACAAGCGTAAATAGCTTCCTGTAGTTATTTTACGCAGACCATTTATCATACAAGATGTTTCAGAACATCCTGATGTGACCACTTCCCAAGGTCGACAGTCTTTTTTCTTTCCCAGTTCAACCATTTCCTCTGCTGTATGACAAATTTTTTGTAAGCTTAAATAAGATGAATTACGAGGTGGAACAGAAAGGTACTGGCAAAGATTCGGGAACATTCCGCACAAATACAAGAAAAAGTACGTTGTATTGGAGATGTGTCCAGAAACGATTTACTTCCGCGTTAGAGATCATTTTCTATAATTCTATACAGTACACAGAGAAACACACAGGAAAACAGTTTACCGGTCTACTACATAAAAGTCTTCGTTACACGAAACTTTCAGAACGACCTCCTATATATGACAGCCCGCCATCACATCGAATCCCGGAAGCGCTGTTGTACGCCTGGATTATTTCGTATAACATGGCAGCCTTCCAGAATACGGGCACCCAGAGCCTGTGCATCTCGTGCAGATCGTCTGTGCACAAGCACTCCCAGAGGGACAGCAAGTAAAAGCCACCATCTCGCGTGCAACAGGCGTCATACTGCCCTCGTCCGACGCCTCTCGCCATAAGTGGACGATAAAAACAAACATTTAGCAGTTTTGTGAGCCAGCGATACCGGCCACCTTCCATAGGCATTAGAATAAAACTGCTGGGTTAATACGCGAATAACTATGTTCTTTACATTGCGATCTACCGATGTTGACAGTACTTGCCACAATTCGGAATTCCGTGACCCGGCAGCTACTTCTTTTTTTCTTTTTTTAAAAAAGAATAAACTAGCATATATTCAAATAATTTTATTTCAACACATTTTAAAGTGATCACCAAACGTTTAATGTTATTCAACTTTTCAGACACTTGGACATTTAACGCCAGATTAAATCATATGGCTGGGACACCAACTTTACGTTTAAATATGACAGAATGTAGGTATGACTGATAGAAGCTGACCTCGGGGAAGATCAGTTTGGGTTCCGGGGAAATGTAGGAACACGCGAGGCAATACTGACCCTACGACTCATCTTAGAAGATAGACTGAAGGGAGGCCATCCGAAGTTTATGGCATTTGTGGATTTAGAGAAAGTTTTTGACAATGTTTACTGGAATAGTCCCTTTGAACAGGATAAAATACAGGGAGCGAAAGGCTGTTCACAATATGTACAGAACCCAGAATGCAGTTATAAGAGTCGAGGTACATGAAAGGGAAGCAATGGTTGAGAAGGGAGAAGGGAGAAGGGTTGTACGCTACCCTAGATCTTATTCAGTTTGTACACTGAGCAAGCAGAAAAGGAAACCAAAGAAAAATTTGGGGTAGAAATTAAAGTTCAGGGAAAAGAAGTGAAAACTTTGACATTAGTCAATGACGCTGTGATTCTGCCAGACACACGAAATGACTTGGAAGAGCAGTTAAACGGAATGTACAGTGTCTTGAAAGGGGGGTATAAGATGAACATCAGCGAAGCAAAACAAGGATAATGGAATGTAGTTTAATTAAATCAAGTGGTGCTGAAGGAATTATTGTAGGAAACGAGAATTTGAAAGTAGTAGATGAGTTTTGTTATTTGGGTAGGAAAAAACTGATGATGGGCGAAGTAAAGAGAGTATAAAATGTAGAATGGCAATGACAATGAAAGTGTTTCTAAAGAGGAGTAATTTGTTAACATCGAAGTTAGGAAGTCTTTTCTGAATGTATTTGTGTGGAGTATAGCCATGTATGGAAGTGAAACATGGACAATAAACAGTTTGGACAAGAAAAGAACAGAAGCTTTTGAAATGTGGCGATACAGAATAATACTGAAGATTTGATGGGTATATCGCGTAACTGATGAGGAGGTACTGAATAGAATTGGGGAGAAAAGAAATTTGTGGTACAACGTGACCAAAAGAAGGGGTCAGTTGCTAAGAGGCATTCTGAGACATCAAGGCATCACCAGTTTAGTATTGGAGAGAAGTGTGGGGGTAAAAATCGTACAGGGAGCCGAAGAGATGAATACAGTAAGCAGCTTTAGAAGACTATAGATTGAAGTAGTTTCTCGGAGATGAAGAGGCTTGCAGAGGATAGAGTAGCGTGGAGAGCTGCATCAAACCAGTCTTTGATGATGATGTTTGGTTTGTGGGGCGCCCGACTGCGCCCTCATCAACGCCCGTACAAAGTCCCAATCTTTACACACTCCAATCTATCCACTTTCATGAATGATGATGAAATGATGAGGACAACACAAACACTCAGTCCCCGGGCAGATAAAATAGCCAGCCCGTCCGGGAATCGAATCCTGGACTCCGTTATCCAGAAGCAGCAAAGCTGGCTGCTAGACCACGAGCTGCGGACCAAAGCAGTCTTTGGACAACAACAACAACAACAACAATAACGATACAACACAAATCTCATTATTTGAGTGATCTCGGTTTGGGACTGACACAACGTACCATAACGTCTACTACTTCACGGGAGTAGAAGGACTTTGTGGTAAATAAGCTTCCTATTGCATACGACAGATTTTCAAAGGGTTCCTACCTCATCGAGAGAAGGTCTGTATGTCATGCACCCTAAATTACGGCATGACTAGCTTTGAATAATGCTTTACACCACCCTAACACGCACTTCCTCTCTTCATATAGCTCTCTAATTAATCTTCTTTCATTTCGGCCAGCTATCGATCGTGTCACTTGAATAGTGACCTTCCAGAAGCTTAAACATGCACTGACTATTCTCTCTTAGAGCCTCCTTTCTTTCTTCAGCGCACATCTTGCCAGTTTACAACTTTGGCTTCTCTAAAGAATGCTGATGTGTTCCGAGTTTCTTCTTGAACTGATAACGTTCCTGGATGTCTTCATTTTTGAGATCCATTTTTGCAGATTCAGTCAAATCTTTTAAACCAGAAAGAGTTGGTTATTTGCGCAGAAAGAGAGCAAAAATTCACATGATAAGTCTATTCGATCTAATACTTATCGTACGTTGATGAGAAAAAAAAATTATCCATTTCTGCATGGTGTCTGTCAGTTTGTGCACATCTGAGACCATTTCATCGTTACGTATATCGTCTTCCGTACTCCTTGTTTTTGTCTTATTTTTCCTAAGATATTCCTGAAGATCATCTTGTCCTTAGTTTCTAGTTTCTCGTTCACATTTATCCAGATCACTCTGAAGCGTTTTGCTGTTAGCAGAATCTATTATCTAATTACTGTCCAACAGTGGCTTTGCTTGTCCTGGATCCTCAGTCAGCTGGTACGGCAATTGCACCTCGCTGCCGCTGTTAGTAGATGTGGAGGCTTGTTTGTCAACAATGTACGGTTCTATTCTCTCTCCTAGGAGCCAGCTCTTTTCCTGCACGTTTTTTCCCTGATCTACATCCAGCTCTAAGGTTGCCGCATTGATAGTTATGCCTATTTTAAACCTTATTTTCTTAAAGGAGATATGCAGGCACACTTAGGTTGCTTGGATTTTGAGTTCACTCATTTGTTCTGTGACGATTCCTAGAGAACCTGAAAAGATAGCAAGATCTTCTGTGAACGCTAAGAGATCGATTGTCAGATCTATGTTGATGAATACCATTCTGATTCCATTTTCATTGGCCATGAATTTCGCTTTGGCGGTGGTATCAGCCAAGGTCTACTGCATAATCACTCTCTTTTTGTTGTTAAGCCCATTTGTTTCGGCAACTGTAGTGGTTTGATTCGATCAACAGAGTGAGAGATACTCTCTAAATCAACAAAGGCTACCGGGAACTTGATGCTTCTGAGTTTCAGGTAGATATGAGAGAAGAAACTGTTTTCTCACTAGGTCATTTTTAGCGTTACATGGCTCAGTCTAAAACGGAACTCTTTCAGGATTTCTTTGTTGTCCGTCTGTCTGTCCAGCTGTTGAGAACACTTTTTTCAGGAACGAGTAGACGTACCAAGTTTAAATTTATGTCACATACCAAGGTCTGAAGGCCCTGGGCGCTGTAAAAATTTTAAGCTTCTACTTTTTAAAATGCAATACCACCATACTCTCAAAGATGGCATTTACTGTATGTTCCCCCAATCTCCTCCATTTCCCTGCAATTATTCATTTATGTTTATCTTACGGATATTGCTTATGTTACATATTTTGTAGTTATTCTTTTTTCAAATTGGTTATTGTATCACTCTCCACGTTTTATACGTCCTGAAGTAGTCTTGTCAAGTACTAATTTCATTTTATTGGTTTAGTTTATCAATATAAACTGTGATGTAGCTTCCTGTTCCAGTCTCGTGTTAAAGTTTTTCGTGTTTACTCCCTTTATGTTTATTTACTGTGCAACTTTTTACTTTTTAGACCACACTTTCACGGTAGTTATTTACTGTACGTTTATGCATGAATCTAGATGTTTAACTTCTTTTCCAATGTAGTTGACAAACATTGTAACTTCTTTGGCGACAATAGACAATAATTGTATGAAGAAGGCCTTGTAAACAGAAAACCGACTAACACAATAAAAGTAATACTGTAATACAAAAGCAAACTAGCGCTTTTCATTAAATAAACTTCAAAGTGAGTTCAATCGAAAGATACCGCCATTTTGATACCAGAAAATTCAATCATTACCCGTTGACCTAGAAACACGAAATTTGGCAGACAGTAAGGTTTCACGGTATAAGTAAAGGAAAAATTTCGAAACTCTTAATTTATAATTATACCAGACGAAAAAATATTTCTTTTTTCGTTTGTTATCCGACTTCTGACTTGAAAATAAAACATTCTCAAAAATCTTGGAATCCCTGGGACCGACATCTCGTCAGTATCAATGTCGATAACAGGCGAAAATCGTCAACATCTCCGATTGCTGGAACGGATAAACTGTCTACATACATATCTAAGTTTATGGATGTCCATCTTATTGCATGGACGAGGGACTTCAGCTGATGATATATATGAGAAAGAGTAGAGGAAATGGTGGAAATATGGACCCCCAGTTTGTTTTTCAATAAAATATTGTACACTAATACAGTAATAGTACCCTAATTGATATAGGTATATTGTATTGACAGTTAACTAAGACATTATATTGATTAAATTCCTTAAAATGTCAGAATATACGAGGGTTGGCCAGAATATAAGTTCCGATCGGTCACGAAATGGGAACCACAGAGGAAACCAGAAACGTTTTATTTGCAACAGTTAGGTACACCTTCCACCTACTGCTCTACATAGTCTCCGCTCCAGCTTCCAGTTTTGTCGTAGTGTTGTATCAACTTTCCAATATCCTCGTCATAGAAAGCAGCCGCCTGTGCTTTTGGTCAGTTATCTGCACTGGTCTGCAGCTCGTTGTCAGTGGAAAAATTTTGTCTTCATAGCCAGCGGTTCTTGTGAGCAGACATGAGACTCAGGGGGAGCCAGTTACGGACTGTATTGTGGGTGATCAAACACTTCTCATCGGAAACGCTGCAGGAGCGTCTTCATTGCACCTGCACTGTGCGGCCGAGAATTGGCATCAAGAAGGTTCAAAATGGTTCAAATGGCTCTGAGCACTATGGGACTCAACTGCTGTGGTCATCAGTCCCCTAGAACTTAGAACTACTTAAACCTAACTAACCTAAGGACATCACACACATCCATGCCCCAGGCAGGATTCGAACCTGCGACCGTAGCAGTCGCACGGTTCCGGACTGCGCGCCTATAACCGCGAGACCACCGCGGCCGGCACATCAAGAAGGAACTGCTCGACAGTTGTGTTATGCGGGCTGCATGACACAGGCGAAATCTTTAATCAGGTCCTCATACTTGGCGGGAGACGCTGTTCCCTACGGTTCTTTACGTGCTCACTGTTCACTCAAAACTGAAAAGAGCGACGCGACACGATCGACGGGCATACTAGTGACACAGCCCAACAAATCTGTGCAAAGCTTTACCGGTCCATTTCGCTACCGATCGGAACTTAATTTCTGGACAGACCTCGTATTTATTATTATTTTGTTTCCCAAAGATGATAAATTTGACTACGAACAAGATGTGCAGTTAATATGGCCCCCATGGTGTTTGTAATATGGACCCCAGTATATTTTCAAGATTTTTTGCTGCAAGAAAAATGAAGTCCAGGGTTATTACAAATGATTGAAGCGATTTCACTGCTCTACAATAACTTTATTATTTGAGATATTTTCACAATGCTTTTCACACACATACAAAAACTCAAAAAGTTTTTTTAGGCATTCACAAATGTTCGATATGTGCCCCTTTAGTGATTCGGCAGACATCAAGCCGATAATCAAGTTCCTCCCACACTCGGCGCAGCATGTCCCCATCAATGAGTTCGAAAGCATCGTTGATGCGAGCTCGCAGTTCTGGCACGTTTCTTGGTAGCGGAGGTTTAAACACTGAATCTTTCACATAACCCCACTCAAAGAAATCGCATGGGGTTAAGTCGGGAGAGCGTGGAGGCCATGACATGAATTGCTGATCATGACCTCCACCACGACCGATCCATCGGTTTTCCAATCTCCTGTTTAAGAAATGCCGAACATCATGATGGAAGTGCGGTGGAGCACCATCCTGTTGAAAGATGAAGTCGGCGCTGTCGGTCTCCAGTTGTGGCATGAGCCAATTTTCCAGCATGTCCAGATACACGTGTCCTGTAACGTTTTTTTCGCAGAAGAAAAAGGGGCCGTAAACTTTAAACCGTGAGATTGCACAAAACACGTTAACTTTTGGTGAATTGCGAATTTGCTGCACGAATGCGTGAGGATTCTCTACAGCCCAGATTCGCACATTGTGTCTGTTCACTTCACCATTAAGAAAAAATGTTGCTTTATCACTGAAAACAAGTTTCGCACTGAACGCATCCTCTTCCATGAGCTGTTGCAACCGCGCCGAAAATTCAAAGCGTTTGACTTTGTCATCGGGTGTCAGGGCTTGTAGCAATTGTAAACGGTAAGGCTTCTGCTTTAGCCTTTTCCGTAAAATTTTCCAAACCGTCGGCTCTGGTGCGTTTAGCTCCCTGCTTGCTTTATTCGTCGACTTCCGCGGGCTACGCGTGAAACTTGCCCGCACCCGTTCAACCGTTTCTTCGCTCACTGCAGGCCGACCCGTTGCTTTCCCCTTACAGAGGCATCCAGAAGCTTTAAACTGCGCATACCATCGCCGAATGGAGTTAGCAGTTGGTGGATCTTTGTTGAACTTCGTCCTGAAGTGTAGTTGCACTGTTATGACTGACTGATGTGAGTGCATTTCAAGCACGACATACACTTTCTCGACTCCTGTCGCCATTTTGTCTCACTGCGCTCTCGAGCGCTCTGGCGGCAGAAACCTGAAGTGCGGCTTCAGCCGAACAAAACTTTATGAGTTTTTCTACGTATCTGTAGTGTCTCGTGACCATATGTCAATGAATGGAGCTACAGTGAATTTATGAAATCGCTTCAATCATTTGTAATAGCCCTGTATTGCTTTTTAATTAAAATACGTATTTTTTCATAAATTTATGAAATATAAAACCACAAAAGTACAAAGTAGCACAGTACTAGCGACAGAAGTCACAAACATAGTCCTCTCTCTCCGCCCCTGCACTTCGTTGTGAGCACATTAGGCATTGCACCCATAATTTGCCACGAACATCATTTAAAAACTTGCCGTCACAGAGTAGGCAAAGAGCATCGTCTTTATCTGGCTGGAGTTTACCACCACGCCCTCTACTACGAGTTTGAGTTTGGGTTCCAGAACAAAATGGCTGTCATGTATCGTAAGTCAAGATCCCTCGTCCGCGTCCACGGCCACGAAGATTAGCTGCAACTTTTCTCTCTTCTATGTAAGCTTCTAATTCGTTCTTATATAGAGATCCTGTCACAATTCTACAAACACACGGTTTTCGCCCAAGAGACGATGTTTTCATCTTCTCAGGTATGGGATGGATATCCCTTGGAGACACACTAAATGCAATTTTACTAGGCTGATGGACATCAATATCAATAGCATCAAGGTCCTCTTCAGTCTGAACTCTCTTTTCGGGTTCCCGTTGTTTAGGTTGGTCGGCAGGCGCAGGAATCGGGACTTCTTTCTCAGCGATGAATCCATCATCTTGAAATATATTTCTTTCCAAGGGATAAATTCCTGTTACCCTAAACCCATTTACTGCATTAATGCCAGTTGTACACCGGAGGTAGGCCTTGCCAAAGAGAGACGCTATATCATAGGATCCAACAGGTTTGCTTTCATGAAGCATCCACTGACGAATATTCTCGCTGTTGTGAGTCTTAAGTGCACCCATACAAATCCGATATAGGGGTTGCAGTTTGTGTGTTGTGTGTGGAGGCAGTGACAAAATTGTGATGAAGTTATTTCTTGCCACATCAGTATTCCTTACATGAGAGAAGTGACCATCAAGGATGAGTAGAATAGGCGAAGTCTCTGTTGGCTTTGTTTCTTCAACAAAATGTTTCAACCAGTCCGTGAATAGGTTTGCTTGAACCCAACCAGATGGGTGGGCTCTTCCAATTGACCCAGGAGGAGCACCTTTCATAAGAACGTCTGCCATATTCGTTCTCGGGAATATGGACGTAGGGGGAACATAAGAACCTCCCGCACTCATCGAACAGATGACAGTTACTAGAGACCCACGCTCTGCAGCAGTCAGAGAACAAATTTGGCGTTTACCTCTGCTTGCAATTACTTGCGGTATCTTAGTCTGAACGACACTAAGGCCTGTTCCATCCACGTTCCATACACGATCTTCTGGATATTTATGTTTCTGGTATTCAGTTTGTAGCAAGTCGTGGAATGAGTTAACTCTCTCACGGGTAAAGCCTTTTGCTCGAACATGCGATGTTCCGGTTGGCTTTATAATTGAAAGCTTATCTTGATGACGTCGAAGAAAATGGTCAAGCCAAGCCCTTCCAGCAATTTCATTTCTGAAGTTTGTTGCAATTCCATTCCTAACTGCAAGTTGGTAAGCCATTTTTCGAACATCCATACGAGTAAAATCACACAATTTGGCCTCCATATACTGTAAGTAATCCACTACTTCACTTTCTAGGGCTGCTGGTAGAGCTGGTTTTCTTCCAAGCTCTTTAGTTTCAACATCTGCCATCTGTGAGGTACTAGCCTCACACAAATACCGGAGCAGAGTTGTTTTTGGGACAACAAAATGTTTTGATGCTTTTTTAACTCCCATCCTTTTGTCTATGACAGCAGACACTGCCTCTCTCATTTTGTTTTTATCCCACACCTGCCTTTTGGGGGTTGGTTTAGGTGCCAGATTAGTCCTAGGCGTCTGAAAACAAAAATAAAAACATATTACGGACTGCTTATAATATGGACCCCGGGGTCCACACTACAAGCACCAATGGGGGACCATATTACAGTCACCTGCACCTTGTAAACTCGAGTAAACAACTTAAAAACGAAATAATACCACGCCTTTTAATCTATCTGAAACTGTTGCCAATACTTTCTAGGATGCATGCATGGTGCTTACATCTAAGTACTAACCAATAATGGTACGTTAATGAAGCGAAATTCACATACATCTCGAAGTTTTGAACAGGAGCTTGCAAAATATAACCTCACTGTTACTCAAACACTGTACTGACCTGCTTGCAGCTGTCCTACAGGCCAGTGAGGATGTAAGTAGACTAGTTCCACTTATCACCAGTAGAGTTCAGTTATATGTTATTAAGATATTAAGGGGGGGGGGGGCATATTTGTTGCAGGGGCCATATTACCACCATTTCCTCTACCTTCACAATTGTATCTTGAGAATATCTTCGTTCTTTCACACGACTAGTTTCGGCGGAAAATTACCGCCATCATCAGGCCTCAGCACAGACAAAAGAGTGTTTGGTTTCCTTGTCGCATTTACTGTGGGATCCTTGTTAGTAGCACACTTGTGCTAGCTTTCAACAGGAGTCCATACTCGACACCGTGTTGTCTCCAATGCAATCATATGTACGAGGGCCGTTCAGAAAGTAACCTCCGGTTGATTTAAAAAAATACACCAAGTTAAATAAAAATATTTTAATATATACATCTTACAACTACATCTTTGCACTATTTTTCTACATAGTCTCCATAGCGATTGAGGCACTTATCGTATCTCTTCACAAGCTTTGAAATTCCTTCTGCATAAAAATCACCCGCTTGTGCCTGGAGCCAGCCTGTGACCGCATCTTTGAGCTCTTCGTCGTCATCAAACCGTACAAGAGAGTCTTAGAAATCTGTGGAAAACCAGTAGACAACTCCGACATTGAGAAACGTCGATTTTCACGAACTTTTGCATCAACTGTCTGAACGAGTTCGTCAGTCACCAATGATGGTCTACCACTCCTCTCTTCATCATGAACGTTTTCTCGTCCACTTTTAAATAAACGTACCCATTCACGGACAACTCCTTCACTCATAACTCTTGGTCCGTACACGGCACAAAGCTCACGATGAATAGCTGCTGCAGAATATCCTTTGGCTGTAAAAAACCTTATGACAGCACGCACTTCACATTTGGCGGGGTTTTCTATTGCAGCACACATTTCAAACTGCCACAAAAACTAAACTAGCGCAGGTACGACGTTCACTCGACCACGGCTTGATGCCGACTGACCTGTTGAGTGCGTGAACGCACAGATGGCGTCGCTACTCCCCCCACAACCCGCACTGTGACCAATCGGAGGTTACTTTCTGAACCGCCCTCGTACTTTTTCTCATATAATTAAGTTTGTTACGGGATCCTTAGTGCACGAATGCTACTCGCACATGGGCATTTCTTGAATGCTCGTATGCCTCAGTACTTTCTTTCGAGTACGTTGCTCCACGCCTCACGTCTGCTCCCGGCAGGGGGCGCCGCTTCGGCACCCACCGGCTGTGCGCAGAGCGCGCCGTTTGCTGCTCTCCCTGCTGCTGAGTCCGTCCATATCTATATCGTTAGCGCGGCGCCTCTCCTGCAGAGACGCGTTGACAAAGGCGCCCGCCGAGCAGCTAATCTGCTTAATGTAGTCGGCCGTCCGTTGTTTCAGAGCCACAATGGCAGCCACGGCGCCTGCAAATTAACCGCGCGAACAATGCGCTGCCCCACCCCTACCGCTACCCTACCCCTGACTCCGAGGGACTCGTCCCTCCACCACTCTGACCGGATGTCTGTCAGCTAAGCTCACACTCACGTGACATACACCCCAGCCCGCTATATAGGTTCCTCAGCACAAACACCGCACTGTCTGACACGCCGTAAGGCCTCTTGCGCTCATAAGCCACAAAGCTGTGTAGAGCCAAATAGGCGACCGGATACAAAGTTACACCCGCACTCCACGACAGTACGCTGTGCTTCGGATGGTACCTTACTCTACCAGCAGCATTTCCCTCCTTCCTTGCTTCATTCGCCGATTTTACGCCGGAAAAACGAACCCCTCCGTTAGAGCTCGAATTTCTCTGGCTATTGCGTCGCGACCACTGTGTGAGATGGGTGTTGGAGAAAGTACTAACAAGGGAACCTCCCCATCGCACCCCCCTCAGATTTAGTTATAAGTTGGCACAGTGGATAGGCCTTGAAAAACTGAACACACATCAATCGAGAAAACAGGAAGAAGTTGTAAGGAACTATAAAAAAATAAACAAAATATACAAACTGAGTAGTTCATGCGCAAGATAGGCAACATCAAGGAAAGTGTGAACTCAGGAGCGCCGTAGTCACGTAGTTAGCGTGAGCACCTGTGGAGCGATAGGTCGTTGGTTCAACTCTTCCCTTGAGTGAAAAATTTTAATTTTCTTTGTTTTCAGACAGTTATTATCTGTCCGTCCGTCCGTCCGATACGAGGTAACTGCGCCATAGTATGGGGACGCTACACCTAAACAAACATCGAAACACACGACGTCAGTCGACTACAGCGCACGGAAACCTAAATCGAGCAAGGTAGAAGAATCTTTTTACCCATTCGCCAAGTGTACAAGCTAGGTGGGTCGACAACATATTCCTGTCATGTGACGCACATGCCGTCACCTGTGTCGTATAGAATATATCAGACGTGTTTCCCTGTGGAAGAATCGGTTGACCTATGACCTTGCGATCAAATGTTTTCGGTTCCCATTGGAGAGGCACGTCCTTTCGTCTACTAATCACACGGTTTTCCGGTGCGGTCCCAAAACACAGACACTAAACTTATTACAGTGAACAGAGACTTTGCGAAAATAAAGAAAGTAAACATTTCACTCGAGGGTAGACTTGAACCAAGGACTTCTCGTTCCGGAGCTGCTCACGCTAACCACGGGACCACGGCGCTCCCGAGTTCATATTACTCTTGATGTTGCCTATGTTGCGCATGGACTACTCAGTTTGCATATTTTGCTTATTTTTTTCATAGTTCCACACAACTTCTTCCTGTTTTATCGATTGATGTCTGTTCAGTTTTTCAAGGCCTATCCACTGTGCCAACTTATAACTAAATCTGAGGGGGGTGCGGTGGGGAGGTTCCCTTGTAAGTTTCTCGACAATACATTCTCCGAGACATTTGAGAGTTGAGACTGTCACCACCTTCCTTGTACCGTCTCACACTGCAGACAGTTGAGAGCATCTGCGGTATTCTCACGCTGACGAAAGAAACCGTCACGAAACTGGGAGCTCTACTTTGAATTCTGTTTTGACGAAAACTGACATTCTCAGCCCGTGACTGTGTACAAAATATAGGTTGACTCTTACAGAGAAGATAACAGCAACCAGCCACTTTTTACAGTGCTATTTATTTATTTAAATAGCGCCATTACCGGTTTCGAATCGACAGGTTCATATTCAGATGGCTAATTCACGTTAGGATACATTTTATATTAGCTTTCACTGTTAGTTTTCCCAAACTACGAAATTTCCTTTAGGTGGTGGTGCCCTACAACCAAAGCAAGAGTCCACATCTCGTGGTCGTGCGGTAGCGTTCTCGCTTCCCACGCCCGGGTTCCCGGGTTCGATTCCCGGCGGGGTCAGGGATCTTCTCTGCCTTGTGATGACTGGGTGTTGTGTGCTGTCCTTAGGTTGGTTAGGTTTAAGTAGTTCTGAGTTCTAGGGGACTGATGACCATAGCTGTAAAGTCCCATATGGCTCAGAACCATTTGAACCATTTTGAACCAAAACAAGATGTGAGACGGTGTCTTTTTAACTGCAATTGTGCCTCACAACTATTTTAAATGATGTAAAACAAAATTATTAAAGTAAAGATGTTTTGATTACTTACATTGAAAAGTCCGCGTCGTTACATTCCAGTGCTGACCGCCTGTGATTATTGTCTTCGCTGTTGCATGATCACGAGCCAACAGCACTGGAACGTAATGGTGCGGATTCTTTAGCGTAAGTAAGCAAAACATCTGTACTTTAATAATTTTGTTTTATATCATTTAAAATCGCTGTGAGGCACATTTAAGTTAAAAGATATTGTCTCACATCTTTTTTTGGTTTTAGGGCACCACCATCCAAAGGAAATTTCATTGCCTGGGGAAACAAAAAGTGAAAGCTAGTGCAAAATGTACTTAACGTGTATTAGCCGTCTGAATATGAACTTGTCGGTTCGATACCGGTAACGGATTTAAATAAATAAATAGCTTTGTAAAAAGTTGTTGGTTGCTGTTGTCTCCTCTGTAAGAGTCAGACTACATCTCCTTTGAATCTTCTCTAACGCTTCAGTCTGCGACTGCTATGGTCGCAGGATCGAATCCTGCTCGGGCATGGATGTGTGTGATGTCCTTAGGTTCGTTAGTGTTAAGTAGTTCTAAGTTCTAGGGGACTGCTGACCTCAGATGTTAAGTCCCTTAGTGCTCAGAGCCATTTGAACCATTTTCTTCTCTACCTGTTCAAACTCGTTGAGATTGCCATGCTGATGAATTGTAGCAGATAATTAGCCGAACAAGAGTTTTTTAAGCGATACCTTTTCTGCCTGAACTACACTATTTTTGCGTTTTTCCAATAATTCTGCGGCATCTTCCTTACCCAGCATCTTACACTAGTCAGCCAAAAATCATGACTGCCCGCTTAACATCGCGTTCGTCCGCCTTTGGAACGCAGTACATCAACGATTCTGAGGTGCATGAACTCGACTAGCCATTGGTAGGTTTTCGCAGGTGTGCGTTTCCAAATGTCCGTTTACAGGACACGCAGCTCCTGTAAACTGTGGACTGGCGGTCTGCGGGTGCGGAGGTGCCGCCCGGTAGCGCCACGGCTGTGTTCCACAGAGCTCAGAGGAGACGAATTTGGTGACCAAGTCATCACTGTGAGTTCACGCCCGTTGCTCTTCAAACCACTGTAGTGCAATTCTGGCCTTGTGACTCGAATAGTTATACTGATGGCGGATGCCACTGCGTCTGGGAAAACAACAAGCATGTGGTCCCCATGGGAGGTCAGGTGAATGTCCCCCGTAACATAACACTGCCCCCCACCCAGTCCCTGGTTTGCACCCGTGTCGAGGTGCTTGATCCTGGCATCCAGATGGTATATCTGGTCACAGACATCGACCTGGAGTTGCAAGAGGCGTGCGTCATTCGACCAGGCGACACGTTTCCACTCATTCACGACCCAATCTCGATGACTCCGTGCCCACTGCAATTGTAATATTCAGGCCGGCCGGTGTGGCCGAGCGGCTCTATGCGCTACAGTCTGGAACCGCGCGACCGCTACGGTCGCAGGTTCGAATCCTGCCTCGGGCATGAAGGTGTGTGATGTCCTTAGGTTAGTTAGGTTTAAGTAGTTCTAAGTTCTAGGGGACTCATGACCTCAACAGTTAAGTCCCATAGTGCTCAGAGCCATATGAACCATTTTTTTGGTAATATTCAGTGTCGTAGGGTCAACATGAGAATACGTAGGGGTGGTCCGTTCCGGAACTTTACTTTCAACAATTTGCGCTGAACGGCATACTCCGAAACACTTTTTTGCATCAGCAATGCACTCTGTCGTCACATCTGCCGAAGATCGCTTTCTGTCCCGCTTTAAGAGAGGGCAAGCCTCTGACGTCAGTGTTTTATGGTTATGCGTCCAACACCTTGTCTCCTGTCCGTAGTTTCACAGTGCTTCTACCATTTTCCATGGATGTTCAGGAGAGTATCACGCAAATAGCAGACCAGCTTCCCTCTTTCTGAGAAATTCGCTCCCAGGTGCCGGTCCATAACAATAACTTTCCCAAGTCACTTATATCTGTGTATTTCCCCATCGCCTCACTTTACTGGCGCTGAAACGATTCCTCATTCGCCTTCGCTCCCGTTCCTCATCGCGTCACGTGTCCGTAACACTAACAGCCGAAATTCTGCCTCGAGGTGAGCAGTGGTGATAATATTTTGTCTTGTATGCTGGCTTTCCACTTTAAATCCCTCTTGGCAGAAAATCGTAGACACTGGAACATTGTGAGTGATTCCAGGCACCGGTCACTGAGAGCAGTGTCAAACTACGTCACATTCTGTCGATTATCTAGACGCGATACATTACATGTTTAGGGTCAGACGTCAATGTTAGCACGATGCGCTGATCCTCTCCAAGTCTCTCTGCATTTCGTAACATTTTTCTAACTATGCCACATCCCTGTTCCCAACTGCGTCGTTTGCGTACTGATTCATAGGACTATAGGTTTTATACACAGGGTGACATATCAAGGGTGACCGAAATATAACTTTCCCGAAAAATATTCCGTGCACCTCAAGAGAGACTACCCAAATTACGTCAATGCTTGTTAAAATTCAGGGTGAAACCTTCATCTCTCATTTATTTCGCACAATTCGCTCCTACTTTCGGTCAGTGACCATTATCAAGCTTAGTATAAAACGAATAAATAAAACCATTGGAGATTACACAGTCTACCGGGAAGTATGAGGTTAAATAGTGTTCCACTTACAGGTATAAACAGCAGGATAGCTATACCATAATTTGAACAAAAGTAATTTGCTCTTTTAAGTCCATCATAGTACGTAAAAAATTTCTCGGTATAATAACTGTGTAGGATGATTTTCGTCACGGAGTAAGTCCATTTCGACAACTAATAACGCACAGAGAGATGCTACTAGGTCAAACTGTCAAGGATACGGTCAAAGACAATGCCATGTCAGAAATAAAACTATGGTTCATGCTAGCAATTGCAGTATCATTTTACTAAGAGGTACATTATAATCTTTGGTTCCAAGTAAACACTGTACATCAGCGAGCTAGATCGTGAAATTCCATATGTACAAATGTAATACATCAAGAAATGCCATACTGGCGATCTTTGTAATCTAAAATACATCGTAACTGTCTAAAATACGCGCCTGCGGTGGATGATGTAAGTTGGGTTGTCCATCTTAAGGTGCATGAAATACTTTCCACGCAACTTTTATTTCGCCTGCACCGTATGTAGTAGACCACGGTGTCTCTGTCTCACAGCCTTAATAAACACACAACGAAAAAAGTTTGCATCATCCGGTTCCCAGGACTCCTGAAGAAAGACGTTGACTGTGGATATTGTATCACAGACACAGTCCCTTTGACTTTTCAGAGTGTCCCTAAACTCACCCAAATATATAAACAACCATGCATGAGCAGCGCCTATTAGAGGGAGGGAGTCCGATAGCCGATCAGTTTCAGTCATTCCACCAGGAAGAAGGTACACGGTTCGTGTTATCTGTAGTTCAACCATGCCTAGACGATCAATACCGTGGTTCGATCGCGACCGCATTGTTACTTTGTACCAGGAAGTGCTCTCAACAAGGGAAGTGTCCAGGCGTCTCGGAGTGAACCAAAGCGATGTTGTTCGAACATGGAGGAGACACAGAGAGACAGGAACTGTCGACGACATGCCTTGCTCGCTCAGGCCGGCCAAGGGCAGTGGATGACCGCTACCTACGGATTATGGCTCGGAGGAACCCTGACAGCAACGCTACCATTTTGAATAATGCTATTCGTGCAGCTACAGGACGTCGTGTTACGACTCAAACTGTGCACAATAGCCCGCATGATGCGCAACTTCACTCCCGACGTCTATAGCGAGGTTCATCCTCGCAACCACGACACCATGCAGCGCGGTACAGATGGGCCCAACAACATGCCGAACGGACCGCTCAGGATTGGCATCACGTTCTCTTCACCGATAAGTGTCGCATATGCCTTCAACCAGACAATCGTCGGTGAAGTATTTGGAGGCAACCTAGTCAGGCTGAACGCCTTAGACACGCTGTCCAGCGAATGCAGCAAGGTGGAGGTTCCCTGCTTTTTTGTGGTGGAATTATGTAGGACATGAACCCTATCGAATATGCCTGGGATGGATTGAAAAGGACTGTTTATGGACGACGTGGCCCACAACCACTCTGAGGGATCTACGCCGAATCGCCGTTGAGGAGTGGGACAATCTAGACCAACAGTGCCTTGATGAACTTGTGGATAGTATGCCGCGACGAATACAGGCATGCATCAATGCAGGAGGACGTGCTACTGGGTATTCGAGGTACAGGTGTGTACAGCAATCTGGACCACCACCTCTGAAGGTCTCGCTGCACGATGGTACAACACGCAATGTGTGGTTTTCATGAGCAATAAAAAGGGCGGAAATGATGCTTATTTTGATCTCTGTTCCAATTTTCTGTACAGGTTCCGGTACCCTCGAAACCGAGGTGATGCAACACTTTTTTGATGTGTATACGTCATACGTTACCTTCGTCTCGGACGATGACTTCCGCTTAAGAAAGAAACACTCGTTTCAGTCCAGTACCAAGTCTGTAACCTGATCGCATGTCTGTTTGGATATGCCGTATCAACGTATTTGGTTTACTTTGTGATAGGCGCGCGGTCTAGGGCGCATTACTACGGTTCGCGCGACTCCCCCAGTCGGAGGTTCGAGTCATCCCTCGGGCATGGGTGTGTGTGTTGTCCTTAGCGTAAGTTAGTTTAAGTTAGATTACGTAGTGTGTAAGCTTAGGGACCAATGACCTCAGCAGTTTGGTCCCATAGACCTGACGACAAATTTCCAAATTTACTTGGTGATAGTGCAGAATTGTATAGTAACTTTTCGAGAAGGAAACAGACACTCCATGAATCTGAACCCCGCAATCTACTGCATAGTGGATGCCACGAACGGACAGAGTGAGCTGGATTTCACAAGATCCGTGCTTGCAGTACCATGTTCACTCTCACATTAGAATTGTCCGGCATCGAGATACGTCAATGCACGCGAGCATTATTTATGTTCCGTAATTCTGCAAATTATCAATTGACATGTGACTGATGAAACTCAAGACATACGTATCAGCGTTTCAAATGGAATTACGGACGATCAAACACACCACTTTCAGAAACGGCTAAAACACTAACTTCATTGATAACAACTATTTGACATTAATTATTCTCCTGCATGCAGACCTAAGTGCTCTAGTCCGTAGTGGCAACAATTTTAGTGCTACGCCATATGATAGCAAAATTTCAGAGGCTCTTGGAAAAACAAGTTAAAATAATACGAATATATACCTACGTCTACAAATAAAATCGTTTGAATTTTACTCAATGATAGATACTATTAACCCTTTTGCACAAAGTGGTACATTTAGGCTCATCTGCAAGCACGGTCAATCAGCCAGGTCTGTGGCATTTAAGTTATCTGAACAAAAGAGAAACTGCAAAGTACAAGAGACAGACTCAGCCATCGCTCGCCTGACCATGGTTAATAAGAGATGTAATGTGACGTTGTTCATACAAATATGGGATATAGGATAGCATCACTAGTAGAAAACAACAGTTTTTTGGAACAATCGATCCTGTATCTGGTTTGGTAAGGACATTCACGATTTCCTCTCGTGCCTTAATCTCATCATCTCACAGTGTTGTCTATATCCTACATCTTCAATTATTTGTCCCAGTTTTTGTCTTCACGCACAGTTTTTGTCTTCTACTGATGGTCTAACACCCTGTCCCTTCTTGTAGTTGGAGTTTTCGCATCCTATCCTCGCCGTTTCTGCGGAGAACCTCCTCGTTTCTTACCCTATCAGACCAATATACTTTGAACACCTTGCAATAACAGCACGCCGCCAACGGTTCGATTTTCTTTATTTATGATTTTCACCCAATTCTTAAATCAGTCTCATACAATGCTGCGCTATACTCTTGGAATTTTTTTTCTCAAATTTGGCCCCACATTTGATAAATTTTGATGACGAATTGCTCTATGTGCTTGCACTAGTCTACTTCTCATGTCCTCCTTGCTTCGCCCTCCATGCTTCATTTTGCTTCCAAGGTGGCTGAATTCCTCCACTTCGCCCAGTATTCCGTCAGCAGTTTTGGTGTTGAATTTGTCACTGGCCTCATTATGCGCTCAGCAGACGATTTACTTCAGTGAAAAGGTTCCGTCATTCTTATTCACTGTCACAGATGATAGAGTATTTTAATTCCATTCGTGAACCTTTATTTTCTTCATCGCTTTTCAGATATGCAATTTGTAAAGCTATACGACAAAGAATTTCGACTGCTGTAAAATAAGTAAATACAGTTGTCCCCTTTCTCCCCACCCCTCCTCTAAATAAGCGTGTCACATGTAAGTTAAATTACGTATTTATGATAAAACTAGACAGTTACATCACAAGAGACCAGTTTCATTTTGTTTCTAAATCTTCTTTAAGAGGCGATGATACACCTTTGAGAGTTGTGCCTAACTCCACATGCCGTACAAATATGAATAATAACCCTTTGTTAGCACAACTAGTTTCAACCCATTTTTATGTATGAAGCAATAAGACTATACTTAGAAAAATGTAATAGAATAAATATACAACTTCTGTATTCGTCACCAGCATGTACTTACACAATGTTAACATTTTAACCGTTAACTGTGTGTTCATACGTGACCTCCTTTCGAAATTACTGGCATCTTATGGCCTTATAAGAGCCATGTGTTAATAACATTGTCGGCCATCTTCTTAAGCAAATGACGATTGTAATTCGTCACATACTCACACACACATCTACCTGTGTGTGCGCAACATTATTATATACTAATCGTTTTGTGAGCAAGTAATAAGTAATTTTTACCTGCTATATACTGTATTTTGTTTTTCTTTTTCGTCATTTCATAACGTACTTAGAGCAGCATCTCGTCTCGATAATCGTTCTTCATTATTCTGCATCGCTCTCTTGCAAAGGTCGATTATCGACAGACCAGTACATATTTGGCTACGTCATTCGTTTTGTTTAAGCATGTAGGCTATTTCACTCTGCTTTCAGAACTATTAAGTGACGAACATACACTCAGAGTTGCGTGCGTGTACCAAGCTGCCACTTGGTTTACAACGTAACAAGTTACCTGTGTCAGTGTTGTCAACAGGCTCGCATGGACACAATTTGGTTTCTACTGTTGTATATAGTTAGGTGCTTCCCGTCATTTTTATTTGTATTTTTATGTGACTCTCCCTATATAAGGAGAAAAGGTTTAGATAACGCTGCTCGTTAGATGCCAGTAACTTGGCATCAGAAACATGTGTGGAGACCCGGAATCACGGTTGAAATGTTAACTTCGTGTTAGCACATTTGGCTACAAATGTACAGACCATGTTATGGAATGTTATCAGTGTTTTTAACGTCGTCTTGAATTAACTTTATAATGCTTTTCCTACTCACCATCTTCACTTGACGACAGCCCGAGAAGATTTCATCATAAAGCCTACGGTCACAAATGCAGGTCATCTGTTTACGTGACAGCATTTTTTTTAGTAGAACGTTATTCTCTGTTTCTGAAAATAGTCTGTAATGGGACTGTTGCTGGCTATATTAATAACTAATATTAAAACACATCTGGTTGAACGATTACGTCATGAATTTTATTATTTTTTGTGCAGAAATTTCTTTCTGTGTAAGATCTGTATGATATTCGCAAAAATTGTAACTTTGCGTTATCTTCAAGCTGTCCTGTCATTTGTCATGGCGTAATACATCGAAATTGTTTTCTTGAGTTAATAAAAGTGGTTAAGAATTGAAAAAGGCGTTTCTTTTTTGTGGTCTACCTAAACGTTAGGTAGAACAACATTTTTCAGGAGCTGTTGCTACATTCAACTTCGCTACAAGCCTTATTTACATATAACTATATTTTGCATGTATAATTAACAGTTTCATATGTTATTTACCGTGTTGTATTGGCTGCGACTGTTAATTAAACTGAAAGAGCTATTATACTTTTGTGTCAGTCTCAAGACTTGCGTTCCATCCAGTAGACGTTCCGACAAATGAACCGCAACCATCAGATGGAAAGCATGTGTTACGTAACTGTTTCAGCTACCATTAAAACACTTGTATACGAAGCTAGTGTAAGAGATGACAGTCGAATCGCCTAATCGATTAAATATAAACCTTAAGGTTCATGCAATCTATATTTTTTCCACTTCAATAATTTGTGGGTTGCGGCCGCCTTCTGCGAAATGAAGTTTTCATACCGCACATTCATACTTATAGTATGTGTCGAAAAGAATGGCAAAATCCAGCACTACTCACACCAAAAATTTAAGGTGCAGCGCATAGAATCTCTAGTAGCTCATTCAGTTACACTATTGAACACTCAGGGAAAACCTCCCGTTAAATTCTGACATACTAAAGTCGGAATGTGTTTCCGTCCCTCCTGCAGCACGATGGGTCGCTTGTTGTTGTTGGTTTTATGGTATAGTTCATATGGTAAGTAATGTACATTATAGTTTATGGCAAAGTTGTTTGATGGGATTTGTGTCGGAATTTGAGGAAATCAGTCCGCGAAATCCATCTGATGTTCTTCGAACATCGACGTGGTACATCTTGTGATGTGAAAACAACTGTTGTTGTACTTATACAGGAAAGTCGCCTACCTAATTGTTTCATAAAAAAAGACGGCATTTTTCACATAATATCGTCTGGCTGGTAAAAAATAAACTGAAATTATTTAAGGATAAACAGAGATTTTGTCTGTCACTCATTCCATGTGTTAAATAAACCGTTAACTTAACGCACACTGAGAATTCGAGACTAAAGTCCTTATCAAAAAACATAATTTTCAAACGTGGTATTTGTTTTCCCAGGTTCGCCTCTTCTGAATGTTTCTATAATTTTCATTTTCGTTCAAAAGCGCGTATGTTTTAAGGGTTCAAGGGCATTTTATTTGAAGTCTATATCGATTCGTCCAGAGTCTACAGCACCGGTACAGACTGTTTAATGTCATTCTTTGTCGTACGATAAACACCCTATCATCGGTAACGAATGTTTAGTTTTTTTATTGACACAAACAGCTTACATGTTCCCACAACAGCGTAAACTCACTCGTTACGGCAAAAACGTTACATGCTGTGCTCATCATGTCTGAAGAGGACATCTACTCAATTTATCGTGAGATAAACCACCGTTAAGCACATCGAAAGCCGCGGTTTACTCGATTTTTCATGATTATTTAGTGTGGAAAAGCTTAGTTCCCGATGAAATTCACACAATATAGCCACAGCTAAAAAACAGACTCGTTTCACTTGGCATAAGCAAAAGCTCAAAAAATTCTACCAAGGAATCGTAACATCGTAAGAACAGACGAAACTTGGATTATTCTCAAGAATCGGATGCCACACAGCAATCAATTTTTTGCGTGTTCCAAAATGAACGGAAACCGAAAAAATGGCTCGTTCATGAAGAGCTTCCAAGAAACCTAAAGGCTGTTTCTTAAAAGGTCCATAATAGCTTTAATGTAATAATCAGTCTTTATATCATGACATATCTGTTTCGGCTTTCATTGCTATTTCCAAGTAACATGCGAATGCACTCGTGATGAGATCATTTACGCATTTCCAGAAAGTTTTTTTAGGTAGAATTTGTGTTTCTCATCTAACCTTAGAATTTCATTCTGTTTGTTCGATGTAGCAAGTGCAATAACTCCTACAGTGCCCAAACAGGATGAAATTTTAACGTTAGGTTTAAAAAGCACCTCAGAAATAGCGACAATAACCAATCAAGCTCCTTTCTCCATTTGAAAGATCAGTACCATACAGTCCTATAAAATTGCACTACAGACATTGCATAGAATTCTCAAACGTCCCACTGCGAACATTCTTGAATTAGAAATTTATATACGTATCAGAAACAATGCACACGAAATATTAAACGAACATACAGATTTTAAACACAAATGCTACCTAAAAACCTTACTTAAATACATAAATGATCTCACCACGAGTGCATTCGCAGGTTACTTGAAAATGCCAATGAAAGCCGAAACAGATCTGTCGTGAAATAAAGACTGGTAATTACACAAAAGTGATGTGTTCTAAAGGCTTCAGTGAATAGAGCGAAGCACATATGTGAACCAGAGTTACTCGACGCGTAATTGGAACATGTCACTAATGCGTTGCTGAAGAATAGTTATTCGTCCGCTGAGATAAAAATAACATTAAGAAAGCCACGAAACGTTCTTACTGATATACACGCATCAGAAAAGTCTACCGATCATAAAAAACGTAGCTGAGGACATAGGAAAGAGCTTGACGAAAAGGAATACCGCTGTAATCTACAAACCCACCAGGAAGATACAGGATCACCTAAAGTCGGCCAAGGATGGTCGCAAACCGCTAGAAAAGGCAGGAATTTACAGGATACCGCGTAGTTGTGGGGAGTTGTACGTGGGAACTGCCAAAAGAACCGTCGAAAAGCGACTTGAAGGTCACGAGGTCAACTGCGGAAGGAGTGAAAGTGACAGATCAGCTTCTGCGGGACGTGCAGACAGAAGGTCATCGGATTCGACTGTATAAGACTCAAGTGCTGCCAACCACAAGCAGATACTGTGAAAGCCTACGGAGGGAGGCCATAGAGATGGCTGATCACCCCAATAATCGTAACCGGAAGGAGTGAAGCTAGACGGTATCGTAATTCCTGTGCCAAAGAAGATGTGTACCAGTGTTCCACCATGGAGTGACAGCAGTAGCAAATGACAGTAATTAACAACCGTCAGTTGCGATGGAGTTTTCAAAACACGTAACGGCACGTCTGTATGTGGGACCACACGGAAACGGAATTTTTCTTTAGTTAGCAATGAACTAGGGTGTACATCACACCTTCGAAAAAGCTACAACACCCTTAGAAAACATGCTCTGCAGATAGGGACGAAACGTTGTGTTTCAACAAAGAACTCATTCGACTGTAGCATAATATCCCGCAGTATTTGAATAATTGTGAGCTATTTTCTTCACCTCAACGTGCGGTTCAGTCACCCCAAAACTATGTTTGCGATGTTATAACACGAGAATGGAAACAAATGTTTCCTCAGTTGCTTCTAATCCATAAAAAAGTGTACAAAATGTTAAAAGCAGGAAACAATAAAGGATCCCTATCAAAGAAATATTTCTTTTTATCGTTTTTGTAACAACATAAAATGCGACCCTCGAACAAATTTTCAATTATAGCTCCCTCAATACCAGTAGAGTTCTATTGACCTTTGATGTGTAAGATGCAATAGACTGTAAAACATTATTTTCCATGTTTGTTAACGCAGCATGAAAGCAGTTCGTCTCTGTATGTGTCGCTGTAGAACGTGATGCATACTCGGTTCTTACCCCATGACCTCAAAATGTGTAACGAGACTTTACAAACACCCTGTCCATTGAACCGAAAATAAGCGAAAAATTTTTTTTCCTGGCCACCTTCCTTGATCTCCGCCCAGTCGCTTTGAATGCTTGTGCGGCAGAGGGATGGAAGGAATCAGTATTGTGAGAGAAAAAAGATAAGGGCAAACGGAAGGGAGATACACGCGCCATCTGTACAGGAGCCAATGTTTAATTCCGAAAAGTACCACAGCGGCAGGGGGAGAAGGCAGCCTAGCGCCCTGCAGGTAGGCAACACGCGCACCCAAAGACTGGGGCCGGTGAACTACAAGTATGCAGTTTTGTTGTTGCATGACGTAGTTAGCACTTCGGAGAGAAGCAAGCACTTAGGTTAAGTCGATGGGAAAGCACTTGCGTTGACGAGAAAACATGTCATGCCCCTCGGGGCAGATGAGGTAACTGGTGTTGCCTGTCTTAAGGTGCGTGAAACCACCTACAACACTTGAAAGGCTAGTACGCTAAATATCGAAGGAGTGCAAGGTGGCTGCTGGTAATAACAAAGTATAAACATTTTCCTTAGAGCTGTATTGTTTATTTGCCAACGGCCTTGCCGCAGTGCTAATACCTGTCCCCGTCAGATCATCGAAGTTAAGTTCTGTCGGGCCGAGCTAGCACTTGGAAAGGTGACCATCCCCTCTGCCGAGCGCTGTTGGCAAGCGGTGTGCACTCAGCCCTTGTGAGGCAAACTGAGAAGCTACTTGATTGAGAAGTAGCGGATCTGGTCTCGTAAACTGACATACGGCCAGGAGAGGGGTGTGCTGACCACATGCCCCTCCATATCCGCATTCGGTGATACCTGCAATCTGATGACACGGCGGCCGGTCGGTACCGTTGGGCCTTCCAAGGCCTGTTCGGACGGAGTTTAGTTTTTCCTGTTGTTTATTTCTTCTGTTCATTACGTGATGTTTTTTCTTTCAGTGTCACATCCCTGCATCTTCTGACACCTGCTAGATATTAGTATTACAATCAACTTCCGCGGAATATAGTTTCTTTTTTTTGCAATGGTTCCCAAGAACTCTCCGTATTCGTCGCCTTCCACAAGGTCTGCGCATTACTAGAAATTTAAAAATAACATTTTAGGCAATCACATTTTTTCGTTGACTGAAACTTCATCTCGACCTTGTGAAAACTATGAAATGTTCCTTCAGATAATTCTGATTCATTCCGTCATTGTGTAATCAGATTGCTTTATATCCCTCTTTTAGTATTCGTTGGAGACGGCATTGACAATTTCCTGTAGACTTGTATTACTATCTAGTATTTCATGGTCATGGATTTTTTGGACAATTTGTACTTTCTTCTGCAACAGTGATAATTTGATGATGTGTCCAAAGGTCCTTTCCTGTAATCTTTTACTATTCTCTCTAGTAATATGCTTACAAAAAGCAGCCAGCTTTTGCTTCTGGTTATATTTACAGGCTTAGGTTTCTTATACAGATCTTAATGGCTTCTCCATCACTTCTGTTTACCACTCTTTTTCGAAGTACCCCAATATTTGTCATTCCTCCTCTCTACATTTGTGATTTTTCCTCTCTCAATCAAAATTAATTATTGAGTTAACATAAACGTTATCAGGGCACGATGCCGCCTCGTGTAGCATGTGGGAAAAGCAAGTATCAAGTTGAAGGTCTTGTACAAAAGCTAAACGCTGTTATTTTCACAATAAGAAGGATCTCTACTTTCTCCGACACTGAAATACGAGTGCTCGTTTGCTTCATTACACTCTATTACCTCCCATTTTATCGTATATAGGGGCGACACTGTGCACTCGCTCCAGGTATAGTCAACCCGGCAGATCTGTGTTGCCAGTTCGCTAACTTCATGCAGGCCACTGTTCAGGTGTTATGGAACTGTGACTCTGCCATGTCCGTATACGTACCCCATCATGGGATTTCTTGTTGACAATACCGACACGTTTAGAAGAAACTGCAACATTCACTCATTGAGCACTAGACGGAAAATCGATTTGCACTTGAACAATGTGCACGATTCAGCAGATATCAGTTTCAAAACACTTACAGAAAAACTGAAAAGAGTATGAGTGAATTGCCTGAGTGTAGAAATCTAAGTTGGAAGGTTTCGTTGTAGCACACTCCCCCCTTCTGTATAGGAATATCTCACAGTATTTAAGAACTTTTCTGAAAAATGTATTATTTATTCGTATACAGTTCCACAGCTTTATGTGCTTCATTATTTCTTTAGTTTCTTTTGTTTACAAATTTTCCAATTGACATTCTGTAAACTATATACTGTCTCGTTACACGACCGTGTACCTTTGTGCCGCAAAGTCCGACGGGACCTGACAAATACAATAAATAGGAAAAGGACAGCATGCTATTGCGACGACCATCAATAAACGTCACCTTCGCAAGTTTGGTACTTGTTGACTGCACAGCTCAGGGAACGCATCTGCTCAACATTCCAAAGATTCATTTCCAGCAGGATGGTGAGATCACACAAACCGCACCGTTGTCAGTGAAAGAGGTTAGTCGTATGTTTCCCAGAAGGCTCATTCCGCTATTCCGGCTGCAGCACTTGGCACGCAAGGTTCACTGAACTGATCACTAGCGACTTCTTTTGTGGAGATATTTAAAGTCACATGCCTACACTCACAAACTCTGAACGCTAGTTGAACTAAGCTGGAAATGGAAAAAAATACTTTTTGAGAGTTGTAAATTGTATTCGCGCATTTTATCAAATACTTGAAAACTGTGTTTAAGAAAATAAATACTTTTTCATTAAACGTCAGGAGGGTGTATTTCAAAAACGCCAGTTTGCGACCAGTTGCCATGTTTTCACATTTTTTTCTTATTTTAGATTGTGAGACAGAGTTACGACGGTTATGTGGAGTAAATTTTTTTTAAAAAATAACGATACTTGGACGCCGAGAGACATTACTCGAATACGGCAGCCTTCCTAGCTAAACATTGTTTTCAACAGCGCTCCGGGAGTGTTCTGCCTGCGATGTAGGCTACCCGGAGAGCGTTTAACAGGCTTAACATGCGATAGGCAACCTACGCCTGTTGGTTGTGAGATGGTTGAAATTAGAATCTCAGTTTTGTTTCGAAAAGCTTTCACAGCAACGATGCAACCAATTTTCTTATGCGCTGAAATATTGCTGATGTTGTGTAACGTCACGCGAATGGAAATCACAGGAGATTGTTTACATTTAAATATACATTTACATTTGTGAAAGTAGCAACACTCAGAATGATTGGTCCGAGTCAGTGTAAACTCGGGTGATACCTAAAACAATAAACTAGTGGTTATCGTTCAGACAGAGGACACACATGTGGACCCAGCGGATGCTCCTCTTGTACAAAAGGAGAGGTTACTACAATCAAAAGCCCCGAAACGAAGTGGTAACGTGAAAATTAGTGGCAGTCTACCACGTCAGTGTCAAAGGTCACAGTATCAGCACATGAGTGAGTCACAACAGGGAGGAATGGTTGGTCTTCGCGAAATGGTTTTCTAAGGCCGTAACGTTTTAGCACGTACAAGACGTGCTGCTACTGTGATATAATTATGTTGGATCTACCACTCTTTAACAGTCAAAGATCGATAGTATGCACTGGAATAACACCTGACGGATTTCTCCAGACTGGAAGCTCTTTGTCTATTATAACCAGAATTTTCACATATTAACAGTTTATTCTGAAATAAAATAACATATATTAGGCTAAAACATAAAACTAGTTCAAAATGTACATCGCTTTGCACACCACACTTTTTTTTCTTATCTTTACACTATCAGCTGTCACCTTGTCATTCAACGTTTCGCTTTTAGTTTTCCCCCACAACCATCTTTTATTTGTGATGATATAATAGGAGCCGGCCGGTGTGGCCGTGCGGTTCTAGCCGCTTCAGTTTGGAACCGCGTGACCGCTACGGTCGCAGGTTCGAATCCTGCCTCGGGCATGGATGTGTGTGATGTCCTTAGGTTAGTTATGTTTAAGTAGTTCTAAGTTCTAGGGGACTGATGACCTCAGACGTTAAGTCCCATAGTGCTCAGAGCCATTTGAACCATTTTTCATATAATAGGTTTTGAAGGGGATGGTTCGCATTGGCTAAGCCCTCCAAACCTAACATAAAAACATGCTCCATACGTTTTCTTTATGGTTTAAAAAAATGATCTTTTTATGTAACTGAGGTAATCAAGTCTAAGCAAGAGGTCAAAATACCTCAGTTCACAGGGCATGTTTCCCGTAGAAGACGATGTTCGAATTGAACTTAAATCGTATGGCATGGATTGGCTGTGAGACCTATCTTTTGTCTAAACTGGCGCCTTTCCTTCTCGAAATGTGAGAGATGTGTATTTTTATGTATATCTGATACGTATAGGTGACTGTAATGAGTGCGTGTGTGTAGTGTGGTGTCGTGTTTTCATTCTAAATGCACGACGAATGTTTGGTCTTCCACATATCACCAGTTTTGCTCGTCTTATGGCCTCAGGCATATGTTCACCTAAAGATGTGGTTGTAATGCCACGAAGCCAGTCGTGAGTCCAATACAAAGGATTTTAATACAGCTAAAGTGGTTTTCTAATTTTTCAAGATGTCATGTTTGTGTCATATGATGACGATGAGAGAATTCTGTTGCTCTCGGATAAAACCGAGGGGACCGCTGGACGGATCACCATCAACAGAATCACATACCGTCACTTCATGAACACTGTGGAGAGGTTTGGAATTTAATACACGATACTGGTGCAAAGTCTGGTGATCAGCGACTCCACGCCGGAAAGACAAAGGCAAAGCTGCCAAAATTGCTTGGCTTGCCCAGAGGGTTATCCATCCAAGTACTGGCCACGCCCGACGTTGCTTATCTTTGATGATCTTACGGGAACCGGTGTACTCAACGAGGCAAGCCAGTTGGCGATGATTCAATTAACGTCACTTAATTCAATCGTCAGTAAGTATACAGCGCTTACATTCCACATGCGATGCCCTAGCAACATTTCATTTCAGATTCGTATTCTTCAAATCAAATGGTACCGTTTGATATTCACAATAATAACAATACTCCATTCAATTTATTTTGGCAGTTTTATGGTATATTTTCTGTTTCGTGTTGTTGACAACTCTGTCGTCATCAACAAGGTTGAATTAACACATTATAAACGTGATCTGCATGCAAATAGAACTAGCATTCAGTAATAGGCTCCTCCCCCTTCAGCTGAAATTAATAATACATAGAATATTAGTGGGACTAAAGACGCGTAATAATTAGTTTGGGCTAGTCTGATGCTGTAATAGTGACGTCACGAGCGGCAATATAAAAAGAACCTGACTCTGCTGTAAGGGGGGGGGGGGGGGCATAGTGTGGCTGTCAGCTTGAAGGGAAGCTGGGGGGCCGTGGGTCCTGCACCGCACGTGCTGATTCAGCGGATGCGTCTGAAATAATTTTATGGTGGCAACACTGATCTCAGCCATATTGGAAGTTTTTCGAGCCTGTGTGTCATTCGTATCTTTTCACTGAGCTAGAAGTGTATATTAAACGCAAAGTTCCTGTTTCGTTGTTCGTTGGTAATGAAACATTAAGGTAACTTGAGAACAACAACAGAAGCCTCTGGGTAAAATAACGACGCCAAGCAGAGATGTAATCCATGGAATTTGTGTATAGGAATCTACATACGCATATTCATGGAGGCTCGTATCCTTGTCAAGTAAAAGTCATGTGCATTGATTCATTGATTGACTGTCTGTTCTTGGTAGAACATCTTATACGTCATGAATGAAAAACACATACAACATTGGTGTAATATTCTACAATAATTATTATTTGTTTTATGAGCCGGTTTTCGGCTGTTACACCATCATCATTTACAAAAACAAGTACGTGGTACAGTGAAACTTAGTTAGATCAAAGATTTTAAACCAGTATATCTACAGAGTATCTCCATTTCCAGAGATGAAAAATATTAATGTCAGAATTAGGAAAAAAGAATGAATAGCAAGCGAGTAATACACCAAATGTTGAAAACAAAAAAACATACCAAACAACGTAGTTTCCTGCGTTTGACACCGAAAGTCCTTTTAGCTGTTTATTTTGTTACCTACAAACCAAATGAGTAGCATTTCCTGAACGATAATTCGTAACTATATATGTACCAAATAATAAAGCGTACATCAGAAAACATTTCATTTGATCAGTTTATAATAATAGATTGAAAGTCTTATTCGTAATCGCAACACCGGAAGCTACAAAATACTAAGAATGCAAACAACGTAAGGCTAAATTTTTACATTTCTTCTACTTATTTTTTCGAATCCGGCTAACTTATGACTACACAAAACAATTCCTGATTATTTATTATTTACAGTGGTGTTTTTTCTGCTTCTTTCCTCCCACTATTTTTAAATCTTTCACTCTGATGTTTCCTGTACTCTTCGCAGAAGATTCTCTTGCTCTTTTTTTTAAGTGTTCAAAACTTCAAACTTTGATTATGAATATTTATCTATTCAGAATATCTTCTCCAGAAACAATCATTTCTTCTAGGTAGGTCTTTTATATTTGACAGTTCATTTAAGGAGAAGTATTATCATCAATTCCTGTTTTCATTTAAAAATTAGTAAAAACTATATTTCTAAAATTTTCATGCAATTCATTACGCTACAATTACTAATACAATTGAAGTAAATTCAGTTCATCTACTTTTTCGGCGCCGTCTCAAGAAAGGTACCAACTTATCCTAAATACTTTACAACGTGATTCACTTGCATCCAGTAACTCGAGAAACACTCTCAGGGATTATTGAATACATAAATCGAAGTTGCCTTTTACATAATAAAATTTTGTTCTTAAATCTACTCTTAAAGTCTTCCCGATGAATTTTTTAAAAATATGTTTTTCATTCTCATTTACGCCTAAGTCACAATAACGGAACTCACAAGCGGCACAAGACATTTCTGCTTTGCGAATCGCCTTTAGTGTCGGCATCCTTGCAGCTGGAATCGTCGGTGTGATGTTCCTCTTTAACAGTCTAGCTTGACGACGAAATAGTAGCTGTAGCACTTAAGTCTAAAGTTGCTTAAAGCACCTAGTAGACCTCTTGACTTTGCTAGAGGCTAAAAACGATTTATAAGGGAAATAAGTAGCTGACATGATCAACAATATCTTCACATGTAGAGCGTTATTTGTGAATCTGTGCAAAACCAAGGAGACAGGTAAAAAATGCGGAAGGGAAGGAAAACTGAGATGACGAAGAATATAACATTCCCCGAACAGGAATTTTTAGCTAACGGAAATGCGTCTCCACTTCTCGTTAGCAGTGCTGTCATCAGAAACAAAATACCTGTTACCCTCCTGCGTTGCACCCTTCCCTTCGTCGGAAGCTTCTTTACATGACAGGTGTCTATTGTGGAAATTAAATTTTTATACACCAGTCTTCAAGCAGAGCCCTCTTTTCTTTCTTCTGCGAATTAATTCTAAAATCCGTTCCCACACACTATCCATTCACGCTGAAGGAAATCCAATAATTACGTACAGAGCACAGCCTATTGTGACGTCACACAATGGCGGCAGCCCGGCACAATGTGGCGCTGACAGCCTCCGGAACAAAGTCCGCCCGCTAAAGCGGTTACGGTTTCCGCCGCGGAGCAGTACTGCGGTAACATCGTCCGTCTCGCGCTGGCCGGGTATTGTCCTGCTGTCGTCTTCCCCCGCGTTTTCTGTTGGTCACTCTATCCCCTATCTCTTTCCAGTATCTGAGGGAAAATCACGACACGGATCTAATGACGATCGGATGAGTAAAAACAGAGAATGGAGACGCAAAATAGAGGGACTGAGAAAAAAGAAAAATCGTTATGGTGAAGGCTGTCGATGTTCTCAGTGTCACATCGACAGTGTGGGATCTTACACAACGTCTCCACAGGTATGTAGTGGGCCTCATAAACGTTTACTGTGCGATTTACTGGACGACAAATGGGCATCATAAACCAAAGTAACATCGTCTGGTAAGTATGGCTATGCTCGTGTGCTTACTATCTACACTACTGGCCATTAAAATTGCTACACAAAAGAAGAAATGCAGATGATAAACGGGTATTCATTGGACAAATATATTATACTAGAACTGACATGTGATTACATTTTCAGGCAATTTGGGTGCATAGATCCTGAGAAATCAGTACCTCTGGCCGTAATAACAGACTTGACATGCCTGGGCATTGCGTCAAACAGAGCATGGATGGCGTGTACAGGTACAGATGCCCATGCAGCTTCAACGCGATACCACAGTTCATCAAGAGTAGCGACTGGCGTATTGTGACGAGCCAGTTGCTCGGCCACCATTGACCAGACGTTTTCAATTGGTGAGAGATCTGGAGAATGCGCTGGCAAGGGCAGCAGTCGAACGTTTTCTGTATCCAGAAAGGCCCGTACAAGACCTGCATCATGTGGTCGTGCATTATCCTGCTGAAATGTAGGTTTTCGCAGGGATCGAATAAAGGGTAGAGCCACGGGTACTAACACATCTGAAATGTAAAGTCCACTGTTCAAAGTGCTGTCAGCGACAACAAGAGGTGACCGAGACATGTAACCATTGGCACCCCATACCATCACGCCGGGTGATACGCCAGTATGGCGATGACGAATACACGCTTCCAATGTGCGTTCACCGCGATGTCGCCAAACACGGATGCCACCATCATGGTGCTGTAAAGAGAACCTGGATTCATCCGAAAAAATGACATTTTGCCATTCGTGCACCCAGGTTCGTCGTTGAGTACACCATCGCAGGCGCTCCTATCTGTGATGCTGCGTTAAGAGTAACCGCAGCCACGGTCTCAGAGCTGATAGTCCATGCTGCTGCAAACGTCGTCGAACTGTTCGTGCAGATGCTTTTTGTCTTGCAAACGTCCCCATCTGTTGACTCAGGGATCGAGAGGTGGCTGCACGATCCGTTACAGCAATGCGAATAAGATGCCTGTCATCTCGACTGCTAGTGATACGAGGCCGTTGGGATCCAGCACGACGTTCCGTATTACCCTCCTGAACCCACCGATTCCATATTCTGCTAACAGTCATTGGATCTCGAGCAACGCGAGCAGTAATGTCGCGATACGATAAACGGCAATCGCGATAGGCTACAATCCGACCTTTATCAAAGTCTGAAACGTGGTGGACGCATTTCTCTTCCTTAGACGAGGCATTACAACAACGTTTCACCAGGCAACGCCGGTCAACTGCTGTTTGTGTATGAGAAATCGGTTGGACGCATTTCTCTTCCTTACACGAGGCATTACAACAACGTTTCACCAGGCAACGCCGGTCAACTGCTGTTTGTGTATGAGAAATCGGTTGGAAACTTTCCTCATGTCAGCAGGTAGTAGGTGTCGCCACCGGCGCCAATATTGTGTGAATGCTCTGAAAAGCTAATCATTTGCATATCGCAGCATCTTCTTCCTGTTGATTAAATTTCGTGTCTGTAGCACGTCATCGTCGTGGTGTAGCAATTTTAATGGCCAGTAGTGTAGCTGCATATATTTTCTTCTAGTCGCGACTGAATGGATAAACGTAATAATAGAGGAGAATCTTTTGTGAACGGCGCTAAGCAGCAGTTCAGTATCTGGACATTTAGTGTATGGTTCTGAGCACTATGGGACTTAACATCTGTGGTCATCAGTCCCCTAGAACTTAGAACTACTTAAACCTAACTAACCTAAGGACATCACACACATCCATGCCCGAGGCAGGATTCGAACCTGCGACCGTAGCAGTCGCGCGGTTCCGGACTGCGCGCCTAGAACCGCTAGACCACCGCGGCTGGCATTTAGTGTATGAAATCCCTCATGGCAGAATATTTTGGTCAGTTAGCGGCCACCGTGTAGGCTCCGTCAGTTCTGATCTGATGCAAATAAGTCTTTTATTTTGAACATGACACTTACACGGAGGTGGCAAAAGTCATGGAATAGCTCCTGCTACCGCGTCCGAACTCCTTTTGCCCGTCATAGTGCAGCAACTCGTCGTGGGCTGGGCTCTACAAGTCGTTGGAAGTCCACTGCAGCAATACTGAGCCATACCGCCACTACAGCCGTCCATCACTGCGAAAGTATTGCCGTTGCGGGTTGTTATGCTGGAATTGACCTCTCGATTATGTCTCACAAATTTTCGATGGGGTTCACGTCGGACGATCTGAGAGGCCAAATAATTCGCTCGAATTGTTCAGAATGCTTTTCAGACCAGTCGGGAGTAACTGTGGCCCGGTGTTATGGTGTATTGTCGTTCATAAAAATTCCATATTTGTTTGGGAACAAGACGTCTATGAATGGTGTCAAATGGTCTCCAAGTAACTCAACCCGTAGAGGATCCACTCCATGCCGTGTAAACAACAGCTCACAACATTATAGAGCCACCACCAGTTGGCCCACTGCTTCGTTGACAACTTTGGTTCAAAATTTGGTGGGCTCAGCACTACAATCGAACCCTACCATCAGCTCTTATCAACTGAAATCGGGACCCATCTAACCAGGTCACTGTTTTCTAGTTGTCTAGAGTCCAACTGATGTGGTCACGAGCCCAGGAGAGGCACTGCAGGCGATGTCGTGCTGTTAATAATGGCATTCGAGTCGGTCGTCTACTGCCGTAGCCCATTAACTCCACATTTCGCAGCACTATTCTAACTGATACGTTCGTCGTACGTCCCACACTGATTTCTGCAATTATTCCAAGCAGTGTTGCTTGTCTGTTAGCACTGACAACTCCACTCAAACTCCGCTGCTCTCGGTCGTTAAGTGAAGGCCGTCGGCATCTGCGTTGTCTGTGGTGAGAGGTAATGCTAGAAATTTCGTATCGTCGTCACACTTTAGACACTACGGATCTCCGAGTATTGAATTTCCTAACGATTTGCGAAATGGAATGACCCATGCGTCTAGAACCAATTACCATTCCAGTTCACAGTCTGTTAATTTTCGACGTGCGGCGATAATCACGTCGGGAGCCTTTTCACATGAACCACCTGAGTACAAGTGACAGCTCAGCCAATGCACTACCCCTGTGTACGCGATACTACCGCCTTCTTTATCTGTGCATATCGCCAATCCCATGACTTTTGTCGCCTCAGTATATACACTACTGGCCATTAAAGTTGCTACACCAAGAAGAAATGCAGATGATTAACGAGTATTCATTGGACAAATATATTATACTAGGACTGACATGTGATTGCATTTTCACGCATTTTGGGTGCATAGATCCTGAGAAGTCAGTACCCAGAAAAACCGCCTCTGGCCGTAATAATGGCCTTGATACACCTGGGCATTGGGTCAAACAGAGCTTGGATGGCGTGTACAGGTACAGGTGTCCATGCAGCTTCAACACGATACCACAGTTCATCAAGAGTAGTGACTGGCGTATTGCGAGGAGCCAGTTGCTCGGCCAGCATTGACCCGACGTTTTCAATTGGTGAGAGATCTGGAGAATGCGCTGGCCAGGGCAGCAGTCGAACATTTTCTGTATCCAGAAAGGCCCGTACAGGACCTGCAACATGCGGTCGTGCATTATCCTGCTGAAATGTAGGGTTTCGCAGGGATCGAATAAAGGGTAGAGCCACGGGTACTAACACATCTGAAATGTAAAGTCCACTGTTCAAAGTGCTGTCAGCGACAACAAGAGGTGACCGAGACATGTAACCATTGGCACCCCATACCATCACGCCGGGTGATACGCCACTATGGCGATGACGAATACACCCTTCCAATGCGCGTTCACCGCGATGTCGCCAAACACGAATGCCACCATCGTGATGCTGTAAACAGAACCTGGATTCATCCGAAAAAATGACATTTTGCCATTCGTGCACCCAGGTTCGTCGTTGAGTACACCATCGCAGGCGCTCCTGTCTGTGATGCAGCGTCAAGGGTAACCGCAGCCACGGTCTCCGAGCTGATAGTCCATGCTGCCGCAAACGTCGTCGAACTGTTCGTGCAGATGGTTGTTGTCTTACACTCGTCCCCATCTGTTGACTCAGGGATCGAGACGTGGCTGCACGATCCGTTACAGCCATGCGGATAAGATGCCTGTCATCTCGACTGCTAGTGATACGAGGCCGTTGGGATCCAGCACGGCTTTCCGTATTACCCTCCAGAACCCACCGATTCCGTATTCTGCTAAGAGTCATTGGACCTCGATCATCGCGAGCAGCAACGTCGCGATACGATAAACCGCAATCGCGATAGGCTACAATCCGACCTTTATCAAAGTCGGAAACGTGATGATACGCATTTCTCCTCGTTACACGAGGCATCACAACAACGTTTCACCAGGCAACGCCGGTCAACTGCTGTTTGTGTATGAGAAATTGGTTGGAAACTTTCCTTATGTCAGCACGTTGTTGGTGTCGCCACCGGCGCCAACCTTATGTGAATGCTCTGAAAAGCTAATCATTTGCATATCACAGCATATTCTTACTGTCGGTTAAATTTCGCGTCTGTGGCATGTCATCTTTGTGGTGTAGCAATTTTAATGGCCAGTAGTGTACGTATACCAACAGGAGGTCACAGGGCCTCAACAGTGCAGCTTGTCTAGCGCCTGGCCAGCCATTCCATTGAAAGCGTACGAACGCGCCACCAGCTCGAGCGCGACGCCACAACTCGAGCAGTGAAACAGTGGCCGGCGGCGAGTTTTGCGGGGTGCAGCTGCGCTCAGAGCGATGACCCGCCGAACAAAATAGGCCGACGGCTTCCTCGCCCAGAGAGTGACTGCTGCTCATCCAGCTGCCACTGCCGAGAGATCTTTTTTTTGTACAGATGTTGTTTTTTGTACTTTTGACCCAACTGTTACAACGCGTCGCGTAATTACGAGATACTGAACGAGTTACATGCAGAAAGACTTGGTCCAAATTTTCACTTGACGTAATGAATGACACCTCTGGATGAAAGCAGTAACAAATAGGCAGAAGTTGAAAGATTATGATTACTAGCGGTAAATATACGCTACTGGCCATTAAAATTGCTGCGCCACGAAGGTGACGTGCTACAGACGCGAAATTTAGCCAACAGGAAGAAGATGCTGTGATATGTAAATGATTAGCTTTTCAGAACATTCACACAAGGTTGGCGCCGGTGGCGACACATACAACGTGCTGACATGAGGAAAGTTTCCAACCGATTTCTTATACACAAACAGCAGTTGACCGGCGTTGACTGGTGAAACGTTGTTGTGGTGCCTCGTGTAAGGAGGAGAAATGCGTAGCATCACGTTTCCGACTTTGATAAAGGTCGGATTGTAGCCTATCACGATTGCGGATTATTGTATCGCGACATTGCTGCTCGTGTTGGTCGAGATCCAATGACTGTTAGCAGAATATGGAATCGGTGGGTTCAGGAGGGTAATACAGAACGCCGTGCTGGATCCCAACGGTCTCGTATCACTAGCAGTCGAGATGACAGGCATCTTATTCGCATGGTTGTAACGGATCGTGCAGCCACGTCTCGATCCCTGAGTAAACAGATGTGGACGTTTGCAAGACAACAACAACCTGCACGAACAGTTCGACGACGTTTGCAGCACCATGGACTATCAGCTCGGAGACCATGGCTGCGGTTACCCTTGACGCTGCATCACAAACAGGAACGCCTGCGATGGTGTACGCAACGACGAACCTGGGTGCACGAATGGCAAAATGTCATTTTTTCGGTTGAATCTAGGTTCTGCTTACAGCATCATGATGGTCGCATCCGTGTCTGGCGACGTCGCGGTGAACGCACATTTGAAGCATGTATTCGTCATCGCCATACTGGCGTATCACCCGGCGTGATGGTATGGGGTGCCATTGGGTACACGTCTCGGTCACCTCTTGTTCGCATTGACGGCACTTTGAACGGTGGACGTTACGTTTCAGATGTGTTTCGACCCGTAGCTGTGCCCTTCATTCGATCCCTGTGAAACCCTACATTCCAGCCGGATAATGCACGACCGCATATTGCAGGCCCTGTACGGACCTTTCTGGATACAGAAAATGTTCGACTGCTGCCCTGGCCAGCACATTCTCCAGATCTCTCGCCAATTGAAAACGTCTGGTCAATGGTGGCCGAGCAACTGGCTCCTCGCAATACGCCAGTCACTACTCTTGATGAACTGTGGTATCGTGTTGAAGCTGCATGGGCAGCTGTACCTGTAGACGCCATCCAAGCTCTGTTTGAGTCAATGCCCAGGCGTATCAAAGCCGTTATTACGGCCAGAGGTGGTTGTTCTGGGTACTGACTACTCAGGATCTATGCACCCAAGTCGCGTGAAAATGTAATCACATGTCAGTTCTAGTATAATATATTTGTCCAAGGAATACCCGTTTATCATCTGCATTTCTTCTTGGTGTAGCAATTTTAATGGCCAGTAGTGTAAGTATAATGTCACACCATTTATATATTTAGAGTTAATACTGAAAGACGGTATTAAGTGGAACAAGCACGTAGAATCTGTGTAAAGTATCTGTTGGAAGGATTCTAGAAATCTGTAAAGGAAACTGCGCAAAAGGCAATAGTGCGACCAATTGTACGCTTCCAGTGTTTGGAGTCCATAGAATCAGGCAAGGCAGCAGCCATGGAACGAATTCACAGTCTGGCTACCTGCCTACACAGTCCACACCAAAGTGTGACAGAGAGGCTCGGAGAACTTAAATGGGAATGTCTGAAAGACAGACGTCGTTGTTCTGGCGCCGAACACTGCTGCTTTGATTCAGAGGCGTTGTACTCAAGGAACACTGAGGGATAATTCTGGAGTCTCCCACCGTATATCTGACGTAAGGATCACGAGAATTGAGAAAGGGAGATTAGGGCGCCTGCAGAGTAAACAGACAGTCTGTTACTGCTCTGTCAATATGCGTGTGGTTATAGGACAACAAAAGCTAATACTGATACGAACCACTGTAGGCCATAAATTCTTCAGTAGAATGTGGAAACCATGTAAGTATATGTAGACAGAAGGTAGATATAGACAGAAGTTCTATATTGGTTCAAATGGCTCTAAGCACTATGGGACATAACATCTGAGGTTCAAAAATGTTCAAGTGTGTGTGAAATCTTATGGGACTTAACTGCTAAGGTCATCAGTCCCAGAGCTTACACACTACTTAACCTATATTATCCTAAGGTCAAAAACACACACCCATGCCCTAGGGAGGACTCGGACCTCCGCCGGGACCAGCCGCACAGTCTATGCCTGCAGCGCCTGAGACCGCTCGGCTAATCCCGCGCTGCTGACATCTGAGATCATCAGTCCCCTAGACTTAGAACTACTTAAACCTAACTAAGCTAAGGACATCACACACATCCATGTCCGAGGCAGGATTCGAACCTGCGACCGTAGCAGCAGCGTGGTTCCGGACTGAATCGCCTAGAACCCCTCGGCCACAGCAGCCGGCTGAAGTTCCGTATTAACATGAAACGAATGGACTGAGCAACTAGTAAATTGTCCTGTTCATTTTCTCAGTCACACTATCGATTCGAACCATCGCTAAATTGGGGAGAGGGTGCCACGGTGATGATAAGCGGTTTGGTGTGGCAAGCCTTAAAACAAATGCGTTTCTCACCCGGGAGAGATCTTTTTACGAACACCAACTTTCTCGTCCGGACACCAAAATATTTTGTTTACTCTCACGATAAGAGAAGTCAAAGCTCGCACAGAAATATTTAGGTGTTCACTTCTCACACGTGCCATCCGAGAATGTAGCGTTAGGGAAATAATGTGAAAGTGGTTCTAACAACTCTTTGTCAAACACTTACTAGTGAATTGCTGAGTAAACATATACATGTAAATTATTAAAAGACAAGAAAAATGTACAAAGCAATGTGGATATCAAGAAAACCGATAGCGTGAAACGCCAGTAGTATTACACGGTTGCTGAAACTCGTTTTGTGATGACGTCATTGACGTCAGGATAATTTTTCAGGCAGTTTTTTGTGGTAACCAGTTCGACGACTAATTGGATGTATCTGCCCACGCTACTCTATCCAGTGGAATGTTTTCACGTCTGAACGACTACTGTGCCCTACATCTCTTTGAAACCGTTTACCGCCTTAACTTTGAGTCCCCCACCCCACACACACACACACACACACACACACACACACACACACACACACTTTCTTCACCAAATTATCTATTCCTTGATACCTAAACTTCAAGTATCTCTCGTGGCAACCTATACCTTCTTTTAGTCTAGTTACGCCACAAATTTCTTTTCTGCTCTGTTGTCTTCAGTACCTCTTCTTTAGTTTTCTTTGGTGCACACGGCCTATCTTCATACAATCTTACCACTTAGCTGTGAGCGTTTTCCTTCTTTTGTTTTCCTCGATATTATGGACTATTTTACGGTTTCGTCTTGAAAAACTTAGGCACAATTGTCGAAATTAGATACCCTTATGCACTATCTGATCAGTCAAAACTGTCCACATACCCGGTTTTAACGCGGAATTTGATGTGTAACTGACAATTACATGTCACGAGAAGCAGGCCCGTTAGTATAAGAGGAGGGATGGAGTATTGTGTCGTCAGCAGAGACACAGTAACAGATCACTGGGGCGGCCAGGGAAACTCAGCGGCTTCGAAAGCTGTACGTGTCCTGAGTAACAAACACATTACCGACATTTCAACCCTTCTAAATCTGCCGAAGCTGTTTATCGGTGATGTAACTGCGAGGTGGAGACGTGAAAGAACAACCATAGCTAAACCAGGACCAGACAGACATTTTGTACTGACGGACAGGAACCGTCAACCATTATGGAATGTAGTTGTTTGAAATCGCATGAAGTCAGCGGAAAGAATGTCCGGTGACTTCGAAAGTGCTGCTAGCAGACCATCTGGCACAAAGACGGTGCGTGTGGAGTTAAGAAGAACGGGGTACAACGACCGAGCATCCCATCATAAGCCACGCACTGTTGTAATGAACGGTAAGCCACGCTTGAGGTTGTGTAAAGAGCGAAGCCAGTGCCCAGTGGATGACTGGAAATTAGTGATTTGGAGTGTTTGGTTACGCTACAACTTCTGAAATCCTATCTATGGATTTGGGTTCAGCGAATACGTGGTGACCGGTACCTTCCGTCATACTGCAATAAGATTTAGAGAAGATATCTGTATGATGCGAGAAATTGGCAATTCACCCTAAACAATATGTGTGAGGTCATTCACATGAGTGCTACAAGGAATCTGTTAACTTTCGGTTACACGTTAAATCATTCAAATCTAAAGGCCGTAAATTCAACGAAATACCTAGGAATTACAATTACAAGCAACTTAAATTGGAAAGAACACATAGAAAATCTTGTCGGGAAGGCGAATCGAAGACTGCGTTTTATTAGCAGTACACTTAAAAGACACAAGTCATCTACGAAAGATGACTGCCTACACTAAGCTCGTCTGTCCGTTTTTGAGTACTGCTGCGCGGTGTGGGATCCTTACCACATAGGTTTAACAAAGTACATCGAGAGAGTTCAAAGAAGAAATAGGGGAGAGAGTGTCACGGACATGATACAGGATTCCGAGTGCCATAATTAGAACAAAGGCGTTTCTCATTGCGGCGGGATCTCCTCACTGAATTTTGTCGCCAACTTTCTTCACCGAATGTGAAAATATTGCTTTTTTTTTTTTTTTTTTTTTTACCCTGACCTATGTCGAGAGAGATGATCATTAGAGTTATCTGAATTAAATACACTAATTGATCACACTATGTGACCAAAAGTGTGTGGATACCCCTACGTAATGCGGGACTGACCACTAGATGTCACTTTAGTCTGACCCGTCAACGTAAAAGGAGACGGAGAGTACTATGTTGTCGTTACAAGATCATTTAGAAATCGCCAAAGCGTTACGGAGATGATAGATAAACTCCAGTGGAATATTCTGCAAGACAGACGCTCAGTAGTTCGGTATGGGCTTTTGTTGAAGTGTCAAGGACATACCTTCACCGAGGAGTCACGCAGTATATTGCTCCCTCCTACGTGTATCTCGCGAAGAGACCATGAGGATAAAATCAGAGAGATTAGAGCCCACACAGAGGCATACCGAGAATCTTTCTTTCCACGAACAATAAGAGACTGGAATAGAAGGGAGAACCGATAGAGGTACTCCAGGTACCCTCCGCCACACACCGTCAGGTGGCTTGCGGAGTATGGATGTAGAAGTAGATGTAGATGTAGAGAAGCAGCGACAGCAGAGTGGGTCGCTCAGGAGACCTCGGTGACTTCCAACGTGGAACTGTCATTGGATGTCAGCTAAGAAACGTATCCTTCAGGATCAGTTCAAGACCTCTATGGCTACCGAAGTCGACGGTTGGTGATGTGATGGTAAAGTGAAAACGCGGAGGAACAACTACAGGTAAACCAAGACCAAGTAGATCCCACATACTGACGGACATGGACTGTCTAAAATTGCTGAGTTTGGATGTAAACAGTCATACCACATCCGTGGTAGGAATCACTCGTGAGGTCCAAAGTGTCACTAACATCCCAGCCAGCCCAACAGCTGTGAGTAGGGATCTAAAACAACGACGTACAGTAGTCGAGCAGCTCCTCATAAGTCACACATTTATGTAGCCAGTGCTAAGCGGTGCTTGAGGTGGTCTCAAGAGCGACGTCATCGGACAATGGATTCCTGGAAGAGAGTGATTTGGGGTGATGAATCACCCTATTCCCTGTGACAATCCGATGGAAGTGTTTGGGTTTGGCGGATGTCTGGAGGTCGTTACCTGCCATCATGTAGAGAGCTAACAGTGAATTTTTCGCCAGGGTGCTGATGACAATTATGTCGAGCGCCCCCTCCACCCAAATCATCATCATCATCATCATCCAACAGCGAAGAACCGATGGGGCGGTGTTACGTTACGGCAGTGCTTTGTAGTTGAAACGTCCCCTTTGGAAAATTATACATTACTGTGGTGGTAAACTTCTACGTTATTTGATACAAAGACAGCTGAGTAAAACTGACGTACGCAGACATTTCTCTCTTTACTTATTCTGATCATCACTAAACTGACACACAATATTTTTTTTTTAGCGCAACGCAATCCGACTTTCAATAATCCCTACAAGAGAATAGCCCTGACTAACAATAACTTATACCTTTCATGAATCAATTACCTCACGAAAATCTTCGTTGCTCGAACTATTGCAATACAGCGAGCGCCAATACTGCCGACTAAATAAAGTAGGCTGTTTAGGTTTTTATGTTGGTAACGCCACGTAGCGCTCTGTATGAAAATCACTAACTGTGCTGTGTGCAGTCTGTGGCTGGTTGGCGTTGTTGAAATATTTGCTATTGTAGTGTTGGGCAGTTGGATGGGAACAGCGCGTAGAGTTGTGCAGTTGGAGGTGAGCCGCCACCAGCTGTGGTGGATGTGGAGAGAGAGATGCCAGAGTTTTGAGAGAGTACTATGTGAGCACGATCTGGACGTGTGACCGCCAGAAAAAGGAAATTTGTAAAGATGGATGTCATGAATTGATATATAAATACATTGTTTGTGCTCTATCAAAATCTTTCATTTGCTAACTATGCCTATCAGTAGTTGGTGCATTCAGTAGTTAGAATCCTTTATTTAGCTGGCAGTAGTGGCGCTCGCTGTATTGCAGTAGTTCGAGTAACGAAGATTTTTGTGAGGTAAGTGATTCATGAAAGGTATAGGTTATTGTCAGTCAGGGCCATTCTTTTGTAGGGATTATTGAAAGTCAGATTGCGTTGCGCTAAAAATATTGTGTGTCAGTTTAGTGTTGCAAAATCTTTCATTTGCTAACTATGCCTATCAGTAGTTAGTGCCTTCAGTAGTTAGAATCTTTTATTTAGCTGGCAGTAGTGGCGCTCGCTGTATTGCAGTAGTTCGAGTAACGAAGATTTTTGTGAGGTAAGTGATTCATGAAAGGTATAGGTTATTGTCAGTCAGGGCCATTCTTTTGTAGGGATTATTGAAAGTCAGATTGCGTTGCGCTAAAAAAATATTGTGTGTCAGTTTAGTGATGATCAGAACAAGTAGGGAGAGAAATGTCTGAGTACTTTCAGTTTTACTCAGCTGTCTTTGTATAAAATAACGTAGAAGTTTACCACCACAGTAATGTATAATTTTCCAAACGGGACTTTTCACAGTGATTAGGGTGCTGTCTTGTTATTGCGATTAAGAAACCGCTAGACGCGGAAGAGTACGAAGACAGTTTTCACCACTGTGTTCTGCGTACAGTAGAGCAACTGTCAGGAGGCGATGATGGTATAAGCATGACAGTGCAGCCTGTCATAAAGCAGCGTTTTGGAGGTAGCGGTTTGTGGACAGTAACACTGTTCAAATAGAACGGACTGTCCAGAGAACCGGCACGAATCATAAGGAACACGCCGATTCTCCTCCAGACCACTGCAGACTCCTAACTAAGGTAGGAGCATACGGGATTGGCTCCCAAATATGTGAGTGGTTCGAAGACTTCTTAAGTAATAGAACCCAGTACGTTGTCCTCGATGGTGAGTGTTCATCGGAGGTGAGGGTAACATCTGGAGTGCCTCAGGGACGTGTGGTAGGTCCGCTATTGTTTTCTATCTACGTAAATGATCTTTTGTATAGGGTGGATAGCAATGTGCGGCTATTTGCTGATGATGCTGTGGTGTACGGGAAGGTGTCGTCGTTGAGTGACTGTAGAAGGATACAAGATGACTTGGACAGGATCTGTGATTGGTGTAAACAATGGCAGCTAACTCTAAATATAGATAAATGTAAATTAATGCAGATGAATAGGAAAAAGAATCCCTTTGGAAGGTAGGAGACGAGATACTGGCAGAAGTAAAGCTGTGAGGAGCGGGCCTGAGTCGTGCTTCGGTAGCTCAGTTGGTAGAGCACTTGCTCGCGAAAGGCAAAGGTCCCGAGTTCGAGTCTCGGTCGGGCACACAGTTTTAATCTGCCAGGAAGTTTCATATCAGCGCACACTCCGCTGCAGAGTGAAACTCTCATTCTAGAATCCCGTAATGTTTGAATACTCCATTAGTAGTGTAGCGCTTGACACAGTCACGTCGATTAAATATTTGGGCGTAACATTGCAGAGCGATATGAAGTGGGACAAGCATGTAATGGCAGTTGTGGAGAAGGCAGATCGTCGTCTTCGGCTCATTGGTAGAATTTTGGGAAGATGTGGTTCATCTGTAAAGAAGACCGCTTATAAAACACTAATACGACCTATTCTTGAGTACTGCTCGAGCGTTTTGGATCCCTATCAGGTCGGATTGAGGGAGGACATAGAAGCAATTCAGAGGCGGGCTGCTAGATTTGTTACTGGTAGGTCTGATCATCACGCGAGTGTTACGGAAATGCTTCAGGAACTCGGGTGGGAGTCTCTAGAAGAAAGGAGGCGTTCTTTTCGTGAATCGCTACTGAGAAAATTTTGAGAACCAGCATTTGAGACTCACCGCAGTACAATTTTACTGCGGCCAACTTACATTTCGCGGAAAGACCACAAAGATAAGATAAGAGAGATTAGGGCTCATACAGAGGCATATAGGCAGTCATTTTTCTCTCGTTCTGTTGGGAGTGGAACAGGGAGAGAAGATGCTAGTTGTGGTACGAGGTGCACACGCACCGTATGGTGGATTGCGGAGTATGTATGTAGATGTAGATGTAGACCACAGCGCCCGACATGACCACATTCTCTGGTTACGGCTCTTGAGGAATAATGGGTTGCCATTACTCCACAGACATACGGACATCTCACTGGAAGTCTCCAGCAAAGTTCATGCGCGTCATAAAAGCGAAAGATGGAACACCCTATATTAATGTCCGCTAACAGGTGTCCGGACACTTTCGCTCAGACGGTGTGGATCATTTGCTGGCTCTACTCCTTTCCCCACCTGCCCCCTTCCTGGGTCATCAGTTTGCCTGGCTAGGCAGCGCCGCCCCAGGTTTGACGCTCGCTTTGCCCCCGCCGGATGTGACGTCTCCACGCGACACGGCAGCGACGTCCGTCCTCGCCGTCGTCCCTCCGCCCTCCGTCCTGCACCCTCGACCAGATGGCAGTCTGGCTCGTGTAGGGCGCCACCCTCCCCTCCCTCTGCAGAGAGCTCTGCTTTGACCTCACCGCCCGCTTCTGAAGCCCATTTTTTCAAAAGCTAAAAAGCCTGACCGAGTTATTACTACTGAAGGTGGGAGAGCAGGAGCAGTGCCTAAGCACCAAAACATTCTCTTTACGAGACTCACTTTGCCCTGTTTGTGTGTGAAATCCAAAGTGCCTTAAATAAACATGCTCAAGTTGACACCCAGAGTTATGCCATGGAATTCCACGCTGTCATCTGGTGGAACAAATACCATCTTTCGCTTATCGGTTCAAATTTGTTACTGAATTCAGGTCTGTCTTGCATACAGAGCTGCCCGAAATCGTTAGCTGTAAAACTAACTCCAGGAGTATTCCATGTGAGTGTTACAGGGCCATTACTGTTCACAGAACACATGTAATAGGATGCATAAAAAAGAAAGTGTCGACAAGCTTTTCGCGAACGATGCTTCAAAGAATTGTGGGAAGACCTGAAAATAATCGCAGGTTGGCGCTGGAACTCGCAGTTTATTCTCAAAGTAAATAAATGTTTGATACTGCACGTAAATAGGCAGAAAGGCCCATTGCTTGTAAATCACAGTAATGGCGACAAATCGCCAGAACTAGCAACAACCCTAAGGTTTCTAGCAGTATCCGTTCAGAGGGAGCTGGTGTGGTACGAGCACATAAAAGTACTTGAAGGCAGATCAGGTGACAGCCTTCATAAACAGAACCCATACACAAAACAAGTGGCTGACAAAACGCTTGTTCGACAGATTCTTGTGTTTTGCTCGTGTATGTGGAATTGTTTATCACGTAAGACTTTTTTTATCCTATGGCTAGGGCCCCCCGTCGGGCAGACCGTTCACCAGGTGCCTGTTTTTCAATTTGACGCCACTGCGGTGACCTGCAGTAGATGAGGATGAAAGGATGATGATGAGGACAGCACAACACCAAGTCCCTGGGCGGAGAAAATTCCCCGACCGAGCCGGGAATCGAACCCGGGCTCAGAGTATTGACAATCCGTCACATTGACCATTTTTTTCTTTTTTTTCATTTTGTTCGTTGTTGATCGTTGTGATTGGTCGTTGCGGACGTCACATGACATCCGGCCAAGTTAGTTTGTTGATCCTTGCACTCAGTTTTTTTATTACATAGGCCAACCAGCTCTCTGACCGAACACGCTGAGCTACCGTGCCGGCGTCCATTCAGCTACAGGGGGCGGACACGTAAGACTAATAGAAGAGAAAGAGAGAGAGAGAGAGAGAAGATCTGAAGAAGAGGTGTGCTTTTCGTCACGCGATCGTTCACTAAGACCGACAGACTGACAGAAATGCTTAACGAATTCCAGCAGCAGACGCTAAAAGAGAGGTGGTGTGCATTTGAGAGCGTACTTTGTGAGAAGAGTCGTGTACCATATTACGTCTTCCGACATAGTCTGGCCAATAACCATGATTACAAAGTCAGAACAATTATAACTGGAACGTAAACTCACCCACAGACCGTCGTCCAACGTTCTGTTCTCAAATGGAGCAGGCGAGGGCAAACTAACGCCGGACTTACTCTCCTCCACGCACTGTATAACGCCTTGTGTAGTAAAGACTTAAAAGCAGAACACGACTCAAGTGCCTATTTTCACTAAATCGATAAAAGCGATTTCCGACACGGCTTCGTTCAAAACACGACGGCCAATTTCCTCCAGTAACGTCTCCGATCCGCTCTTCTGATCCGTTTAAGGGGGGACGTTGATGAAAAACATACATTATTTCAAAAAAGCACAAAATCCACAGTTTTAGAGGTATGACAATGAAATCTTGTACCATGCTTTACATGAAAGTAACACATTTACATATAAAATCTTTGATTATACATATTCAACTTTTTTTAATGAAATTTGAGGTTTTATTTTCAAAAAATAATGTATGTTCCTTTTTCTCAGAAAGTATTCAAGAGATTTCTACAAAAAACATTCTGTGTTTCATCTCTTTATATGTTGTAAGATTCTCTCACGAGGTTTTTGGAATAGGTCAAATAAGAGAATTTTCATAATTTTTTAATTATAATTCCACAAGTACAATTTTAAATTCATGCAAAATTCCAAGCACTTTGCCCCATATCTCAGCTTGCAATCAGAATTTCAAAATTTACTCTTGAGACAAGGTTTATTAGGTTTACAGAAATGTGTGTACAAAATTTCATAATTCTAGCATTCATAGAATTTGAGGAAAAGGTACATAAACTATATAAATCAAACTTTGCAGGAAACGCAATTCAAAGTTCAACCTAACTTTTTTCCTTATGTCACTTCTTCAGAAGGCATCACATTTGTACTCTGGGTCGTCTTTCCCTTCAAGGCTTCTCTTCTGGTTTGTTTTTGTCTGTCTTCTTTCCTTTACCAGGTCTTCAACTGACTTTTCAGCTGCAGAGGCGCTTTGTAAATCTATTTTTCTCAGGATGTTTTGAGTAAAATTTCCTATCTTGAAGCCCATTCTTTGTAATACTTTCATCCTCCCGACGTTCCCATCATTAAATACAATAACTGCATCATAAGTTGCAATTCTGACAACTGTAGCAGATGCAAATGTGTTTTTAGGGCAACGTTTCCATATGAGTGAATTTAGAGACTCATTTGGATTTTGGGTTTTGCCATTAACACACTTCTTGAGAAGTGCAGGATCGGCCAGAAACCTGTAAGTGGGCTTGACAAGATCCAGGATACAATTCGGGAGCCTCTCTTTGTGAATGTAGGGGTTGTTCACTGAGCTGGTATTGAAGTGCTGCTTCAAAACGTGGGCGTGGCAGGGAGGCCACGTCATACTTTTTATTAATTTTCAGGCACTTCGGATGCGATTTCAACATTGAAACTTTGTGAACTTATTATCCATGAGTTGTACTAACAAATAAAAACTAAATCGAAAATTGACATTTTTGGTCAATTTCATCAACGTCCCTCCCCCCTTAACACGACTTGCAAATTACCTTCTGCATCAAAATCAGCCTAAAGTCCGAAAACATCGATCACACGAAACTAAACTCACAATCTTCACAGGTGACATCATCAGTGCCGTGTAGAGAGGAACTCAGGAGGATTTGCTATTTCTAGACTTGAGGTCAGGCGTTGATTCAGCACTATACAGACGCTTTCTAAAGAAAATACACTGCCTAACAAGAAAAGCGAAGCACCCACAAGACATCGTCGGTCGTCAATGTAGCATCGTACAAATACGTGGGCATGTAAATAAATAGAGTTGCAGTTATCTGTGACGAGAAGAAAGCCCAACAGAGTACATTAGTACATTAAATGAATTCGCAATTGCGAATAAGGACAACCATCAGAAGACAATGAAAATTTGTCCTGGACCGGGATTCGAGCGGGTTTCCCGCTTATCGGGGGCCTGTGTGTCCAAAGGAACCTTTCATCGTAATCAGAATAACACAGGCACTGCAATATCGTAGAGTACATGAGTGTTGGTGTTCAGCGTTGTTAGCGGGCCTCGTAGGATATACACTACTGGCCATTAAAATTGCTACACCACGAAGATGACATGCTACAGACGCGAAATTTAAACAACAGGAAGAAGATGCTGTGATTTGTAAATGATTAGCTTTTCAGAGCATTCACACAATGTGGGCGCCGGTGGCGACATCTACATCGTGGTGATGTGAGGAAAGTTTCCAACCGATTTCTCATACACAAACAGCAGTTGACCGGCGTTGCCTGGTGAAACGTTGTTGTGATGCCTCGTGTAAGGAGGACAAATGCGTACCATCAAGTTTTCGACTTTGATAAAGGTCGGATTGTAGCCTATCGCGATTGCGGTTTATCGTATCGCGACTTTGATGCTCGCGTTGGTCGAGATCCAATGACTGTTAGCAGAATATGGAATCGGTGAGTTCTGGAGGGTAATACGGAACGCCGTGCTGGATCTCAACGGCCTCGTATCACTAGCAGTTGAGATGACAGGCATCTTATCCGCATGGCTGTAACGGATCGTGCAGCCACGTCTAGATCCCTGAGTAAACAGATGGGGACGTTTGCAAGACAACAACAATCTGCACGAACAGTTCGACGACGGTTGCAGCAGCATGGACTATCAGCTCGGAGACCATCGCTGCGGTTACCCTTGACGCTGCATCACAGACAGGAGCGCCTGCGATGGTGTACGCAACGACGAACCTGGGTGCACGAATGGCAAAATGTCATTTTTTCGGATGAATCCAGGTTCTGTTTACAGCATCATGATGGTCGCATCCGTGTTTGGCGACATCGCGGTGAACACACATTGGAAGCGTGTATTCGTCATCGCCATATTGGCGTATCACCCAGCGTGATTGTATGGGGTGGCATTGGTTACACGTCTCGGTCACCTCTTGTTAGCATTGACGGCACTTTGAACAGTGGAAGTTACATTTCAGATGTGTTACGACCCGTAGCTCTACCCTCCATTCGACCCCTGCGAAACCCTATATTTCAGCAGGGTAATGCACGACCGCATGTTGCAGGTCCTGTACGGGCCTTTCTGCACACAGAAAATGTTCGACTGCTGCCCTGGCCAGCACATTCTCTCACCAATTGAAAACGTCTGTTCAAAGGTGGCCGAGCAACTGGCTCGTCACAATACGCCAGTTACTACTCTTGATGAACAGTGGTATCGTGTTGAAGCTGAATGGGCAGCTGTACCTGTACACGCCATCCAAGCTCTGTTTTACTCAATGCCCAGGCATATTAAGGCCGTTATTATGGCCAGAGGTGGTTGTTCTGGGTACTGATTTCTCAGGATCTATGCACCCAAATTGCGTGAAAATGTAATCACATGTCAGTTCTAGAATAATATATTTGTCCAAAGAATACGCGTTTATCATCTGCATTTCTTCTTGGTGTAGCAATTTTAACGGCCAGTAGTGTAAATGAGTAGGGATGCAGTTATCTGTGACGAGAAAGAAGTCCACCAGAGTACATTAGTACATTAAATGAATTCGCAATTGCGAATAGGGACAACCATCAACTGCAGAATGGAATGACGATAATGAATATTTGTCCCGGACCGGGATTCGAAGCGGATTTCCTGCTTATCGCGAGCCTGCGTGTTCAAAGGAACTTTTCTTCGTAGTCAGAATAACACAGTCACTGCAATATCGTACATTAGTGTTGGTGTTCAGCGTTGTTAGCGGGCCTCGTAGGATATATAATGGGCGTGAACAGAGTCAGATGTTGAGTGATGGCTGTGATGGAGGTGTCCTGACGGAGTCTGAAAGGGGTCTCATAGTGGGTCTACGTTTGGCCGGCTAGTCGAATCGTGGTATATCCATATTTGTGTGGAATTCAGACGTGACAGTGACCCGTTTTTGGACTGCATGCGAAAGTGAGGGCAGGCATACTCGCCGTCAAGGTTCCGGTCAAACACTCTCTGACCACCACAAGGCGGGACCGCCATAGTGTGCACCAAGTACACGTAACCCCTTCACATTTGCGCCTGCTGTCCCAGAACAAAGTAATGGACTGCCTCTGCCGTCCAGTACTATCGGTCAGAGACTAGCAGCAGTCGCATTAGGGAATAGAATACAATCCCATGCACAGACTTCCATTCGTTACAAGTCAGTGTTAAACGGACCAGGAGATCGGATTGAAGAAGATCGCTGGAGAAAACGTGCCGTATCGTTTTCAAGGGTATCATATCGAAATTCGCTATTATTGTTTCACGAAAATACTGATTTCAGGCGCGTTCTGTATTTGCGTGTTTACTACACAAGCCGGAGCGTACGTCTGCTATCATCAAAACACAAACGGGCGGGTTTGGAGTGGTGCCCTAACGGGGAAGCATGGGCTGCTCATGAATGCCGTCCCGTTGTGGTCAGCGATGAATCGCGGTGACCCCGGATGGTCGGCGAAGTGGACAGAGATCGCAATGTTCCAGCGTTATGGGGACGCAGTGGCGCTGCTCCTGGAGCAGCTGCCATCGCGGACGACTTCAGGACACGGCTTGTACTGACCGAGGGAACTCTGACGTCACGGACATCCTGAGCCCTCACGTGTTGCCTCCCGTGCTACAGCATCGCGGTGCCACATTTCTTTTTTTTTTCTAACAGGAAAACTTTCGTCTACGCATCACATGTTTCTCTAAAAACTTCCTGCGTGATACTGAGGTACTCTCACGGCCAGCAAGGTCCCCAAATCTTACAAACTTCCAGCATGCTGGAATAGCTGCGGCTGAACAACTTCTGTTAATCACTAGAATTGAAAAACAATCCAAAGTTGCAAATTTTACTTTTCTATTCCCTTGATGACGAGTTTCGGACAGAGACCCATTTTCAAATCATCGTAATACAGTCGAAAACGGCATTTTCGAAGAAGCGAAAAGTATTTCAGAAATGTGCAGCGAAAAGCTACAGCGCACACAGATAACTCTGAATGCACTGCACATTTTTGTCATAGTTTTGGATCTTCGTAAATGCCGTTTTTGTCTGTGTTACGATGATTTGAAAATGGGTCTCGGTCCGAAACTACTCATCGAATGAATAGGAAAGTAAAATTTGCGACTTTGGACTGGTTTTTCGTCCTACGGATCGCTAGATCTGTCGCCGAGTGAAAGTGTCTGACCAGATTGGACGTCAAGTCCGTCCCAACGCCAGTATCCAGCATATCAGGGAAAAGTTACAACGATTGTGGTGCGCCAGCGCACGTCAGGTTTGGATGCAGTGACTCCGTGGCACACGTTTCTGAGCCTAAACATCCAGGACAGAGACAGTGCAACCACGTACTGATAAGTGGGCTGATACTGCCGATTTATTTGTAAACTTAGATCGATTTTCCAATCACTGAAAAAACAACACGTACCCTCTCAATCCGTGAATTTTCATTTCATTTCTTCCTCCCTTTCTGGATGCTTCTCTTTTACTCTACGGCAGAGAATGTCCCATGGGCCATTTAACTAGATTTGCGACTTGGAGGAAAATACGCTGAGAGGCAGTATGAAGAATCCTATTCCGGATGGAGAATCGTCTACAGACTCAGAAGTAATGTCTGATGCGCCCTGGAGAGAGTGACTGCACCATGGCTGTATATGCTGTAGTTAATTGTTTAGGGGACAGACATTTCAGGGCGATGGAGTTATCTGTGAGTGTATGCTATCTGGTATTCATTGCGTCAATGTGCACTTACATCTCGACAAAACATGAGCGAAGAATGACAACTTGCTCCTTATGCAGAGCAGACGGCAAGCTACGATTCATTGGTCAGATACTGGGAAACCAAAGTGTGCCTGTAAAATCGTTTGACTACAAAATATCTGTACGACACACACTTGAATACTGCTCGAGCGTTCTGCAGCCATGGGAGGTCGTACTAACAGGGGGCATCGACCATATAGAAAGGAGAACGTTGTACGTTTCGTGTGACTCGTAAGGATGTGCGCCGGTAGTGGTGAGAAATCTCAAGAGACAGAAAGACGCCGTCCGTCTACCGCGAGAGACTACCTACGAACGTTTGCGCGCAGAAATTACGGATATCTTTCAGCAGTCTCGTACGTATCCATTCCGTACATATCAAAATCAGCCATTTAAAATTATTTGGTATTATCTGCCACACAAAGTGATCGGTCCTGTGCCTTGTTGATACAGTGAATACGAGCCGCATGGGAAACTGCAGTCGCTGTAAATGGATGGACGTATTTAAATCACTGGAATGCGACGAATGAATGCGTCTTCATCTGCAGCACTCACAAAAATCGGGTTCCCTTCTGGTTCTGACTTTTACAAATACGCAACAGTTTCAAAGCAAAAGTTCACTAATAACAATTACACCATAGATTATGATTTGATTCCTTTTCGAATTACTAATTAAAGTACTATATCTGCAACCCATAATGTACTTTCCGAGATGTGTCGTTCGTGTGTGTGTGTATGTGTGTGTGTGTGTGTGCGTGTGTGTGTGAGTACGTTAAAAATATATATAGCCTATTTCGGCCCAAATGTTAATTTGTGGATCGTGTATAAATTTGAAGTAAATCGATCAAGACTTTTTAGAAATTTTCCCAATTAAATATTACTTACATATAGCCTAAGTTTCAAGTCAAATTACGATTATGTAGACAATGGCCTTCCTCTTGTCTTCAAGGCAAAGCGTACAAAATTTTATAAAGATCGGAATGAAAACTGTCGATTTGTATGAATTACAAACAGACAAAGAAACGGGTACTCTTTTTTGTACGTAGATTATCAGAGATTTTTATGGCTCCATATTAACTCCTTTCTAAGCCACTGAAAACTGATGAGTAACAAGTCTTTTTTTTTTTTTACAACGACTTTCTTCTACACATCGGTTGCCTTCTACGTCAAAAACTGAATCTGAGATCAGCGGGTGTCAGTGATTATGGAGACGCAGGATACAATTTTTATATCGAAAAACACAACAGAGTGAAGAATAATGGGGACTAACAAGTGACTCGGGGTTTTGATTCTGTCATCCCTCTATACACACTCACTCATGAGACTTAGAGCTGATAATCTTTTTAACGTTTTTTAAAGTTTTTGTAGACTTAAATAACGCACCTCAGGATTCCACATCAGATTTCTGTGAACCATGTAGTTCACTCACATGCTGCCACACAACATGTTGTTGTTGTGTTCTTTGATGTGGCTCTTCATGCTGGTCTGTCCTGTGCAAGCCTCTTCATCTCTGCGTTCATCCAGTGAACATGCGTACAGTATCCGTGTATATGTGTCCCTCTACAGTTTTTAGCCTTCACCTCCACATTTTCCTGCGTTCTCAGATTGACAACTTCTTGATGCCTCAGGACGTGTCGTATAAGCCGTTCCCTTCTTTAGTCAAATTATAAGACAAATTTCTTTTTTACCAGTTCCATTCAAAACCTCCGCATTCTGCATTGTAGTCACTCACCTAATCTTTAGCATTCTTCTGCAGCATCATATTTCAAAATCTTCTCTTGGTATCTGAACTTCCCATAACCCACGTGTCAGTTCCGCACCAAGCAACTTTAGAGGGATTTACCTTCAGAAAAGACTTCCTCATACTTAAATCTCTATTAGATTTTAATACATTCTTCTTTCTCAGAAATGTTTTTCTTACTGTTGCCGGTCTGCATTTACATCGTCACTAATTCGGCGATCGTTAGTTATTTTGTTGCCCAAATACCGCACCTTACATTTTTCGTGAGAAACTAAAATTACGTTGAACTGAATTAAATTATTCTGTGTCATTTTCATCTAGCTAATACACGTTTACTATGAAACAGATACAATCTTTTTACTGTACTTAACTGTATTCATTTCATTACTTTAAAATATGTCACAAATTAAAAACTTATTTCCGCTACTAAAATTGATTCACTCACTGTTTCCAAATGACATATTACCCTCCAATAATGATTCGTTGACATTTGTGGGCTACAAAGATGATTTTAGCATCCTTTGATTATTTTCATAATCGTTTGTACTCACTTTTGCAGTGAATACTAATTCTCTATTGCAGAATAACTCGCTGTTTATTTCACTTTAAAATTGTCGTATTACGGCTAAAAAAATTAGTAAATTTTTGTTTTCATGTTACGAAATATCGAAAAAATAACGAATGTATAACGACTGTTTTTAAACTAGCAATGGCGAGAGTGGTTACTCGAAGCATGTCAGATGCGGAGTATATAAATGGATACAAAGCTGGAAAGACACATAATTAATCACGCACGAATTCAGGAATGTAGATTATGAGAATTTGTTTAACGATATCAAAGATTCCCATACGTAATTACGCAACAAGTTTTTTGTCTTGGTAAACAAAGATTAGACGGGTCTAGACCAAGAGACAATTATTCAACAAAGGTATTTACACCAATAGCAAAAGATGCCGCACATACGAAAAAAGCAAAAGATATGAATATCCAGATAGAACAACATATCTTTCAAAGAAGACGCGAGAATTTCTAGTAAACAATAATAGGAATATGACAAGATATGCTGAACCGAACAAAACTATACCGCAACGCGAGCGTCAGAATGTGAGGAGTTACAATGAAAACGTGATACGAGAAACAGAACAAAAGGATTAGAGCATGAATAAGTCAAATCAGAAACATATGTTGGGAAGACACCACATTATATAATCTCAGGCGGTAGGCGGCACAGTGACTAACAACACAGGGAAAGTTGTAATCCAAAATTTATTTACTTGTTTATACTCGCATATTTCAAGAGATAAGTCAGATGCAGAAATAGTTAATAATGAAGACAATGACATTTCGGATGAGATGTGTTAAGCCATTCAAATTTTGCACAACATTAAGTCACCGAAATACCATGGTTTTTCAATACAATTGACGAAAGTTGGACGAAAAGTAATACGAAAGGAACTTCAACTACTATGCTTTGCAGAAAGTCTAAAAAACGGAGAATGGTGTTTCCATGTTACATGTTCGAATAACATTCTTTTTGCTGACTGTTTTTACTACTTGCTTCAAGTACAGATGAAGTGCAACAAATACTGAAAGGCCTTAATAGATTACTTAAGAGGAAGATATAAAAAGCATTTATAACGGGACTAACATGATGCATGAACAATATATCAAACGACATTAGTACAGATTAAAGACGTAGCCACAAGTTTTTGAATTTGAGCAGTTGAAGATAGCAACGGCAGAACCTGGAAAAGCAATAAACGGAAAAGTGAAAATGGTCAGGAGTGTATTAGATAATCTAAACAGGCTTCAAAACTAGGCTTCGACTGTATCCTTACCGGAATGTTTACACTGAGTGTGGATTACTAGTTTTGAATTACGACAGGGAAAAATCGACTAATAATGATAATTATAATTATTGTCATTATTATTATTATTATTATTATTATTTCTTTACTTTCTCAGACGTTAGGTCTGGTTGAGAATGGAAAGTGACGCGGACCTTGATCAAGCGTCACTTCCTATTAACTGTACGGTATGTGTTATATTGCATTTAGGAACTTTCGGGTAATTGAACATGTATCAATAATTACGGATTTCTGTAGTTGTATATATATGTTTGGATGTAGCTGTATTGCATTGATGTACTGGTGGATATTGTGTGGTATGACTCCTGTAGTTGATAGTATAATTGGTATGATGTCAACTTTATCCTGATGCCACATGTCTTTGACTTCCTCAGCCAGTTGGATGTATTTTTCAATTTTTTCTCCTGTTTTCTTTTGTATATTTGTTGTATTGGGTATGGATATTTCGATTAGTTGTGTTAATTTCTTCTTTTTATTGGTGAGTATGATGTCAGGTTTGTTATGTGGCGTTGTTTTATCTGTTATAATGGTTCTGTTCCAGTATAATTTGTATTCATCATTCTCCAGTACATTTTGTGGAGCATACTTGTATGTAGGAACTTGTTGTTTTAAAAGTTTATGTTGTAAGGCAAGCTGTTGATGTATTATTTTTGCGACATTGTCATGTCTTCTGGAGTATTCTGTATTTGCTAGTATTGTACATCCGCTTGTGATGTGATCTACTGTTTCTATTTGTTGTTTACAAAGTCTGCATTTATCTGTTGTGGTATTGGGATCTTTAATAATATGCTTGCTGTAATACCTGGTGTTTATTGTTTGATCCTGTATTGCAATCATGAATCCTTCTGTCTCACTGTATATATTGCCTTTTCTTAGCCATGTGTTGGATGCGTCTTGATCGATGTGTGGCTGTGTTAGATGATACGGGTGCTTGCCATGAAGTGTTTTCTTTTTCCAATTTACTTTCTTCGTATCTGTTGATGTTATGTGGTCTAAAGGGTTGTAGAGGTGGTTATGAAATTGTAGTGGTGTAGCCGATGTATTTATATGAGTGATTGCTTTGTGTATTTTGCTAGTTTCTGCTCGTTCTATAAAGAATTTTCTTAAATTGTCTACCTGTCCATAATGTAGGTTTTTTATATCGATAAATCCCCTTCCTCCTTCCTTTCTGCTTAATGTGAATCTTTCTATTGCTGAATGTATGTGATGTATTCTATATTTGTGGCATTGTGATCGTGTAAGTGTATTGAGTGCTTCTAGGTCTGTGTTACTCCATTTCACTACTCCAAATGAGTAGGTCAATATTGGTATGGCATATGTATTTATAGCTGTTGTCTTGTTTCTTGCTGTCAATTCTGTTTTCAGTAGTTTTGTTAGTCTTTGTCTATATTTTTCTTTTAGTTCTTCTTTAATATTTGTATTATCTATTCCTATTTTTTGTCTGTATCCTAGATATTTATAGGCATCCGTTTTTTCCATTGCTTCTATGCAGTCGCTGTGGTTATCCAATATGTAATCTTCTTGTTTAGTGTGTTTTCCCTTGACTATGCTATTTTTCTTACATTTGTCTGTTCCAAAGGCCATACTTATATCATTGCTGAATACTTCTGTTATCTTTAGTAATTGGTTGAGTTGTTGATTTGTTGCTGCCAGTAGTTTTAGATCATCCATGTATAGCAAATGTGTGATTTTGTGTGGGTATGTTCCAGTAATATTGTATCCATAATTTGTATTATTTAGCATGTTGGATAGTGGGTTCAGAGCAAGGCAGAACCAGAAAGGACTTAATGAGTCTCCTTGGTATATTCCACGCTTAATCTGTATTGGCTGTGATGTGATATTATTTGAATTTGTTTGGATATTAAGTGTGGTTTTCCAATTTTTCATTACTATGTTTAGGAACTGTATCAATTTAGGATCTATTTTGTATATTTCCAATATCTGTAGTAACCATGAGTGGGGTACACTATCAAAAGCTTTTTGGTAATCAATGTATGCGTAGTGTAGCGACCTTTGTTTAGTTTTAGCTTGATATGTCACCTCTGCATCTATTATCAGTTGCTCTTTACATCCTCGTGCTCCTTTGCAACAGCCTTTTTGTTCTTCATTTATAATTTTGTTCTGTGTTGTATGTGTCATTAATTTCTGTGTAATGACTGAAGTTAATATTTTGTATATTGTTGGTAGGCATGTTATGGGGCGATATTTAGCTGGGTTTGCTGTGTCTGCTTGATCTTTAGGTTTCAGATAAGTTATTCCATGTGTAAGTGTATCAGGGAATGTGTATGGGTCTGCAATGTAACTGTTAAATAATTTAGTTAGATGTGAATGTGTTGAGGTGAACTTCTTTAACCAGAAATTTGCTATTTTATCATTTCCAGGGGCTATCCAATTGTGAGTAGAATTAATTGCTTGGGTGACTTCATGTTGCAAAATTATCACTTCAGGCATTTGTGGTATCATCTTGTATGTGTCTGTTTCTGTTTGTATCCACCGTGCATGCCTGTTATGTTGTACCGGGTTTGACCATATGTTGCTCCAGAAGTGTTCCATGTCTGTTATGTTTGGTGGATTGTTTATTTTAATGTGTGTGTTATCTATTGTCTGGTAAAATTTCTTTTGGTTTGTGTTGAATGTTTGGTTTTGTTTCCTTCTATTTTCACTTTTTTTGTATCTTCTGAGTCGTTTGGCTAATGCTTGTAATTTCTGCTTCTTTTCGTCTAATTGCTCTGTCGCTTCTTGTTGTGAGATTTTACCTAACCTTTTTCGTTTTTTTTCCGAGATTTCATTTCTTATAAATTGTGTTAGCTGTCCGATGTCTTTTCTCAGTTTTTCTATTCTGATCTGTAGCCTGTGTTGCCATGCTGGTTTTGTGGGTTTCTTCTGTGTGTTGGTTGGTTCTGATCTCTGTCTAGTGTGTATATTTAGTGTAGTGAGTGCTCCTATATAAACCAGTAGTTGTAACTCTTCCATAGTTGTGTTTTCATTTATTTTGTTGTGTATGATTGTGTTGATAGTTTTTATTGTTGTTTCGACTTGTGGGTTATTTGGTGGTCTATGCAAGAATGGTCTTATGTCTGTATTTGTGTCTTTGTATTCTATATATGTTAGCTGAAATTTTTCTTCTATATCTAGCATCTGTGTCACTTTGTGTTCTATTTGTGCTTGTTCTGGTGGCTGTCTTAAGATTTCGTTTTCCTCTGATTGTTTAATTGGTGCGTGTTGTTCTTTTTTTGTTTGCTCTGGGATGTTTGAGTCCATTACTGTATTTTCTTCTTCTTCTGATTGCACATTATTTTGTTCCAGTATTTGTTGTACTTCTTGTTTGATGTTTTCTAATTCTGACTGGGGTATCCTGTTATTTTTGATTATTACACGGATCTGATCAGCTAGTCGTTGTTCTGTTAAAAATTTTAATTCTGGGTATCTGGTAATAAATGTTGTGTATACTTGTGATCTGTATCCAGTTGTGTTGGTTCCTAGGTTTGTTGCTTGGTAATAACAGAACATGTGGTGTCGATTAACTTCATCTGACCATCTCATCCTCTGTCTTTGTTTTCCTTCTAGGGTGGTTGCAGGAAGCATATCCTGCAAAACACCTCTATTTGGATTTAAATCATTTTCCAGTTGGCCAGCGGTGTCGTTACCATTGTGGGCGGGCATAGGGTTCAAGCGTCGTCCCCGACCATGACGGCGCTTGTCCGAGGCTTCTTTAGTTCTGTCCTGAACCAACTAATCACACTAAAAGGGGGGTTAGCCCTATTAGTGGTTTGTTCTTTTCGTCGCCTTTTACGACTGGCAGAACATACCGGAGGCCTATTCTTTTATTATTATTATTATTATTATTATTAACTCCCTTTACAATACATGTATTGGAATGTTGACCCACTAAGGATGTCTGCTTAGATGTAAGCTCCTGAAGGAAGTAACGTCGTCAGGTGAAATAAATACATAAATAAATGAAGTCTGAAAGTTTATCTTACACTTTGATACACAGTATTTTGTTCCCTAACGATAGTTTGTTATTGTCTTATGAGTGGCTTTAAAACATTCTGCAAAAGCAATGAATACCACTAGACGACCCGTTCTCCAGTCTTAGATCTCAGAAGATGTTTTTTCGATTTGCGCGGCTACAACGACATACATTTCCGCAACAATATCCGGATATTCATATATCTCACATTTTCATAACAGAAAGACATTAAAAATAATTTCTTGCACATTTTGTCATTCTAAAGCTTTCTATTCAGCTCTGTTCCATCTATTGATTTAATCGTGCGCTCATACGCCAGTAACAACCATTCTAGTGACACGGAAAATTCTGATTGTGATACAGACTTCCGTTGTTTTGTATTATTATCTTACATGTCACAATCATCAGTTCGTCTCCGCTGCCCCAAGGATACTGTGAGCACATTACCCCAATGGACTTGTGTTAGGGAGGACGACGGTTCAAACCCGTTTCCGGTCATCCTGATTTAAATTTTGGGTGATATCCCTAAATCACTTCAGGCAAATGTAGGGATTGTTTCTTTGACAGAGCATGGCCGACTTTCTTCCCCATCCTTCCCTAACCAAATGGAACCGATGACTTCGTGTTTGGTCCCTTCCCCCACGTCAACCAACCAACCTTGTCCCAGTACAGTGTAGACATATGTGTGCGGGATGACAAGGTAGATTCATAAACCGCGAAGCTCTCCAGAACTATATTATAACACACACACACACACACACACACACACACACAGAGAGAGAGAGAGAGAGAGAGAGAGAGAGATACGTACTTTTATTTTATAAGAAGTCCACTTGCTAGAGGCGAGAGTCTTGAAGCAATGTGCGCATGATCTTCATTAAATGCACAAAAAAATTCATTTTGTGGCGCCGATACAAATTTATTAAGCAAAAATAAGAACTTTAACGACATTAGTAACCTTTCGCAAGTCTTTCTAAGACGTGGCTGTCGGTTATTAAACGACGCGGTCAAATGTGCCGGATGTGTGCATTGAGACATCGCTGATCACGTGCGGTTATTCAGCCGAGGCAATAATGAAATTACCGTAAATCAGTGACAACACACGAAATAACACGCATTTAAAGCGCTTGCTTTTAATTACTGCAGATTGTCCGTATCTTGGGTACTTTTAAACAAACAGAATTGAGATAAACAGTGTGAAATCACAAAATTATTTCGACTATTACATTTGTACGATTCGACACTGCATATTCAAAGAGTCCTTTTATCTCTAAATGTTATTCATCACTTTTACTTGATAAATGGGTGACAGAGGTGTACCACAAAGAGGGAACAATTTAAACTTCCAAACAAAAAAATAAAGTAAATCTTATTCGCGTGGGAAGCCTTCAGATTGGGGTACATAAAAGAAACGTCCAACGCCGAGTATTTTTTTTTTCTTTTTACTATTGTGTCACTACACAAATGTAGGTATAAAAGAAAGAAAAATGCTAATCAGATTAATCAAATTACACGCTCCGAACTGGATGACCACACGAGGACCTCGTTTATTACATCTCTTAATTCAATATCGGAGCGATTTGACTACAAACAGCATCCCTTACTCGCCAGTCAGAATATAATTACGCTTATTTTTGTTAACTTTGCCACACGTGGACTATCTTTCTGCGTGCTTTGAAGAAAATATACCTCTGCTTTACACAGAGATCTCGGTGGAGGATATGGCTTGATACGCTGTTCCCATCCTGTCATCAGCATTATTCTACCGAGAAAAAAAAAGATGTGTGGCATCTCTGTAGTGTTATTCTTCCGCAACTGAGCACTAATATTTCCATTAATTCATTCTTGAGGTAGTGCTATCGAATCGTGAGATCTTTGTTGTAAGAAACGTACACTCATTCATCAATTCTTTATCGAAAATGGTGCCTAGGTAAGATGTTATGTAACATCAACATCATAATCAACAATTCCACATCTACCACAGGATACAGGCCTCCTCTACACTTTTCTAAGTTAATCTTGCATGTATCATAATGCATTAGGTTGCCATCCGGACTTTTCCTATCTTTTGAAACCCAGCGTAGAACTTTCACGGTCCCTCTACCTTGCATTCGGCTGACTGCATCCCTTACCCAACTCCATTTTATTTTCATTGATATCATTGCTACGCTTCGAACTCTAGCCTGTTCCCTGACACGTTTGTTTGTTTTCCTGTCTGGTACCAATAATCCCCACTGTGCATCCCTTTGTTTGTGCGCTGGGCAATCCCAGTTTTTTTTAATGATTTTCCCCGTCTCACTGATGTATGTGAAATCTGATAATACAAAGTAAATGTATACTTCGCCTTTGAAATACACAGGACTCTTAGTTTTGATAGCCCTGTTTAGTATACCAAAACCACTCCAGGCCATATTTACCCTTGTTTACATTTCTTGTGTTGTCCATCCGGCTGATGACTTCAGTTGCCACAAATATGAAAACTCAGTTCGTTCTATTACAGCGCTGTTGTTTTATATTATTTATTTTTGATGAGTCGGTTACACATTACTTTAGTGCTACTGTAACTTATTATCAGCTCTACCTTCAAACTGAATCTATTACGTTGTTTCATTCGCTGTTCTTCAAGTTTATCCTCATTAGAGGAAAATACAGCACTTCGATGACTTCAGCAAAACGACGTGGCAACAGATGTGTTCAATACAAACGAATTCGTTCTTAACTTTCCTTGTTTAATGATACGAAAACTACCTCAGGTCTGCTGACAACAGTTCCTGAAGTGCACAATCTCCTTCACTAAATACTCTCTCAATTGTGAATTTCTCACTATGGCTATGAAGCCTAATTGAAGCTGCAGCATTTATGTATACAGGGCTATTACAAATGATTGAAGCGATTTCATAAATTCACTGTAGCTCCATTCATTGACATATGGTCACGACACACTACAAATACGTAGAAAAACTCATAAAGTTTTGTTCGGCTGAAGCCGCACTTCAGGTTTCTGCCGCCAGAGCGCTCGAGAGCGCAGTGAGACAAAATGGCGACAGGAGTCGAGAAAGCGTATGTCGTGCTTGAAATGCACTCACATCAGTCAGTCATAACAGTGCAACGACACTTCAGGACGAAGTTCAACAAAGATCCACCAACTGCCAACTCCATTCGGCGATGGTATGCGCAGTTTAAAGCTTCTGAATGCCTCTGTAAGGGGAAATCAACGGGTCGGCCTGCAGTGAGCGAAGAAACGGTTGAACGCGTGCGGGCAAGTTTCACGCGTAGCCCGCGGAAGTCGACGAATAAAGCAAGCAGGGAGCTAAACGTACCACAGCCGACGGTTTGAAAAATCTTACGGAAAAGGCTAAAGCAGGAGCCTTACCGTTTACAATTGCTACAAGCCCTGACACCCGATGACAAAGTCAAACGCTTTGAATTTTCGGCGCGGTTGCAACAGCTCATGGAAGAGGATGCGTTCAGTGCGAAACTCGTTTTCAGTGACGAAGCAACATTTTCTCTTAATGGTGAAGTGAACAGACACAATCTGCGAATCTGGGCGGTAGAGAATCCTCACGCATTCGTGCAGCAAATTCGCAATTCACCAAAAGTTAACGTGTTTTGTGCAATCTCACGGTTTAAAGTTTACGGCCCCTTTTTCTTCTGCGATAAAAACGTTACAGGACACGTGTATCTGGACATCCTGGAAAATTGGCTCACGCCACAACTGGAGACCGACAGCGCCGACTTCATCTTTCAACAGGATGGTGCTCCACCGCACTTCCATCATGATGTTCGGCATTTCTTAAACAGGAGATTGGAAAACCGATGGATCGGTCGTGGTGGAGACCATGATCAGCAATTCATGTCATGGCCTCCACGCTCTCCCGACTTAACCCCATGCGATTTCTTTCTGTGGTGTTATGTGAAAGATTCACTGTTTAAACCTCCGCTACCAAGAAATGCGCCAGAACTGCGAGCTCGCATCAACGATGCTTTCGAACTCATTGATGGGGACATGCTGCGCCGAGTGTGGGAGGAACTTGATTATCGGCTTGATGTCTGCCGAATCACTAAAGGGGCACATATCGAACATTTGTGAATGCCTAAAAAAACTTTTTGAGATTTTGTATGTGTGTGCAAAGCATTGTGAAAATATCTCAAATAATAAAGTTATTGTAGAGCTGTGAAATCGCTTCAATCATTTGTAATAACCCTGTATATTCTTTATTGTACTACCACTGGTTGACTGAATGTCCTGTTTCTGAAAAACTTCCATATGATACATTGTTATAGTTTTTTACCGAAAATAAACACATTTATGCGGCGTGAAACCCTTCCTATAGAAGAAATATATTTCTTCAGTTTTATGGTTCCATCATCGTTTTTACTGTCAGAAGTAAACCTCACCTCATAAGGATATGATACTAAATGCAGTTTCATTATACTTAATTTCATTTTTTCACTTTGACACGTGTCAGCAATAATTCTATTTAATTTTATTTTTTGCACTTTGGTACGCATCACATAGATTCGTACTCTCTCTATGAGCTGCTTGCTGGCGCCGAAGACATCCGGGTGGCATTCGACACAGTGGCCTCTGCAGACTGTTGACGAAGGTCCCGGCATACGGAACAGGTTCCCAGATACCTGAGTGGCCCGAAGACTTCTTCAACAGTAGAAGACAGTACGTTGTCCTGGAAGGCGAGTTTTCATTAGTGACGAGGGTATCGTCAGTATTGCCCCAGCGAAATGTGGCAGAGCCGCTGTTGCTCTCTGTATACATAAATGACCTGACACAGGGCGAGCAGCAATCTGCTTTTGTTTACTGATGACGCTGCGGTGTACGGGAAGGTCGTCTTTGAGCGGCTGTAGGAGGATACAGGGTGACTTGGATAGAATTTCTACCTGGGGCGATGAATGACAGTTAGCTCTAAATACAGAAAACCGTAACATAATGCAGGTGACTGTACAAAAAATAGCCCTTTATGTTCGAGTTCAGTGTTGGTTGTGTGCTGCTGGACACAGTCACGTGAATTAAATATGTAACGTTGCAAAGCGATATGACATTAAACGCGAACTAACGTCGGTAGTCGAGTTCGCTTTATTGGGAGAATTCAAGGGAACTGTAGCTGAAATATGAGGGAGACCACGAATAGAACATTGTGCGACCCATTCTTGAGTACTGTACGAGTACTGTACTGAGAATTCCCGCAAAGTCCGATTAAAGGAGACATCGAAGCATTTCAGAGGCGGATTGCTACACTTGTGAGCTGTAGGTTTGATTACCACGTGAGTATTATCGAGATGCCCCGGATGCCCCGTGAACTCAAATGGGTATTCCTGGACGAAAGGGACGTTGTTTTCGAAAAACAATACTGAGAAAATTTAGAGAACCGGTATTTACGACTGACTCAAGGACGATTCTCGTGCTGCCAATTTACATTTCGCGTAAGAGCCGCGAAGACAAGATCTGAGAAATTAAGGTTTGTACGGAGGCATACAGATAGTCGGTTTTCCCTCGCTCCTTTTGCGTGCCTTGCAAAGAATGTGCGTAGACGTGGATGTAACACTGTGCAGTGCACCGATATGAAAACGATTCCATCGATATGTACACGACCTGGTGGCTGCCAAAGCGTATACCGTATTAAACTGCCCAGCTTCGTCGGCTGCTGCCGACTGTTCTTTCTGTGGCTGCTGCATCGAAATGGGCTGAGGATGACACGGCGGCCGATCGGTGCCGTTGAGTCTTCCAGGACCTGTTCGGACGGAGTTTTTTTTTGTTATCTTTAGTACCTTCAAACAATTTTACATGACTGCTACCACTTTAAGGCCAGTATTACACTATCATATTTCTTTGACAGAGAAATATGGTCAAATATTCGTCAATTTTTTTTGACGAAGATCTTTGACGTGGCGCTAAAAAGGGGTGTTAAGCTGTCATCATATTTCTCGTCAGAGTTCAACATGGCGGACAACAACAACCTGTTATGCGCTGCAATCGCCTCTACCACAATTGCGTTTTGTGTGCATTTGGAAGAGAAGGGACGGAAAAAAAGTAAATATACTACGGTGAAGCCGTGAGTTTTACACCTAGATAATAAAATCATTCAGCAAAAATTGTTACGACAGGACGTCAAGTCTTATACAAATCACTATATATTTTCAAAAGGTTTATCTAAATCTGCAAGTGATATAAACGTACGTTTGTGTTTCTTCTGTCTACCTTTTAAGATAAGCTATAGGGTCAGAATTGCCTCCTACATTTCTCCGCAAGCCAAGCAGGTCTTCTCTGAAATCGGCTTCAATCTGTCTTACCGTACTTCTGCAAATTATTCTTGTCAGCATTTGGCAACCATGATTTATTAAACTAATCGTTCAGTAATATTTACATCTGTCAGCACCTGGGTTATTTGTTTTTGAGTCATTACACTCTTGTCGAAGTATGTAAGTATTTATGGAATGTTATACATCTCGCGCACCAGCTGGATTACGAAACCACAAAAGAAGTAACTTAGAAAAAATTCGATCAAATCATTCTTGTTTATTGTTCGTTTTCCGGGGATCTTATCAGGTAGCACTAAGAGAGAACGTAGAGAGGATCCCCAGGAGAAGACAGGCTCGTTTTAGGTGCGAAAGTGCTATGGTAACGTTCGTAAAACTTCAATGAAACCACAGGAACTACATCCACTGAAAAATGTTACGTTAGTGTATACGATAAATAAGACACTGCAGTGAAACGCTCTAATTTCGCTCAGTTTCATGTGAATGGGACTACGGAAGTTCTCGCTTAAATGGGGTGGCCTAGCGATGTAAAAACCTGCTAGTTTCATACGCATGACAACATATCGCACTTCATGAAATAATTTTCACGGTTTAACAAGACAGTTTATATGTTTTCACACTAACTGGAAAAATGTTGTAAACAAAGAAAAAAGTGATCCTCTATTATTCATGCTTGTTGTCATCCTACATTCAACATACATAGTGAATGTTCTCTGTCGTTCTGAATTTTGTCGCAGTTTCGCAAGAAGGACAATATGAAGATGTTGCTGTCACTCTTCTATATTTTGCAAAACTTAAGTAAGGTTTGATTTTTATAACTTCAGTGGATACGCCGAGCGGTTCTAGGCGCTACAGTCTGAAACCGCGCGACCGCTACGGTCGCAGGTTCGAATCCTGCCTCGGGCATGGATGTATGTGATGTCCTTAGGTTATTTATGTTTAAGTAGTTCTAAGTTCTAGGGGACTGATGACCTCAGAAGTTAGGTCCCATGATGCTCACAGCCATTTGAACCATTTTTTTCAGTGGATACAGACGTACAAACAAGTAAGAAAAACATAAACAATTTTGCAAGTTTCTAGAATTACTGGACGCATTCTCAAGTTTTTCATAATGCAGGATGAATGATCTAGCTCTTTAACTACAAACATTTGCGAAACTATTAAAGAAATCGCAACATGGTCTTCGACAAACAGTAGTGCATAAGAAAAGCTTTTTTTTTTTGTGGTACAGCTAACGCTTGTAATATATTTACGGAAACAGTGAAGCCATTAAGTTTTTTTGCTAGAAACTGAGCTGCACCCTTTTTAACAGAGTTTGAAAGCCTGTGGAAGTCTGAATATAGTGACAAGTGACATATTTTCGAGAAACGCCGCGAGGATAGGACTAAGTCATTAACCAACTATGGGGCAGAATTGCAGTCCCACCTGCTTCTCAACGTAAACACAGGTAACCAGCTAGAATGTCTCGTCCACCACCTTTACCGCACTTCTCGCTTCTATTATGCGGAAGGCCCCACCGATATACTTATCAAGCATCATGTCCTACGATTCACTTCTGATCGGTACTGGACTATAGGTAAAAAGGTATGGTTTCCCATTGTAAAACCCCTGTTTACTTTAATAACTCAGGAGATAAAGTTACGTGGATTAAATGTATAGGGGGAATCACGCAAGACATAACGCCCCATTAATATCACTAAAGGTTTAAGATATCGAAACGAGACTTCTCGCATGTGTCGGGACACAGAGAGGTACGTAGTTTTATTAAAAGCCGGCCGTGGTGGCGGTGCGGTTCTAGGCGCTCCAGTCCGGAGCCGCGCTGCTGCTACGGTCGCAGGTTCGAATCCTGCCTCGGGCATGGGTGTGTGTGATGTCCTTAGGTTAGTTAGGTTTAAGTAGTTCTAAGTTCTAGGGGACTGATGACCACAGCAGTTGAGTCCCATAGTGCTCAGAGCCATTTGAACCAAGTTTTATTAAAAGGTTAAACACCCGTAACTCTTGCTGTAACTGAGACTCTGATGCAACTTCATTTTTCTCATTGAACGGTATACGTTTTAACGGAATTCGAAAGCTGTTGGATAGGTGAATACAGCGACAGACACTTGTTAATGTTGGCGTTGAAACTTTTCGCAAACGACTCTCTGAAACGTGCTGAAATTGGGCCCAAGTCGACCTGAGTACGCTATCGTGGTGTAGACGTGTCAGATATCCCCGCTGCATACAGCTGCGCGGTCTGGCATGAGACTCCCGCCTCAAAGTCTACATCTATATCTACTTCTGCATCTACATCTATACACCGCAAGCCACCTTATGTGGACCTACTGTTGGTAAGCCTCCATGTGAGCTCGAATGTCTCTGATTTTAAATTCATAGATATTGAGATACACGTAAGAGGATGAAAAATATTTGTCACCTCCGCAGGCAACATATCCTCTGTGTATGTTAACAGTAAACCACACCGTGATGTACTATGACCCTCTTCTAACGAATCAAACTACATGGTTCCAGCGATCTTTTCAACTCATATACGAGGGCAAGTCAATTATTATACGCAATTTAGTTATAGTTTTGTTTAATTTTGTTAGTTCTGTCGTTTTACGTTAATGACGCAAGCTTTCTTTATTTGTTGTTATATCTTTGCAATTTTGAAATTGCTAGGTTAGTTTCGTTATTGCTGCCGTGCTGTTAATCATGACTGCTCCGCTGTCTATTTGCACCAAATAAGAACAACGTTCAGTGATCCGTTCTTTTGTGGTCGAAAGGCGTATCAGGGGCAGAAATTCATCGAAGACTTTCGGTACAGTACGGGAACAGTGTTTTGCCACAACGGAGTGTCTACGAATGGATTGAAAAATGCAGAAATGGTCGCACAACTGTTACGCACGATGGAGCCGGACGACCATTTACCGCTACAAATGAAGAAACCATTGAGCGTTCACGTGAAATGATTCTCTTGGACAGACGATTAACTATTGACGAAGTGGCACATCGTGTGCATATTAGCCACGGTTCTGTCTACGAAGTCATCTCCAACAGGCGTGGGTTTCATAAAGTTTATGCAAGATGGGTCCCAAAACAACTCACACAGTTGCATAAACAAACGCGCTTGGTCATCTGCTATAAACATTTGGATCGCTATGGTAACGAAGGGGACAACTTCTTAGACAGGATCATTACTGTTGACGAAACATGGATCCATCATTACGAGCCGGAGAGTAAACAACAGAGTATGGAATGGAAACATCCAGATTCGCCCAACCGTCCGCAGGAAAACTAATGCTTACGGTTTTTTGGGACGCACAAGGTCCAGTTCTGGCACAACAATAAACAGTTTAAGTTACAGTGAGATGCTTACTGCCAGGCTAAAGCCTGCAATTCGAAGCAAAGAAACACCGAGGATTGCTGTCAAAAGTTGTTGTGTTGTTGCACGACAGCGCCCGTCCGCGTACTGCTGCCCACACTGCTGAAACGCTCCAGAAACTCAAATTTGAAATACTAGATCAGCTTCCATATAGTTCCGATCTTGTCCCTTCTGACTATCACTTGTTTGGTCCACTCAAACACACATTAAGGGGCCGTCGATTAGCCTCGGCGCTCAGTCCGGAACCGCGCGACTGCTACGGTCGCAGGTTCGAATCCTGCGTCGGGCATGGATGTGTGTGATGTCCTTAGGTTAGTTAGGTTTAAGTAGTTCTAAGTTCTAGGGGACTGATGACCACAGATGTTAAGTCCCATAGTGCTCAGAGTCATTTTTGATTAGCCTCTGACGAAGCAGTGAAAGAAGCGGTGCATTCATGGCTCGCAGCTCAACCGAGAACCTTCTTTTATGAGGAGGGAATCAGGAAGCTTGTTCAGCGATGGACCAAGTGCATTGAAACGCAAGGAGACTATGTCGAAAAATGATGTTCTTGTAAGTTTCCTATTTAATTACAATAAAATTTTATAACTACTTTGCGGAAAATAATTGTCTTACCCTCGTGTATATATAGGAAAATAATTGACTTATCCTCGTGTATATATACGTATATATATGCAGACTGAAGCAACGATTGAAAGTCTGTACCAAGGCCAGGATTCGAACCAGTGTCTCCTGTTCACTAGGCAGATCACAGCTGAACGGACTATCCTTGCAGGCCTCTCTCAACAGTCCAAATTCCTTAACTTTTCTCTCTGTGTTGTATCTTTCTTGTTTCTTCTCTGTGAACCGAGGTATTAAATTTCCTTACACATTACTTCCTCCTTGCATTTGCGCCTTGAGAATGGCAGGGTGTGGTCCTGTCGAAATATCGGCGGTGGTCAACGACGTCACCCGGCGGCAAACCCGTAAGTTATTTGAACAGTCCAAATTCCCATTTACGCGTCAGTCCACCACTTGGTATTCCCACTAAACTCGGACATCATTGCAGAGGCTCTCCAACTGTACTGGCATAGCACCTCAGCATTGAACGAAGTGAGGGATCCTGCCTGAAACCCAGGCGTAGTTGCTTTAATCAGACGAAACTATTTGATTGCTTACACCGGTCTTAGTTCAAATTTTCTTTCGTCGCCTCGGTCTTCATGTATACCTCGCGTAACGTCTGCCGCTGGAGTTGAAAGAGCATCTCTGTGACGCTTTTGCGCTTACTAAGTGAACGTGTAACGAACCGTACTGCTCTTCTTTGGATCTCTATTTCCTCTATCACTCCTATGTGGTACGGATGCCAGACTAACAAGCTAAATTCAGGAACTGGGCGAACGAGGGTTTTCTAAGCTACTTCGTTGGAGGACGACATTTACTGGGGATAATTTCAATGAATTCAGTCTGGCATCTGCGTTTAGTTTTATTTGGTCGTTCCATTTTAAATCGCTTCTGATGCATGCTCCCAGATATTTAGCATACAGGATGTCGTGAAAATGTTAGGACTAACTTCGGGGGGTTGTAGAGGCTGTCTCGAGGAACAATTAGAGGATAGGAACCCGTGTCAGGAAACATCTAACGCCGATACAGGGCGTCGCAGCTATAAGTGCCAGTGCCTACCGCCAAGTCACCCCTTCGCCAGCAAACGTGTCTTTGTATGCTGACGGCGACTGCTTGCCACGGTCGCCAGTGGAGAAGATGGAGCTAGCTGCTGCATATATGGGCCTTGTCTCCTAGGAATGCGACGATATGCTGCCTCGGTCGATGATGGTTTCAGACACAGGTTTCCGTCCGCAGTTTATTTTTCTCCTTTGTGCAAAAATCACTGGCCATTTTAGAGGGTTCCAGGAGAAAAATAAACTGCAGATTAGTCGAAAATTGTCATCCACAGAGACAACAGAGCATCACATTCATAGAAGACAAGGTCTTTCTACGCATCAGGTAGCTCCATCTTGTCCACTGGCGATCGTGGCAATTACTTGCGATCACTGAGTAACAAACAACACTGCAAGACGTTTCCCCTACGGTCAGTCACCGTACAGAGTCACATTTGTTGCTGACAGGGTGGCCTAGCGGCAGGCGCCGGTGCCTATAACTCTGACGCCCTGTAGCGTCGTTGGATGATTTTTCTGGACTCGGGTTCTTATGCTCTATTTATTCCTCGAGACTCCCTCTACAAGCCTTTGAAGTTGGTCGCAACACTTATGCGACACTCTGTACGTGACTGATGCCAGTGATTGTTGTGCGCTCATCTAATGCGTCTCCCTGCCTATATATTCGCAATGCGATGGTTTTCTTTATGTTGAGGGTCAACTGACAATCGCTACACCAAGCATCGATCGTGTGCAAGTGTTACTGCGCCTAACTACAATTTTCTAGCGTCGCCACTTCCCTGTACACAACAGTACTGCCCGCGAGAAGCCTCATGCAACTTCGGACTTCATCCACTAGGTTATGAAAAGTAATGGTCCTATAACAATCTTTTAGGATTCGCCGGTTTAGCTGTGCTTACACAGCAATAGCTGATTCCCAAATCCTTGCGTCTTAATTGCAGCATACTGCTGGAGCACTTTTGCGAGAAGTATTAACGACAAACTCAACAAAACTTGTATCACTGCACTCGTCTTTTACTGACTGTCGAATGCCTTTTAAAAAAGTACAGTGTTCTATCGTAAAAAATTATTTCCTTCAGTATCTAAGGTAATACAACCTAACAGTATTAACCACGTAAGAACTTTTTTTTTTTTTTTTTCAAAAGTCAAGGCAGTAAAAGGAGTGTTCTTCTTAGGCGACTCGCCGTGGACAGCAGACTGCATGCCGATGACCTTATTGCGAGATTTTCGACCAACTATCCAGATTTAGCTTTTTCGTGATTTTCCTAATGAACGCGATGATTCCTTTGAAGGGGAACGGCCGATTTTCTTCCCCATCCCTGAAACAATCCGAACTTGTGCTCCGTCTCTAATGATGTCGACGTTGACGGAACGCTAAACCCCAGTCCTCTTTGCTTTCTCTTGCGAGATTTTCAACCGTTTCGGAAAAAAAATTACGCTGGCTGCTGACACGGTTCTTGGCGTACATCATGATGTGGCCGCAAGTTTCCGGGCGGTCCCCTGAACACGCTCTGTGCAGCGGGCGAGAGTATGCAGGGCGTATCGGAAGTACTTTTACAAAGTATCCGAGCGAATTCTTCACTTCGAAAGAGGCCACCTGCGCCACCCATAACAAGTAGGACAAACAGGGAATACTGAATACAAATAAAGTAGGGCAGCGCATATGGACTCAACTTTGACGTACGGCAAAGCGCAACGGGTATCTGAAGACCTTCAACTGGCAGATCCCATCCTCTGAAAGCTCACTTAAGAAACTTCCTGGGAAGATTAAAACTGTATGCTGTACTGAGACTCGAACTCGGGATCTTTGACTTTCTCTGGCACAAGCACATTCCCGCGAAAGGCAAAGTTCCTGTTTTCCAGCCTCGGTCCGGTACGCAGTTTTAATCTACCACGAAGTTTCACATCAGCGCACACGCGGCTGCACAGTGAAAATTTAATTCCACCCACTTAAGGGGAGCCGGAGGTGCTTATGCATCCCATGTTAAAATCACTAAGTTTGAGGAACATTTATGAATAAACTACCGAATAGAAAAATTTGAATTTTTTTTTACATATAGAGAGGTTTAGTATTGCAGTTATGACAGAGGGATTTTGGAGTATCTTTTCTAGTTTCCTTCCAATTATTTTTTTTATTAATGACCCAAATTCTTTTTACAAATAATTGCTTTATAATTAAACTGAAATGAAACTACTGAACATATTGCCAAATGGCTGCGTTACAATGTAAGTTTGACCACTAGGAGTGCTGTATAAAAATTTCATCTCTCTAGCTTGAGTGGATTTTGAGAAAATGTTCCTTATATTCGAAAAATTCTAATTTACGGGAAATGGCTATCAAAGTTTCTCAATACATTCCTTTACTATAGGATGGATTATCAGGGTCTTCTTCTTCATCCTCCAAAAACTTCCTCTTCTGTCTTCTTTTCTGGCCTGTTGTTCCATCATACTTCATATGCCTTTCTCTTCTTTCTGCTCCTCTTATCCTTTCTCTGTCAATATTTCTTAGTGCTCGTACAGTGTTCACCCCAGCTGTAAATCCTAATGCCTTCAGAACTTCACACTTCACACTGTTCCCTTGGTTGTAGGTTGCTATTGCATCATAAATGCCAAAGTGCAGTGTTCTTATGCTTACAAACACCCTTTTAGGAATCACTTTCCAAATCAAATTGTTTACGCTCTCATTATGATTCTGCGTCTTTCCGTGTAGACATTTGTGTAACAATTCTGGCTGTGCTAAGTCATGAAAAATTGGTTTTATTGTTCCCTCCTGATTCTTGTACATACTGCATATTACCCGCTTTACACAAGAAGTATAATACTACCAACAACAGGCGCAACACTGAACTAATTCGAAACGGCAAACCGCAAAGAGACGATGTTCCGCGCTCTTATTCATTGTAGTATCGCAACTTGGTATTAGTGTTAATTTTCTTTTCCCTACGTTCTTCCTCTTCTTATGTACACGGTTACTAAAACGTGGCATCGTAACCAGAACCAAAGTGTACGACAATATTAAATGGAGCAAGATGTTCGAAATTCTGAGGAAAATAGGAGTAAGCTGTAAGGAAATACGGGTAATATTTGTCACAGATAACAATGTAGCCAACCCTTGCACACTCGCTGTATGCGTAACATAAGGCGCTGTATGCGTAACAGGCCGAGAAAATCCCAAGCAGTTCGCCAGGAAGTCACGAGAGGGTATGAGATGCATTCAGCGGCCGCCCATTTCCTCTGCAGGCGTGGGGGAAAATGGTAATAACTCCACTTCTAGGGCGAGTAGAACAATAATTCAAAGTTTACATTAAAGAGGAATGTTGCAATTAATTTCCGGTAGCAAAAAAAAATCGTAATTTTTTGGATTTGACCACCTCCGGCTCCCCTTAAGACGTTACGAGAACCAGTATTTAGTGAACAATCTTTGGACAGCCTCCTACGAGTTGCTCGCTAGAGGAAGGGCAGACCAATTGTATCGCACACAGAGGCGTTTAAGAAATCGTCCATCCATCACTCCGCATGGGAACGGGAAAGAAACCTAATATGCAGTGCAGCGGGAAATTCCCTCTGCCATGCATTTCACAGTGGCCTGCAGAGTGAAAGTGTAGATGCAGACGCAGAAGCAGATGTGGAAAAGAGTTCGCAAGAACGTATGTCCCATAACCCTTCATTTTGTGTTATTGAAGGACATTCTGAAAAACTCTCATGTTAGACACTCACAACAAATTATTTTTCCGTTTTCTGCTGCACATTGATTTCACTAGGTCGTTGTTTACGTCTCGTTTCGGCAGTTTGCCATTTTCAAGTAATTCTGATATATATAGTATACAGTTTTCTTGTATAAAATTGTAAAAACATGAGTTTGATGGCTTGCGTCTGTTTCGGTAGATGTTTACGTTTTATGTGTCACAATGCAGAGTCTTGGAGTCTCTTTTGAGATTGTTTCTCAGTTTCCATACTGTTGAAGTTTGTCAGAACACTATGTATGGAGCGCAGTTTTTATTTTTATTTTTTTTCGCTTACGTTCGTCTGACTGCGCAGTCCACTCCAGTGACACACATACGAGCATGTTTACAATAAATTTGCAATTCATATTCGCGGAACGTAAGTGGATCGTGTTGTCAAACGTACATTAAGTGCAAATAGAAAAGTGCACACCATACACAGAGTTCGGAGAAAATTCAACAGCACGGAAACTGAGAAACAATCTCAGCAGACACTCCACGACACTTCATTGTGATACGTAGATCGTTAATATCAGCCAAAATAGACGTAATCCTTCAAACTTATATTTTGATAATTCTATATAAAGAAACTGTGTATTGTATACAGCGGAATCACTTGAAAATGGCAGAGTGCCGAAACGTGATTTGTCATATGCTAATAACGAGCTAATAAAATAAGTGTGCAGCACAGAATGGAAAAATACTTAATACGTCGTTCACTGATCTAATGTCTGCTGCGGGCTCATCTGAGAAGAAACATTAAACGTTTAAGGTGTGTTCCGTTTGCTTGTATACACGCGTACACTCTCATCACATTGGTGGTGTGATGAAAGTCAGTATTCCAGATAGCCACCTGAAGCACTTTAAAATTTTTGTGCTGGTTGATGACTATTCCGAAGGACCATGAATTCACCTTATACGTCTCACAGGAGCTGCGTGATTCTCCTGCAGAAGTAGCACAGTGTCTGCTCTCGCATTACGAGGACGCACATTGTTTATACAAGATAGAGCTGCAATATATTTGGCCGGCCGAAGTGGCCGGGAGGTTCTAGGCGTGATGTCCCTAGGTTAGTTAGGTTTAAGTAGTTCTAAGTTCTAGGGGACTAATGACCTCAGAAGTTGAGTCCCATAGTGCTCAGAGCCATTTGAACCATTTTTTGCAATATATTTCAGTCGCAATGTTCGAGATGTTCTGGATTGTATCTACAGTGACGCATTGATAGGTAATGCAGGAACAGTTGCATGGGATGCAGGGCAAAGCTCTCAAACAGTGATTGGGAAAGATCAACACCTAATGTTTTCAGTGCGCGCTCTGACTTACATTTTATCGCGCTGGTCATTCTTCCCTATTTACCTGGGAAAGGCAACTAAATATTTTCACATTCGAAGGAGAAAGTTCTTGACTGAAATTTGACGCAAAGGTGTGATGCCTTTCTTCTAATTATTGCCATTCCATTTCGTTCACTCTCTCTCCTCTATTTCGTGACAGCACAAAACGAACCACCTTTCTTTGAATTTTCGATGGCTTCTAGCAGTCCTATTTGGTACGCATGCGACACTGCGGAGCAATAGTCTACAAGACGAGACAGGAGTAGTGTAAGTAGTTTCTTTCGAGGGTTTCCTGAACCTTCCGAGAGTTCTGCCAATAAAACGAAAGTTTTGTTTGGTCTTCACCAGAAGAACTTCTTGGTGACAATTCCATTTTAATTTTTTCCTAACTCTAATTCTTACATTTGTAGTTGACTCGACAAATTAAAAAAAGTCATTTACTGCGTAACAGTAACTCGGCGGAACGATGTTAGCACTCACGTGCAGGCCACAGAGGTTTTCATCGATCAGAATCATCAGCCACTTTGCCGTCGCACTGGTATATTGGCTAAAACATTTTGTAATTCGCTTCGATGTTCTATTGACTTACTAAAAGAAAAGGATAGCTTTATCTGCAAACAGTCTAAGAAGATTACTCAGATTGTTTCCTAATCAAAAATGGTTCAAATGGCTGTGAGCAGTATGGGACTTAACATCTGTCGTCATCAGTCCCCTAGAACGTAGAACTACTTAAACCTAACTAACCTATGGACATCACACACATCCATGCCCGAGGCAGGATTCGAACCTGCGACCGTAGCGGTCACGCGGTTCCAGACTGAAGCGCCTAGAACTGCACGGCCACAACGGCCGGCTTTTCTAAATCGTTTATACTATAAAGAATAGGAACTGACCTGTCACACATCCTTGGGGAACGCCAGATAAAGCTTCGGTTTCACAAGGTGCGTTCCTGTCGGTTACTTCGGACTGTGACCCTTCTGACAGAAAATCAGGTATCTCGCTGGATAGATGAGACGATGTTATATAAGCACGTATTTTTATTACAAGTCGCTTATGAGAAATTGGCTCCAAAGTTTTCTGTAAAACCGCCAGCCGGAGTGCCCGAGCGGTTCTAGGCGCGTCAGTCTGGAACCGCGCGACCGCTACGGTCGCAGGTTCGAATCCTGCATCGGGTATGGATGTGTGTGGTGTCCTTAGGTTAGTTACGTTTAAGTAGTTCTAAGTTCTAGGGGACTGATGACCTCAGATGTTAAGTCCCATAGTGCTCAGAGCCATTTGAACCATTTTTCTGTAAATCCAGCAATATGGAATCAAGTTGAGATCCAATACGTACCCATCGTTCTGAACCCGACGAAGTATGAAACAGTAGTTGATAATTTCGAGGTCTCTCATAATGCTCGAACACAAAATATGCTCAAAACTTCCAGTGTAAAATGACGTTAATTTTGCCGATGGCTTTTATTTTAATCTTTGTGTGTTGGTGTGGCCTGAGCAACTTCCCAACCTTTAGGTACATATCTTTCATAGTGCGAGCTATTGTGTAACTGAAAAAGGGAGGAAGTTATATATACGTGTACTTTCCTTTGTCTTTTGTGTGTGTCTATGTGTGTGTGTGTGTTGAATCAAACCTAAAAATTATAAAAGTTATTCTGAGAAATACTGAATAATTTCAGGCAACATTCATCTACATCTACATCTACATCTATACTCCGCGAGCCACCTTACGGTGTGTGGCGGAGGGTACTTATTGTACCACTATCTGATCCCCCCTTCCCTGTTCCATTCACGAATTGTGCGTGGGAAGAACGACTGCTTGTAAGTCTCCGTATTTGCTCTAATTTCTCGGATCTTTTCGTTGTGATCATTACGCGAGATATATGTGGGCGGTAGTAATATGTTGCCCATCTCTTCCCGGAATGTGCTCTCTCGTAATTTCGATAATAAACCTCTCCGTATTGCGTAACGCCTTTCTTGAAGTGTCCGCCACTGGAGCTTGTTCAGCATCTCCGTAACGCTCTCGCGCTGACTAAATGTCCCCATGACGAATCGCGCTGCTTTTCGCTGGATCATGTCTATCTCTTCTATTAATCCAACCTGGTAAGGGTCCCATACTGATGAGCAATACTCAAGAATCGGACGAACAAGCGTTTTGTAAGCTACTTCTTTCGTCGATGAGTCACATTTTCTTAGAATTCTTCCTATGAATCTCAACCTGGCGCCTGCTTTTCCCACTATTTGTTTTATGTGATCATTCCACTTCAGATCGCTCCGGATAGTAACTCCTAAGTATTTTACGGTCGTTACCGCTTCCAATGATTTACCACCTATGGCATAATCGCACTGGAATGGATTTCTGCCCCTATGTATGCGCATTATATTACATTTATCTACGTTTAGGGAAAGCTGCCAGCTGTCGCACCATTCATTAATCCTCTGCAGGTCTTCCTGGAGTACGTACGAGTCTTCTGATGTTGCTACTTTCTTGTAGACAACCGTGTCATCTGCAAATAGCCTCACGGAGCTACCGATGTTGTCAACTAAGTCATTTATGTATATTGTAAACAATAAAGGTCCTATCACGCTTCCTTGCGGTACTCCCGAAATTACCTCTACATCTGCAGATTTTGAACCGTTAAGAATGACATGTTGTGTTCTTTCTTCTAGGAAATCCTGAATCCAATCACAAACCTGGTCCGATATTCCGTAAGCTCGTATTTTTTTCACTAAACGTAAGTGCGGAACCGTATCAAATGCCTTCCTGAAGTCCAGGAATACGGCATCAATCTGCTCGCCAGTGTCTACGGCACTGTGAATTTCTTGGACAAATAGGGCGAGCTGAGTTTCACATGATCTCTGTTTGCGGAATCCATGTTGGTTATGATGAAGGAGATTTGTATTATCTAAGAACGTCATAATACGAGAACATAAAACATGTTCCATTATTCTACAACAGATTGACGTAAGCGAAATAGGCCTATAATTATTCGCATCTGATTTATGACCCTTCTTGAAAATGGGAACGACCTGCGCTTTCTTCCAGTCGCTAGGTACTTTACGTTCTTCCAGAGATCTACGATAAATTGCTGATAGAAAGGGGGCAAGTTCTTTAGCATAATCACTGTAGAATCTTACGGGTATCTCGTCTGGTCCGGATGCTTTTCCGCTACTAAGTGATAGCAGTTGTTTTTCAATTCCGATATCGTTTATTTCAATATTTTCCATTTTGGCGTCCGTGCGACGGCTGAAGTCAGGGACCGTGTTACGATTTTCCGCAGTGAAACAGTTTCGGAACACTGAATTCAGTATTTCTGCCTTTCTTCGGTCGTCCTCTGTTTCGGTGCCATCGTGGTCAACGAGTGACTGAATAGGGGATTTAGATCCGCTTACCGATTTTACATATGACCAAAACTTTTTAGGGTTCTTTTTTAGATTGTTTGCCAATGTTTTATGTTCGAATTCGTTGAATGCTTCTCTCATTGCTCTCTTTACGCTCTTTTTCGCTTCGTTCAGCTTTTCCTTATCAGCTATGATTCGACTACTCTTAAACCTATGATGAAGCTTTCTTTGTTTCCGTAGTACCTTTCGTACATGATTGTTATACCACGGTGGATCTTTCCCCTCGCTTTGGACCTTAGTCGGTACGAACTTATCTAAGGCGTACTGGACGATGTTTCTGAATTTTTTCCATTTTTGTTCCACATCCTCTTCCTCAGAAATGAACGTTTGATGGTGGTCACTCAGATATTCTGCGATTTGTGCCCTATCACTCTTGTTAAGCAAATATATTTTCCTTCCTTTCTTGGCATTTCTTATTACACTTGTAGTCATTGATGCAACCACTGACTTATGATCACTGATACCCTCTTCTACATTCACGGAGTCGAAAAGTTCCGGTCTATTTGTTGCTATGAGGTCTAAAACGTTAGCTTCACGAGTTGGTTCTCTAACTATCTGCTCGAAGTAATTCTCGGACAAGGCAGTCAGGATAATGTCACATGAGTCTCTGTCCCTGGCTCCAGTTCTGATTGTGTGACTATCCCATTCTATACCTGGTAGATTGAAGTCTCCCCCTATTACAATAGTATGATCACGAAACTTCTTCACGACGTTCTGCAGGTTCTCTCTGAGGCGCTCAACTACTACGGTTGCTGATGCAGGTGGTCTATAGAAGCATCCGACTATCATATCTGACCCACCTTTGATACTTAACTTAACCCAGATTATTTCACATTCGCATTCGCTAATAACTTCACTGGATATTATTGAATTTTTTACTGCTATAAATACTCCTCCACCATTGGCGTTTATCCTATCCTTGCGGTATATATTCCATTCTGTGTCTAGGATTTCGTTACTGTTCACTTCCGGTTTTAACCAACTTTCCGTTCCTAATACTATATGCGCACTATTTCCTTCAATAAGCGATACTAATTCAGGAACCTTGCCCTGGATACTCCTGCAGTTTACCAATATTACGTTAACTTTTCCTGTTTTTGGTCTCTGAGGACGGACGTTCTTTATCAACGATGCTGATGTTCTCTCTGGTAAGCCGTCAGGTATTTTATCGTTTCGCCCAAGGGGGGGTCCCTCTAACCTAAAAAACCCCCGTGTGCACGCCACACGTACTCTGCTACCCTAGTAGCTGCTTCCGGTGTGTAGTGCACGCCTGACCTGTCTAGGGGGGCCCTACAGTTCTCCACCCAATAACGGAGGTCGATGAATTTGCAACCATTATAGTCGCAGAGTCGTCTGAGCCTCTGGTTTAGACCCTCCACACGGCTCCAAACCAGAGGACCGCGATCGACTCTGGGCACTATGCTGCAGATATTAAGCTCCGCTTGCACTCCGCGTGCGATGCTGGTTGTCTTCACCAAATCAGCCAGCCGCCGGAAGGAACCAAGGATGGCCTCAGAACCCAAGCGGCAGGCGTCATTCGTTCCGACATGTGCTACTATCTGCAGCCGGTCACACCCAGTGCGTTCAATAGCTGCCGGAAGGGCCTCCTCCACATTACGGACGAGACCCCCCGGCAAGCACACCGAGTGCACACTGGCATTCTTCCCCGACCTACCCGCTATTTTCCTGAGGGGCTCCATAACCCGCCTAACGTTGGAGCTCCCTATAACTAATAGGCCCGCCCTCTGTGACTGTCGGGACCTTGCCGGAGAATCGGCCACTGGCCCAACAGGCGAGGCATCCTGTGGTGGCTCGGAAACGATGTCATCACCACTAGGAAGCACCCCGTACCTGTTGGAAAGGGGTAAGGCAGCTGCCACGCGGCCAGATCCCACCTTCGCCTTTCGGCCAGGCACGCGCGAGCCCACCACTGTCCGCCATTCACCCTGGAGTGATGGCTGACCGGTAAGATGCTCACTGCCGGAAGACGCAGCGACATCAGGGGTTCCATGTGATTCCAAGGCCACCGAAGTAGGCATAGGTCTCACCACAGTTGCCCCAACGCCACTACGAGCCGACGCCTGCGCCTCGAGCTCGATGAGCCTAACAGACAAAGCCTCCACCTGCCCCCGAAGAGTGGCCAATTCTCCTTGCGTCCGCTCACAACAACCACAGTCCCTACACATGACTATGTTTACCCTACTCTATACGGTGACAAATTCCCAAGATAATCTTCTGATGAGCTACTCTGATAATCAAGAAACACTCACTGAAATACGAGACGCGAAAACTACGCTAGGTTTTCCCAGAAAAACTATTTAAAAGCTAAGCGCAGCAAATAAGTACAAAATAAATTTCTCTCCTAACGATCAAGAACTGTTAGTTTCTATGCAGAGCAGATAAACACTAATAGAATCCCTTCCTTAGTGGAAGGTCGTAAACAAAATGCAAAATAAACGCTTTATACAAACAGTACTCGCTGCTGCTGGTCCTCTCGCTCTGGCTGTCAACATTCGTAAACGTCACAGGCCTGGTTTTTAGCAAAATGAGTCACCTTAAAGAACTGAGAGGTGTCTGACAGAGCATGTTAGCAGCAGATCACAAACTCTGGCGTTGCATTAGAGAGTTACTGCAATAGGTACGTGTCTCCGCTTCTGAGGATAGCGATGTCATTGTGCAATGTAAACAACCGAAACGGCAAACGAGCCTAATCGCTAGTCTAGAACTCAGAAGTCAATCTAAGAAAGTCACTTACAAAAACCCCTCTATTGCTCTAAGCTCATCTACTACTATATCATACTTCGTCGTATAATTGTTTACTGGCTAAAAAATTAGAAGTGATATGAAGTAGAATGAACACATAAAGCTGTAATAGAAAAGACGAACGGAAGACCCAGATTTATTGCAAAGATTCTGGGAAAATTATGTAGTTCTGTAGGGGAAATGGCATACAAGACACTAATGCAACAAATTCTAGAATACTATTCGAGCATTCGGAGTCATTATCATGTCGGCAACACAACAAATATCGATGTAATTAAGAGACAGGCTGCTAAGATCGTATTAAGACGCTAGTACATACTATTGTAAAACAGTGATGCTCGGGAAACTTAAAAGGGAATCCTTGGAAGCAAGCCGACAATGTTCTGGAGAAACCCTGTTGGGTGAATTTAGATACGCAGTATTCGAGAAAGACTGTGCGGAAATCCAGCTGCCACCAGCGAATGTCTAGTGTGGGCGTCGTGATAGCGCGATTTGATAGATTACGGTACGTATACATCTACGTCTACGTAACTACTCTGCAGTTAACATTCAAGTGCCTGGCAGAGGGTTGTTCGTACCACCTTCAGAGTATTTCTCTACCGTTCCACTCTGTAACAGCAAGGGGGAAAAACGAACACTCAAATATTTCCGTACGAGTTCTGATTTATTTTATTGTATTTTGAAGGCCATTTCTCCCTATGTACACTGGTGACAATAAAATATTTTCACATTCAGAGGAGAAAGATGATGATTGAAATTTCGTGTAAAGATCTCGCCGCAAGGAAAAACGCTTTTATTTTAATGATTGTCATCCTAACTCTCTTATCATATTCATGACACTCTCTCCCCTATTTTTCTATAATAAAAAACGAGCAGCCCATCTTCGAACTTTTTCAGTCCGCTCCGTCAGTCCTTTTTCGTTAGGTTCCCATATAGCACGCAGTATTCTAGCAGGGGACGTACAAGCTTTGTGTAGGCACTCTCTATAGTTGACCTATTGCGTCTCTCTAAATGTTCTGCCAATAAACCGTAGTCTTTGGTTTGCCTTCCCCATAACATTTCCTATGTAAGTGTTCCAATTTAATTTGTTTGTACCTGTAGTTCCTAGGTATTTACTTGAACTGACTGCCTTTAGATTTGTGTGATTCATCGTGTAATTGAAATTTAATGCATTTCTTTTTGTTTTCATGTCGATGACCTCACACTTACGTTTGTCAGACACAGCTGCCACTTTTCACACCATTCAGATATCGGGTCTAAGTCATTTTGCGACTTATTTTGATCTACTGGTGAACTACAAGACGGTTAACGACGGCGTCATCTCCAGGCAATAGAAGAGGACTGTTCAGGTTATCTCCTAAATCATTTATATAGATTAGGAACTGCAGAGGACCTACAACAATTCCTTGGGGAATATCGGATATCACTTCCGTTTTACTCGACCGTTTTTCATCGATTACTGTGAATTGTGACCTTTCTGACACGAAATCACAGTCCCAAGCGCACAAATGAGGCGATTCTCCATAGCCACACAGTTTGATTAGAAGTCGCTTGTGAGGAACGGTGTCAAAAGTTTTCTGGAAATCCAGGAATATGGAATCAATTTGCGATCTCCTGCCTATAGCGCCCATTATTTCGTGAGAATAAAGAGCTAGTTCTAGAAGAACGATATTTTCCGAATTCGTGCTGGTTATTTGTTAGTAGACCGCTACCTTCCACGTAATTAATAATATTCGAACACAATATATGTCCAGAATCTTACTGCAAAGCGACATTAGTGATATGGGTCTGATATTCAGCGGATTACTTCTTTTTCCTTTGTTTAGGTACGGATTTTTTACGATCGAACGGTGGTATATGATTGCTAAGTATGGGGCTACTGCATCAGCATACTGTGACAGGAACCTAACTGGTATATACAGCCTGGACCTGAAGACCTGTCTTTATTAAGTGATTTAAGCTGCTTCGCTACACGGAGGATATCTACTTCTAAGTTAATCATGTAGGCAGTCGTTCTCGATTCGAATTCTGGAATATTTATTTCGTCTTCGCCAGCTGCGGTGACCGAGCGGCTCTAGGCACTTCAGTCCGGAACCGCACCGCTGCTGCGGTCGCAGGTTCGAATCCTGCCTCGGGCATAGATGTGTGTGATGTCCTTAGGTTAGTTAGGTTTACGTAGTTCTGCGTCTATGGAACTGATGACCTCAGATGTTAAGTCCCATAGTGCTCAGAGCCATTTGAACCATTTATTTCGTCTTCTTTGGTGAAGGAATTTCTGGAAACTGTGTTCAATAACTCCGCATTCGTGGCGATGTCACCGGAAATATTATCGCCTGGTGAAGGTACTGATTGTGTGTCACTGCTGGTTTACTTTACATACGATGAGAATCTTACTGTAAATTGATAATGTTTACTTTATGGTCCGTCCGACTACAACTGAATGAAACATAATTTTCGTCTTTATTTTCTGCAAGGCATCTTCAGTGGCCTGGAATATGTGCATATTTTTGCTATTGAGTTTACATTTTGGTCAATGTACCTATAGGATATAAACAGTTCTGATGGCTGGTTTTTGCTATTATGTAGTAATATTTTGAACTGTACTTACAGGTTGCGTGGACGATTTTCTACATATTACGCTCCTGTTGCATTTTTTCTTATAAATGCCAATTTACGTTTTTTTTCCGCAAGGAACTGAACACTTGTTTTGATGCAATGTTTGTTTGTGTTGCCAACTGTCAGATGTTAGTGCCAAGGATCGAATCGTCTGACAGTCGGCAACACAAAACAAAACAATGCATCAAAACAAGTGTTCAGTTCCTAGTGCTGTGAAATGTCGAAAAAACCGCAAATTGTGTTTCATTCAGTTGTAGTCAGACGTCCATAAAGTAAAAATTATCAATATACCGTAATATTACACGCAACTGAGGAAGGCAGGAATACAAAAGATAAGAATCTCTTTGGAGGTTCTGTCAGATTTCGAGACAGCGCTTTATAGTGAAAGTTGTTAAAAGCATTTCGCATTGAAAGCGAAACTAAGTTTCGACTTCCAGTAAAGCATCGCCAATTTTAGAGATTCTGTGTTCTTTTAAATTTGCCACGCTTTTCTCGTTGCTTCTGCAACTGTGTTCTGACGTGAGCGATCAGCACCGTCTTTTATTAATTTATTTCATATAAATTTTTCTACTGTCACCGATACTATTTCTATGAATTCAAGCCATATCTTGTCTGCGCTTACATTGTACTATGTAGCAGGATTTTGGAGCATGTACTATGTTCGAACATTATGAATTATCTCGAAGAGAACAATCTGCTGACACACAGTCAACTGGATTTAGAATACATTGTCCTTGTAAAACACAACTAGCTCTTCATACACACGAAGTGTTGAGTGCTATTGACAAGGGATTTCAAATTGATTCCATATTTCTGGATTTCCCGAAGGCTTTTGACATTGTACCACACAAACGGCTTGTAGTGAAATTGCTTGCTTATGGAATATTGTCTCAGTTATGTGACTGGATTCATGATTTCCTGTGAGAGAGGGCACAGTTTGTAGTAACTGACGGAAAGTCATCGAGTAAAACAGAAGTGATTTCTGGCGTCCCCAAAGGTAGTGATATATGCCCACTGCTGTTCCTTATCTGTATAAACGTTTCAGGAGACAATCTGAGCAGACGTATTACGTTGTTTGCAGATGATGCTTTATCGTCTAGCAAAGTCAGTCATCATAAGACCAAAACAAATTGCAAAGCGATTTAGAAAAGATATCTATCTGCATGGTGCGAAAATTGGCAGTTGACCCTAAATAATGAAAATAGTGAGATCAACCACATGAGTGCTAAAAGAAATCCGCTAAACTTCGGTTACACAATAAATTAGTCAAATCTCTACGTCGTAAATTCAGCTAAATAACAATTGCGAACAACTTAAATTGGGAAGAACACATAGAAAGTGTTGTGGGGGAGGCGAAGCAAAGACTGCGTTTTATTGGGAGGACACTTAGGAAATGTAACAGATCTATTAAAGAGACTGCCTACACTACACTTGTCTGTTCTGTTTTAGAATACTGCCACGTGATGTGGGATCCTTGCCAGATAGGACTGACGGATCACATAGAGAAAGTTTAAAGGACAGCACGTTTTCTATTATTGCGAAATAGGGGAGAGAGTGTCATGGAAATGATATAGGATTTGGGGTGGACATCACTAAAACAAAGGTGATTTTCGCTGCAACGGAATCTTTTCACGAAATTTCAATCACTCCAGTTCGAAAGCATTTTGTTGACGCCGACCTACATAGGGAGAAACGATCATCGTTATACAATAAGGATATTGTTGTTCTTTTTTCCACGCGCTGTTCGAGATTGCAACAACAGAGAACTATTGTGAAGGTGGTTCGATGAACCGTCTGCCAGGCACTTAGGTGTGATTTGTGGAGTATCCATGTGGATGCAGGTGTAGATGTAAATGTATTTACTTAGGAAGGAGTGGAGGCTGTCTCTTAGCAAGGCGTCAAGCGTGTTTTTATCTGATTTTCTAAATAGAAACATTTTTATTTTACTTTTAGTGGATTTGGATGTTGCGGTGGTCAGTCTCGCTACAACGGTTCTGTGATGTCTAATATCTGTATACATCGTGATGGTCCCTATTTGCTCCGGATTATTTGTTGCTAAGGGTTCAAGTATGTTTTAGCAACCATTACACTTCGAGTGGACTCGTGAACTAACTGCTGAAAATAATTTTCGGATAAAGCATTTAGTACAATTTCTGACAATTATTTACACCTATCACCAGTTGTGAATGAATATTTTTTCCAACAGATCGATGGTAAATTGAAGTCACGACCAACCATTATTGTAAGAGAGGGGTACCTATTTGTGACTCGATCAAGTTTTCTTTGAACTTTTCAGCATATCTATCATCTGAGTCGGGGGGATCGCTAAAAAGAACCAATTAATAATTTATTCTGTGTCCACACTAATTAACAGGAACTACCTGCTTCAATTTCAGTCACTTTTCCTTCGTTTATCAAGTGAAAGGAACGATACAGAAGTAGACAATTGTTGGAACGAACTACTCACCGCCATGCACAACACATTGACAGGAACAATATAAATGTGAATGTAAATGTCACAGACGACGTTTGCTGGTGATCTGATTAATAGCAGTAGCGTAAAATAAACTTCGGTGTGCAGTTTATGAATTGCAGCTAGCTGTAGCACTCCAGATATGCACAAGTATCGTGTCGTGGTTTGATCCGCATTACCATGCGTATGGTGTAAGGAATATCTAGTTTCCAAAAATAAGTTCACATTGGACAAACACTGTGTGCTACATGACTTCAATGTTGTGCTATTGCTTTAAAAATCGTTTTGTAAGGATTCTTACTAACTGTTTCCTCTACTGGAAGATATACACAATGCGTCAGTACCGTTCTGTCAAATTTGCACAAAAATTACATAAACGGCTATCGTTAAAATTGCTATAATAATTCAAATCACTGAATGGCTTTCAGTGCCATTCCGACTTGCAATTTTCTGTTCATATTTCACACAGTAGAAAATAACGTCGTGACAATACGTCGAGTAAGTTACTAAAGTATGCACAAAGTGCGCATAAAAAGTTTACGCACTTAGGGAGCAGTAATATACCTGAAGAAGGCAATAAAATAAGGGTCTGGATGTAAGACTAAACTCAAGAGTTCAAGGATGTCAATGCTAAAATTTGCTGATGACTTTACTGTCGCCTGTGAAGTTGAGGAATGACAACAAGACCTACTGAATGCAACGAGCACAGAATATGGATTGGGAGTAAACAACAAAAGACGAAAAATTTGAGGAGCAATGAGATTAAAGTCAAACCGCATATCAAAATTGAGGACCTAGAACTAGACAATGATGACTGACGTCTAGAAACCTTTACCCGCACCATTCTCCACCCCACCCCACCCAAGAAGTTTTTTTTTTTTTTTTTTTTTTTTTTTTTTTTAAGAAAGAAACGACGCTCCGATTTCTAACGACTCTCCTTACTGAACAGGTATGTTGGTGACTGGCAGGAAGATCTCATTGCAAGCGACAATGCTCCGTTTTCAAGACGATACTGCTGTCCTGAAACCACATATCACAAGACGAATACGCGATGTCGTTTAGAATGATACAAAACTACGTCGTCTTTGGAGTAGTGAAAAAATGTTTGTCGAGTAGCGAGTGACGGTATGCAATGCAACGCGGCACTTGGATGGTTGTGAGCAGATATATTGGGTGCCTAGATAACTCTACTTACGTGAATAAGTTGTTCGAGAGTGAATTCGTTTGTGTTGGTTTGAAAGGTTCGAAGCGTCATTTGTAGCTGATGTCAAATTGAAATAAGTTATTTATACGTCATTTTAGATAACCGAATGCTTCCCACATGGAACCACTTTTTGAATCAGTCCTTCCATATATCACCGTAATAATTGTTCTATCACCAAAGCGTGAACAACTGCACTGTGGTGTGTAGAAAGACGCCTCTGATTGCACTAAAACTCTGAGTATCGAATTCACATAAATTACAAAACAACTCTGACATACTGCAGCGATCGAGAATTAACCACTTCTAGTAGTCACAAATGTAAAATATGGCTCAAATGGCTCTGAGCACTATGGGCCTTAACTTCTGAGGTCATCAGTCCTCTAGAAATTAGTACTTAAACCTAACTAACCTAAGGACATTACACACATCCATGCCCGAGGCAGGATTCGAACCTGCGACCGTAGCGGTCGCGCAGTTACAGACTGTAGCGCCTAGAACCGCTCGGCCACTCCGGCCGGCCAAATGTAAAATACCTAGCACTATGTGTCCAGAGTGATTTTAAAAGAAACGCCCATGTATAAGTGGATGAGTACAAAGGAAAAGTGGCTTATCCAGGAAATACGTAACTTAAAAATTTGTTATTCAACGTTTTCTTTAGTCTCTCTCGTCATTCTGGGGCCCTCTGATAGAAGAGGCAGCGAAAATCTAAAGGAGAGCGGCATACATTTCGTCACGGGTTCGTTTAGTAAGCGCTAAGCAGACTCCATCAAACTTCAGTACAAAACGATAAGAGACAGATTTACTCTTTAAAATTACTGGAGCGTGAGAAGGTGGAACACATTAATTTTTGGAAAAAACTTCGTTCTAGCCATGGACAGAAGTGACTGGCACAAAATATACAAACTTTTAATGTAGGTTGATTCCTACAAAGAAGAAGACAGCAAACAGCCACTATTAATACTGCTATTTATTTAAGTAAATAGCGCCGTAACCGGTCTCGAACTGTAAAGTTCATCATCAAACGACTGTTCACTGGATTTGCAAGATATACTTTACATGATCGTCAGTTTTCGATTTTATTCTTCCACTGTGGAGAAGTATTCTTGGTGTGTTCGTGCCATCGATAATTCCGCGCGATTTTGTTCCGAAGTTGCAGGAATGTATTTTTCAAATATTCCAAAATATAAGCAACACTTGTATGATTTGCACATCACCATATTGTGCAAAGCACCACACACATACACACACACACACACGCCAAAAACTATTTGCCACATGTGAAGTAGACACAAAGATTGCAATTTTACTCACCATGTCAGTTTTAGACAAAATAGCATTATACAAACTTTTTCTTTTTTGTTTCTTCTAGACACTTGCCGAGCGCCGTTCCCTAAGTAGTGATCATACCAGGATTTTGCGTCACTTGCAAGTAGATTCGGCAACATTTCTCTTATAATTTTCAGTTTTTAGTGTAGACGTTTCTCCTTTTCCAGTGTGATTTTTGTAGATGGACAACGTATGACCGAAAGGACTCTTGATTAAAAGCGCGTAACTTTGTGTCTAGAAGAATTAAAAATACTTGCATTTTATTTTCTTCCAAAAACGACTTGCTAAATATGGATGATGATGAAATTATAGAGTTTAGGCCCGGTAAGGATACTTACGGAGTTAATCCTTGCCGCACACTGTACACGAATTTAGCAAGGAAGGGGAGTGTGTGGAAATGACAGGAGTGCCAGAACGCAGTGTAGTGTAGTTTGTGACAGATTAAGGAGTCGATTTCGGGTGAACTACAGGTCTCGTTAAGCATGTTACTAATCCGCCAGAAATCCTGTTAACAGTATTATTCACGGCTGTTCACGAATATGAGAACAAATTCAAAAAAATGGCTCTGAGCACTATGGGACTCAACTGCAGAGGTCATTAGTCCCCTAGAACTTAGAACTAGTTAAACCTAACTAACCTAAGGACATCACAAACATCCATGCCCGAGGCAGGATTCGAACCTGCGACCGTAGCGGTCTTGCGGTTCCAGACTGTAGCGCCTTTAACCGCACGGCCACTTCGGCCGGCAGAACAAATTCCAGCTTCATTTTTCGGCACTTAGCGGTATTGTTCAAACCAAGTTGAGTGCCAGTGAGGGTCCTAAATACTGATATTTGTCAAGCCGCCGCCTTTGCAACGAGCAGCTATGAAAGTAGAGAAAGTTGTAAAACAATTTTACTTTCCGTCCGAACCACAAACAACTTGTACTGCTGTTACTGGGCTGGAATTTCTTGGCAGATTAAAACTGTTTGTCGGGCTGGGAATTCAAACCCAGGACCTTTCCCTTTGGAGGGCAAATGCTCTACCGATTGGGCAACACGTCCTGAAGTGCTTCACCTCCTACCGTCAAAACTTCTATGTTTTTGTTATCTTCCGTACTATACATATAATAGTGTATATACTATATATAATCTTGTGATTCTTGAGTTTCTCCCGGCGTATTTGATAATCAAAATATCCACGGGTGTGCTGCCGGTCTATAGTGTCCAACGGGCCCGTTGGACACTATAGACCGGCAGCACACCCGTGGATATTTTGATTATATATAATCTTATTTTATTTATTAATTAATTTTGCTTAATATTTTCAGCTATAGTAGTCGTGATCTTTCTGTTTTAGCACTGGCTATCTGAGTGTGGCACAAACGTCGTAAATGGTAATAATTGTAACAGTGAAATACGTTGTGGGGATTCCGACTTGAAAAAAAAAAAAAAAAAAAAAAGAACCTCCAACATTTTGTCTTCCTCTGTTTACCTGTTCTTGCTTCGCTGAAGCTAAAACATCCCGTCATCAGTGGCTTCCTTTTCTTTTAGTATCAGATCGTTTTGTTGTTAACGTTGCTGTCTCCTTTCTGCAGTGTAGCTGATGCTTCAAAACAGTTTATTTTGTTGCTAGCGACATTGGTTTACCCACTGTCAAAACTCGATAAACTGTCCTCCCAACTGTGTTGAAATACCAGCAGAACTGCAGAAGAGAGACAGACGGCGATACGAATCCTCGTTCGACTGATACTTTGATATTGTTCGTCAAGACCCAAAGAAGAGCAGCAGGTTTCTTTACAGATTCTATAAGCAACCGCGAATGCGTGGCGAGATGATCAGCCGGCTCCGGTATCAGACGCTAAAAGAAAAGCTTTCTGGATCACAGAGCAGTTCACTGTTAAAATTCCGAGACGGCACGCTCCAAGATGGCACACCCCTTCGTACCTCTCGCGAAAACACCACGAAGGTAAAAATTAGAGAGATTTCATGTCACACATAGGCTTACCACCAGTCACTCTTCATGCGGATTTTTCGCGATCGGAACAGGAAAGAGAAAATGACAGCGGTACTCAAAGCACCCTCCAACAGTCATAGTAAGTTAGTTGTAGATGGAAACAATAAAACTTTCTGAAAAGTAAAATAAACGGAAAGACAATGATGATGGTCTACCAAGAGTGAAAAAGGAGAACTGGGGTACTGCACAAGCAACTGCACAATATTTGATTGGTGCATAAGTTCGTAGCGCTTTTGTTTTGCATGTTGGTATTCCGGTTTCTGTAGGTTTATTTATCGACCGTCGTTTTAGTTTCTAGTTCACTATTCCTATTTGTGTTTACGTATCGTCATTTTGTCCTTTGTAGATAGTGAGTGGAGCTGCGGACGAAAGGTAAATGGAGTGCCAAGGGGAGAAATCACATTTCCGGCATATTCCTCTGTTCGAGTTCAGTAAAGGGTTGACAGTAGAGGAGGCAGTCAGAAACATTTGCGCCCTGTATACGGATAATTCCGTTGGACGGAGCACGGCAAGAAAATGTTTTCTCGTTGTCTCATTTGGAGGATCGTTTTGATGTTAGCCACTCTTCACCTTCAAGAAGACTTCCGGGATTCGATGAAACGAATTAATCCAGAATTATCCACGCCAGAGTGCTCGAGAACTGGCAAATATGATGAACTGCCATCATTCCACAATAGTGAGACATTTGCATGCAGTGGTGAAGGTTGAAAAATGGTATGTATGGGTACCGCATGCACTAAGCCAAAATCACAAAATCAGCAGGCGGTCATATGTACATCTGTGGTTGCTCTTCATCAATTGGATCGTCAAGAACACCGGCCTTTTCACTCCTATTTTGTTACTGGTGACGAGAAATGGTGTCTTTATGCTAACATGAGGAAAAGAAAGGAATGGTTGAGCCCAAAACTTGCAGCAACTCCCCGTACAAAGATCGGCGTGCCTCCACAAAAGATAACGTTGTGCATCTGTTGGAACAGCAATGGTATGGTGTATTACGAATTGCTGCCCCGAGGTGTAACCGTCACTGCTGATATTACAGTTATAGTAACTGAGACGTCACGCAGACGCAGTCCAAGAAGGGAGACTGCGTGAAGTGATGCTACTCCACAGTAACGCCCGCCCGCAGTCTGCTAGACTGATTAAAAACGCAATACATGGAGTTGGGTTGGGAAGTCATTCCGCACCCACCTTATTCAACCGACCTTGCGACCTAAAATTTTCACCTTTTCCGTTGTCTATCGAACAACCTCGAAGGATTTTGGTTTCTGCATGAAAATGTGCTCCCAACATGGCTAGACGCCGCGCGGGATTAGCCGAGTGGTCTTAGGCGCTGCAGTCATGGACTGTGCGGTTGGTCCCGGCGGACGTTCGAGTCCTCCCTTGGGCATGGGTGTGTGTGTTTGCCCTTAGGATAATTTAGGTTAAGTAGTGTGTAAGCTTAGGGACTGATGACCTTAGCAGTTAAGTACCATAAGATTTCACACACATTTGAACATTTTTTGAACATGGCTCGACGTGTTCTTCGCCACAAAACCAAGTGATTTATACAGCTGCGGAAACGAAAATTACCCCAGCGTCGACAGACTTTCGTAAACAATGAAGGAAAATATATTATTGATAACTCAAGTCTCTGTTACATGCATCTGTTGAGTTCATTAAACTTATGAAAAAACGCTACGAACTTATGTAACAACCTAATATATTTGACGATCAGGGAAACGGGGACAAAAGTAGGGATCTTTCCTCAAGAGAAATCGCCTGAGGCTGTACAAGTTACACGCGACTGTCAGAGGTGACCTTCTATGCTGTGCTGAGTACTGAGGCGTCGGCCGCGGCGGCCCTCACTCACCTGCCTGCGGCGGCCGAACATGTACTCGGACAGCAGGTCTCCCGGCAGCGGCGACAGGAACGGGCCCGCCATGATGTCTGCAGCGGCGTCGCGACGTCTGGCGTCTGCCGTCTGGCGCTCGCTGGCTGCGTCCAGAGCGAGCGGCGGCGGCGGCGGCGACGCCGCGCGGGGTGGCGCCCCGGAGCCACGCCCACCCGGCGCGCGGGCGCCGCCGCCATTGGCGGGCGCAGCGAGCAGGCCACGCCCCCAGCGTCCGCCACACCCTGGCGCCGCGGCGCCGCCAGCGCCGCATAGTGGCAGTAGCAACACTGACTGTGTGTGTGTGTGTGTGTGTGTGTGTTTGTGTGGGCCGCCAGCGAGAGATGATGACGGCACGACGGCACGGGGAAAAAGTCGCGCGGCGAGTGGGAGAGTTGATCGCTCGCCATCAATAGGTCAAACGCATCACTTTTGCCATTCACGGCAGATTTGTGTGGCGCGTGCGACCGGACCACCCGCTTCTGCGACGAAAATGTGATTTGCGCGCCAACTCTGATGATGCCATTGGAAGGCATTTGACGAAACACACACTTATTTTTGTTTTTTTAGCGCTTTAATCGCGATTAACACCACTGCGTTCCATGAATTTCATTTCCGTCTCTTTGCCCCCAGCAGCATGACAACACGGGCAAAAAGGTTTTATACTTAAAACCCCTAAAAACAAACTGATACGCTCTCAGAGTTCTGAAGAAAAAGGCATCCGAATCACACGTGCAAGGGGACCGCGCGTTATCACCATCACCGATTTCGTCCATATTAATGGTATACGCAGAGCTGGGACGGAAATGAAACTGACGGAAGTTGGAGTTCGAGATAGCAAGCGTTTAGCAAAAACAAAAAAAAAAGCATTTTTAGCCCAGATCGGGCAAGGCAACAGCCATTTATGATATCGTAGTACGCAGGCACCGGCCGATACAGCGAAGAGAATTCAGTACGGAAATACGTGGGTGGTAGTGATCGCTTCCCAATGTGGAACCTTCTTTCTCTTTTTCGTTTGCTATTATTACGTTAGCGAAATAAGCTCAATACACTGTATTTATCAATATGTTCATACGAGGCATGAAAAGGAAACGCAAAAGGAAATCTGAGGTTGCCAATAATTTCCAAGAAGTGATTACACTCACAGTGTCCACGAGGACACTCCAAATACCTTGCAAAACGGGACTGCAAGTAAAGGGCACAGGAATTTCGTTAGTTTCATTTCGATCTTTGAACAGATACCGTTCCTATGTTTCTACGATGAATATCACCCCAGCACAAGTAAATCAACAAGTACTGTAAAATAATAAAAGACTGTAATTGCTTTACAATCCCTTCCTAGAAATTCATTCTCTAAAATTTTCCTTTATCTTCTCTTTTCACGCTTTTCAACAAAATATTAATGAATACAAGTTATTGAGCACTATTTCGTTTCATTTGCATTTTTACATACCGATTCGATCCCACGACCCTTGTACTACCGTTCTGCTCTCATTCCGCTGTGCGGCCGTTTCCTGGAAACTACGCTAACGAAAACGGCTGGTTTCGCACTCTCCACATTATTTATACTAGTCGCTTAGCCATCTGGAGCTGCCCCTTCTGTCACCTCCACTTACGGCCAAGCCCTGTATTCACCATAAATCTGGACGGAATCTGTGATGGCTTGTATAGGTAGGCGCGGTGCCCGTGTCTCAGATACAACCCGAGCGACGCCTCGCTGGTTAGACGGAACACGCCACGAGTTAAAAAAAAAATGGTTCCAATGGCTCTAAGCACTAGGGGACTTAACATCTGAGGTCATCAGTCCCCTAGACTTAGACGTACTTAATCCTAACTAACCTAAGCGTCACACACATCCATGCCCGAGGCAGGATTCGAAGCCGCGACCATAGCAGTAGCACGGTTCCGGACTGAAGCGCCTAGAACCGCTCAGCCACAGCGGCCGGCACCACGAGTTCCTCTCTCGTGCCAGACCCTTCGTCTGAAATTAGTTCTTACAAATTACTTCGTGAGCTATTTGCTACAAATCTTCCAGTTTCTGCGTCACCTACAGTTTTCCCTGCCTCTTGTACCACGCAAGTTATTCCGCGTTACCTTAGCGCATGTATTATCATCCAGTCAGGGTTTTTCACGCATTCATTTCCAATCAGAGAAACTCCTCATTTTCTATCTTACCGTTTCAATTAGTTTCCAACATCCTTCCGAAACACCACGTCTAAAATGCTTCGATTCTCATCATCTTCTGTTTTCTCACAGTCCGTGATTTACTACCACACAATTCTGTGCTCCGAATGCACTCAGAAGTGTTTCTATAATTTATGTAAAGTACAGCAATTGCTTTGTAAAGTACAACAATTGCTTACCTTCCTGCTGCCTTTATACTTTATGATGTACAGATGATCTTATGACAAAAGCGTGAATGCACCGGTTACGTTTTACGCTCAAAGCGAAAAATCATAGTCGACGCTGACGAATTTATACATTCCGAGTGTAGCAGCCGTCCTGCCCACATCGTTCACAGAAAGGTCGCTTACCCTTCGCATCTGCATTTACGAAAGTGAGTTCGTTAAATTATTTGTCATGTCTACGATAGCAGTGTCAGATTTATTCCTACGAACTATTCCCGCGTTTTGTAACACAGTGCCCGGTAGCCCGCCCAATTACGCGATGGTGCGTCTTTGATCCGTTAAGAAAGCGTAGAATAACTGTGGAAGCTATCGAACATAGTGACTTTGTAAATAATCCGGCGGACTTTCCGGAAGTTATTTCTCAACGTAATGCCGTCCACGACCTTGATTCCCACTATGAACAACATCACGGCCCACGCGTGTTCTCAAAACAACGTCACGACAACGTACAGCCAACTACGCAGCAGCTTTACCTCGTTCAAGACCCGAATAGTGTCCATTGTCAACAGTACTGCGCTCAGCTTTTCAACCACGCCAGGCAGCACTATCCATTCGACAGGTATGCAACAGTAGTGACATCAAGCAGTACCGTATAACCTGCCAAATCAAAATCGCTTTGAACTTATTAAAAATTCTTGTGCCAGTGAAAGTGAGCCCCCTGTCAATAAAAATCCTCCACAACTACAAAAATCAAGATCCCTCCCGTCTTTCTATATACGACATTGTAAACTGGAAAGATACAGCAAAAAATCTACAAAGTATCCCTTCTCATCCGTACTTGGCTAGATCATGATGTGATGCTCAGCAGTACTTGGCTGTATCATGACGTGATGCTATAAGCATTGCGACTGAAATCACTGACGATTACAGGAAGCGTGTTGGTTTCTTGGAAGAGAACCAGATCGAATTTCACTCTTGTGAAATTGATCAGACTAGCAAACCGCTCGATGTAGTCATTACAGCACTACCAGTGACAACATCTCAGGACGAGACCGCTGTTGAATTAACTAAGTATATCAAATAGGTTCTGTAGTACAAATGCATTCGTCAATGTGACAAATGTCCATATCCCTTGCTCTTAGTAATATAATTCCTCCAGACGTTATGTAGTACGGCAGGTCTAACTGCAAAAGATTACACATCATATGGTCCCAAGCTTTGTCGTAGGTGTCAAAGATTTAATCATTCATCAGCAGTGTGGTACCGTGTTCTGTAATGTCCGCTCAAAATCACCTAACTTCAGACTTTGAAAAACCCAGCACACTCCAGCTTCTTGCATTAATTGCGGCGGAAGCCGTCCTGCGTCATACAAGCACAAGATGAAGAGAGAAAGCAAGTATATGAAGATATTGAAGGAGTAATTCAGTGTGTACAAGGAGATGAAAATCTACTAGTGATGAGGAATGTGAATACCGTTGTAGGGGAACGAGTGATACAGAGGGTTACAGGAGAATTTTGGCTCGATAGCAGAAATGAGAGGAGAAAGACTAATTGAGTTCAGCAATCAATTTTATTCGGTAATAGCCAAGAATCACAAGAGAGGAGGTATACTTGGAAAAAACTGGGACATACGGGAAGATTTCAGTTAGATTACTTCATGGTCAGGCAGACATTCCGAAACCAGATACTCTATTTTAAGGCGCACCCTTGAGCAGATATAGACTCAAATCACAATTTAGTAATAATGAACAGTTCGCTGAAGCTCGAGAGACTAGTCAAGAGCAATCAATGTGCAAAGAAGTGGGATACGGAAATACTAAGAAATGAAGAGACGTGCTTGAAGTTATCTCAGGTTGTAGATACTGTGATAATGAATAGCCTAGTAGGCTGTTCAGTGAAGAGATATGGGCATCACATAAAAGGGCAAGCACAGAAGTTTGAGAGAAAAACGTAGATACAAGGAAGGTAACTACAAGGAAATCATGGTAACAGGAGAAATACGAGGTGTAACAATAATGTAATGAGACTGATTTTCTTTGCAAGATGTGGCAACCCTGCAGCCTTGCGTAGGCACAATATCTTTGACCTTGGTCTATAAGCTGCTTCTAGTCCAAGCGGCACATCGATGCAACTGCTCAGTCGTGAGCTGTGCTGTAATAAGTTAACACATGTTTATGTCTCTCGTCACGGAAATGGAACGGTATAATATTACGCAAAGGTATGACATTTCTTTTTGCGTTAAATCGGGTGAAAACGCGACGACAACTTACGGTAAGCTTCAGAAGGCTTTTGGAGAGGAGGTTATGTCAAGAGCTCAAGTTTTACGTTGGCTTGAAATGTTTAGTGGAGACAGAACGAATGTTGAAGATGAAGACCACAGTGGACGACCAACAACCTCACAGACGGATGTCAACTCGGCCAGGGTGCGTGAACTCATGCGATCTGATCGAAGATTATCTGTGAAAATGATTGCAGGTGAACTGAACATCAATCGAGAAATGGTTCGTATAATAATAACTGAAGTTCTTGGTATGAGAAATGCGCCATCCCATACTGCTCTGTCAGTACAGCAGTTTTTAACCTCAAAACAAATTTCAGTACTACCACAGCCACCTTATTCACCAGATATCGCTCCGTGCGACTTTTTTCTATTTCCAAGAGTCAAAACGGCGGTCAAGGGACACCATTTTCAAACAACACAGGATTGTGCACAATCAAAAGGGAACTACTTTGAAGGAGACAACACTAAACTTGACTAAAACGGTAAGCAACATTTTTTTTTCACATCAGTCTCATTACATTATTATTGCACCTCCTATTTCAGCTGATCGACAGCTGAAGGAAGTACAAAAATGTTCAGGAAAATTCAGCAATAGAGTTAATGAAATAAATAAGAACTGCATGGAAGCTAAGGCGTGATGGCTGGATGAAAAATGTGGAGAAATCGAAAAAGGACTGACTCAGTATATAAAAAATTCAAAATAGCCTTCGGTGAAATTAAAAGTAAGGCTGGTAACATTAAGAGTGGAATGAGGTTCCACTTTTAAATGCAAAAGAGAGAGCAGATAGGTGGAATGAGTACACTGACTACCACTATGAAGGGAAGGACTAGCCTTATGACGTGTTAGAGGAAGAAACTGGAGTCGATAGGGAAGAGATTAGCTATCCAGTATTGCAGTCACAATTTAAAAGAGTTTTAAGACTGAAGGAGCCGCCAAGTGCGAGAATTACCGCACAATCAGCTCAACAGCTCGCTCATCGAAGTTGCTAACAAGAGTAATAAACAAAAGAATGGAAGAGAACATTGAAGATCTACTATATGAGGAGCAGTTTAGGTTTCGGAAAGATAAAGGCAGAAGAGAGGCAATTCTAACGTTGCGGTTGGTAATGGAAGCAAGAGTAAAGAAAAATCAAGTCTCGTTCAGAGGCTATGCGACCTGGAAAAAGCGTTCGACAATGTAAAATGGTGCAAGATGTTCGAAATTCTGAGAAAAGTATGGGTAAACTGTAGATCAAGACACGTAGTATACAATATGTACAAGACCCAAGAGGGAACAAAGGAGTGAAAGACCAAGAACGAAGTGCTCGGATTAAAAAGGGTGTAAGGCAGGGATGTAGGCTTTCACCCCTACTGTTCAGTCTATGCATCGAAAACGCAATGACGGAAAAAGGAAAGATTCGAGTGTGGGACTAAAATTCAGGGTGAAAGTATATCAACGGTAAGATTCTTGATGACGTTGATGTTCTCAGTGAAAGTGAAGAATTACTGACTCTGTCGAGCATAAATTTGAGAAAGGCATAAGTAATGACAATTAGCGACAATGAGAACAGCGAGAAACTTAACATTAGAATTGGGGATCACGAGGTAGACGAAGTTAAGAAATTCCTCTACCCAGACAGGAAAATAAACCATGACGGACGGAGCAAGCAGACCATTAAGACGAGACTACCTCTTCCAAAAAGGGCATTCCTGGCCAATAAAAGTCTACTAGGATCCAACAATAGGCCTTAATTTGTGGAACAAATATTTGGACCATAGCATTGCATGGTAACGAAACACAGACAGTGGGAAAACCGGAGCTGAAGAGAAAGGAGTATCTAAGATACGTTGCTACAAAAGAATGTTGAAAATAAGGTGGACTGATAATGTAAAGAACGAGGAAGTTCTCTACAGAAGCGGTGAGGAAAGGAATGTAGGGAAAACACTGACAAGACGAAGGGACAGGATGATAGGACATCTGTTAAGACGCCAGGGAATGACTTCAGTCGTACTAGAGCTGTAGCTAGTAAAAACTGTAGAGGAAGACGGAGATTAGAATACATTCAGCAAGTAATTGAGGACGTAGGTTGTAAGTGCTTCTCTGAGGTGTAAAGGTTGGCACAGGAAAGGAGGAATCGTGGCGGACCGCATTAAAGCAGGTAGAAGACTAATGACAGATGTTATGCGGTGCTATAACACAGAATGTCTCAGACAGTCGTCTTAGGCATCAGATACTTAAGTATCCAGATGATACTTTAAAACGAGTGCTTAGATTTTTGGACAGCCAGAGCATGGCTCTTACAGCGCGGCAGAAGTACACAACCGCGCCGCGCCAAACATTTAGTTCATAGGGTAAAGTCCTGTCCGCAATATTTTAAGACTCACAAGCGGCTGGCATGCCGCTTGCCGCGATGCACAGTGTTACAACTACGGCAGATGTGGTGACATCCGAAGAGTTTATATGCAAAACGGCATTCAGAAAAAGCCAGGAGTTCGTTGCTCTAAAAATCAAGTTGTGAGTGTTAAAATAGTAAAATGTCCGCCCACGGTAGCTATGTGGTCAGCGCGACCGAAAGTCAATCCTAAGGGACCGGGTTTGATTCCCAGTTGGGTCAGAGATTTTCTCCGCTCAGGGACTGGGTGTTGTGTTGTCCTAATCATCATCATTTCATCCCCATCGACGTGCAAGTCGCCGAAGTGGCGTCAAAAAGAAAGACTTGCACCCGACGAACGGTCTACCCGACGGGAGTCACACGACATTTACAACATAGTTAAGTCAAAACCAGCTAACGAGAAAGACAGTGTCAGACCACAGTCAAAGTCAGTATCAAATATCAAGAACTCGTCTTCTATTCATAGAGAGACGGACAAGTTGTTTATGTCACTAAAAATTTCCAAGCAGCATCATACTTGAGCATCAGTCACTCTCTTGAATAGCCATACATACGAACGGTTAGGTCAGCCTAATGTTTGTCAGGGACAAACAGTGTTGTCTGCAAACAAACATGACGATATCCCTGCCTTAAGAAGTTGTAGTTGTAACCTACCCCTCACTTATCGACCTTAATGACAGTGAAAAATTAAACCGCGTGTACCTAATGGAAATTTGGGAAAAGCAATCGTCACCGAAGTTAATCTGTCAGTAAGAGGGAGGAAAGGGTTACATCTAAATGAAAGGAAAAATGCAAATGAAACTGGTGGAAATTAATTTTGAAATGGGGTTAAGTTAATAAAGAAGTAAATGTACGGCCGTTACGTTAACAATTAACTAGCGGTAATTAGATATTTGAGATTTGGGGAAAATTATGGTCGCCAGTCCTATGGACAATTACTATAATAACTGAAAAAGAAAGGTTATTACACATATAATTAGCACTAGAAGCGTGGCAACTGAAGGTTGACACGTGTAGTGTGAAAACTGAAAGTTTGTCAGAAGTAATAAATTTCGCTACACTCTGACTTAATTTAGCAAAAGAATTAATAAAACCGGAAAATCGAAAGTTAATTTAGTGACTGAAGTTAATAGTGAGCTTTCTTTCTGAAGCACATCGAAATTCAGTAAAATACGGTTAGTCTTGGACTACCTCAATAATCATTTCAAAAGCTACTTGAATCTACGCAATTTAGAAATAAGAGATTTAACTTTGAACTTGAATTAAATGATTCTGAACAATTAACAATAGTAAAATTTAGTACGTACCAAGCTGAGCTGCAGTCACAGGTAAGCTAAAATACGGTAACAAAACTCGCACTCTTAATTTGTGCTTGTGTAATCTAAATATTGTAGCCAGCTATGAATACTTAAACTGAACTTTGAAAATAAAGCAGTGAAATGGAATGATTGTACTTTAATGCTGGCGTCTGAATTTCAACGACACTCGGGTTCATTTCGGAAAAGGAAGGGACCTGCTTGGTAATGCAATTGGGACAATGAGCAACAAAGGTTCATGCTAAGTTGCTGTAATTTTGTGAGGCAAATGGAACAATTTGAAAAGCTGAGGTCTGCCATACAGTTCTGAAACTTTGCGTGCTTTTAGTCTTCCTTGTTGGTTGATTGAAGGTTTGAAGTCGTCGATCGAGGAGGTGGCGACAGTCACTCATTGTCGGCCGTCGCTGTTGCAGAAGCTGGATGCTGGCGCGCATTCTTCTCGACACGGTCACCAGACGAAACGGGTTCTTGATGTGCGCCAGCTAATCCTTCCCGTCCGTGACACCATGTCAGAAACTATCATCGCAAGTCGAGCGCAATTACATGCTGCCAAACCCTGAAAGCGCGGCAACTCGCGGGGGGCGTCACACACACACCTGCTCAACCGCACTACCCCAGCCAGACTCCTTCTGCCCTCCTCTCTGCCCGCGCTCCACGCGGCAGAGTTAACACTACCAAAGATCCTACACACTTTCGTTCTTCACACGACCTATCGATGTATTCGTTCGATAGCATAGTTTTCCCTAGGCAAGACCCAGCGTAAAATACAAATAATATTTACAAAACAAACAACAAACCAATTATACATCGACATATATATATATATATATATATATATATATATATATATATATATATATAGTAAAACAATTACAATATATAAAGGCACAGAAATGTCATATATTCAGGTAACAAAATAAGGAAAAAAATTTATAGTACAATAGATGGAAATAGAAGGATATGCATTTACGGCGTTACACGTGCCCCACATTGTCTGAGGATGTTCGTGTAACGTAAACAGACTCAGAAAATGTCCCAAAAAAGAAACAGTGGAAATGCATATGCTCAAAACATCAACAAAATTTAACATTCGTCTAATTAAGCATAAATCAATTTTCAGACCATAATAATTGAGTGGAGACACTCCTAATCTTATTCTACTCTGTCATCTTGCACAAAATAAAACAGGTTGACAACATATTAAAATTCATAGAAAACATAGAAAATGGTTTAGCTATTCCAAAATCATTAAAATTCGTAACACTATCAAGAAATGGAATATTATTTACAAAATTAATCGGAGTACATGGTAAAAGAAAACAGGTATATTAAAATACGCAAATTAATAATTAATTACATAGAATACACATTTTATATAACCTTTTCATAATTATTATCTCGTCATGAGAGTCCAATTAAAATAATAATCAGCAGATCGAAAAAACCATAAATATTGACAGCAGAATTCTTTCAGCTGTCCGGGAAGAAAAGCAACTCCGCCTTTCGTACCCGCAAGTACAAAGAATGCCGAGAGCGGCACAAGAGCCGACAGCGGCTCCGCCTCGCCAGTATTGTTGCGCCCGCCTGTGCGGCACGCTTGATCTCACTCGCCTGTGTAACGGCATTTCCAGAACGTCCGTTTCACTGAATTGTTTCGGAAAAACTCACTCCCGATTAATCTCAAGGAGTCCATTAACACTATCACAGTGGATAACTCAACACTGTCCATCATCACACGCATGTACTAGCCTGAAACTTAAAACAGCGTCTAAGTACATCGGCAATGACTAGTAAACACATATTCATGAAACCTTACAGCTAGTTACAAAATCATATTTACATTGCTTAATCTACTGTGACTCAGCTGAAAACTTAAACTAGCAGCTTGGATTTTTCAAATGATTATTATTCAATTCCTCTTAAATCATTCAGTCAAAATTAATTACTTATTAATTATAACTTCTTTAATGACCTCTTGGTCAGGCATAAGCATGGCAATCTAGCAAATCGTTTAAATATTACACTCTATATTCACATACTGTACAAATTACCCATTCTGTGGTATTAATCAATCCTAGGTTGGTACAATTTCAAGTCTACAATATTCCGTATACCTAATCGTATTCCAGATCTTGGATACTCTAAGCAATAAGCATTTGTGTGAGGTATACCAATGACTTTATATGGTCCATTATAAACAAACTTAAATTTAGAGATTTCACTGTCTATCTCGCTCGATTTCTCATGAGCTTTTACAAGTACAAAGTCTCCGATTGCAAACTTAGCAAAACGCGCTTTAGCGTCATGACGACGTATGCGAGCATCGGATTTTAGCTTCATTACTTCTCGCAAACGATCTTTTTTCACACCAACTCTAATGTCAAGCCGTGGTGGGAATTTGATTATCTCTTCCAATTCACTTTCTACGCTTTTGTCAATGCTGAGATTCCTCACGTTACAGCAGTTCAAATTCATTCCTGCGTCAATGTCATCCGGCCAGTTAACAATGTGTATAGGCTGGTATTGCCTATGCACACCGTCTCCTGCCTCGTCAAAACTAACTACTATGGTTTTATCTTGGGACGTACATGTCAAAGTTTTGCTTTCGCAATTAATCACTGCACGGTACTTTAATAGCCAATCTAACCCGATAATTACTTCCATAGTTAAGTCTGACACGATGACAAACTCTTGTTCAAATCGTGCCCCACATGTCTCGAAGTTGACAAAAATCTGTTTTGTGACCGGTTTACTGGCCTTCCCAGTAGCACCGATAATTTTCACTCCCGTTACTGGCATAACTACGATACCAGGTCTGTCTTTCAGTAACTCAAATATTTTCCCAGATACAGCACTCAGTTCTGCACCGGTGTCAATCAACACGTTTAATTGTAGGTCGTGCATATTAACAGACACTACTATCTGTCTACACTTATCCTCGACTGTTTCTTTATTTTCCCACAGTAAATCCTCGTCTATATCCAGGTCATTCCAGAAAAAACCATCCGGCTTTGATCCTAAATCCGGCTTATCTGGTGGCTTTTTCAGCCTCTGTTCACATACAGTTTTAATTTCAACACGTTTGTCCTGAGGCTTAGTCTGTAGCTTCGCCTCCAATACCGAAACCTTTTCCTGTAACTCGTCAACTAGAGAGTGTTGCTTTGCCATCAATTCATTAATTGTCACCTTCGTTGATTCCTTTTTGGTCAGATTGATCTCATCTGCCAATCTACCTGGAGGAATGTGCCCAGTAGTATCTGCAATTACTTCCTCTGGATCTGCGCAACCCACACTGCTACCGTCTGACCGTATAACGTCAGCTCTAACCTCATACACGCTGTAATCTACGTGCTTTTCTACCAATCGTGTCCGGCTATCACTAAAATTTTCGTAATCTTTCTCCTCAATAATTTCGCAATGTTTAAACTCGAGTTTTGCGTCGGATGGGTCGGCTACTTCTACCACTACAACTTTCGGTAAAGTCTGCCGGTTAGGGCCAGAACTTTCCGTTACTACTTCAACATCCAATTCCTGCGGAACGAAACACGACGAATCTTGCTCGTGCTCCCCATTAACATCAACTATTTCTAGTAAAGTCTGCCGGTTAGGGCCAGAACTTTCTATCATTTCACAAACACTATCTTCCTGCGGGACGAGACGCGGCAAATACTGCACGCGCTCCCCATAAACACTTCTCCCATACAGACCCCTATAATCTCTTAGTTCGTCGTATAAGCGACCGAACTGCCTTAACCAGACCTCATCCCTCTCTGCATCCCCCCCGACATCTGATCTTCTCTCAACAATTGCGAATCATTCTTAAACTCAATCTCCAGTTCCGCTGTGGGTATTACAGCTGGCACCTTATAATCGATTTCCGGAACACTACTTAAATTGTTCTCACTGACAGTGAATGTACCTTCTACTGCCGTGTATACAGCTGATCTACTACTTGTGGGCGCACTCCTTTCTCTTAACACTGGCACACTCTCCCACCGTTGATTATTCCATACGGAATTTTCATAACGACGACACCTCGGTTTTCTACTGTTATTGGGCCGCCAAAATTTCTCCACGCCCGGTCGGCCCCTCACCGGCGCGGCTAATGGTTTCCCTGTCTCGTCCCAGCAGATACGTTCCCCGGATGCTGCTGAGGCGGCTGATCACACCCTCTGGCGTTATTACTATTCTGCGAAGCCCGTATCATGCTAGTGTGATACTGGTTTCCGTCATTCCTGTTATTATTTGCATTGTACCGATTGTCATTACGGCCCTAACCATTATTGTTATTGCTGCCAAGATTGCGGTATGCATTATTCCCATAGTTATCATTGTTGTGGTTCCCGTGGTACCCGTTGTTGTTACCACGGCCTCTACCAGTATCGCGATTATTGCGCCAATTGTCCTCGTCCTCAACTCTTTTCAGGAAATCATTGATTGTCCTGTAATTGCTTCCTACGTAGCGTTTTGTATCATCTGGAAGCTTCTTGTAGAGTTCCCAGACTATTTCGGATTCCGTGCGGCGATCACGCAAATATTCCAACTTGCGGATCCAGCCCTCACAAAACTCCTTCATCGAACCGCGCGAATTCGCATCGAAATACCTCGATAAGACAAATTCGCGCCAGACACTTTGCTGTTTTTGCTCTGACCAGTATTCAGCCAGAAACAAATTTTTAAACTCGTCAAAAGTCAGGTTCGTAATGTTGAGGTTTAAGCCCCAACGCTTGGCATCACCAGCCAACACATCAATAACCGCATTAATTTTTCTCTCCTTAGTCCATGATCTGGGTAAAACTCTTTCACAATTTTTAATGAAATCCGTTGGGTGTATACCGCCTTTTTTTAAGGGGTCGAAACGCTCCTCTTTCGTCAACAATTCCGAACTATGTGCACAGATTGGCACGTAGCTCAGTTTTTCGTCAAGTTTCTTTTCTAATTCCGACACTCTCGTAATTACTTGGCAAGTGATTGTCGCAAGCGTTTCTACTTCCGTTTTTTTCTGCTCGCAGGTATTAGCCTGCTTCGTCACTTTGGTATCTACTTCGGATACTAAAGCCTTTAAAGTTTCCACCTTCTTTTGATCCTCTTTTTTCACTAATTGAATTTGTTCCGTCACCTTATTCTCGATGATCGGAGCAACTGCTTCTCCTACACTTTTCTCGATTCTGCTAATTTCGGAATAAAAACGAGTATTTATGCTCGCAATTTCCGCCTGAACGCCTATCATTTCCTGTTTAAGATTACCGATTTCGGTATTAATCACAACAATATCTTCTTTGATTTTATCAACTTTTGTGTTAACAACTCCAACATTGTTGTTAACAACATTAATAGCTTTGTTCTGATTGTCTAGCATCCGTTCAATTTTTTCAAACTGAGCTTCTTGCTTGGCAGCCTGAGCTTCTTGCTTGGCAGCCTGAGCTTCTTGCTTGGCAGCCTGATCTTCTTGCTTGGCAGACAGAGCTTTAATTTCTGCCGATTGACTCTTGATTTCGTTAATCAAAACATTCAATAAATCAGTTAAATTCCCGGAAACTACCGGTTTTACTTCCGCAGCGGCTTCCTCTTTAATTGTCCCCCCGTATTCGTCATCAAGGGATTCAGATTTGATTTTCACTTCCGATTCCGAAACAATTTCTAAAGTTTGGAATTCCATTTCTGCTCTTTGTTGCGTTTCGGCGGTCGCGTCTTTCATGCTAGCCGCCTGCCCCTGAACAATGGGTACCGCGGTGCGCGTTTCCCACTGTTCGACCGATTGTTTCGTATCCAAGTCTACCAAATTTTGGCAATTGTTGCCTTCAGTCATTTTAATAATTTTCAATATGAATGCCAAATCTCAAATCTAATTAGGATTCCTCACACTAATATTCTCGCTGACATATCGACCATTTCGTAACCAGTACTTTGTTACGAGAGTTGCACAATGCAAAATTCGTGTCCAGAACAACCTCAAATCTGAAGATTGTCCTGTCACCAGGTCGCCACGTGTAACCTCCCCCTCACTTATCGACCTTAATGACAGTGAAAAATTAAACCGCGTGTACCTAATGGAAATTTGGGAAAAGCAATCGTCACCGAAGTTAATCTGTCGGTAAAGAGGGAGGAAAGGGTTACATCTAAATGAAAGGAAAAATGCAAATGAAACTGGTGGAAATTAATTTTGAAAAGGGGTTAAGTTAATAAAGAAGTAAATGTACGGCCGTTACGTTAACAATTAACTAGCGGTAATAAGATATTTGAGATTTGGGGAAAATTACAGTCGCCAGTCCTATGGACAATTACTATAATAACTGAAAAAGAGAGGTTATTACACATATAATTAGCACTAGAAGCGTGGCAACTGAAGGTTGACACGTGTAGTGTGAAAACTGAAAGTTTGTCAGAAGTAATAAATTTCGCTACACTCTGACTTAATTTAGCAAAAGAATTAATAAAACCGGAAAATCGAAAGTTAATTTAGTGACTGAAGTTAATAGTGAGCTTTCTTTCTGAAGCACATCGAAATTCAGTAAAATACGGTTAGTCTTGGACTACCTCAATAATTATTTCAAAAGCTACTTGAATCTACGCAATTTAGAAATAAGAGATTTAACTTTGAACTTGAATTAAATGATTCTGAACAATTAACAATAGTAAAATTTAGTACGTACCAAGCTGAGCTGCAGTCACAGGTAAGCTAAAATACGGTAACAAAACTCGCACTCTTAATTTGTGCTTGTGTAATCTAAATATTGTAGCCAGCTATGAATACTTAAACTGAACTTTGAAAATAAAGCAGTGAAATGGAATGATTGTACTTTAATGCTGGCGTCTGAATTTCAACGACACTCGGGTTCATTTCGGAAAAGGAAGGGACCTGCTTGGTAATGCAATTGGGACAATGAGCAACAAAGGTTCATGCTAAGTTGCTGTAATTTTGTGAGGCAAATGGAACAATTTGAAAAGCTGAGGTCTGCCATACAGTTCTGAAACTTTGCGTGCTTTTAGTCTTCCTTGTTGGTTGATTGAAGGTTTGAAGTCGTCGATCGAGGAGGTGGCGACAGTCACTCATTGTCGGCCGTCGCTGTTGCAGAAGCTGGATGCTGGCGCGCATTCTTCTCGACACGGTCACCAGACGAAACGGGTTCTTGATGTGCGCCAGCTAATGCTTCCCGTCCGTGACACCATGTCAGAAACTATCATCGCAAGTCGAGCGCAATTACATGCTGCCAAACCCTGAAAGCGCGGCAACTCGCGGGGGGCGTCACACACACACCTGCTCAACCGCACTACCCCAGCCAGACTCCTTCTGCCCTCCTCTCTGCCCGCGCTCCACGCGGCAGAGTTAACACTACCAAAGATCCTACACACTTTCGTTCTTCACACGACCTATCGATGTATTCGTTCGATAGCATAGTTTTCCCTAGGCAAGACCCAGCGTAAAATACAAATAATATTTACAAAACAAACAACAAACCAATTATACATCGACATATATATATATATATATATATATATATATATATATATATATATATATATATATATAGTAAAACAATTACAATATATAAAGGCACAGAAATGTCATATATTCAGGTAACAATGGCCAGTGTTCATTTCTTCCAGACAGAAATCGCCTATGTAGGACATGTGATAAACGTACAAGACTTTCATCCATCACAACGTGAAAAAACGTCCTTCCTGTGTTTTATTGGTATTTTTATATATGACCAGACGGGTATGCACTGTGTAACCTTCCAATGTTCTTAAAATTTGTTTATACTGTCGGTAGGTTTTATATATCACCAGAATGATGAGCTGTGTATAACCTGCGGATCCAATAAAATATCTATGTATGTTCGTATCTTATTACGTACAGGACCAGACAGATGTACATTTTTATAATTCCGAAGTTCTCATGAAATTTGCATTTGCTTTTCGATATGTCGTATATGCGACCAGGCAGATGTGCAGTTGTGTAGGTCTGCAGCTTTCATATGATTTGTATATGTTTACGTGATACAGTAATCTCTAGAATTATGTACAAGCCCTGATGACGTAGTGTTACCACACACGCAGAGCCTGTTATGACACGGGCTGTGACATTCACTGGCGCCTCTTCTGCTAGCGCCATCTCGCGACGCGGCCTCTAGTGTAAGAACAGAGCCGGAGTTGCGGTAGTACCTAGGTTGCGCTTGTATGTGATCGAGACACTTAACATTTATGTCATCTCTCTTGGACGCATATGTGCTACTTACGACAATTTTATAAGGTCTGCGTGTTATAGGCAAGTATTAATATGCCATTGTTTGCCTTGATGTTGCAACCTGTATGAGTCCTAAGGTATGTAACTAATTTTATATGTATACATGTTATAGAAGTGGAATCTAAGCCCACTTTTATAGTGTTTTGTGTCCTCTCTAGATCCAATGATGTCGGCTTTAGTTTAGCCGAAACCGGTAATCATGGAATAAAAAGAATTCCTGCGATCTTGGCTACCAGTTTATTGTTTTACAATTATTTTGTTTGTTGTGGTGTTTTATGTTGTGTTGGAATATTATTTGGACGAGATTTTGGTTTCTACTGTTGGCTTACAAGTAATGTACTGTTAACTAAACTCGTCGTTTGAGTAATATGTTGAGCGACGAAATCTTGGTAAAGCGCTGTTACCGCGATTTAATCTCGAGTTCTTGGGTCTGTAAAGAATCGCGGTCTAATTGCAGGATCGTTTGCCATGTCTCCAGCATCGCTCCAAATGTAAGTCAACATAGATATCTGGAATTCTCTAGATATTTACGAGAATGTATTTGTAAAAGAATAATTGGACATGAAATGAGCGTTTGGCGTCATTGGCCGGGAGGCCTCTTGGGGGGCAGGTCCGGCCGCCTTGGTTCAGGTTTTATTACATTCGACGCCACATTGGGCGACCTGCGCGCCGGATGGGGATGAAATGATTATGAAGACAGCACAACACCCAGTCCCTAAGCGGAGAAAATCTCAGACCCAGTCGGAATCGAACCCGGGCCCGTACGACGGCAATCCGTCACGTTCACCACTTTCTTTTCGCAGGCAAGTTCTCTACCCTTTTTTTTTTTTTTTTTTTTTTTGCCGGACCGGGACACGAACCCGGATTTACCGCTTACCGCGAGCGGTTGCCTTACCATTTGGCTATATATTTTTTTAAATATAGAACTCGCAACGGCTTATCTACAGTGCGCGACGCTTACCTTTTTTTCTTTTTTTTAATAAGAAAAAAATAAAAACTCGGTTCCTCCGCTTTATGGTCCAACAACGCGCCAATTTTTTTTTATTTTTATTTTTTTGGGGGGGAACAAGAAGGCAGGGTAAACAATCAATCTTTATTCGTACAATTGTGCTGTCCTAGGGATAAGAAAAGTATCGTGACAGCAAAAACAATTCGGAAACCATAAAATCAACGTAAAGGCCGCTTTTTTTTAACATGAGTATAGTAAATGACAATCCTAGTCACCGGCGGGACTGAAATAAAGTTGTCATCTGCATCACAATCCCTGCAGCACACGGTGTCGCATCATAAATCCGGCAGAAAGCCATATAACCTTGAAAACCACTCAGCTATCGGGGCGGAGACAAAGAATAATTAATTTCGAGTCTCACCTATTAATCAGTTGAGATGTGCTCTTTTAATACTTCTGATACAATACAATATATCTTTAGAGCTGTAGTTGTTTGAAGGTAACTTAACGAGAACAATGGCCAGAAGAACAATAATCAGAGCAATTAACGTTCCAGATAAAAACAAAAAACTATATACAAATCAGACGTGATAGTATTCTTCATATCTCTCTGCAAGATTATACGTTCTTTGATTCCTACGTGCATCGCACAAACAGTTATTTCACTCATAAAATTGTTCATATTAAATTGTAACATTACTGTCCATTGGACGGATCACTGTCAACACTGTAACATGCTCGTACTCCGTAAGGCGAGGCGGGTAGGTCTGGAATTTTATCCACGACTCTGGCGCAAAATCTGTCGATCGGGGACTTTTTGCCACCAGCTCTGCTCTTCCTGCCGAGGAGATATTGTCGGTGAACGTTCCTTCCACCAGCAACATTCGCAGAGGCGACCGCTGTGTCGAATGCCACCGCACAGGCGTGAGTTGGGAGCTCAGCTACAGATTCTGCCATTTCGTAAATCCCGTAAGACGTCAACTTCGTAACAAATCCTTGTAATTTATCCAGCTGTAGGACACGCACAGAAGAAATGGCCGGAGCTTCCTGTCACGAAACCTTGCTCCCTCAGTTCGGCTCGGCCAGGGAAACTTGCAGCGGGCGCGACGCCAAACTGTTGCCGACGGCTGTTGAGGAGGCTGGCTAGCGAGCCTTCTTCTTTAAATGGCGGCCGCTCCCCCTCCAGCCGCATCCCAGTACGCCCACCATCTCCCTCCAGACACTTCCGATCTCCCTCGCCTCCGCCGGCACGAAACGCGACCTTTCCCGAGAACACCACCCGCCGCCACCCATAACAAATCCAAAATGTAAGCAGTTACAACGCCGTTTCGCATAGTCGGCAAATTCAGCCTCGGGCATTTCAACATGTACAACGTTTGCTGGAATTCCATCACTACAGCTCCCGTCATGGACATTTAGCTATAAGTGTTGATTATTCGCTAAACATCAGGCGGTGGTCAGCTAAGCTGGAGGTACTGGGGCCAGCTTACATAGGTAAGTTTTTGTCTTTTTTTCCTGTCCGCAGCTCGTGGTCTTGCGGTACGATTCTCGCTTCCCGCGCACGGGGTCTCGGGTTCGATTCCCGGCGGGGTCAGAGGTTTTCTGTACATCGTGATGACTGCGTGTTGTGTGTATCTTTCATCATCAGTGACTCGCAAGTCGCCGAAGTGGCGTCAACTAAAAAGACTTGCAACACGGTGGCCGAACTTTCCCGCATGGGGCCCCCCGGCCGACAATGCCATACGATCATTTCATTTCATTTTGTCTTTTTCCTATTTTACTACGGAATATTTACTTCTAATGTGACTCACGTTGGTGATACTGTTGCTCTCGCTATTAACTAACGATAAAAATATCACTTAAAATTGTATGCTGCATAAGTAAAACAACTATGTACGGAAGGGTTGGAGCTACACAACTAGCCACTAAAATTCCTACACCAAGAAGAAATGCAGATGATAAGCGGGTACTCATTGGACAAATATGTTATACCAGAACTGACATGTGATTACATTTTCACGCAATTTGGATGCATAGATCCTGAGCAATCAGTACCCAGAACAACCACCTCTGGCCGTAATAATGAATTATTTTTTTCCACTGTCGTGAAACATAATTTTTTTTGACGTGGTGTGAAATTCCTAACGCCGTATAAGTACAAAAAATTGTGTGAAAATCAGTAGCAAAGTATCAAGCGAGAGATCAATATGCTTTTTTGGTCGTCGTGAAATAGTATGACTTCCTTGTTTATTTTTATGCAATTTTTCTTTGAAGAATAATTTTATATTTTATTTTATTTCAGTATTGGTGCTTGACATGCACATCACATTTTTCAGCATCTCACACTGAAATGCAGCTTCAACATGATACCACAGTTCAAGACTAGTGACTGGGGTATTGTGACGAGCCAGTTGCTCGGCCACCATTGACCAGACGTTTTAAGTTGGTGAGAGATCTGGAGAATGTGCTGGCCAGGGCAGCAGTTGAACATTTTCTGTACCCAGAAAGGCCCGTACAGGACCTGCAACATGCGGTCGTGCATTATCCTGCTGAAATGTAGGGATTCGCGGGGACCGAATGAAGGGTAGAGTCACGGGTGGTAACACATCTGAAATGTAACGTCCACTGTTCAAAGTGCCGTCAATGCGAACAAGAGGTGACCGAGACGTGTAACCAATGGCACCCCATACCATCACGCCGGGTGATACGCCAGTACGGCGATGACGAATGCACGCTTCCAATGTGCGTTCACCGCGATGTCGACAAACACGGATGCGACCATCATGATGCTGTAAACAGAACCTGGATTCATCCGAAAAAATGACGTTTTGCCATTCGTGCACCCAGGTTCGTCGTTGATTACACCATCTCAGACGCTCCTGTGATGCAGCGTCAAGGGTAACCGCAGCCACGGTCTCCGAGCTGATAGTCCATGCTACTGCAAAAGTCGTCGAACTGTTCGTGCAGATGGCTGTTGTCTTGCAAACGTCCCCATCTGTTGACTCAGGGATCGAGACGTGGCTACACAGTCCGTTACAACCATGCGAATAAGATGCCTGTCATCTCGACTGCTAGTGATACGAGGCCGTTGGGATCCAGCACGGCGTTCCGTATTACCCTCCTGAACCCACCGATTCCATATTCTGCTAACAGTCATTGGATCTCGACCAACGCGAGCAGCAATGTCGCGATACGATAAACCGCAATCGCGATAGGCTACAATCCGACCTTTATCAAAGTCGGAAACGTGATGTTACGCATTTCTCCTCCTTACACGAGGCATCTCAACAACGTTTTACCAGGCAACGCCGGTCAACTGCTGTTTGTGTATGAGAAATCTGTAGGAAACTTTCCTCATTTCAGCACGTTGTATGTGTCGCCACCGGCGCTAACCTTGTGTGAATGCTCTGAAAAGCTAATCATTTGCATATCACAGCATCTTCTTCCAGTCGGTTAAATTTCGCGTCTGTAGCACGTCTTCTTCGTGGTGTAGCAATTTTAATGGCCAGTAATGTCGACTTACCCCAGCCGTCGGTAAAGTTGCTGTAAAACGATGGTTAATAGGCCATGAGAAATAAACGTAAGTTACTGAAATGTGGTGCTACAGAAGAATGCTGAAGATTAGATGGGTAGATCATTTCGCTAATGAGGAGGCACTGAATAGAACTGCGGAGAAGAGAAATTTGTGGCACAACTTGACTAGAAGAAGGGATCGGTTGGTATGACACGTTCTGAGGCATCAAGGGAGCACCAGTTTACCATTGGGGGGAAGCGTGGACGGTAAAAATCGTAAAGGGAGACAAAGAGAATTCAGGAGGATGTAGGTTGCAGAAGTTACTCAGACATGAAGAGGCTTGCACAGCATAGAGTAGCATGGAGAGCTGTAGTAAACCAGTCTTTGGACCGAAGACCACAACAACAACAGTAAGTACAAAACTTTTATTTCAGTGTGAGATGCTGAAAAATGTGATGTGCATGTCAAGCACCAATACTGAAATAAAATAAAATAAAAAATTATTCTTCAAAGAAAAATTGCATAAAAATAAACAAGGAAGTCATACTATTTCACGAAGACCAAAAAAGCATATTGATCTCTCGCTTGATACTTTGCTACTGATTTTCACACAATTTTTTGTACTTATACGGCGTTAGGAATTTCTCACCACGTCAAAAAAAATTATGTTTCACGACAGTGGAAAAAAATAATTCATCAACATACAGGGTGGCGCACAAAATGTGTTACCATTTTGTTTTTGAACATAAACTTTATTGTCAATACGATCTGAAAGGAACACATACTACAATGAAGAGCCGTCCATGGAGATTTGTTCTAACTCAGCACATGCTCAATATGTCCGCTATTTCGTTTCCTAACTTCCTTCAAACGAACACTGAAGTTAGTGATTACCCTACGGCACATGTATTCCGTAATTTCACTGCAATCTTGAAGAATAAGTCTTCTGAGCTCCATCAGTTCACGTGGACGTTTCGGGAAATTCTATCCTTTAGGTATCCCCACATGAATTGAGGTCTGGACTATTGGGGGGGGGGGGGGGGGGGGGGCAATTTTGTCCGTCATTGAAGCGACCTGGAAACCTGAGTGAAATGATCCGCATGTCGAAATGCTCTTTTAAAAACTCCAACACAGTGTTTGCAGTATGTAGCCTTGCTCCATCTTGCATGAACCACTGCCTGTTGAAGAGCAAGGCAGTAGCAAGAAGCTGTGGAATGAAGCTATTGCGAAGCATGCTCAAATAACGCTCGCTGTTCACTGTTTCTTCAAAGAAAAAGTGTCCAATATGTCCGTGACTGGAAATTTGCTGCCCACACTGTAATACTCGGAGCATAATGTTGTCGTTCATGAAGCATTTGTGGGTTTTCAGTTGCCCAAAAGCGTACATTTTGTTTGTTAACCACACCGTCTAAAGGAAAATGCGCCAAGTCTGAAAACCAAACTTTGTTGAGAGTTTCTTCCCTATCCTCCGGCCACTGAGCAAACAGTAGTCTCTGCTGCTTGTGTTCTTCAGTGAGCTTTTGTGCACAGGTCATCTTGTATGGGTACATATGGAGGTCACTTTTAAGAATGCGTTGAACGGAGCGTCTGGACATTCCCAGTTGCACTGCTGCCTTTCTACACGATTTCCCGGGACTTCTCTGTACAGCAACTCGTACTGCTTCAATATTCTCTGGCGAACGAACAGGCTTAGGCCGAGGTCGCTTCGCTTCCAATACTGTTCCTTCCTGTACAAATTTATCGTACAACTTGTGGATGGTCTTCTTGCAAGGGACCCATCGTGTGTTAAACTGTTGTCGAAAACGCCTCTGAGTCACAACAAGACTTTTCGTTTCATGAAAAAGTAACACAATTGCCGATCGTTGCTGTGTCGTCAGTCTTTTATTGTCAGCCATTGCTGCTTACTAGTCTCCTAGCGGCAGTATCGTGAATTACACGTCATTTCGTAACTCATTTGTTTTTACAACTTCTGCTGGTACTGCTGTAGAGATCCCAGCTGGATATCTAATGTGCGTCGTAAATTGTGAAAGAAACAATTGGTAACATATTTCGTGCGCCACCCTGTAGATTCCCATTTTCGGACCAGGATAAGGCCAGCCACTATACTCCACCACAAGGAAGTCATACACGTGATGCTACTCCGAACTATCTTTCCAAGCTGCGCTAATGGTTGCCTTATCTGGAGTTGCTCTGGATGGCCACTCTCGAGATCCTCGTGGTCTGGACTCGCCTTCGCTTCCGAAGTTTGTGCCTACATCGAAACTGACGCTATCCTCGGAATTAGCATAGCTGATTAAATCTGATGTGTCATCTACAGTTTCTGTCATTTCAGGACGTTTTCCCTATGAACGTTGGCTCTTCTTTTTCTTTTGAGACGAATGGCTTATGCCTTACTTGCCTGAAAGAGGCCTACTAAATGGAACTTTCTTGGAGAGGGTGTGTCGCCGGAAGACGAGTTGGAAGCACTGCAAAGAGGAGGCGGATTTGTCACAATCTCTGAGCAGAATGTTTCGCTCTCTCAGGCTTCCTGTTGTAATACCCTCGTGGCAAACCTGCAACTAAAGTAACCAGACGTTAATACTGTGTGCCAACATGCACCTAAGCTAAGACAGAAATATGTCACAACAGAACATTTCAGACAGAATGCGTGCCTCACTGTTTCACACAATTTTGTGTAGAAATTCAGCATTTCAGGATAGAACTGTTATTGGCACATTCCACCCATCACGAATGTTGAAACAGTTTCGATATATTAAAGAGATTTACTGTGGAGCCAATAAATGCTGCTGTCAGTGAGCGAAGAATTAGCTGCACACCAAATACACTGGTAGCTAAAACATTGTGATCACTGCCCACCTGCAGAGTGAATGCCGAATGGGGCGTTGCGGACACGAAACTCGACAAGGAAACTACGTAAACGAGCCAGATATGAGTGGGGAATCAGTCCGACGACGATACGGGCCGAAAATTGGGGAATGCACTGACATAAGCGGATTAGACATAAGGGAAGATTGTTGTGGCCCTGCGCCTGCGAACGAGCGTCTCAGAGACGGTGAGACTGGTCGACTGTTCGCGTGCTACTGTCGTGGGCAGCCTTGGAAAGTCAATGAAGGACTGTGACCGGCGAGTAGGCGACAGACAAATTGCTGCACGCCCATCTTGACTAAATAGCATTGTCAATGTCGATTGTAGTTAGCGTGGGATCAACACGATCAGTTGACTGTTACAGCAGGTCGACGTTTGTGTCCACAAACCCCGTCATTCAGGCGAACGGCTCCTCGAAATGTGCACCGCGCCACTGACGGACAGTGTTTCGCTATGAAGGACGTTCATCAGTGCTTCTGTTGTCAAAGCCGTAGTGACAGCTGTGCACTGTGTGATTGTTGTGGACCACATTGGTGCTAGATGTCCGTGTCACAAGATCAGAATCGCGCCACAGTGGATTGAAGAGCGTCACAACGAACATAGGTTGATGTCTTGTCCTCCGACTACGCCTTACGTGAAGCCGCCGTCGGGCGCTAATTTTGCGCCCACGAACCAAAGGCGAGTAACTTGCGCGATTTACGTAACCTGTGAGTATAGACATCTGGTGCCACCTCTGGAAACCTACCCAGGACTTTCAGACTCTCTACCACGCATCATCGCTGCTATATTGCATTAGAAAGGTGCATCAACACGGAGTCAGGCAGGAGATGATCACGGCGTTTTGGTTCACCAGTGCAGACGGTGGCTTCACCTGTGCACCAGGCATCTACCATCTTGGCGCTCTCAAATCCCACCCACTACGAGGGGCAAAACTAAAAACTACTTACGTGTTTTGGGGTAAACCTATTTTATTTTTCGACATAGTCTCCTTTTAGAGTTATACACTTCGTCCAACGCTGTTCTAATTTGTTGATCCCTTCCGAATAACAGGAATTGTCAAAGCCTGCAAAATAGCTATTAGTTGCTGCGATCACCTCGTCGTTTGAATAAAATTTTGTCCCGCCAGGCATTTCTTCAAATTGGGGCACAAATAGTAGTCCGAGGGAGCCAATTCTGGAGAATAGGGATGATGTGAAACGAGTTGGAATTAATTTTGCGACCACAACTGTTGAGGTGTGTGCTGGAAAATGACTTTTTGCGGTCCAATCGCCGGTGGTTTGCTTGCATCTCGGCTTTCAAACGGTCCAATAACGATGAACAATGTTCACTTGTAATAATTTTATCCTTTTCTAGATAGTCGATGAGGATTATCGCTGGCGAATCCCAGACAGTCACCATACCCTTTCCGGCCGAAGGAATGGTCTTCGCCTTTTTTGGTGCAGATTCTCCGATGGTAACCCATTGTTTAGACTGGTGCTTGGTCTCAGAATTATAGTAATGTATCAATTTTTCATCCATAGGGACGAAACGACGCTTAAAATCCTGCGGATTCTTACTGAACAGCTGCAAACCATCCTTGCAACACTTCACACGATTCCGTTTTTGGTCAAGCGCGAGCAATCGCGGAACCCTTATTGCGGATAGGTTTCTCATGTCCAAATGTTTATCCAAAATATTACGTACCCGTTCATTCGAGATGCCCACAGCACTAGCAAACTCAAGCACCTTAACTCTTCTGTCAACAGTCACCATATCATGGATTTTATCAATGATTTCTGGAGTTGTAACCTCCACAGGGTGTCCAGAACGTTCAGCATCACTTGTGCCCATATGGCCTCTCCGAAAATTTTGAAACCACTTATAAACTGTTCTGATCGAAGGTGCAGAGTCACCGTAATGTTTATCAAGCTTCTCTTTAGTCTCCTGAGGCGTTTTGCTTTTAATAAAGTAATGTTTAATCACCACACGAAATTCTTTTTCGTCCATTTTTTGACAATCATCCGACTTCCTTGATTCACCCGAAAGCCAAACACAAATAAATAGGCCAATATGGCCCAAACTTGGTGTGCGTTCTTTCCAAAGATGCTACTAACTAAACATGACCTCGATACGCGCCGGTGGTGCCATCTCTCGGATTTTGCACGGACTTTCCAAACGCCCCTCGTATGCTCCAAAAGAGGCCACGCCAATAGACAGCACCAGTTGTGGCGACGTGTCTGTCACGTGACATGTCAAACTGCTCTACTCAACTTTGGCGATAGGAACTCTTTCCCTCCATTCCATGTTTCAAATAATTTGTTAACATTTTAAATTTTTTGTACAAAAATTTCTTAATGTCTGGATCGCATTTACGTAATACAGTTCAAATATGGTGACTGGATAGTTTCGGTTGTAAGTAACAACCACTTTCAGACCATGGACGTATTAAATGCGGATTGTACACAAACTGCATATGGCAGCAGTCATTGTCATGCAGTGACTTGCATTTGTGTAGAAAGAAACATGAACATAAAATTTGCTGCTAAAAGCAACAACAAAACTGAGCCAGGCTGTACACCATACACGTACGAGTACGAGGTTAAACAAACTGGTTGTATCAGTAAAATCATATCTGTCATTAACTTGCAACTGAACGAAAGGCAAGTTCAATGAAAACCAACTTTAATACAAAGGCACACAATCGGGAACGGTTTTACACCCTGGTTGACAAAATCTTAGTCAATCATTAAATATGTCACGGCCATCGTTACATCACGTAACTCGTCGACAACGAAGTGAACTGCTTGTATATCCAGTCGGACTGTCTTGACTACCCACATTCAGTGTCAAAACATAACTGCTAATTTACTGTTGCTGTTAGGAGCAAAATTTCTTGTTCGTGTTTCTTTCTACACGAATGTACGTCATTGCATGAACAACGTTACTGACACATACAGTTTATGTTCAATCTGCATTTAATACACTATGTGGTCAAAAGTATCCGGACACCACCAAAAACATACGTTTTTCATATTAGGTGCATTGTGCTGCCACCTACTGCCAGATAGCGGCAGTAGCGGCAGGTCATTAGCGACATCGGTAGTCATTAGACATCGTGAGAGAGCAGAATGGGGCACTCGGCGGACCTCAAGGACTTCGAAGGTGGTCAGGTGATTGGGTGTCACTTGTGTCATACGTCTGTACGCGAGATTTCCACGCTCCTAAACATCACTAGGTCCACTGTTTCCAATGTGATAGTGAAGTGGAAATGTGGAGGGACACGTACAGCACAAAAGCGTACAGGCCGACCTCGTCTGTTGACCGACAGAGACCGCCGAAGGTTGAAGAGGGTCTTAATGTGAAATAGGCAGAAATCTACCCAGACCATCACATAGGAATTCCAAACAGCGTCAGGATCCATTGCAAGTACTATGACAGTCAGGCAGGAGGTGAAAAAACTTGGATTTCATGGTCGAGCGGCTGCTCGTAAGCCACACATCACGCCGGTAAATGCCAAACGATGCATCGCTTGGTGTAAGGAGCGTAAACATTGGACTATCGCACAGTGGAAAAACAATGTATGTAGTAACGAATCACGGTACACAATGTAGCGATCCGATGGCAGGGTGTGGGTTTGGCGAATGCCCGGTGAACGTTATCTGCCAGTGTGTGTACTGTCAACAGTAAAATTCGGAGGGTTAGTGTTATGGTGTGGTCATCTTTTTCATGGAGAGGGCTTGGACCCCCTGTTGTTTTGCATGGCACTAACACGGCACAGGCCTACCTTGATGTTTTAAGCACCCTCTCGCTTCCCAGTGTTGAAGAGCAATTCGGGGATGGCGATTGCATCTTTCAACACGATCGAGCAGCTGTTCATAATGCACGGCATGTGGTGGAGTTATTACACGACAATAACATCCCTGTAATTGACTGGTCTGCACAGAGTCCTGACCTAAATCCTATAGAATACCTCTGGGATGTTTTGAAACGCCGATTTCGTGCCAGTTCTCACCGACCGACATCGATACCTCTCCTCAGTGCAGAACTCCGGGAAGAATGGGCTGCCATTCCCCAAGAAACCTTCCAGCACCTGACTGAACGTATGCCTCCGAGAGTGGAAACTGTCATCATGACTAAGGGTGGGTCAGTACCATACTGAATTCCGGCATTACCAATGGAGGGTGCCACGAACTTGTAAGTCATTTTCAGCCAGGTGTCCGGATCATTTGTGATATGGAAATCTGATCTACGCATTGAACGATATTTGCAAAAAAAAAAAAAAAAAAAAAAAAAATTACTAATTAGGTAAAGATCGCTTTCTCCACTCCTGATAATGTCAGGCATTATTTCCACTAGTTTCTCTCGATTCTGCCTTATGGCAATGCAGCTAAGGTCATGAACCTGTTTACGTATGTCTGCAGTAAGAATGTTGTATGAAGTGGACATCCAAAAGCCTTGCAGGTAGCTCTTGACGAACTTCGAGATACTCAGACTCACTTGCCAATGTGTTGATCCCCGGCTAGCGCCTATGGCTAATAATAAGAACCAATTTACGAAGCCTGTAAATTTCAAAGAAACTGTGTAGAGGTAAAAATACTGTCGACGTAGAGTTGTGTAACTGACTCCTGTTTAGTTCCGCTCTCTGGTGCGAAATCTTCCATACAACCTGGAAATCACTAATTCTTCAAATGTGAAGTAGGAGTACGTTACCAGGAACTCCGGAGTACACTCTAAGACAAAAAAACACACCATGAAGGAATTACCGAATACTAACCTGAGTGTCACCCATCATCCAGCCCTACAGCCAGGAGTGATGGGCCGGGGTGCAGAACCCCTTTGCTTGTCATCTGCGGCACCCATACAGCACAGCGGTACGTGGACGATGTTCTACGCCTCGTTTTGTTACCCTTCATGCCAAGTCATCCTGGGCTTACATTTCAGCAAGATAATACCCTCCCGCACATGGCGAGAGTTTCTACAGCTTGTGTTCGCCCACGCGAATCCCTGCCGTGGCCCCTAAGGGCCGGCCGGTGTGGCCGAGCGGTTTCTAGGCGCTTCAGTCCGGAATCGCGCGATCGCTACAGTCGCAGGTTCGATTTCTGCCTCGGGCATGGATGTGTGTGATGTCCTTAGGTTAGTTAGGTTCAAGTAGTTCTAAGTTCTAGGGGACTGATGACCTCAGATGTTAAGTCCCATAGTGCTCAGAGCCATTTGAGCCATTTGGCCAGTAAGGTCGCCGGATCTCTCCCCAATTGAGAACTTCCGAGCATTGTGATCGGGGCTCTACAACCAACGACCCAATGCGCCAATTCGGCAGAATTTGGTACGGTATCCCTCAAGAAAACATCGAGCAACTCTCTCAATCAACGATAAGCCGAATAACTGCTCGCACAATAGCCAGAGGTGGTCCAACCCGTTATTAACTCGCTCAATTTGTGAGGCTCTTTCTCTTGATTAAACCACCCAGTTTTTCTAGAATTGTAATCATTTGTTTGTCTGTACATGTAAATCTCATCTACCGATTTCCGCCATATTCGATAACTCCTTCGTGGTGCGTCGTTTCTTTGTCTTAGAGTGTATTTCTATTTGCGTGTTGTAGGTGTTATAGATTATCCGCCTGTCTCAGAACTTTAACGCTAATTTCTAAGGATTGTGTCAGACTCACAGAATACGCCTGGTGTCAAACATAATATGGCAGGAAGAGAATGCCCTACCACCAAAAGCAGTGTATGTTTGCAGGTGGTGGCTTCTTTGCACATGCAGCAATTATACATCCTCGTCAGAGGGCCAAATAGAGTTAGGAAACAGCTAAGTAAATTTAAAATAAAAACATATGGCAACAGAGATGAGCGACAAGTTACAATAATTAATTGAAACTGTGTATATCCCATTTTTTGGACTCAGGTGTAATATCATATTCAGTTTCTCCTCGTGTATTAGCTGATCGAACAGTCCCCGGAAGCACTGCTGGTTTGTAGTGCCCAATAGACACAATATTTCGGCTGTCAGACATGTCGGCATCATCAGGTGCGCTAACTGAGATCCTGGAACCGGATGGTCGACTTGTATCCCCTCCCCTGCGGTCCGAAAGTGACGCACTGCGGTAGCCTAGGTGTGGTCACTGCTTGGCCACCAGCACTTTGTGTTTGCCGAGTGTCTTTTCAGTTACACCCAAGCATTACCCAGACTATAGCCGCAGCCCCCACCGATAAGATCGTCCCCACTCCGTTTTGGATGGCCTCTGCGACATCACTACCCCATTATTTCAACGTCTGTGCTAAAATCCTGAAGCATTCATACTCTATCGCATGAGTCTGAGACAAATAGTGCTCTGCGAGTGCTGAATTATTGGGATACGTTAGTGTTCGCGACATCGATCCTCGATCGTGCGAACTGTTTGTCCAATATACGACTTACCCCACTGCACGGTATCTGATATACTTCTACCCTCCATAAATCGAGGTCATCTTTGACGAAATAATGGCCGTGCTTCCGTAGTTGGAAGTCCCCGGGTTCAGTTCCCGGTACTGCCAGGAATTTTTCATTGCTGGAACCACATGTCGCACCATACCGCATCCAGTGACGCCACTGGCAGAGAGTGACACAGCTGTCGGTCAGTCCCGTTTGCCCTCTCTAGGGCCAGAGCGTGCAAGCTTTTCTAACGTTATTGGACGAGCATAAAACGGTTCTTCCTCTGAGCTTTCCCAACATGCGCCCGGTTGTGGCTGCCTCTTTCACCGTAGCTTCGTACTTCTCGACATGTTGTACTTCTGTGATATGGCGCAGAGACCACGTAATTTACTATTCCGTTTCCTGGAGGACCGTTCTGAGGTGCCCCAGTTCCAAGAGGAGAGTGTGTACATCTAAGATGATGCGCACCTTGTTATCTAGCGTTTTGAGCACCCCACTGCTGTGCACAGTTTGCTCGTAGCTGTCTTCGTGCAAGTACTGGTCGTGCGTTTCGCTCTGATACACCGCATGGCGCAGATGCCATCCGCACTTCTGTTGACCGTGATGTCCTCCCTCCATAGTGAATCTGAGCTGGGGTTTAGGTGTGTGAAGGGGTCATTGAGTTTCGTTCTTCCATGGAGCTAGATGACGAGCGTGTGTTTGATGTAACGCAAAAAGCAAATGGGTTTCCATTTGGATGACTTCACGACGTCACTTTCCTTATCTCTTCTACGGGCCACTCTATCTTTAGGGATAGGGAACGAAATATTGTGCCATGATGGATGGTCGCATTGAGCTTGAACAGCGATACGTAACTGCAACGGAAAAAATCATCAACGTAGTTACTGAAATAAATGAACAAATACTTGTCTGCAGATCTCTATGATATCTATGGACTAATGAGGACACACTGGGAACTTACCTATCACACGGTCAATACAACAAACAACCCACTATCTAGGCACTGCCAAACTGAAAATATCTGCTTTTCTTATCTATCTTCGTCATTATTCTAATTTTATTACTTTTCTTATTTTTGTTGTAACTGTAACCATTTCACCACATCTCTTACTTTAGATCATGGACGATCAATCGTGCAATAAATATTGTGGCGTTTAGCTCATACCGAACGAATAATGGTTTCAACCCCTATATACAGAAGAATATACAGAAGAATGGCTCTGAGCACTATGGGACTCAACTGCTGAGGTCATTAGTCCCCTAGAACTTAGAACTAGTTAAACCTAACTAACCTAAGGACATCACAAACATCCATGCCCGAGGCAGGATTCGAACCTGCGACCGTAGCGGTCTTGCGGTTCCAGACTGCAGCGCCTTTAACCGCACGGCCACTTCGGCCGGCATACAGAAGAATGGTAAAGAAAATTGAGAATGTGTTAGATGACAATCAGTTTGGCTTTAGGAGATGTAAAGGCACCAGAAAGGCAATTGCGACGTTGTGGTTGATAATGGAAGCAAAGCTAAAATCAAGACACGTTCATAGGATCTGTCGAGCTGGAAAAAGCGTCCGACAAACTGGTGCAAAATGTTCTAAATTCTGAGAAAAATAGGGATAAGCCACATATAAAGACGAGTAATGTACAATATGTACAAGAGCCAAGAGTGAATAATAAGAGTGGATGACCAAGAACGTAGTGCTAGGATTAAAAAGGATGTAATACAGGGATGTAGTCTTTCGACCCTACTTTTCAGTCTATACATCAAAGACGCAATGATGGAAATAAAAGAAAGGTTCAGAGGTGCAATTAAAATTCAAGGTGAAAGGATATCAATGATACGATTCGCTGATGACATTGCTATTTTGAGTGAAAGGGAAGAAGAATTACATGATCTGCTCAATGGAATGAACAGTCTAAAGAGTACAGAATATGGATTGAGAGTAAATCGAAGAAAAACGAAAGTAATGAGAAGTAGCAGAAATGAGAACAGCGTGAAACTTAACATCAGGTTTGTCGATCACGAAGTAGATGAAGTTAAGGAGTTCTGCTACATAGGCAGCAAAATAACCAATGACAGACGGAGCAAAAGAGACATCAAAAGCATATTAGCACTGGCTAAAAGGTCATTCCTTATCAAGAGAAGTCTACTAGCATCAGACATAGCCCTTAATTTGAGGAAGAAATTTCTGAGAACGTACGTATGGTAGTGAAACATGGGTTGTGAGAAAACTAGAACGGAAGAGAATCATAGCATTTGAAACGTGGTGTTACAGAAGAATGTTGAAAATTAGGTGGACTGAGAAGGTAAGGAATGAGGAGGTTCTGCATAGAAAGGGAGAGGAAAGGAATATGTGGAAAATAGTGACAAGGCGAAGGGACAGGATGATAGGACATCTATTAAGACATCTGTGAATTACTTCCACTCGGGGGAGCTGTAGAGGGCAACAACTGTAGAAGAAGACAGAGACTGGAATACATCCAGCAAATAATTGAGGACGTAGGTTGCAAATGCTACTCTGAGACGAAGAGGTGAGCACAGGAGAGGAATTCGTGGCGGGCCGCATCAAACCAGTAAGGAGACTGATGACTCCAAAACAAAGGCCTATGTACTAGCGTAATGGAAAAATGTTAGTTCTACCTACTGTGTACCGCGACCAAAACAGCAGTAAACACACACGCAAAGTATCAATGGACAGGAGTTCAGGTTCTGTGGCGCGACAGCCGGCAGTATAGTCAGTGCTGCTGGACTAGACACAGGCACATAGCTGCCTGTGTAGGGAGTTCCACATACCTCGGAAGCGGTGTGTCTTACATCGCATGCGAACCAATACCAGGCAGGCAACGTCCGGTCGCCGCGTTGCCAGTGGCCTGTTCCTCCGCCTGTCGAGGGTAGTGCATCGATTTTAGGAACAAAGTTCGGGAAAGTCGTTGCGCCCTTTAGCATTTCAGACAGCTGCTCACACAGCTGTGCACAATCTGGAATTGAAACCTTACAGTGCATCGACTGAACAATTCAGACACTGCTCCTAGACGTCAGTACTGCGACTGAGTATTGTATCATAATTGTAGTCTGTGTGTGATGGACGGGTTACTCCTGAAAGTCTTTTTTTTTTGCGAAAAATTGAAGCTGAATTTATCGAGGTACGTGAAACTGTGAAAGAATCACCGTTACAGTTCCGACAATTCTCAAAACTTATATGAATTGAAAACATGAGTGTGGTGTGGAATTAGTGCAACACTGGGGATTGGACTGATTTTTTTCGACCAAACCATAACCTACGACAGATTTATGAACAAAATATATTGTTACCTTTGACGAGAGAGGCAACGGCCTTGCCGCAGTGGCTACACCGGTTCCCGTCAGATCACCGAAGTTAAGCGCTGTCGGGCGTGGCACTTTGAGGGGTGACCATCTGGGCCGCCATGCGCTGTTGCCATTTTTCGGGGTGCACTCACCCTCGTGATGCCAACTGAGGAGCTACTCGACCAAATAGTAGCGGCTTGGGTCAAAGAAAACCATCATAACGACCGAGAGAGCGTTGTGCTGGTCACACGCCCCTCCTATCCAAATCCTCATCTGAGGATGACACGGCGGTCGGATGGTCCCAATGGGCCACTTGTGTCCTCAAAACAGAGTGCTTTTTTTGTCAGAGAACCAGCCACTGATGAAAACACTTCCATTTACTCCATAAATGGTAATGCAAGAACGTACACCGGTGGTTCACATATCACTGTTCTACTGTGTATGGGAAGTGTGCGGAGTGGCTGCGCGGTTTGAGGCGCCATGTCACGGTTTGCGCGGCTCCTCCCGCCGGAGTTTCGTGTCCTCCCTTGGGCATGGGTGTGTGTGTTGTTCTTAGCATAAGTTAGTTTAAATTAGATTAAGTAGTATGTATGTCTAGTTATCAATGACCTCAGTAGTTTGGTCCCTTAGGAATTCACGCACAATTGAACTTTTTTTTGTGTAGGAATTGTCCTCGCTAGTTGCAGCAATGACATCAAACAGAGCTATCGGAACTGGTCAGTCGGTGCTGTGCCATTCCTTTGGAACGTTTCATCTCGAGTTTATGAGCAGCTCTTGAAAACTACTAGTTACAATGTCAACTTTTAAAGTTATTCTTCCTTCCGCGTATTCTGAATCGCAAGTATATTGCAGAAATGTTTTGTTCCAAGTGATCGATTATTACTGAAGGTAACACTGTCTTTGACTAGTTGACAAGGCATGTCTGACAGGGGATGGTTTGAGAATAGAATTGCGAGCCAGTAGTACCCTGGCACATCCGCGAGGTCTCAGCTTCTGCCTCGTTTAAACGACACAAAGTGGTCTACTCTGTTCCGGCCTGTCTTTGAGGCTGGTCTTCCAAGTGCAGCTCTGGTCGTTGCTTCCACGCTTTTGCTATGTACGACTGACGTTGCTTTCCGATAGTCCTTTTTATGCAACGGGTTATGAAAGTTTGGTGAGATTGCGGCTTGCATTTTGGCAGCTTGATGTACTCTTTTTCTACGGTTTTCAGGTTTTTAATGTGCCTTTACTTGTGTTCAAACTTAACGTTCATTCTTCAGTGAGGCAGTCAGCTTTTGATGCAAATGGCACAGAAACGAGTTCTCATTAAACCAGCTGAATAGCGGGCGTGTTGAATACATCACACTCTCGTTTAGTTAAATGCGTCCAGGATTTCCTAATTTATCTAGAATTCTTCTTTGTTCAGTTCATTCTGATGTTGTGGCATGTTACGTGGAGCACACATTATTCTTTTTATCAGTGATTATGCCTTGAGTAGAAGTAGTTACAAATTGAACTGAAGCTTCTACGATTCATCTACACTTCCATGTCATTGATGAATTCGTATTTAAAGACACGACTACCTACGTGGCTTTGCAAGCATTTCACACTCTGCACGTAACTTGAAGTATGAACTTTCACCTGTATTTTGCTTTCCAGGGGACCTGATGGTATGACAATATCCGCTCAATTCTGTTTGGACTAAGATGGTTGTTCAGACACTACTTTAAATTTCTATAATGAATCCTACAATTTTTTATTGTATAATATGGAAATCAGCTTCTTTGGAACTCGTACATCCTTGATACCAATTGGTGGTGCCAATTGCTCTGAGCATAATGGTAAGGTTCTGGATACTCAACGTCCACTTCCAAAACGTAATCTATGGCTGAATGATCTGGTATACTCATTAAATCAAAACTGTCGACAGACAGAGATGCAAAATAGGAGAATTGGAGGTGTCGCATCATTGGTCATCTGTAGATGCATCGGGTCATATAATAGAAGATTATTCGCTATTTTCATTAAAACCACCCATGAACCTATTGCTCACAACAAGATGTCTATGTGAACAGTTAACAGTGAACAATACCATTTCTGACACCACATCAACAAATTACAGTTTTTCTATGTTCGTAATGAACTGCAATTTTACATCAGAAAATCATCACTCACTAAACTGGGCGAAGTCACATAATGGACTGTATCCAGGTCTTACGTTTTGAGTCAGTGTGCGTGAAAATTTTCAAAGACACTGTACATATTAACAGATACATCTTCCTTGTTTTTGTAAAATATCTGCACATGCTTCATTGTTAGGACATGAAATACTTACAAATTTTAATGCATCCGAACAAGGATAAGAATTAGAGATGTAGCTCACATCTACAGACGAGCTACAATTTGCCACTTTAAGCAATAATTATTCTTTAAGTCAACATTTATCATGGCATGCTTGTTTCTTGTTTGCAATCACTTTATGCACTTTTTAGTGCGTTCATGAAAAAATGCTTTATTTGTATTTCTTTAAACAATCAACTGGAATCGTAGAGTTGGAAAGTTTTCATTTTCTTTTTTTTACAGAAAAGTCGCTCTCTAACAGTTGTTCTACCATTCAGTGATGTCATCAGACAGCGACAGAAATGCGTCCTTGCTGTTCATATGTATTTCTCTAGTGTCCCCTGAGCTGAGCAGTACAAATTGACAGATAAATGAGACATTAATCTGAAGCGGTGATTGAATTCACGTACTCTGTTTATGAAAAGTCGAAAACAAGCGCCAAGAAAATGTTTGCGAGCCTAAAACCACCATGCTCAGCTATCATACCAGTTATCATCACCGATTGTAACCCGCTTTGCAGATCGTTCACCCAATGTTTATCAGTATATACTATTACTTAGATGTCGGATCTAATTATATTTCCTCCTGTTCTTCGCCAACAGCTTCCAAATGGAAAGGTCACCATATTCTGGTATTTCGTGGTTATATTTTGTATCTGTAAAAAGAAGGCTTACATTTTACGCTTTGGAGCTGAGGAAAGTCATGAAGGTGTGCACGAAAAGTTTCTCAATAACAAAAGCACACATGACAAGTGACTGTGCCAGCAACGAAATCGAAGACTTAACTACTGACTGCTGCCATGCTTGTAATGTCTATCTTCCTGCTTAGACAGATCGGTCGAAAATTGTATCACACTTCGCTGTCGTCTTAAATGCATGTGCGAGAAACTGTTTGACTCCTCACCTATGAGGTGTGTAACACAAGTGTTTTGGACACTGGTAACGAAATTAGGGTGCTGCTGACGTGCTTTTAAGATCTAAGTGAGATGGCACGTACATCCTGTTCTTTCGATACTTACCAGATCTTCCTAATAGTATCAATATATTTAGATACTTACCATATTTAATTTTTGAATGATGCAACCAGCCACAAATACTTTTTGAATTTTTTTATTTTACTGCCATAACCGGTTTCGGGCTACGACGCCCATCTTCAGGCGGCTAAAATTTTTCGTTACATACATGTTTTGATTAACAGCATGTCGTCTGCTCCACACCGCGCAAGAATATTTGAATATTTAGTGCCAATTTATCAGTTGTTTCATTAACAGGAATACGCTAAAGTGCTAGCAAAATGGTCGTGTTCCATTACATATGAAGGGCTTATTTCAACAGTGGTACAAGTCCATTTTTGTTCATATTCAGATACAGAATCCTAAAGTTAAATGAGCGCTGAAAAATCTGCAATTGAGATACAAGAAATATTCAAGCATATGGCTTCATGCTAGAGATGAACCTTTCTTTCTGTTTGTTTGGATCATTAATTTCAGAAGCATTATAGGCGGGAAAGTGGAGGTAATGGACTTGTACCACTATTGAAATAAGCCCTTCATATGTTGCAAAAGATGGTGGTTCGTTTTGGTGTGGTTCATGTGGTTTTCTAGCTCGATGTAGGGGCAGTTCAATAAGTAATGCATCACATTTTTTTTCTCGGCCAATTTTGGTTGAAAAAACCGGAAATTTCTTGTGGAATATTTTCAAACATTCCCGCTTCGTCTCGTATAGTTTCATTGACTTCCGGCAGGTGGCAGCGCTGTACGGAGCTGTTAAAATGGCGTCTGTAACGGATGTGCGTTGCAAACAACGGGCAGTGATCGAGTTTCTTTTGGCGGAAAACCAGGGCATCTCAGATATTCATAGGCGCTTGCAGAATGTCTACGGTGATCTGGCAGTGGACAAAAGCATGGTGAGTCGTTGTTCAAAGCGTGTGTCATCATCGCCGCAAGGTCAAGCAAGACTGTCTGATCTCCCGCGTGCGGGCCGGCCGTGCACAGCTGTGACTCCTGCAATGGCGGAGCGTGCGAACACACTCGTTCGAGATGATCGACGGATCACCATCAAACAACTCAGTGCTCAACTTGACATCTCTGTTGGTAGTGCTGTCACAATTGTTCACCAGTTGGGATATTCAAAGGTTTGTTCCCGCTGGGTCCCTCGTTGTCTAACCGAACACCATAAAGAGCAAAGGAGAACCATCTGTGCGGAATCGCTTGCTCGTCATGTGGCTGAGGGTGACAATTTCTTGTCAAAGATTGTTACAGGCGATGAAACATGGGTTCATCACTTCGAACCTGAAACAAAACGGCAATCAATGGAGTGGCGCCACACCCACTCCTCTACCAAGAAAAAGTTTAAAGCCATACCCTCAGCCGGTAAAGTCATGGTTACAGTCTTCTGGGACGCTGAAGGGGTTATTCTGTTCGATGTCCTTCCCCATGGTCAAACGATCAACTCTGAAGTGTATTGTGCTACTCTTCAGAAATTGAAGAAACGACTTCAGCGTGTTCGTAGGCACAAAAATCTGAACGAACTTCTCCTTCTTCATGACAACGCAAGACCTCACACAAGTCTTCACACCCGAGAGGAGCTCACAAAACTTCAGTGGACTGTTCTTCCTCAAGCACCCTACAGCCCCGATCTCGCACCGTCGGATTTCCATATGTTTGGCCCAATGAAGGACGCAATCCGTGGGACGCACTACGCGGATGATGAAGAAGTTATTGATGCAGTACGACGTTGGCTCCGACATCGACCAGTGGAATGGTACCGTGCAGGCATACAGGCTCTCATTTCAAGGTGGCGTAAGGCCGCAGCATTGAATGGAGATTACGTTGAAAAATAGTGTTGTGTAGCTAAAAGATTGGGGAATAACCTGGTGTATTTCAATGCTGAATAAAAAAACCCCTGTTTCAGAAAAAAAATGTGTTGCATTACTTATTGAACTGCCCTCGTATATGTTCTTGAATTCCACCGCAACACAGATATTGTAAATAAGTTTTATCGTAGCGCACTTCACATTATTCTTAAAATGCATGTCGAGTATCGTACATGTGTTATGCACTTGATGGTTTTCTTTACGATGCAAAGATTATCATTAAGCAAAGATACAAAGATAGCATTCATTAAATATCGACCGAGGATGTAAAAAAAAGACGATGTGTGTGATATGGAAACTGTAACACGTTAATAACAGAAAAATATTTACACCTTAAGCAGACTTATTTTTGAAAGACAGTAGAATAAATTGGTTTTACTAGGATTTTTTTAATACTACCAGTGGTAATTATTAAAGAAATACTTCAAAGCCCACCGAGTGCATATTATAAAGAAGACACAAATGTACACAAATTTACATATACAGATATCTGGATATCACTACAGTTCATAAGTTAACTGAAGGAAATAGAAAATTAAAAAGTTGGAGAATGGGCTGATAGGGACAAATTTGATCATCATGGTAGTTTATATTTACACAGTTACATATTGGTATCTCAAACTGCTGTGGTGTGACAATTAGGCGTGGAATTTCTGAGAACAGCATAAGGAAATTATTTAGAAAATGTGTATTGGACAGCTCCAGCTTTTCTAATAGAATGTATTGGAGTGAGCTGTGGGTATGAATATATATTTCTAGTTCTGTAAGAGGACAATTTTCTTGCCTTTGTTAGTGGTATACAATATCTGTAAGCTGCCATTAGTGTCAGAAACAGAGTGTCCATATTGGTTCACGTGAGTGGCTATTGCAGATTTACTTACATTTTTTAGTCTAAAGGCATCCAGGTGTTTTCGACAATTTATATGCAACTTCTGCCGCTTTGTCCAAGATAAAAGTTGAGGACATTGTCACAATAATGTTGTAAACTCTTGATTTTTCTAGGCATAGGCTGGTGGCTTTGGTGCTGTGGATAATGTTATGTTGCACAGTGCTATTGGTGCGGAAACTTATTTCAACTCTTGTTTTTCGGAAAAGACTGGCATTTTGGTAAGAGATTGTACCTAAGAAACGAATGCATGCAAATCTTTCCTTTTCTGCTGTTGATTTTGAATATACTTCAGGTGATTTACTACCTTTAATTTTATTGTATAGACGGTCAATTATTTGTGGTTTATAGCCATATTTTTCGATACTTTTCGATTTTGACGTTCCCTTAGAGGATAGGAAAAAAACGTAATGCTCTCAAGGTGATGCGATCCTACTGCAGTGGCTTGCTAACTAATACGTGGCCTTCACATACGCCTGTATCATTAGGGACCATTAGTCTGGTACACCGGGCAGCGTGAAGGGGTCTTTAGGAAAATGCTGAGCCTGGTTGTTCTCCGTCAAATAATCAACTGTTTGACGCGCTAGCTGACAGCTGGTATTGTCTTGATGAAAAAGAAAATGGAAGGAAGAATATGATTTGGCTACAATCGTTAGACATAGGATGGAACTATACGATATTCAGTGACTCATACATGACGCACAAATGTTATGATAAACGTTATCTCAAGTTTCCATTAGTGCACCTACATGGGAACAAGATGTCGATATGGACACTATTTCTCTGGCCTCGACAATCGTGTATACTTTTACCCCACTTCGAAAGAGGTCGCATCTTTTACATATCGAGTGCCAATGTCGATTCTATAGGGGCGTACTGTAAGGCGTATTCAGTCGCTTTTTCTATGGTTCTGCGTGTATCGTGACGACATAGCACGTGTGAATGGCAAACGCTGCGCAAATGCTCATCTGGCTCACGAGAGCTGCACCACGTGAATGCTTCTGGTGAAAGAGAGCTGGCGAAATACGTGCGAACCCATCGGTTCAGAATTCAGTTTTATCCCTTTTTTTATGTCTCCAGCGTCTGCGGCTTGCAAACGTAGGAGAGAGACAAAACATTCGAACAGCCACCTGATCGCAAACTTTCCGAACAATTCGGCGCGCAAGCGGTCCGCCTATGCCCGCGGCGCTTCACGTATAGGAGGCGGGCTGATACGCCTATATATCGCCGTTGTGTCACTGATGATGCTTTCCCCGCGCAGAAGCGCCTTTTGTCAGCCTTCTGTTTCCTGATAATGCACCAGCAAATACGCAACGTTCAGCAGACTCCCGAATTCCTCAGAATACTGCCAAACTCGACGCGGCTTCTCGTCCCAGTGAGGGGAGCAGAATCGCTCTCACTGTTGTTTTTTTTTTTTTTTCCTGTAAGCCAGTATCGGTGTCTTGGACACGTCTTCATAAATGTCTTTGTAAAAAATTGGCATCTTTGTCGCTTTTTGTTGTACGTAGTTTTAAAATTTAACTACTACAGTTTGAGCTTTACGCACGTGTCACGTAAGAGAATAGCCCACAACTTTACTCTTGGAAATGATGAAACAAGAATACGTGATCACTTACCTTGAGCCGATAGCCACCTTTTCAGCAGTCGAGAATCAAAATTACACTACTTATTCCGCTGCAGACGGTTTACCAGCGTGTTTTGCTGTCAGCATAGAAACCGGCCGTCGGTAAACACAAGCCATCAACTTCTAACACCTATTTTCGACTATTTTTATATCTCTATCGATATTTCTATGTCAATTTCTAGTATTGATTACGTATAATGTTGCATCTGTCATGGAAATTCTTTGACTGTGTATACATGTTTCAATTATGTGAAACTTTTGATCGATATTGTTTAAATTATGCTTCTGAATTTAAATAACTACTGAAATGGTATATAATGTACTGTAAATGACTTGGTCCATAGTTAGGAACGTAGGATTGAATGTAAAAGATGTGGGGAAGCCCCGTAGATACGGAAGTAGCCTGGTGGAGTGGAAAAGGTGTGGTTGGCGCGCAAGTGGCAGCTCGTCCTTTGTCACGAGTAAGGAGTCTGGGCTGAGCAGTGCTGTGGTGAACACCTCGCTAGCAGCAGAGGATCATAGTGGCTCATATTCCTGGAGTTTTGAGGCCAGAAGAGCTCAAGTGCAGTATTTATGGGCCTCGGAAGGTGAATTTGGTGATACCATTATCATAGCAGGGTTTTTCGCCCTATAAAAATATAATTCAGACGCCAAGAAGATATGTAACAGAGCGAGATCCACAGTATTGCTATGACTGCATCGCCGCCAGGTTAATAGCCACTGCAAATTGCGCCACCAGAACCACCAGCCTTACACAAATTGTTTGCATCTAGCACTCTGTAAATGCACCAGGTATTTGTGAAATTTGGTTGATTTTATAGTAATAACCGTGGTGTTGCTAAAAACTTACACCCGTGGTTATCCCAAATCACAAACCTGGACAGGAATCCTATCCTAGTGAATTTAATTTCGAGTGTCCTAATTTATTATGAGAAAGTGGTTGAACTTATGTTTAATGCTGTGTTGTCATTTGCACAGACAATTATATTTTTTAGTATTTCAAAAGTCTGATTATCAAAGCACATTTGTTATTTATAGAGTTATAGTTTGTTGTGCTTTACTTAACTAATAATTAATGATAAGAAGACTAATCTTTTCTCATACATACTGGTGTAGTTTTTTAATGAGCTTGGTTCCTCAACCATGAAAGTTTAAGGTTCCTCATATACCAGGCTAGTTAGTTAATGAAGAAATACAAAGGCTTCTTCAAAGCCAGTACAGTTAGATCAGCATTCTGTTTAGTTGCTTCAAGCCGCGTTTAAGAAAGAACTATTTAGTCTAACGCACCTTGGTTAAAGCGTAGTCATAGAGACCCTGTACTAAGCAATGAAGTAACAGAGTATGATCATTAACAGACTCCCCGATTTAAATTCAGAATCATTTCAAGCTTTTCCCTGTTCAGTATTGCTACTAGTTTCATGTGTGTCGCCCGCATCTCGTGGTCGTGCGGTAGCGTTCTCGCTTCCCACGCCCGGGTTCCCGGGTTCGATTCCCGGCGGGGTCTGGGATTTTCTCTGCCTCGTGATGGCTGGGTGTTGTGTGCTGTCCTTAGGTTAGTTAGGTTTAAGTAGTTCTAAGTTCTGGGGGACTTATGACCACAGCAGTTGAGTCCCATAGTGCTCAGAGCCATTTTTCATGTGTGTCGGTAATTGGTTTTATAAACTGTTGCACCTAGTTAAGTTAAGGTACGTTTTGTTGAAAGTCGTACGTTGCTGTTTACTATCTCATTTGCCATTTGTTTGTTAGCAGCACATTTATCTGCAAGGTTAGGTTACCGTGTTGTAGTAGGAACAGATGTAAGAAAAGGGTTTAGTGTGTGTGTGTTAAGGAAGGTTAGGTTAGCCTTAGCACTGCCTTCTGCTTTATCATTTTACTTAACACAAGAATGCCCAATTCGGCTGGCGACCGGTTTTAATATGTGATGTTACAACTTGCTTCTGTGCTGGGAGAACGTCTGTTCCAGACCCACCGTTTACTATTGTTTATACTCGGCTAGAATGTTTCGGAAACGATTCGCAGTGTGATTGTTCTGTTTCCGTTAGGTTATCTCATCCTCAACTTTTTAAAAATTCCTTGCAGAGATATAACTTAGCGTAGATTGCCGTTTAAAGTGGTCAGTGGAACCGTTACAAGCTGATAACGTTAAGTAAGCACTACGCTAATGACGTTTCTACAACAGATAACAGAAAGAAACGTTAATCCCCACTGGAGCATCAAAGACAGCACCAGCCACACTTCTCAAAGCACGAACTCACAAAACGTTCAACATGTGGTTAATGTGGTGGATCGAATCAGAACACAGTAACAACCCAGACTCTCATGGTGCACTCCCAGTAGAACACAGACACCTCGCTGGCTAGCTTTCGCCACTCTCCGGTACATCAAAACAACCCCCGAGGCGCGGACACCTTCACCGCAGAACCTCCTTACGGGGAACCTCTCCCAATGACGGCCCCCAGATCACTGTCCAAGTCCACGGACTGAGGGCTCTTACTACATATGACCTCTGACTCTAGCCGCATCGATACAACTACGCAGCCGACGGACAGGTCCAATCGACAAGCACGTATCAGGGACGTCATGCTGACACCACATCTAGCCCTCATATGCGCCTACATTTGGCGTTTCTCCGGGATGTCACATTCAGATTGTGCTCGCATAAGCTGTTGCCGGCACAATGGTCGACAAATTTTGGAAATTTGTGGTAAGGTCTTATGGGACCAAACTGCTGAGATCACCGGTCCCTAAGCTTACACACTACTTAATCTAACTTAAACTAACTTACGCTGAGGATGACACACACACCCATGCCCGAGGGAGGAGGGAGCCGTGTGGACCGTGGCTACCCACGCGGCTGGTCGGCAAAGCTGAATCGCAAAAATCGATAGTAGGCGCTGTATCAAGCGCGCCTGTCACGGGAGAGGCCAGAGACACACCGACAAGCAACATGCCGCCAACGCCCTCTCGGCAGCTTGTATTTAGGCCGCCGCCACTGACCAGAGGGCCTCACTGTCTCACTATTCTAGTTGGCATCTGCCAGTCCACTCGCAGAGTGGGTATAGTTCATTCCAGATCACGACAGTACATAGCGACCAGATTAGGGCCTATAGCGGGACTAGCAGTGAGACTAAAGTTTGTAATAGCAAGATTACCGATATCGTCTGCAAGAGGACTATTATTGAGGAGCATGTACCACAACATCTGGACTTCAACTTAAGTAACCAGTAAGTAAGTAAAGAACCATGTTAACCCACGTGTTCATTTGTGTTGTAGAAACGGGATACTAGCCACCCATAACAACATCCTCTCCCTTGCTTCCTTGCGGTACAAGACACTACACAGATGGTGATCGCATCCTGTAGAATTGCCAAACTTCAGGGTCGTTGATTGCTATGTTTCAGCTGCAGTTCCAAATAGTCCCAGATTTCGATATAGGACCGAGATCGGCGATTTATCAGCCACTGGAGTTGTGAAAGAGTGCCTTAGTGTTTGTCAAATCAGGAACGCATGTGCCCAGCCCTATGAACCCGGCCCTGGCTCTTAACACCCTCTAACACTGGAGTCTCCACAGCATACTCATCACAAAGATGTAGAAGAAAGGGCAACATCTGGTCTATGAGACTGTTCAAGAAAACATCCTGGTAACCTGAATGAGTGGACCCAAACCATGGTACGAAAGGCAATGGCAGCACATCACAGTGCCGCCTCCGGCCGGAACTGCAGCGTCCACACAATGCAGGTCAAACAGTCCACTGGGCCGTTGGTGCTATCGACGCCTTCCATCAGCTGAAATCGCTACTCGTTGGACTCGCTACTCGTTGGACGACTCCACAAACCTGCAGTGAGTTGCTGTACAGTTTTTGTGCTGTTTGCCCCCTGGAGACTTTTGTGAGGTACCCAACTCCAAACGCCCACTACAACATTCACTGGAAAACTGGCTGCGATTGGCCTGCGTTAACTGACAGTAGAAATTATTCTTGGGTTTAAAACTAATTGTCACTATCAAGGCGTAACACCTGTCTCTGGTCTGTGGGTTATGATCCTTATATAACCTCTGTTCTTACACGGCTACGAATGGTACATGACTCCTTGTAGTCATGTTGGACAGTCCATTTTCTACATCTACATGTACATATATACTCCGCTAGACACCAAGCGGTGTGTGGCGGAGGGCACAATTCGCGCCAAAGTAATATTCCCCCCCCCACCCCCACCCCCCCCACCCCTCTGTTCCACTCGCGGATCGCGCGGGGGAAAAACGACTGTCTGAACGCCTCAATACGAGCTCTTATTTCCCTTATCTCTGAATGATGATCATTACGCGATTTGAAAGTTGGTGGTAATAATATATGCTCAACATCCTCGGTGAAGATTGGATTTCGGAATTTAGTGAGCAGCTCCTTCTGTTTAGCGTGTCGTCTATCTGCAAGTGTGTCCCACTTCAAACTTTCTATGAGATTTGTAACGCTCTCGCGATGGCTAAATATACCAGTCACGAATCTTGCCGCTCTTCTTTGGACCTTCTCAATCTCTTGAATCAGACCCAACTGGTAAGGGTCCCATACAGACGAACAGTACTCTAAGACTGGACGAACTAACGTATTGTAAGCTATTTCCTTTGTTGAAGGACTGCATCGCTTCAGAATTCTACCAATAAAGCGCAATCTATAGTTCGCCTTACCCGTTACTTGTGTACTCTGATCATTCCATTTGAGATCATTTCGAATAGTCACATCCAGATACTTGACTGATGTTATCGCTTCCAAAGACTGATCATTTATTTTGTACTCCTACATTAATGAGGATTTTCGCCTTGTTATACGCAGTAGGTTGCACTTACTAATATTGGGAGATAACTGCCAGTCATTACACCACGCATTTATTTTCTGCAAATCCTCATTGATTTGTTCGCAATTTTCGTGTGATGTTACTTTCCTGTAGACTTCAGCATCATCGGCAAACAGTCTAAGGCCGCTGTCAATACCATCAATCAGATCGTTTATGTAAATCGTAAAAAGCGGCGAACCTATTACGCTGCCCTGGGGCACACATGAAGGTACTCTTGTTTATGTTGAAGTTACCCCGTTCAGGACGACATCCTGCTCCCTGTCTGTAAGAAAACTTTTTATCCAACCGTAAATGTCATTGGATAGACCGTAAGCGCGCACTTTTTGTAGCAAGCGACAGTGCCGAACTGAGTCGAACGCCTTTCGAAAGTCGAGAAATATGACATGTCTGGGAGCCGGTATCTAGAGCCTGTTGTATATCATACACAAAGAGGGCCAGCCGTGTCTCGCATGACCGCTGTTTCCTAAAACCGTGCTGGTTTCTGCAGATGAGCTTCTCATAGTCTAGAAAGCTCATTATGTCTGAACACAAAATATGTTCCATGATTCTACAACAAATCGATTTCAGTTAAATTGACCGGTAATTATGTTCATCCGATTTTCTACCCTTTTTATAGATTACTATGACCTGGGCCTTCTTCCAGTCCCGTGGAACTTTCCGCCGTTCCAATGACCTCTGATACATGACGGATAAGAGTGGTGCTATATTTGTACCCTAGTCAACATAAAATATTACGGGGCTACGGTCTGGGTCAGATACCTTCCTCGCGTCCAAGGATCTTAACTGTTTTACAATCCCAGATACACTAAACACTATGTCAGCCATCCTTTCGTTTGTTCGATAATTGAAAGTCGGACAGCTTCATTCACCGTGTGATCATGGACACGTCCAGAAAGTATAGCTCCTATCTGCCATTCAGTCATGTCTTCATGTGGACCCATTTTACTGCGCTGACTGAACTTAAGTGGCTGCCACTTATGGCAATAGGGGAAGCTTACACGACCACCTCGTACCAGTCTACTGTTCTCCAAAGCGAACAGTGAACTTTTTTGAAGAGCTGTGAGCTTACCATCAGTGATACCCTACTCCAGTCACTCACATAGATCAAATACACTCCTGGAAATGGAAAAAAGAACACATTGACACCGGTGTGTCAGACCCACCGTACTTGCTCCGGACACTGCGAGAGGGCTGTACAAGCAATGATCACACGCACGACACAGCGGACACACCAGGAACCGCGGTGTTGGCCGTCGAATGGCGCTAGCTGCGCAGCATTTGTGCACCGCCGCCGTCAGTGTCAGCCAGTTTGCCATGGCATACGGAGCTCCATCGCAGTCTTTAACACTGGTAGCATGCCGCGACAGCGTGGACGTGAACCGTATGTGCAGTTGACGGACTTTGAGCGAGGGCGTATAGTGGGCATGCGGGAGGCCGGGTGGACGTACCGCCGAATTGCTCAACACGTGGGGCGTGAGGTCTCCACAGTACATCGATGTTGTCGCCAGTGGTCGGCGGAAGGTGCACGTGCCCGTCGACCTGGGACCGGACCGCAGCGACGCACGGATGCACGCCAAGACCGTAGGATCCTACGCAGTGCCGTAGGGGACCGCACCGCCACTTCCCAGCTAATTAGGGACACTGTTGCTCCTGGGGTATCGGCGAGGACCATTCGCAACCGTCTCCACGAAGCTGGGCTACGGTCCCGCACACCGTTAGGCCGTCTTCCGCTCACGCCCCAACATCGTGCAGCCCGCCTCCAGTGGTGTCGCGACAGGCGTGAATGGAGGGACGAATGGAGACGTGTCGTCTTCAGCGATGAGAGTCGCTTCTGCCTCGGTGCCAATGATGGTCATATGCGTGTTTGGCGCCGTGCAGGTGAGCGCCACAATCAGGACTGCATACGACCGAGGCACACAGGGCCAACACCCGGCATCATGGTGTGGGGAGCGATCTCCTACACTGGCCGTACACCACTGGTGATCGTCGAGGGGACACTGAATAGTGCACGGTACATCCAAACCGTCATCGAACCCATCGTTCTACCATTCCTAGACCGGCAAGGGAACTTGCTGTTCCAACAGGACAATGCACGTCCTCATGTATCCCGTGCCACCCAACGTGCTCTAGAAGGTGTAAGTCAACTACCCTGGCCAGCAAGATCTCCGGATCTGTCCCCCATTGAGCATGTTTGGGACTGGATGAAGCGTCGTCTCACGCGGTCTGCACGTCCAGCACGAACGCTGGTCCAACTGAGGCGCCAGGTGGAAATGGCATGGCAAGCCGTTCCACAGGACTACATCCAGCATCTCTACGATCGTCTCCATGGGAGAATAGCAGCCTGCATTGCTGCGAAAGGTGGATATACACTGTACTAGTGCCGACATTGTGCATGCTCTGTTGCCTGTGTCTATGTGCCTGTGGTTCTGTCAGTGTGATCATGTGATGTATCTGACCCCAGGAATGTGTCAATAAAGTTTCCCCTTCCTGGGACAATGAATTCACGGTGTTCTTATTTCAATTTCCAGGAGTGTATCTAAGCCAAACGTCGCGAAAGGACATGAAATGGAACGAACGTTCAGAACGGTTGTTGGGAAGATGAATGGCCAACTACCGTTTAGGAGAGTTCTGAGAAAAGGTGACTCAACTACCACAAACAGGCAGAAATATAGAAACATGAAAGGGAAGCAGAGGTTGGGAAGGGAGTGAGACAGGGTTGTAGCCTCTCCCCGATGTTATTCAATCTGTATATTGAGCAAGCAGTAAAGGAAACAAAAGAAAAATTCGGAGTAGGTATTAAAATCCATGGAGAAGAAGTAAAAACTTTAAGGTTCGCCGATGACATTGTAATACTGTCAGAGACAGCAAAGGACTTGGAAGAGCAGTTGAACGGAATGGACAGTGTCTTGAAAGGAGGATATAAGATGAACATCAACAAAAGCAAAACGAGGATAATGGAATGTAGTCGAATTAAGTCGGGTAATGCTCAGGGAATTAGATTAGGAAGTGAGACACTTAAAGTTGTAAAGGAGGTTTGCTAGTTGGGGTGCAAAATAACTGATGATGGTCGAAGTAGAGAGGACATAAAATGTAGACTGGCAATGGCAAGGAAAGCGTTTCTGAAGAAGAGAAATTTGTTAACATCGAGTATAGATTTAAGTGTCAGGAAGTCGTTTCTGAAAGTATTTGTATGGAGTATAGCCATGTATGGAAGTGAAACATGGACGATAACTAGTTTGGACAAGAAGAGAATAGAAGCTTTGGAAATGTGGTGCTACAGAAGAATGCTGAAGATTAGATGGGTAGATCACATAACTAATGAGGAGGTATTGAATAAAATTAGAGAGAAGAGGTGTTTGTGGCACAACTTGACTAGAAGAAGTGATCGTTTGGTAGGACATGTTCTGAGGCATCAAGGGATCACCAATTTAGTATTGGAAGGCAGTGTGGAGGGTAAAAATCGTAGAGGGAGACCAAGAGATGAATACACTAAGCAGATTCAGAAGGATGTAGGCTGCAGTAGGTACTGGGAGATGAAGAAGCTTGCACAGGATAGAGTAGCATGGAGAGCTGCATCAAACCAGTCTCAGGACTGAAGACCACAACAACAACATAGAAACACCAAAAACACAATACATTACTGTGGCCTACTGCGGTGTAAGAAAACCATTGGCATTCAAAACAGACTCCAGTCGTCTCGGAAGGGATAAATACAGCTCCTGTATGGTTTTCAGTGGAATGATATACCATTCTTCCTGCAAGATAGTGGCAAGATGAGGTAATGGTGGTAGATTTGGATAGCGGTCACGTACCCTTCTCTCCAAAGTACGTATATCTCAATAATATTGAGGTTGATGAATACGGTGGGCAGGCGAGATTTGACAGTTCATCCACGTGCTGACGAAACCAGTCCTGGACGATGCGAGCTGTGTGAACAGCGCCCCTGAAGTCTTGGAACACAGCATCAGTGCTGGCGAACAAACACTGAATCATAAGATGGACCTGATCAGCCAGAATGATCACATAATCCTTGGCAATAATATGACGTTGCAGTATCATCATTGGTCCCATGGAATACCACGACGTGGCTTCCCTAATCATCACCGAACCTCCGTTGTGCCGCATGTAATGTATTCGAAGTTGCGAATATGGACAACCATCAGCTGTATAATGGAATATCGACTATGAAAATTTTTGCCAGACCGAAACTCGCACAGAGATTTCCAGCTTATCACGAGTGGTTTCCTTACCATTACACTACCCGAGTAGGACTCACAACTAGACCGAAACTCCATATCTACAACTACATCTACATGATTAATCTGCAATTCACATTTAAGTTCTTGGCAGAGGGTTCATCGAACCACAATCATACTATCTCTCTACCATTCCACTCCCGAACAGCGCGGGAAAAACGAACACCTAAACCTTTCTGTTCGAGCTCTGATTTCTCTTATTTTATTTTGATGATCATTCCTACCTATGTAGGTTGGGCTCAACAAAATATTTTCGCATTCGGAAGAGAAAGATGGTGACTGAAATTTCGTAAATATATCTCGCCGCGACGAAAAACGTCTTTGCTTTAATGACTTCCATTCCAACTCGCGTATCATATCTGCCGCACTCTCTTCCCTATTACGTGATAATACAAAACGAGCTGCCCTTTTTTGCACCCTTTCGATGTCCTCCGTCAATCCCACCCGGTAAGGATCCCACACCGCGCAGCAATATTCTAACAGAGGACGAACGAGTGTAGTGTAAGCTGTCTCTTTAGTGGACTTGTTGCATCTTCTAAGTGTCCTTCCAATGAAACGCAACCTTTGGCTCGCCTTCCCCACAATATTATCTACGTGGTCTTTCCAACTGAAGTTGTTCGTAATTTTAACACCCAGGTACTTAGTTGAAGTGACAGCCTTGAGAATTGTACTATTTATCGAGTAATCGAATTCCAACGGATTTCTTTTGGAACTCATGTGGATCACCTCACACTTTTCGTTATTTAGCGTCAACTGCCACGTGCCACACCATACAGCAATCTTTTCTAAATCGCTTTGTAACTGATACTGATCTTCGGATGACCTTACTAGTCGGTAAATTACAGCATCATTTGTGAACAACCTAAGAGAACTGCTCAGATTGTCACCCAGGTCATTTATATAGATCAGGAACAGCAGAGGTCCCAGGACGCTTCCCTGGGGAACACCTGATATCACTTCAGTTTTACTCGATGATTTGCCGTCTATTACTACGAACTGCGACCTTCCTGACAGGAAATCAAGAATCCAGTCGCACAACTGAGACGATACCCCATAGGCCCGCAGCTTGATTAGAAGTCGCTTGTGAGGAACGGTGTCAAAAGCTTTCCGGAAATCTAGAAATACGGAATCAACTTGAGATCCCCTGTCGATAGTGGCCATTACTTCGTGCGAATAAATAGCTAGCTGCGTTGCACAAGAACGATGTTTTCTGAAACCATGCTGATTACGTATCAATAGATCGTTCCCTTCGAGATGATTCATAATGTTTGAATACAATATATGCTCCAAACCCCTACTGCAAACCGACGTCAATGATATAGGTCTGTAGTTCGATGGATTACTCCTACTACCCTTCTTAAATACTGGTGCGACCTGCGCAATTTTCCAATCTGTAGGTACAGATGGTCGTCAACCATGTGTCTACAACCTGTACTCGTACATTCATTATGTATTTTGCCATACAAGGAAGTTATTTTATTGTTCCTTTGAATATGCATGAATGTCAGAAGGAAATTTCCATCGTAATTTGGAATTACAGAGGCACTGAAATATCGTATCGTATCTGTCACTCTTGGCAGGTAAACTCGGTCAGAAGTTGGAAACAGTTTGAGGAGGAGGGAGGATGAGATTCATGTTTAACGTCCCATCGACAGCGAGGTCATTGGAGACAGAACACAAGCTTGGATTATGGAAGGATGGAGAAGGAAATCGACCATTTCCTTTCAAAGGAACCATCCCAGTGTTTGCCTTAAGTAATTTATGGAAATCACGGAAAACCTAAATCTGGATGGCCGAACATAGGTTTGAACCGTTATCCTTCCGGGAAACAGTTTGAAACAAGACTCATCTGACAAAACGACGTTCTTCCATTCCTCCGTAGTCCATGTTTTGCAGCTTCGTTTTCCTCTGCCTCACTGATGAGTGGTTTTGAAATTTCAGCTCGCCCGGCAGTTCCCTGCTCATGGCGCTTCCTTGGTGTTGCTTTGCTGCTGACATGATTACAAAGTGCAGTGACTATTGCAGCTGTCGCCCTCTTATTTTTCCTCAGAATACTCTTCAGTTTTGTCACGATCACCCAACACTCGCTTTCATCTCCATTGTGTCTTAGCAGATGGCGTTTTTCCACTTTCCCCGTGTGCGGTGTAAATCTTCAGTACTGTGGCTCTTGAAACGCTGAACACTTCGGCCACCTTGGTTATGGAAGCATCCATCATAACAGCACTAACAATTTACACAGGTCCGAGTACACTTGGCCTTGACGTAACACACGCACAACTACAAGGAACAGTGTTCTGACCATGAATGACACTTGCAACATTGTAAGGTCTCAAACAAATAACATACCTTACACTGAACTCCTGAAACAATTACGGTTAAATCGACATGTCACACGACATAGTTACATGAAAAAGTACGAATTTTATTAATATGCAGATAAAATAAACAAGCCACCATTTCACGAATATAAAACACTAACACTCACACTAGTACTTGCACGCAGGTAATTTCCCCGACCTCAACTACGAGATGCAGTTCTAAGGGAAGGAGAATTTTACGACGGCAACGCCCGTCCCATATAGGCCGAAAAAGTTCACAGAGGAACACCAAGCAGACATAATGAGACACCGGAGCCACTTCACATACTGTAGGCAAAAGCTGCCCCTTGTCCCTGCCTTTAACGACGACCCTTTGGAAAGCCTTTCTACATGAACACGGCGGGAGATGCCAGATAAAACGTCCAGAGAAACACAACTCAAAACATTGGTGAGTCACTGTAGCCACCTGTGTTAAAACATTCATGAAAGAAAAAAGCTGTTTATCTCAGTATTTCGTAGTAAAAGTTGAACTCTGTCCTACGAAAAAAGGATGCCTGTGATAGGATACAAAAACTCTAGTGGGTGCAGTTATAACAAATAGGAATGCTTTGATTGGCCAGAAAGAAAATGCGTGGCCACCAGCTTTGATATCGGCAAAATGCAGACAGAGTAATTCGGTTCTTCTCTTGCAGAAAATCATCGAGTGTTTCTGAGCAAGGCGACTGACGCCACGCTGAGACGATTGCGAGAGTCATTATGTGAACACTTGTTCTAGTCTCGTCTTAAGTCATAAGGAGTTAAACTGCAGTCTCCTAGTACGGAGAATCACACCGAGCACTGACAGTTAACGCTTGCGAGTGATTTGAGGGCAATGACGTAGGCGGTATTTCAGCCAAATAGCGTGCGCCCTGCCAATTAACTTATCTAGGGAATAACTAGGAGTCTCAGCTTCACCGAAGACGTAGGAAATGTATCCGACTGGTGTTTAACAGTTGAGAGAGATTTAGAATAGATTCTCAGGTTCACAGCTCAGGCCGATATCGCCACAGCTGCCGCCGACACAAGCTAAACTCACGCGCTCGTGCTATACCAGCAACTGATATTCAATTGATTTTTTTTGTACATTCAACCATGACCTGTAGTTAAACACATTCACGATTGTCAAGCTTAACTGAAGCGGAAACGCGATATATCCGATCTAACAAAAAGGATTTATCAGCCACTGTAGAGTGCTTTATACTATGGATTTCTTGAATTGTTTTAGTTGTGTACTTCTCTTAGATTGCTCTTTACCGACCCCATTTAATTTTGGGTATCTTCATTGTACATTTTAGCGTAATTGATATCTCTGGCCCCAATTATATTTAATATGGTTGTATTTTTATCGACCCCCAGACATGGTCATCAACCATCTTACCATTACAGAACCTTATAATAGTTAGTAATTTCGCTTCACAGTTGTCAACACCCAATATCAATATTTTACCATCCTGTCCGTAGTTTTGCTAACATTGCTATGTCATTAAGTCATACTTAGAGTAAAAATAAAGCTTAAGAACGAAAATCTAAGATTTTCAATTTTGGTAACATATAGTTACAACCGCACCCGTACACTAATTTCTGTTAGCAATAACGTTTACAGGGAGTGTAGTGGAACCGACATTGAGATCATTGTCTGATTAAAAATGTGGTGTCACCGCTAGACACCACACTTGCTAGGTGGTAACTTAAATCGGCCGCGGTCCTGTAGTACATGTCGGACCCGCGTGTCGCCACTGTAATCGCAATCCTAGCGCCACCACATGGCAGGTCACAAGACACGGAATAGACCTCGCCCCAGTTGTACGGACGACATAGCTTGCGACCAGACCTACCAAGTCTTCCTCTCATTTGCCGAGAGACAGATTGAATAGCCTTCAGCTTAGTCCATAGCTACTACCTAGCAAGGCGCCAGTTGTATCAGTGCTTATAGCTTACTACTATTCAAGAGAGATGTATTCCAAGGATTCATTAAAGTTAAGTATAAAAGAAGCTCCCTTCTTTTCTTTCTAGTTTTCATCCAGTATCCTGTTTCAGACTTCACGCCCGTCTGCGTTAGTTTAGCGTGCACCTAGCTACCTCATTGTGTCTAGGCTGTCAGAAATAGACACAACAAAAAAAATGGTTCCAATGGCTCTGAGCACTATGGGACTTAACAAAAATGGTTCAAATGGCTCTGAGCACTATGGGACTCAACTGCTGTGGTCATCAGTTCCCTAGAACGTAGAACTACTTAAACCTATCTAACCTAAGGACATCACACACATACATGCCCGAGGCAGGATTCGAACCTGCGACCGTAGCAGTCGCACGGTTCCGGACTGTGCGCCTAGAACCGCGAGACCACCGCGGCCGGCTGGGACTTAACTTCTGAGGTCATCAGTCCCCTAGAGCTTAGAACTACTTAAACCTAACTAACCTAAGGACATCACACACATCCACGCCCAAGACAGGATTCGAACCTGCGAACGTAGCGGTCGCGCGGTTCCGGACTGTAGCGCCTAGAACCGCTCAGATACTCCGGCCGGCTCTTGAACAGAAACTGGTCGTCTTGAGATTATTTTAGAGCAGGGGTTCCCAACAAAATTTTCTCGAGGACCCCCTCATCGAGCATGAGTGGTACCTTGTCATATCACAGTATCAAGTACCTAAAAAAGCCAAATTAAGAGTCTTTTTATGCGTTTGCTATTTTTGGTACTTTGAAAAAACATTGAGATATTCATTATTGAAAAAAAATTGAGTTAAAACTTTTTCAATTTAGGCATCATTGTTATTGTTAAATTTTTGATTATTGCTCAAAATCTTAGTCTGCAACTCTGGGTGTTTAGTATAAGAAACTCCTTAAAAAAAAAAAAGAGTGTGCTAGTGTCAGTTGGCTCAAGGAAGACGCTACACGCAGATGTTAGCGTTCGCTAAAGCTGTGCTCATGCAGGAAGCGGCCAAATCAAAACAAAAATATGTTATCATATGAAATATATTTAATATATTTTTTATTCTAATAGCATCTTGCGGACCCCTCTGGCATAGCTCGCGGACCCTTGAGGGTCCGCGTACCACCTGTTGGGAACCACTGTTTCTTACTTTAAAAGTAATTTTCCATTACAAGCATAAGAGGTTTCCCCTTTCATCTCCATTGGCTTGTTTGGACAATGCCGTTGCCAGAATGAGAGATTCCTTGTAGTCTTCAGAAGCTATAGATCAAGATTTTTTTTTTTTTTTCAAAATCTAAGCGGAAGCGAGAATCGAATTCGGAATCATGGGTATTTGAATATCGCAAATTTAATAGTTAAAATGCAGTATGCATACTCATTAATTAAAATTACTTTGCATCGCAAAATGGCCAAAATATATATTGCCACACAACATGTGGAATAAGATCCATAGTTAAAATCCATATTAAACTGCAAATGGTAATTATGGGTAGCTCCTAGCCTGGCAAAGTAATTTTAATTAATGACCACGCATACTGCATTTTAACTACTAAATTTGCGATAATGGTTACGCGTGTACCCTAGCTACAGTGCCCTCTGCTGTCTCAGTTATTTGTGTAAATATCAGACGCATCTAGATCATCACCAGCACTTATTATATATGTACATGTATAATTTGACGTTCATCGTAATGTTTTATGGTGTGTATGGCTGGTGTGCATGGCGATTAATCATGAAAATATTTATTTATCTTATGTAGCACTAGGCCTTTTATAGAATTAGCTTCACTAAACTGAACTTACTTGGTTACACCCTGTTTTGGTTTGTAGCAGGTCTGGAAGATGGCAGTAGCCGAAACCGATAACAGTAAAGTGTAAAAGTTTTTGTGTGATCAAGACGGATCAGTAAAATAAAGCGTCACAATATGATCACCGACTCATTTTCAGACATTATGTGTTCAATTGATAAAGATTGTATGTTGTTATTACCTTTTCCTTAAAAAATGTGTGGCTAGTGCCTTGAAGCAAGTCTACAAATGCTAGAAACGTAGGTTTGCCTTTCCTTAATCTTTCTTCTAAGATAAGTCGTAAGGTCAGTATTGCCTCACGTGTTCCAGTATTTCTACGGAATCCAAACTGATCTTCCCCGAGGTCGGCTTCTACTAGTTTTTCCATTCGCCTGTACGCATCTCGTGGTCGTGCGGTAGCGTTCTCGCTTCCCACGCCCGGGTTCCCGGGTTCGATTCCCGGCGGGGTCAGGGATTTTCTCTGCCTCGTGATGGCTGGGTGTTGTGTGCTGTCCTTAGGTTAGTTAGGTTTAAGTAGTTCTAAGTTCTAGGGGACTTATGACCACAGCAGTTGAGTCCCATAGTGCTCAGAGCCATTCCATTCGCCTGTAAAGAATTCGCGTTAGTATTTTGCAGCCGTGGCTTATTAAACTGATAGTTCGGTAATTTTCACATCTGTCAACACCTGCTTTCTTTGGGATTGGAATTATTATATTCTTCTTGAAGTCTGAGGGTATTTCGCCTGTTTCATACATCTTGCTCACCAGATTGTAGAGTTTTGTCAGGACTGGCTCTCCCAAGGCCGCCAGTAGTTCCAATGGAATGTTGTCTACTCCGGGGGCCTTGTTTCGATTCAGGTCTTTCAGTTCTCTGTCAAACTCTTCACGCAGTATCGTATCTCCCATTTCATCTTCATCTACATCCTCTTCCATTTCCATAATATTGTCCTCAAGTACATCGCCCTTGTATAGACCCTCTATATACTCCTTCCACCTTTCTGCTTTCCCTTCTTTGCTTAGAACTGGGTTTCCATCTGAGCTCTTGATGTTCATACAAGTGGTTCTCTTATCTCCAAAGGTCTCTTTAATTTTCCTGTAGGCAGTATCTATCTTACCCCTAGTAAGATAAGCCTCTACATCCTTACATTTGTCCTCTAGCCATCCCTGATTAACCATTTTGCACTTCCTGTCGATCTCATTTTTGAGACGTTTGTATTCCTTTTTGCCTGCTTCATTTACTGCATTTTTATATTTTCTCCTTTCATCAATTAAATTCAATATTTCTTCTGTTACCCAAGGATTTCTACTAGCCCTCGTCTTTTTACCTATTTGATCCTCTGCTGCCTTCACTACTTCATCCCTCAAAGCTACCCATTCTTCTTCTACTGTATTTCTTTCCCCCATTCCTGTCAATTGTTCCCTTATGGTCTCCCTGAAACTCTGTACAACCTCTGGTTCTTTCAGTTTATCCAGGTCCCATCTCCTTAAATTCCCACCTTTTTGCAGTTTCTTCAGTTTTAATCTACAGGTCATAACCAATAGATTGTGGTCAGAGTCCACATCTGCCCCTGGAAATGTCTTACAATTTAAAACCTGGTTCCTAAATCTCTGTCTTACCGTTATATAATCTATCTGATACCTTTTAGTATCTCCTGGGTTCTTCCATGTATACAACCTTCTTTCATGATTCTTAAACCAAGTGTTATCTATGATTAAGTTGTGCTCTGTGCAAAATTCTACCAGGCGGCTTCCTCTTTCATTTCTTAGCCCCAATCCATATTCACCTACTACGTTTCCTTCTCTCCCTTTTCCTACACTCGAATTCCAGTCACCCATGACAATTAAATTTTCGTCTCCCTTCACTATCTGAATAATTTCTTTTATTTCATCATACATTTCTTCAATTTCTTCGTCATCTGCAGAGCTAGTTGGCATATAAAGTTGTACTACTGTAGTAGGTGTGGGCTTCGTATCTGTCTTGGCCACAATAATGCGTTCACTGTGCTGTTTGTAGTAGCTTACCCTCAGAGGACGCCATCATCATTTAATCATACAGTAAAGCTGCATGCCCTCGGGAACAATTACGGCCGTAGTTTCCCCTTGCTTTCAGCCGTTCGCAGTACCAGCACAGCAAGGCCGTTTTGGTTATTGTTACAAGGCCAGATCAGTCAATCATCCGGACTGTTGCCCTTGCAACTACTGAAAAGGCTGCTATCCCGCTCTAAAGGTTTTAAAAGAGTCGTTGGTTCCACAGTAATTCCATCTACCTTCAGCAATCCCGAGCCCCCCCCCCCCCCCCACCTCCCTTTCCTGCCAGTCCCTTGTGAGTGAGTAATTTTTTCTCCCGTGCACTTACAATAGAGAAATACAGAAATGTTTCTCTCACCCACCCGCATTAAGCCACATTTAACCATATTTACAGCTAGCTTCCGTTGACCACAACAGGTAGAAATGCTGTCGAAGTCTTCCTGCATCGCTGTACAGTTCCTACGACGATGACGCTTTTCCTTTACACAAAAGCATCATCAGCAAACAGTTCGAGATTGCTGCTTTATCCGACTAGTCGTTCATGTACACGGAAAATACGAGCGTCCAGTCGCATTCAAAAATGGTTAAAATGGCTCTGAGCACTATGGGACTTAACATCTGAGGTCATCAGTCCACTAGAACGTAGAACTACTTAAACCTAACCAACCTAAGGACATCACACACATCCATGCCCGAGGCAGGAGTCGAACCTGTGAGCATAGCGGTCGCGCGGTTCCAGACTGTAGGGCCTAGAACCGCTCGGCCACTCCGGCCGGCCCAGTCGCATTTCCCTGGGGCACTTCTAACTTTAGCTTTGTCTCTGACGAACACTCGCCTTCGCGTAGAACATACTGGATTCCGTGACTTAAAAAGTCCTCGACCCAGTCACATATTGAGAAACTATTGAACTTTCGTTAGAAATATACAGTGACATACTGCTTCGAACGCTTTATGACAATAAACGCATATAGAGTCTGCATGTCAGGAGCTTTTAGATCGAGCTCGTTATAGACGGAGCCGTGACTTGTAGTGGACAAGGAGGAGAATTAGAATCAGCTTTTGACGTCATTGAAAGAACCATATTGGCATTCGTTTGGAGCGGTTGATCTCAATCAGACTGAATTTAAATCACTATCGCTGACAGGGCTTTTATCCCTGCTTCTCCTAAACACTGCAACGATAGTTTTCATCTCGGCTCTTATGTACAAATGCGTAAATATCTACATTGTATGCAAGGGCTACCTTCGATTCTTTCGCAGATTCAGTCGGGAATCTTTACTTATTAATAACATTTAAAATCTGCCCATTAAAAAAATAGTCCTAAATAGGGCAACGTATCGTCATGTTCGACTTACTCAAATCAGACTCCTTCTTTTGACAATTATAATGTATTGCCGGCCGCGGTGGCCGTGCGGTTCTGGCGCTGCGGTCCGGAACCGCGGGACTGCTACGGTCGCAGGTTCGAATCCTGCCTCGGGCATGGGTGTGTGTGATGTCCTTAGGTTAGTTAGGTTTAAGTAGTTCTATGTTCTAGGGGACTTATGACCTAAGATGTTGAGTCCCATAGTGCTCAGAGCCATTTGAACCATATAATGTATTAATTTAAATGTTGTCGATTCAAGTAAAGCCGCACGGGGTAGCCGCGCGGTCTGGGGTTCCTTTCCGCGGTTCGTGCGTCTCCCCCCGTAGGAGGTTCGAATCCTCCCTCGGGGATGGGTAATGTGTAATAAAAAAAAAATGGTTCAAATGGCTCTGAGCACTATGGGACTTAACATCTATGGTCATCAGTCCCCTAGAACTTAGAACTACTTAAACCTAACTAACCTAAGGACAGCACACAACACCCAGTCATCACGAAGCAGAGAAAATCCCTGACCCCGCCGGGAATCGAACCCGGGAACCCGGGCGTGGGAAGCGAGAACGCTATCGCACGACCACGGGCTGCGGACAATGTGTAATCCTAGAGGCCGATGACCTCAGCAGTTTAGTCCCATAGGAACTTACTACCAAAGATTCAAGTAAATACCTAGGGATTATAAAAATGGTTCAAATGGCTCTGAGCACTATGGGACTCAACTGCTGAGGTCATTAGTCCCCTAGAACTTAGAACCAGTTAAACCTAACTAACCTAAGGACATCACACACATCCATGCCCGAGGCAGGATTCGAACCTGCGACCGTAGCGGTCTCGCGGTTCTAGACTGCAGCGCCAGAACCGCGCGGCCACTTCGGCCGGCTTAGGGATTATAGTTACGAATAACTTTAGCTGCTAGCATCACATAGAAAAGAAGAGATAAAAATTCTTCGAAAAATTCTGAGGCCGGAAACATGAAAATATGAAATATGTGAGCAGTAACAAAGAACTATGTAGCAAGCTCCGGAACCTTTCAGACACTATTCGAAAAGAAGATCCATTTTCGTTAGAGGTATAAAAAACTATGGACGTAAGCAAAATAACTCCAAAAATATCCCATTAGTTGAACAACAAAGAGAACTGTAACGGGATGGACAGTACCGGAGCTTGGGAGACAGGATCAGCACACCAGGAAACAGACATCGGCCATCGCCCTGCTCGATCACGCTTCGGCAGCAGCAAGACGCTTCCGTGACTCTGTTCCGGGTGACAGCGCCCTGGGGCCATCCTACGATAAACCTCCCCGGCTTGACCGACTTCCACATGCGGATGTCCGCTGTCGATTACGAGAACCGCCGCGGACATGGCAGCCGTTGTCGCATATCGCTCAGCGCCACATACAAACGCAGAGAGAAGCACCTGCATTTAAGCCTCCCGCGGACCAGCCACTGTCATCGAACCACTGGGCTGCAGTGTGACTGACGTGCCGTCCGTATTTCTCAGTGTCGTCTCGGTGACGCTACCGCCTCTACCATCGCCAGGCTCCGAACCCGTGTCCGCCGCCTGAGCATCCGGGCCCTTAGATGCTCTACCACCTTCTGGGGACTACGACTTGAGGTACCAGCCGTCCCACGGGGCGTGGTGCAGGCCCACACGTTCACCGAGCACCAGCTGCGCTGGGGTGGCAGGACAAGAGCCGGAAAACGAGAGCCTTCCCTTGATACAGCACTCTGTTCGCCGGCGTCCGCTCACCGCTGTCACCTTCATAATGTGCCAGAGGTGAAGCTGAACGATGTAATCGCTTGGCTCACCATCCATGCTTGTAACCCTAGTCCAGTGATTGTAAACAAACGGCAATAAATCTATTCTTGTACCGGCGAACTGACTTCTGCTGCTGTACCTGCATCCATCTCCGACAAGGAATCGCCACCCACACCGAGCTATCCTGCTACACTCGACATACAACGAAAAAAAAAAAAACCTTAGGCCTACCAGAATTTGTTCTTTACCATACTGCTGAACGAACTACTCACCGAAGCCATTGCACTTATTGTCCTGTAATTTATCGGATCGCTCCCACTCTATTTCTTACATAAAGTGACAATACATGACATTCTTGGGTACTTCATCGGTTTGCACCACTTTATTAAAAATAGTTATTGTTCTGCTACTACTTTAAATCCTCTGTACTTCAATAATTCCATTACTATATCAACAGGAACGGCTGTCTCTCCATTTTTTAATTTTTGAAGGGCCTGATAAACTTCATTGTAAGCCACTTCCTCCAAAGGATAAGTCTCGTCTTCATTCTGCTCTTCTCGAAACTCTTCCCTATCCTCAGTAAGAAGATCTTTAAAATGTGCCTTCCATTCAGAAATGGCAATGATTCTAGCTCCTCTTCTACCTTTAGCAGGGGCTCTCAGTTGACGTTTTGACTCGGATAACCGTTCTCTTTACTTTTCTCCTAATTTTGTTGTAGTGATCTGAATCTTCCTGCCTTTTAGAGCTTAACTACTTCTGGTAAACATACTTTTTTCCTTCAGTCCTTTCTCATAATGCCTGAGTCATTTATCAGTGCGCGTCCTTCTTCCTCCTCTGCAGCTCCCAGTAAACATGATATTAAATCCCCATATAGTGATGCAGTTCCGTCCTTATCCATTCTGAGTTTCTGCTCACCTGGTCTCTGATATAGATCCCGTGTACTTCAATCCTGAAAGAAGACGTACATTTAGACGTAGCGTTTCGATAGTACTTCTCCTTCCTCCCTCTTAGCATCTTTCCATATTAGGGCGTTTATGACTCTTCTCAGTACCAACATGATTATCCGTTCCACATTCTGACCCTCTAAACACACTCACATCCTGATATATCGATATTCTGTGCTACTGGGAAATTACTAAATCTATAACAGACCTTAAATTCCTAGTCGGTTGAAGCCATGTATACTTATGGACGTCCTTATGTTGGAAAAAACCTTTCATAATTTGACGTTGCGTCTTATAACATACTTCAGTTAATCTGCTCCCATTGTTATTAAATGTTTCTTCACCAAATTTTCCAGCCATAGTGTTATTTAGTCGAGACGGAACTCTACTGTTTAAGTCCCCCCAAAATAAACAGTTCTTGATGTGGAGAAGTTGCCTCAATAATATCCCTAAGGCAGTCAAAATATTCCTGTTTATCGGCAGTGGCAGTATAGTCACAGGGAGCCTATGTTGCAGTTAGAACCGGTTCAGTACCAAATATTTCAATCACCAAGAACCTCTCATTAAGCACGCCCAAACCTTTATTATTCCATTTCATCTGATCTTTACCAAAACAGACACCTGAGCCTTAGCTTGTGAGCCTGTGTCAACACCCTCCATGTATGTTGGTATTTCTTAAGATTTTCACTGCTTCTACCTTTCTTGTTCGTCTCTGTGGAAACTATATACACTACTGGCCATTAAAATTGCTACACCACGAAGATGACGTGCAATAGACACGAAATTTAACCGACAGGAAGAAGATGCTGTCATATGCAAATGATTAGCTTTACAGAGCATTCACACAAGGTTGCCGCCGGTGGCGACACCTACAACGTGCTGACATGAGGAAAGTAGTCAACAGATGAGGACGTTTGCAAGACAACAACCATCTGCACGAACAGTTCGACGACGTTTGCAGCAGCATGGACTATCAGCTCGGAGACCATGGCTGCGATTACCCTTGACGCTGCATTACAGACAGGAGCGCCTGCGATGGTGTACTCAACGACGAACCTGGGTGCACGAATGGCAAAACGTCATTTTCTCGGATGAATCCAGGTTCTGTTTACAGCATCATGATGGTCGCATCCGTGTTTGGCGACATCGCGGTGAACGCTCAATGGAAGCGTGTATTTGTCATCGCCATACTGGCGTATCACCCGGCATGATGGTATGGGATGTCATTGGTTACACGTCTCGATCACCTCTTGTTCACATTGACGGCACTTTGAACAGTAGACGTTACATTTCAGATGTGTTACGACCCGTAGCTGTGCCCTTCATTCGATCCCTGTGAAACCCTACATTTCAGCCGGATAATGCACGACCGCATATTGCAGGCCCTGTACGGACCTTTCTGGATACAGAAAATGTTCGACTGCTGCCCTGGCCAGCACATTCTCCAGATCTCTCGCCAATTGAAAACGTCTGGTCAATGGTGGCCGAGCGACTGGTTCGTCACAATACGCCAGTCACTACTCTTGATGAACTGTGGTATAGTGTTGAAGCTGCATGGGCAGCTGTACCTGTAGACGCCATTCAAGCTCTGTTTGACTCAATGCTCAGGCGTATCAAGGCCGTTATTACCGCCAGAGGTGGTTGTTCTGGGTACTGATTACTCATGATCTTTGCACCCAAATTGCGTGAAAATGTAATGACATGTCAGTTCTGGTATAATATATTTGTCCAATGAATACCCGTTTATCATCTGCATTTCTTCTTGGTGTAGCAATTTTAATGGCCAGTAGTGTATCTACTTTCGGTGTCTCAATCTCTGATACCACCTGTTGTAATTTACTGCTCAAACCGTGAATGTTGCAAGTTCCAAGTCGAATGATCCCTCTACGTCGCCACAGCCTTTTTCCATGAGATCCAGTGGTACCTTCTTTCTTTCTTTCTGACATGAGTAGCTATTAACACCTGTACAGGGGCCCGGCCTGTAGCAAAATCTCTAACGTGGAGAACCAGCGGGCTTTTCATTTGGGCATACCCTCATCCTAGAGCAATCGTTCCCAACCCTTCTTACACCTGAGTGCAACCAGCCGTTAGCTATTGCTCCCACCTCCACCCACTCTGTCATCTGTTGCCCCGGCCCCCTCGCCGTCATTATCACCAACTTAAGCATCTAAATAAACTGCAGAATGAAAGAATTTCCTCGGAACACCTTTATTTTTAAAATGGTGAAAGATGAATCATGTTTAGTTTGTGTATGTGTGTGTGTTTTAGAATGAATGACGAAGGAATTCGCGGTGCATCGCAGTTGCTACCCACAACTCCTTCTCACAAAGGAAAGCTAACTCACCACAGTGAGGATAGACACTTGTTACAAAACATACTTCCCTTGCATTACTCCTCTGTACTGTGGCACTTGCTTGACCTGCACACTGCAACCCCATTAAAAAGCAGTCACGTTCAGATGTGTGCACTATACTTACTGTTCATAAACCACTTCATTGTAGCACTCCTTACTTCTGAACGGGGAGAAATTGGACGACTTCAGGCTGTTAATGCTTTGCGTCTAGCCACTCTAATAATAATAATAATAATACGATTGTGTACAGCATTGTAGGAGCTTTTATGCAGTTATTGCTGTGTCGTGCTATCAATTAATTCATTTACCTGTTTGGAAGCGAGTAATGTAGCAAGTTCTGGACTACTGCAGGTCTACCACTACCTAAAACTTGGAGAAGATATTTTCTTGAGATATTTAGCATTTGTTACGTATGTGTCTCACTTTTATCATCAGCGATGTACGGGGCAAGGCAAAACATATATGTGTAGTGGCTGGACCTCTAACCTCCACCACATTAATACTATCGATAACTTACATAATCACTACTAGAGGTTTGTGACTGAAACAGAATCGAATCGTTTGGTTTTTACCCCTCAGAAAATTTCCTTTTACCCCTCAGGGGGTAATTACCCCTAGGATTGGGAACCACTGCCCTAGAGAAAGTGCCTTCACAGCGTCTTTGAAATCCCTCTTCCCATCGCTTCTATACTATCCCTAAAAGCGCGGTTATTTCATCAGGCAGCTCCGCCGTTCTGATTGTCTCCAACCTCCCCCCCCCCCCCTTCGCTGCCGCTGAACTCTTCGCCGTATCCTGGCAGGGCAAAAATTGGAAATTTGTGGTAAGCTCCTATGGAACCAAATTGCTGAGGTCATCGGTCCCTAGGCTTACACACTACTTAATCTAACTTAAACTAACTCTCTCTCTCTCTCTCTCTCTCTCTCACACACACACACACACACACACACACATGCCTGATGGAGGACTCGAATCTCCGACGGGAGGAGCCGCGCAAATCGTGGCAAAGCGCCTCAAACCGCGCGGCTAATCCGCGCGGCCCTGTCAGGGCCCACGAGGTACTATCACTCGGATCAGCCGAACCGAGGCTTTTTAAAGAGGAGTTATTCCTTCCATTCCCATTTTCTCAAGCGGGCTTAGAACCAGCTACGGCGAAGTTAATGTTACGAATACGTGATTAAAATTGTAAGGGATTTGGGGATACAGTGTGTGCGCACTCTCAGTTCACAGAGCAGAAACAGTGGCTGGCGTCTAGTCTGGATGACGGGCACGTCACTCCGTACTACTGCGACTCTTTGCCAGAGTTCATCAACTGTAGTGGCTGGCAAGCCGTGCTGCATCAATCTCTCGGGAACCCGTGTCCTGATGTTGTCAGTGGATTAGAGATATGGAGGACCGGCTGGTTGGGGCAACGGTCAAAATCCCTCTGCATGACGTAGGCCGACACAGTACGAATAGCATGCGGTCTTGCGTTATCTTGTTGAAAGATAACGTCGTAGAGACCCCGAAGGCAGGGCACAGCCACCACCCTCAACGTATCAGAAATGCAACGGCTGCTGTCTGAGTTAGCTATGCGAACCAGAGCACATCGTCCAGTATGCCAGCGGCACCCGATATCGTCATGCCAGGTGGCTGGACCCGTTTGACGAGGTCCGTTCTCCTGCTGTATGGTGAACCGGGATCCACCGGAAGAGGTGACGCTGCGCCACTCCTGTATCTAGTGATGTCATTTGCTGGCACGTGAAGATGAGTTTGCCACAATGGTCGACGTGTCAACAGACCTTGCTGTGCCTGAGGTCGTCGCACTGTACGTCTCTACAGTTGTATAGCTGCCAAACAAGGTCATTTCCCGGCTCAAGGTACATGACGCTGCCGTAGGCCTTGCAGGGCGAAGTGGACAGTATCATCGTCCTCTCACGTGCTAGTTGCGAGACCCCGTTGTAATCCTACTTGACGTTGAATATGGGCCTCTGGAAAACATTGATTACATAAACTACTGGCCATTCAAATCGCTACACCACAAAGATGACGTGCTACGGACGCGAAATTTAACCGACAGGAAGACGATGCTGTGATACGCAAATGATTAGCTTTTCAGAGCATTCTCACAAGCTTGGCGCCGGTGGCGACACCTACAACGTGCTGACATGAGGGAGGTTTCCAAACCATTTCTCATACACAAATAGCAGTTGACCGACGTTGCCTGGTGAAACGTAGTTGCGATGCCTCGTGTAAGGAGGAGAAATGCGTACCATCTCGTTTCCGACTTTGATAAGGGTCGGATTGTAGCCTATCGCGATTGCGGTTTATCGTATCGGGACATTGCTGCTCACGTTGGTCGGGATCCAATGACTGTTAGCAGAATATGGAATCGGTGGGTTCAGGAGGGTAATATGGAAGGCCGTGCTGGATCCCAACGGCCTCGTATCACTAGCAGTCGAGATGACAGGCATCTTATCCGCATGGCTGTAACGGATCGTGCAGCCACGTCTCGATTCCTGAGTCAACAGATGGGGACGTTTGCAAGACAACAACAGTCCGACGACGTTTGCAGCAGCATGGACTATCAGCTCGGAGACCATGGCTGCGGTTACTCTTGACGCTGCATCACAGATAGGAGCGCCTGCGATGGTGTACTCAATGACGAACCTGGGTGCACGAATGGCATAACGTCACTTTTTCGGATGAATCCAGGTTCTGTTTACAACATCACGATGGTCGCATCCGTGTTTGGCGACATCGCGGTGAACGCACATTGAAAGCGTGTATTCATCATCGCCATACTGGCGATCAGCCGGCTTGATGGTATGGGGTGCCATTGGTTACACGTCTCGGTAACCTCTTGTTCGCATTGACGGCACTTTGAACAGTGTATATTTCAGATGTGTTACGACCCGTGGCACTACCCTTCATTCGATCCCTGCGAAACCCTACATTTCAGCAGGATAATGCACGACCGCATGTTGCAGTTCCTGTACTGGCCTTTCTGGATATAGAAAATGTTCGACTGCTGCTCTGGCCGTCACATTCTCCAGATCTCTCACAAACTGAAAACGTCTGGTCAATGGTGACCGAGCAACTGGTTCGTCACAATACGCCAGTCACTACTCTTGATGAACTGTAGTATCGTGTTGAAGCTGCATGGCCAGCTGTAGCTGTAGACGCCATCCAAGCTCTGTTTGACTCAATGCCCAGGCGTATCAAGGCCGTTATTACGGCCAGAGGTGGTTGTATTTGCATTACACTAGTGCGACCCCAACAAACGCGAGCGGCATCGGGGGACAGCAGACCGCAGTATCGAATGACCACCAACCTGCCGTTGTCGAGCTCCGACAAACAAAGAACGCCCAAAAACGATTTCTGAACGATGTACCGGCTGTGTTCTTGGCGCTACTTCTGCCTGCTTTGTGCGACTGCACCTCCGAAACACTAATCACTTCCATATTCAAAGTTGTGGTGCAGTTCAGGCCAGTCTGACGTTTGTTGTACGTCGCGTTCTTGAGGTCGCAGTTTTAGTTACCAGCAGTCTACTTTATGACCTGCCTAATTTGTTACGAAGTGCAACAGTTCTGTAACCATCATCGTATAGCTCGCGTCTGGACCACGAAAATGACACAAGAACGCATATTGAAGAATACCGGCAGGCATTTCTCCCTCGTTCCAAGCGCCAATGGAACGTGGCGGGGAGCAGCTAGTAATGCAGTGTCGGTAGGAGACAGCTACCGCTGCAGACTGTACTGCGGCTTCCAGATTACATACGTGTAGACGTGTGGCATGTGCAGCTCATCGGAGGTTAAACAAGTTAGTGTGAGTTTTTAATCTGAGCCCGGTCGCATGATTAGTCCTTTGTGAAGCTCTGTTTGTGTATTCAGGCGGCAATTAGAGGCGACGTCTCGGTACAGGAGGGGTGGGGTGGGCTGGAGGGTGTTGTGTAATGACTGCGGCGCACCCCTGCTGTGGCCGGAGCCAAAGGGGAAACCAGCGCCCCAAAGCACCCTCCGCCGCGCGCCGCCCACCCCTCTCCCGCGACACAACTCCCACAGGAGCCACGGATACGTTCCGTTCCTCGCAGTGAACGGAAAGCGTTACAGGAATTCAGTGGTTGACATTCCTCTTCACAGATCCCATATGTTACTTGCTTTAGTACACTGAAGAATGCACTCACTGAAAAAAAGTTAACTCGCAGAGCTACAGAATCAGCCATGGTAGGAACTATAATAGTGGTGCTTGATGCTCTTCATGAGGATCAGTGTCTCAGAGACATATTTATAGATAGCCTTTGTCATACTCTGGAAATGAAGGTTTCCGCGGTACGTCAGTGCTATTATGTCTTACGCGGTTTCGTGCGGCGTCAATCCACAGTGCGGTCAGAATCTTTCGGAACTTCTGGCCATAAAATGGAAGGAGAGTATGCTATACTGTCCGAAACGCTGTGGCCACACTGCGAACCGACGTGGCGAGAGACCCAAGATGATTGTACTGCTTTTGATACTACTGCCACGGGAGTCTGCAAAATCAGCCAGAAATAATAGGCGTAGCTAACGAATGCTTCCGACCACACCTAGTACATACGTCACAAAGAGCAGGCTCGGTACAAATCTCTGGTAGGGCTAAACTAAGTGAAATATTTATCGAAACCAAAACACTTTGATATGGGAGTGTTGTCCCTCATATACATTAATAACTCTCGCGGTAATGTTAGTCAAATGGTGCAAATGGCTCTAAGCACATGGGACTTAACATCTGAGGTCATCATTCCCCTAGACTTAGAACTACTTAAACCTAACCTATGGACATCACACACATCTATGACCGAGGCAGTAGTCGAACCTGCGACCGTAGGAGCAGCGCGGTTCCGGACTGAAGTGCCGAGAACCGCTCGGCCTCATCGGCCGTCTAATGTTATTCATAGGACAAAAATTCTTTTTGTCGATATCAGCAACATTATATTCACTAAAAATGCGAGAGAATTACTTGAAAAGAAAGCAAATGAGACCCTCAGTGAGATTTATAACTTTCGTATGAATTTAAGTTACATCGAACATAAAAAAAAAACGAATTCAGTTCGAAGAATGAAAATGACGTTAAATTAAATGTAAATAGCATCTCTGTAGGCTGCGTAAGAAGCGTCAAACTACTGGAAATGAATAGTTATTCCTAGGTGAAATGGTGTCAATATTTCAACACAAGACGCTAACAAATATAATATCATTACCATCCTATATCCATTGATTCCTGTCATCAGCGTGAAACAGGCAGGCAGTGCCTTCTTCAAAGGTGCTGTTTATACATATACTCAATTCATAGTTCTTTTTTTAAATCTTCATACCGTTGGCAATTTCAACTACACCCTTTAAATACAGTTAACAATCAGTTCCGCATGTAACAAAACATAACTATAGCGGAAACAGCTCTAGCCATCACCGAGGAACAAGATTCAGAGTGAACTTACGTTTACCGAGCAAGATTAAACTATAAACTCGATACATTTCCAGTTGGGCAATAACTTTGGTCAATAAACGCTCTAGAGACATCGGAGAGGTAACTACAACAAACTTATTTAAAAAGGTATTTAAAAAGACTTGTTAATCAATACAGTATATCGACTAAAGTATCAGATAACAATGAGGAGAGCTTTGGTAAAGAATTTAATATAGGTAAATAATAATGAAGCACGGTCGTGATTTCACTACGCTCTTTCTGACTATAATGTATCTTTTTTCCTACAAAACCCTACACCAAAGCTGTATAAAGGTTAAAACTAATGTCTCATTCTCATTTTGAACTCAACAGCTCAGTCATTGTGGAGTAATGTTGATTCAATTTTTCTAGTCAACAAATGGGACGTTGGGGTGCACACAATGGAAAGAAAGTATTATCGCCATGGTTTTGACGTCGGCTCATAGCGCGTATAGTGTGTGCAGTGACAGGTATTAAGAAATGAACAATACGAATAACACTAGCTGTTTACGTTAACACAAAATTGTTTTGCAAGTGTGTATAAACAAAATAATATTTGTACACTAGGTATGAACTGAATGAGGTTGTGCAGTTTTTAAGAAACTGGCTTCGTTTCCTGGAGGATTTAGGCTCTAATCTCCATCTGAGCATCTCGATTTAGGATTTCCCTGAATTAATTCAGGCAAATGGCGTGATGGCTGCTGCTATAAGACCACGGACGACTATGTGCTCCATTCTTGTCAAATTAGACATATAATTATGTAAACCCTAGTGTAAACGAATACTTTTAGTGCTTAATATGTAATACCATGCCCGAATAAAATTGTTGGAAAAGTCACCCACTGATGAATAAAACCAATCCGTCCAATACCCTTGAGAAAGTGACCTACGGATGAATAAAACTACCACTATCATTGCTGCTACTGCCGCCGCTTGTACTGAGCGCGTCGAGGACAAAGATAAAGTTAAATGAAGCTTCGAGCATTGACAGGTCTTGTGCTTTTATTTCAGTGATTACAAAATAAAGTTAAATCGCGGAAGACATCAACGTGACACTGCTGGTGTGTGATGCACAGTCTCCCCCCCCCCCCCCCCATTTCCCCATTGCGTCTAAATGTATGTACTGATTTCAGGGTTACCAACTGTCCGGTTTTAGGCCAGACAGTCCGATTTTCAAGTAAAAACTATGGTGTCCCGACCGGATGTCAAAAGTCCGGGTTTTGGGTCTCATTAAATTAAACAAAGATCATATTTACTAGTTCAATTTTTTAAATTTTTTACAGAAGTTAAATAATGAAAATTTTTCAATTTCATTATTCTTTGGTTTCAATATTTTGTATCAGATTGTGTCACTAGTTGGGAGAACTGTGTATTTGTTACAATGGATTCCAATGTATTTTAATATAGGCTGGCGCGTTCATTTGTTCCACAAGCCATGTCAAGGAGGTAAAAGAAGCTTTGTATTTTTGTGACTCCGCTGTGTCCATTGTCGTCCATTGCCGCAAAGTTATTTGAAAACGACTCAAATAAGAACGAAGTAAGAAAGACAGGCCAATAATAGCTTGTATTTTCTTATTATAGTTCAATGTCATCTCCATGTTGACAATAAAGCACAGTTACAGTATCAGTTTATGTGTATTTCTTCTTCTACACAGTTATATAGCGCAAAAAACAACATGCAAAACAAGCACTGACAATATGGCACTTTCATTTTATTATCGGCGCTTTCAATAAAGACCTACTAATTTTAAAAGGAATACAGCTGTCGAACAAATGAACGCGCCAGGTATACCGATCGTTGCGCGTGGCCGATTGATGTAGTGAAGTATTTTGTCGCAGCTGTATTAGGTGAACAGCACACAGCGTGCGCTTGGTTTAAAATTGAAGTGTTTAAGAACGGCATTTTAGTCACTGATACTTGTACATATACAGGGTGTTACAAAAAGGTATGGCCAAACTTTCAGGAATCATTCCTCACACACAAACAAAGAAAATATGTTATGTGGACATGTGTCCGGAAACGCTTACTTTCCATGTTAGAGCTCGTTTTATTACTTCTCTTCCAATCACATTAATCATGGAATGGAAACATACAGCAACAGAACGTACCAGCGTGACTTCAATCACTTTGTTACAGGATATGTTCAAAATGTCCTCCGTTATCGAGGATGCATGCATGCACCCTCGCATGGAATCCCTGATGCGCTGATGCAGCCCTGGAGAATGGCGTATTGTATCACAGCCGTCCACAATACAAGCCCGAAGAGTCTCTACATTTGGTACCGGGGTTGCGTAGACAAGAACTTTGAAATGGCCCTTTAAATGAAAGTCAAGAGGGTTGAGGTCAGGAGAGCGTGGAGGCCATGGAATTGGTCCGCCTCTGCCAATCCATCGCTCTCCGAATCTGTTGTTGAGAAGCGTACGAACACGTCGACTGAAATGTGCAGGAGCTCCATCGTGCATGAACCACATGTTGTGTCGTACTTGTAAAGGCACATGTTCTAGCAGCACAGGTGGAGTATCCCGTATGAAATCATGATAACGTGCTACATTGAGCATAGGTGGAAGAACATGGGGCCCAATCAAGACATCACCAACAATGCCTGCCCAAACGATCCCAGTAAATCTGTGTTGATGACGTGATTGCACAATTGCGTGCGGATTCTCGTCAGCCCACACATGTTGATTGTGAAAATTTACAATTTGATCACGTTGGAATGAAGCCATACTGACGAAGCTAAAAGGAGCTCTAACATGGAAATTAAGCGTTTCCGGACACATGTCCACATAACATCTTTTCTTTATTTGTGTGTGAGGAATGTTTCCTGAAAGTTTGGCCGTACCTTTTTGTAACACCCTGTATAACATTGTTTGATAGTGAGCTTCTCAAACGCAGTGGGCTATAAATCAGCGCCGTGAGTGTCAATTCAATGACAAATGGCTACATGAAGCAGACTTTTCGGGGTGACTTTCGAAACGAGATGAATATACCGTATATTGTTACACATGTCGTGTAAGTTTTACAGTGAAATACGACTCAGTGAAATCGGTGAGGAATCATGCCAATAACAAGACTCATATTGATAAGGTGCAGGATGTGTTAAGAAACTCTACTGTTCAAAGGTATTTCGTACCAATGGCAACTAGTAAGGAAGAGGAAGTGTCAGCAACGCAAGTAATACTAACGCATCATGAATGAAACTTCATCACAGTTACCTTTCACAGCACTGTGAAAATGCTCTATCCCACTTTTGGTTTCAAGATTCGAAACTGTCATCCAAAATTCACTGTGCACAGACTAAAGCTGAAGCTATAGCAGAGAATGTATTGGCTCCATATTCTTTGCAACAATCTGAAAAAAGTTGGTACATCTCATTCTCGATTGCACGTGATACTTCAGATAAAGGAAATATGAAATTATTTTCAATTGCTATCTGCTACTTCGATCAAAAGATAGGACCGACTTTAGCTGTTACGGATTTTTTTGCGAAGACGCTGACGAAACATCAATCTATATAGCCAAGAAGATTGAAGAGAGGGTTTAGACTGGTTTTTCAGGATCGCAACTAGCTGTTTGTGGTGCGGACAATTATTCTGCCAATTATGGGAAAAAACAATCAGTTTTTGTGGAGATGAAAAAATGTTTGAAGCACCACATCTTATTGTAGGACACTGTCACACGCACATACTGCACATATTGCGAAATATGGAGTAAAACTACTGTCATACTATGTTGAATCATTAATGGTTAAGATATTTAATGAGCTTTCTTCAAACGCGAAAAAGGTGAGTAAGCTGAAGAACTTTTCTGGGTTCCTGCAGTCAGAATACATCACACTAATCCGGCATTTTCCTACACGTTTGTTGACTCTTTTTTCTGCACTGAATGATGTCTTCCCGTTCATTAAGGACCTACCGAGATTCAAAGCACATAATTTTATGAACGTTGGTCACCATGTACTAGCAATGCCACTGTACAATGCGTCTGTAGAGATGATTCTCAGTTTGATACTAAATATGTCGAGCAATGAAAGAAACAGATTGAAAGTGGATATGGTGAAAGCCAAACTATTTGTGAATTTTAGCTACCGTATGAAATGTGCTGAATTTCCTAAATGTGTCAAATCCGATAAGGAGTAAAAACTTGTTAAAACTGTGAATTCGGAAAAGAACTTCAAAACAGAACCAGCAAAGAAACTAGAGGATCGCAGAAATGGCTGGATTCGCAGTATTAACAGTGAGTGTTGCGTTAAATAAATGCATGCTTCCTATTGTAGCGGCTATAATGCATGTACTGTGTAATGTGTTGTGGATAATAATAACAGTAACAGTAATACAGGGTGATTCAAAAAGAATACCACAACTTTAAAAATGTGTATTTAATGAAAGAAACATAATATAACCTTCTGTTATACATCATTACAAAGAGTATTTAAAAAGGTTTTTTTCACTCAAAAACAAGTTCAGAGATGTTCAATATGGCCCCCTCCAGACACTCGAGCAATATCAACCCGATACTCCAACTCGTTCCACACTCTCTGTAGCATATCATGCGTAACAGTTTGGATAGCTGCTGTTATTTCTCGTTTCAAATCATCAATGGTGGCTGGGAGACGTGGCCGAAACACCATATCCTTAACATACCCCCATAAGAAAAAAATCGCAGGGGGTAAGATCAGGGCTTCTTGGAGGCCAGTGATGAAGTGCTCTGTCACGGGCTGCCTGGCGGCCGATCCATCGCCTCGGGTAGTTGACGTGCAGGTAGTTACGGATGAGGTTTCATAACTAACCTTTTTCGTAGAACTCTCCATACAGTTGACTGTGGAATTTGCAGCTCTCTGCTAGCTCTGCGAGTCGATTTTCCTGGGCTGCGAACAAATGCTTGCTGGATGCGTGCTACATTTTCATCACTCGTTCTCGGCCGTCCAGAACTTTTCCCTTTGCACAAACACCCATTCTCAGTAAACTGTTTATACCAACGTTTAATACACCACCTATCAGGAGGTTTAACACCATACTTTGTTCGAAATGCACGATGAACAACTGTCGTCGATTCACTTCTGCCGTACTCAATAACACAAAAAGCTTTCTGTTGAGCGGTCGCCATCTTAGCATCAACTGACGCTGACGCCTAATCAACAGCGCCTCAAGCGAACAAATGTACAACTAAATGAAACTTTATAGCTTCCTTAATTCGCCGACAGATAGTGCTTAGCTCTGCCTTTTGTCGTTGCAGAGTTTTAAATTCCTAAAGTTGTGGTATTCTTTTTGAATCACCCTGTATAATAATAATACATTTTTGAGTTGTCCGGTTTTGGCTCCCGTACAAGTTGGCAACCCTAAGTGATTCAACTCGGAAGTGTGTCATACACCCTTATCCTTTCTAATGTAAGTTGTATGTTTCTGTATACCTACAAGGAACGCACATCATACATTCATAGATGTATGGATGACGTATTTTTCTACTAGATGGAACGCAAGAAAGAGTAGACCAATCTCAGACCGAAATAAACAAGACACACAGAAGACATAAGTCATATTACAATAGGAGAAGGAGAACAGACATTCATTCTTGTCATTACAATAGGTCAACCGCAGTATTATCGCATCTGGCAGTTACGGCGCTTCGGTCGGCTTATCGTTAGTTTTTGTCGTGGTATTTCACTAGGACACGCTGAACCACTTGATAGTATATGCACAACTATCTTGAAATCATCCACAGGGCGCCGGCCGCGGTGGCCGAGCGGTTCTAGGCGCTCAGCCCGGAACCGCGCGGCTGCTACGGTCGCAGGTTCGAATCCTGCCTCGGGCATGGGTGTGTGTGATGTCGTTAGGTTAGTTAGGTTTAAGTAGTTCTAAGTTCTAGGGGACTGATGACCACAGATGTTAAGTCCCATTGTGCTCAGAGCCATTTGAACCATCCACAGGGCGATGTGGTTCCCTCAGTCACCGTTGTACTTGTTTGCTGTAACGTGGCCGCGTGTTTCTTATATCGGACGTGGGAAGCCAGGTACAGTAATATCGTGGTCGGGTAGGACACAGGAAACCTACAACCACGCCTGCAGTATTACATTTCACAACCAAACAGCCCGCCAACAAAAGCAAATTGCACTGAGACATACACTGTATAGAGTAAAAGCATCCCATCCGAGAAGATAAATTATAAGAAGAACAAATAGTAACCAACAATGGGTAAGGTATACAAAAAGTAGATAGGTTCAATTACGAAATTAACGTACAGAGAGAAGCTACAGAGGCATAATACAAAATAATATACAAAGCAACATACCATGCATAAAGATAACACATACACCCTCTAATTGCACAACACAGAAGATAAGAACAGTGTACAAAAACTACACATACATGAATTGACATATAAAGTTGTGGACGCTGTAAAGAAAGATGGCCTCTACACGGCGTATGAAACAAAAAGCACATCACAGAACATTTAGACAAGCCACCACATATGAGGGACAAATTTACAAAAAGCAGGCACATTCCAACAACTTTATCAAAACTGCACTACAGTTTATACAGAAGAAATTTTGGAACAAAATATAAAGAACTTATCACGTGTTGGAAGTATGACACTAAACATTCCACATTTGCAGAACATTTAAAATAACATACGCCTCATCTCACAAATATAGGGCAAGACAAGGTACTCATCACAAAAAAGAATCTCAACAAATGTCTCGCGTCAACGCAAAAGAACTGTCATACCTAAAACCCTGTAAAAGAGGACAAGTAACAAATAAATGACGAAATATAAAGGAGAAACGACTCACTACCATATCTAACAAAAGTGCTACAGTACTTACAGCAGATAAATACGTTCCACACTTGGCAAGGTATGCAAAACAATCATAACAACAAAATGGAAAGGCACGTGTGTCTCATACACTACAGACAACGTTTCTCACTGTTAGCGTGTAGAAAGAAGAATAGCTTCATTAGAACAGCAGAAAGCATAAATGTGATGGACATCAAGATTTACCCGTGTACTGACAAGAATAGGGTAAGGATCAAAACTGTTTGTTGCTTATAACTACCCTGGCACAATATGTGCGTTAAAAGTGCTACTCTTGAATAACACCGTATACTTATTTCAGGCTACTGAACATGGTCATTAAATTAAGAAGAAACGTGTCTGGCAAAATGATAATTTCATTTATTCAGTTGCAGTACGACAGACAAAAGCCAAAAATTATTAACATTAAATACACACGTCAAAAACAGTTTTGCATCACCCCAGTTTCCAGAACTCCTAAAGATAGATGTTGCCTCTGGATATTGTATCACAGACACAGTCCCTTTGACTGTTCAGAGATGTCACTAAATCTGCCCAAAGATGTAAACAACCGTGCTTGAGCAGTGCCTAATAGATGGAGGGGGGTCCGACAGCCGATCAGTTCCAGTCATTCCACCAGGAAGGAGGTACACGGCTCATGTTGTCTGTATTCAACCATGCCTAGACGGTCAATTCCGCGGTTCGGTCGCGTCCGCATTGTTACTTTGTGCCAGGAAGGGCTCTCAACAAGGGAAGTGTCCAGGCGTCTCGGAGTGCACCAATGCGATGTTGTTCCAACATGGAGGAGATACAGAGAGAGGGGAACTGTCGATGACATGCCTCGCTCAGGGCTGACCGCTACCTACAGATTATGGCTCGGAGAAACCCTGACGCCTAAGCCATCATGCTGAGTAATTCTTTTCGTGCAGCCACAGGACGTCGTGTTACGACTCCAACTGTGCGCAATAGGCAGCATGATGTCGAACTTCACTCCCAACTTCCATGGCGAGGTCCATCTTTCCAACCACGACACCATGCAGCGTGGTACAGATGGGTCCAACAACATGCCGAATGCACTGCTCAGTGTTGCTATCACTTCTCTTCACCGATGAGTCGAAAATGCCTTCAACCAGACAATCGTCGGAGACGTGTTTGGAGGCAACCCGATCAGGCTAAACGCCTTAGGCACACTACCCATCGAGTGCTGCAAGGTGGAGGTTCCCTGCTGTTTTGGAGTGGCATTATGTGGGGCCGACGTACGCCGCTGGTGGTCATGGAAGGCGTCGTGACGGCTGTACGATACGTGAATTCCATCCTCCGACAGATAGTGCAACCATATCGGCAGCATGTTGCCGAGAGTCGCCTTCATGGACTACAATTCGCGCCCCCATCGTGCTCATCATGTGAATGACTTACTTCAGGAGAGCGACATCGGTCGATTAGAATGGCCAGCATGTTCTCCAGACAGGAACCCATAGAACATGCCTGCTATAGATTGAAAAGGCCTGTTTATGGGCGATGTGACCCACCAACCACTCTGAGGGATCTACGCCGAATCGCCGTTGAGGAGTGGGACAATCTGGACTAACAGTGCCTTGATGAACTTGTGAATAGTATGCCGCGACGAGTACAGGTACGCATCAGTGCAAGAGGACGTGCTACTGGGTATTAGAGGTATCGGTGTGTACAGCCATCTGGACCACCACTTCTGAAGATCTCGCTGCATGGTGGTACAACATGCGATGTATGGTTTTTATGAACAATTAAAAGGGCGGAAATGATCTCTATTCCAATTTCCTATACAGGTTCTGTAACTCTCGGAACCGAGGTGATACAAAACTTTTTTTGATGTGTGTATTAATCACCTTCATTTTAAATGAAACAACAAGTTCGCATTTAAAGTTAATCTGCCCAGTCAGGCAATCAAGGCTACTTTCGAGCACACCTACATTTTGCTGATGACATCATATTTTTTTCTAGTGCAGACAAGTTTCAACAGTTAATGGACGATCTTAAATAAGGCAATTTAAAAACTAACTGCCTGCAGAAATCACTGTGGAACGTACGAGGAATGTATCCGTTGGGACAGTGCGGCGAAATTTGGCGTTAATGGGCTATGGCAGCAGACGACCGACGCGAGCTCACAGCACGATGTCACCTGCAGCTCGTTTCTGGTTTCGTGTCCACATCTGTTGAACCGTAGACGATTGGAAAACCGTGGCCTGATCAGATGAGCCCCGATTTCAGTTGGTAAGAGCTGACGGTGGGTTCGAGTGTGGCGCAGACCCCACGAGGCCATGGACCCAAGTTGTGAACAAAGCACTGTGCACGTTGGCGGTGGCTCCATAATAGTGAAGTCTGTGTTCACATGGAATGGACTGGATCCTCTGGTCCAACTGAACCGATAGTTGACAGGAAATAGTTATGTTCTGCTACTTGGGTATCATATGCGACCATTCATGGGCTTCATTTTCCCAAACAACTAAGGAATTTTCATGGGTTGCAATGCATTATGTCACGGGGCCACAATTGTTGGCGAATTGTTGAAGGATATTCTGTACAGTTCGAGCGAATTATTTGGTCACGAGGATCACCCGACGTGAAACCCATCGAACATTTATGAGACGTAATCGGGAGATCAGTTCGTGCACTAAATCCTGCACTGACAAACACTTTCGCAGTTGTGGACGGCTATAGAGGCACTATGGCCCACTATTTCTGCAGAAAACTTCCAAAGACTTGTTGAGTCCATTACATGTCGAGCTGCTGCACTACGCCGAGCGAAAGGAGCCCCCACACGATATTAGGAGGTATCGTATGACTTTTGTGACCTCAATGTGCAAATGGCAATTTCTTGTCCGAGAGCTCACCCCCTTCACTCTACGGCCAGCAGTTGTAATGTCAGTTTGTGGTTGTGTACGGGAGTCAATATTTCTGACCACTGAATATTATAAATGGTGATTGTTCACTACTTATATTTGGTTAAAGAATCTTGTTGTACACCATGGACTGCACGTAAAATATTCAATAGCCAGACTGGTATTTGAGCATAGAGCCCATCATCAGTGCCATCTGATGTAGAGACAAGCAAACTAGGGTATGCATTTCGAAATATACACATAACGACATTTTGTATACATAACAGTAGAAACGTAATGTTGCTTAAATATTGTGCACGTCCATGTCAAATGACGCTGGTGTCAGTTATAAAATGTCTATGATATCAAAATTTATGGAGATCTAGAAAACATAGGAACCCGTGAATGTTTTAAAAAAATGTTCAAATGTGTGTGAAATCTTGTGGGACTTAACTGCTAAGGTCATCAGTCCCTAAGCTTACACACTACTTAACCTAACTTATCCTAAGGACAAACACACACACCCATGCCCGAGGGAGGACTCGAACCTCCGCCGGGACCAGCCGCACAGTCCATGACTGCAGCGCCTAAGACCGCTCGGCTAATCCCGCGCGGCAATGTTTAAAATCTAATTATGAGCATGTGTATGTGATCACGATGGGACCCATTATCTGTCCCAACTCGGCAGTACACATTTTGTCGGGTGTACAAGTTACAGCTGTCAGAAGCTAAACGGCCTCACTTTCTGATCGAACTGAACACTGCTGTCACGGAATGAAAACAGGGAAATCATGGTCAGGGAAACAGTCTGTATTATAGGTCAGTTCGAATCTCTAATTTCATATGCAGGTAAATCAGTGGCACACACTGACTCCATGTATTGATTCCTCACTTGGACAATTAATAGTGTAGACTAAAGTATATAAAGTATTACTATCACGTAGAAACATGGACATAATGTAACAAAATCTATTCCGCCGTATAGCGAGGGTACCAGCTCGAACCATGATACAAGGCTGAGCCAACATATCTTGTCAAATTTAATCAATTTACATGCAGGAAAATGAAGAATTTAATGCGAACTTTTTCTGCTAAGACACTGTTAATGCTCTGTAGATACAACTTATGAGGTCTATGGCTGCATACCGGTCTCGTAGTTAAATATTTTGCACGAAGTTCGTGGAGCACAGCAAGATGTCTTTTAACAAATACTTACAAGCTACAGAGAACCAACAGCACAAGATTTTCATGTTTATTTATAACTGGTATGCTCAAACTATTGCAACGTTTTAGCAAAGAATTCCGTATTGCCTTATACAGTAGCCATACATTAGCAATGATCATCACAGGATATCAATCACTGACGAGAGTGACCTCTTCTTTCAAGATCTCAGGAGCTTATTGATCGTGGAACCTCTGGTGGCTGTACAGAGCGTGCCAGGAGGAATACTCAATATTCAGGAACATGACAGGAACGCTCATTTGAAGCAAAAAATCTTCTTAAGGACAAATAACAGTTTGCGAATAGTTTTCAAGATTGAATGTGTTCTATGTAAATTTGTTCAAATGGTTGTAACGTTGTTACTTTAATTTGTTATGAAAGCGGTACTGATAGACAATAAAAGCAGGTTAAAAGCTGTGAGCTGTCTGGCGAAGTTAACCTTGCATTACTGAGCAACTGTTTCACCAGGTATCCAGTCTAGCTTACCAAATCCCCAACCAGACTAACATTAATTATAATCTTTTAATAGTCATACGACAACCGGTGATATGTATATAAAAAAGAGAATTTAAATAAAAAGATAGAAATCAGTTTATATTTGGAAATTTATTTTAACATTGATCATTGAAATTTCAGCATATTAAACTCGATTCATAACTAAGCTGGTGCCTTATTTAGGATTGTGAAAATGTGAGATTGTAATCTTACGGAACACATCAAATATGGAGCCAAGATTGGGAGACTGCATACAACACTGCATTCATAAAATAACACACGAAGAACGTTGAAACATATGCAAGAGGAAATTAATCACAACCAACCGATTCAATTTTCACCCAAAGAAGTTACGTTCGTAGCACAATCCTGTCCGTCATGTAATTACCACACACTGGTATACTAAATTCATACTAACTCTGTGTGAAATCTTCCCGAAAAGAATAGCTGAGGGCTACTTTGATGAATACACCACATGCTTCACGTGGTCAACTTGGTTTACACAAAGAGTGTAACTCCGCAATAATTTTGATGGTTAAAATAAATTAGATCGAAAAGCAATTTACAAAAGAAAAACCTCGAACTGGTTACTATCGTCTTACTATTAACCTGATGGGTCAAGCAGTTGTATAAGCACGTGGTACTGGTCTCACAAAGTACACCCCACGTGGGTTGAACATAAAGAAAAGCTGCTATATTGAAAAATATTGTCAAGACGAGACGTTATAATCACACGAGCATTCGCATTTAAGATTGATGATCTTAGTTAGAGTTACTGATCAACACGTGGTTCCACTTTACTCACAAAGTAGTGACAAAGCAACTACCGGAAGATATTCTGAACTGCTTCACACGCGAATTACACTGTATTGCAATTTAAGATAACATTAGATATTTTAGAGCTAAACCTGAAATAAAGGTGATTAAATTTTCAGTTAGGCTGAACTTAAGAAATCCATTGTCCTGCGGACTTAGCAGACACGCGCTTAGCCGGAGATCTTACCACTTCAGACGCTCGCCGCGGACAGACTGACCTGCGCTCCTACCGAGCGTGCTTCCTGAGGGTAGCTCACAAATACAAACGGAAGTGGCCAGAGGGGCAGCTTCCTATACCAACATGACAACGGACGGACAGAACCATACTAAGCATAGAAACCACTCTGCTTTTAGAAAGCGTAACTACCTGTTCCGACGTTGGTCCTACTGTTCTCTAGCAGACAGGCTTGTCTGCTACCCTCAAGCATGCAACTAGAAACACATTTGCTCATTCATCCTCTCACACAGAAGGGAAGGGGAATGACAGTATCTTATCATATACAGTATATAAAAGAAAGCGGATGTAGGTTCCGTATGAGACTGTGTGACATGAATTACATATAAGAATTACATATAAACTGTGCTTTAAAGTGTAGTAGTGCGACAGATCGTTCTTGTTTATGTGTAAAAATAACACGTTCCACTGCTCAGTCTCCTCCCAGACAGTCAGAAACGCCACAGTAAATTTAGAAGAGGAATTTATGCCGTAAATGACAACAGATTTAAGAAATTAACATGAAAGGAATCCAACAGAGACCTTTCACAACCCCAACGCTCCGGGAAAAGACTGTGCAGGGAATTTTCTGGCCATGCTAGGACATTCCCAAGCAGGCTTCTCACACCCTACTTAAACCAAAAATGTAAAGAAAAGGCGAAAGGGCACCAGCTACTTGCTAAAACACAATAATTTCAAGAAATCTTTAAAATCTACCAATTTCAAACAGAAAAAGAACACAATCTGTGACACCTATTTAAAAGATAGTGTAGACCTAATTCGGTCAGCAAGTAAAAACAATGGTTCCTGTGTCATTAATATGACAACAATTTCTGGTTGTTACCCTTATGGAGTTCACCAGTATTTGCTCATTGCAAGAGCCAACTGATCACAGGAAAATTTATGACTGTTTATTAACAAGCAAAATTTATGAAAATAGAAAAGGTGCCACAGCAATTGAAAAAGAACATGAAAATAACATCAGTATTATAAAGCAGAACATTACAATACACAATCCGCAAAAGCAAAAAAAATGATAAGAGAAAAAAACATGTTTTACAAAGTGGTTATCACAAAAAACTTCTATATCTTATAAAACTAATCATTTGTAGAATTAAAATAACTTTGTGGCACTAATTTAATCACTCTATTATATTTCAGTTAATTAGAAAACAATGATCACTGTGTTGTTATACTGAAACCACAATTAATTATGTG